>NC_141695.1:877092248-877787248 GCF_964263255.1 Lissotriton vulgaris | reverse complement strand
TTTAGAAATAGTATGGAAGGATAAAAATAATATATGAATTGCTATTACCTCTTTTTTATAATGGACCTCGCAAAATACTCTGAATGTTTGTTGCTTATTTGTCTTCACCTGCTCATTTTTCAACTGTATTTGATTTCTATGTATTAACGTGTTCTTTTTAAATGTAGTGTAAATGCTTTTATGGTTGTCAATTCGCACAACCGAATAAAGTTTATTGACTTGACTTGACTACTGTAGTTTTCTAACTAATTTGTTTTCAACTAAAATATTGAAACATAAATACATCTGGAGATTTTTGATGTTCCATCACTACCAAAAAGAGCTTTAGGCATAATCGACCTCTTTTGAACATCGCTGAAAGGACTGATGAGGCAATGTCCCACATTCTGTATTGGTCACACTGAATGTTTCTGAAAATCCACAATACTTCCTGAACTAATCTTTGCATGAAGAGCATTGCAACTGTTTATTCCCAGTGAAGACATTTTTACTAAAAGCTTGACTTTTCTTGTCACTTAGGGTGTGTCCATTAGAGTGCAGCTCTGGAAGAGTAAAGCATGTAGTTTATCAAAGTAGTTCATGAAATTGCTACAGTTTCAACTTCAAAGATTTCACTCGCACGTAACCTACTTATATCATTGCTGTGCATCAGTAAAGACATTGCTTTTCTTGCTACTAGGCCAGAAATAGCTCTCCATGAGAATGGAGCAAGATTCGTCCTGTCTCTCAAAACTGGTTCACGGGTTTGTGATCGATCTGACAGGGTGATTCCATTGGCAGTACGCTCCCTATATGAGAGATCAGCACAGTTTTATGATTGGCAGCTAAAAAGGAACATGGAGGAAAGGAGCACATCACTAGTGTATACTTAATGAAGAAGCACTTGGATCAGCTACAGCTATGGCAGACATGCAAGATAGTAGTTTCAAGATGCTAGTTGAAAAAAAATTAAACAAGGTATGCAAAGTGATTTCAAGTGAGACGTCCACAGGGTACAATAGTGGCAGGCTGGAGATATGGATCAAGCATGACAATTGGTTGGGGAGAGGATAAGTAAGTGAAGCTGCATGGAGGGAAACTGAAAGACTGTACTCAGACACCAGGCAATAGAGGTCATAGCTACATTATAGAAGTCAATCGGATACATTGTAAGGATAGTGGATATACTCTTTGACCACACATGCAAAAAAAATGCAACTGAAGATGCTGGAGCACTTGAGGTAAGTAATGTATCAATGAATCTTTGTATCATTAAAATAGTTCATCAATTCATGTTAATTGCTGGATTTATTATAAGGTTTATCAACTAATCCAAAAACATGATGAATAGGTATTAACACATCCATCAGCCGACACATGTTTCATCTGATAGACTTTTTCAAGGCTTCTGTTTGAATATGAAGTCTCTTGGTAAGTACAGCAAGAGCGACTGAATACATTCACCGTAACTTCTTGGGTTGGCTCAGCAGTCAGCTCAATCGTGGTGATGTGTGGTCAACAGCTGTGGGGCGAAGATTCGACTTGTTCCACTGTGAGTTACCATAGACACAGCTACCTAACTGACCATGGCTTTTCTGATACCTTTGATTTGACAAGCACAATTAACATACAGAGCTCTTACCTGTTCTTTGCTGCGTCTATCACAGCCATCCATTGAATTTGGACTAACAAACAATGCAACATTTCTTTTTCATATTGGAGTGATTACCTGTCCCAATGCTGTACATCCTCCACCTCGGCTGTTAACTGCACATTGGCGCGAGGGAGCTTACGGCTGAATCAACCCAAATATTTACAGTGGCTGTATTCAGTAGCTCTTACTTCATCCAGCCTTGAAAAAGTCTATTACACGAAACACGTGTAGGCTGTTGGAAGTGTCGATACCTTTTGGCTAGGCTGTTGGATGGAGTAGAGTGGGTTGACAGAGCCAGGGTCAAGGCAAGTATCTTTCCACTATTCTTTTAAAATGTTGTGCCTCTATTAAAATGTTGCACCCTTAAGAATTCCCCTACGATTTTTATGCCCCATGCAACCGCACCTGTGACCCCCTCACATTACGCCATTGGTTGCATGACTTGATAACTTTTGGCAAAGAATGATCCAATCAATGATGAAACCTTATAATAAATCCTGAAATTACCATGTCTATTTAATTGATACAGAGACCTTTCATAAGTACATTGCTCCAGGATCTTTCCTTGATTCTGTCATATTGTCGAGACTCTCGGGTCGAAACCAGCTGCACACCCTTTTTGTAGAGGTGTGTAGGATTTCATAGTAGCAACTCTGTTCGATACACTGCTGTCATATTACATTAAACACATACTTTTTTGCTTCATGATCTGTGACAAATCTTAAACCACTGCTACAGTTTTGTATTTTGACAGCTACAACAGAGAAAGATCATAGTGGGGGTATAAATGTGGCCTTACCTGTAAAACTGAGGAAACTGTGGATTGGCAACATCAACTCCAATGAAAAAACATACAGGAAGCTGGAAACTGCAGACATGCCGAGGGTAATAATAGTATAGGAGCAATTCAAAAGAAATGGTCGAGTTTGAAAAATCGGAGTTCCTTTGAGGTAGTGAAATACGGTAAAGACTGCATTCAAAGGAGATGAAAGAGCTGTGCCTGCAATAGCCATCTGAGTATCCGACAAGTGTGGAGACCCATGGAAGAGACCTTGAGGGTGAGTCAAATGGATTCATGCTTTCTTTGTTCTCATTTCGCTTCCTGGCTGCCAGCCCACACAGGATTCAGGGGAGAGGAACGCTATGCATAAGCTGCCAAGGCTGCAGGCAGAATGCTACGCTGCTCCGAAAGGTTCAATAGGAAGTTCACTTTCTCAAGACCGGTAGTCATGTGAAGGCCAGTTAAGTTGGTAGAAATTCTAAAAGGCTAAATAACTGTCTCTAAAATAAATAGACATGCACTTGTACTAAGAAGTGGGATGGCATACAATGTGATAGCTGGCTTTAGGTGCCTTAAACCTCACCGGGGCTTTCCTCAAATTTCCAAGACAGCCGACACTGTTCATTTGGAGCAAACACTCTCTGGGCATGTGGTCTACCCTTTAATTAATTTTAAGTTAGTTCATAGTGGTAGGGATAAGTAGAAACATTCCACTGGCCCATGCAAGAAGGTAGATTATCATAGCTAGCTCTCCCACGAATCGAGCACCGAGATTGCAATGCATAAGAGAGCTAACTGTGTATGTATGTGTATGTGTATGTCAGCTGAGCTATGGAATATTTTGGTACTCTGATGGTAATGTCTTTTCAAAGAAAGATCTTGCCAAAATAACTATAAATCTGTTAGATTGCAATTTTTTTATAAATCCAAGCTATCTGGGGGAATATCGTAAAAAATATACTAATTCAAACAGGCGCGGAGGGGCGGGGGAAGTTAACAGACGACGGGATAGGGAAAATAAAATTAAAAATAAAACACTTACCTTGTGCTGTCCGCATAACCGACTCTGAGATGTGGCGAGCACAAGGTAAGTGGTCTTATTTATTTTTTTATTTTATTTTTCCTATCCCGTCATCTGTCCAATTCTCCCCCCCTCTGACCCCGCCCACCGCTCTTACCTGTACAGTCGGCGCCTGAATTTAAATAGAGGAACACAAGCCTGGCACACTGGCAGTAAAAGTGCATGTGGTAGAAAAGCCACCTGCTAGTAACAGGATTAAAATGAACACTTCAATGAAATGGAATTGCCCATGCAAAGATCGCGAGACCTACTTGGCGGCATTCCTTGCTCACTTTGCTTTGGGTGAAAGTCAGCATTCATTTACAGAAGAACAAGACGTCTGAGAGAAGTATGCCATCTCCAGCCCTCAGTGGACATCCAAAAGAGAGTGCAGAAATGGGAAACAAATATGGTGATTTACAGTAAGGGAAGATGGAAATCTGAATACAAAACATTTCAAAACAACTGTTACTGACTCCTTTTGATTCCCACTCTTGAAAACTACAAAAAGTGATTAAGGGCAGATAGATAATTCCCTTACTTGAAGGTAGGAAAGTTCTGTGACTCCTCGCTGGAACTGAAAAGGGAGATATTTGATAGAACCTCGGACTTATTAAAACAAAAATTAGCAATTTCAATAATTTTGGATTTGTGCGCTGAAAATGTGTTTGTTTTGTGCTATTAATGCTTTCAGGAATGTCATAGTTATTGAGGTTAAAAGCGCTCTGCTAGTTATTCTTCTGAACTCCTGGACAATGTTCATGCACCCCATTTCCTTTAACCCACCCCTGGCCACTGTGTTGACTAGTATCTAGTGGCAAAGGTAACCTGAGGCTCGAGAGAGGCAGTAGTTTGGCAGACGACGCCTAAAGATATTGGGGTCTCCATTGGAAGGCGAAGAGCGGATGATGGAGGAGAAAAAAGGGCAAATGAATTACAAGAATGAGAAAGGACAAAAGCAAGAGAAGGAAAATTGTGAAATTCATTAAGCAAAATGATGAGCAGGAAAAGAGAATACGGCTAATGCAATAGGAAGAGATGATAAGAGAAAAAAAGTATTTTGAGAAACAGTGAAAGAGAAAGAAAGAAAAAGCTGGAGTTTAAGTAGTCTTATGGTTCGAGAGGGGAACAACAGGAGAGTGAAGAAAAGAAGAAGCTGAATCGTGAGATAATAGTGAAAGGAAATAGTTAGACGGTGGCAAAAGATAAAATTAAGAGTTAGGAAAACAGCAAGATAGGAAAATTAGAGTAAATGAGAAGGTATAGAGAACAATGTGGAAACAAAATAGGAGGGAAGGTGAAAGAAGTAAAAATAAAGAAAGATAATGACTGAAACAAATAATCAGACAGAGGGAGTGACAGGAGTTAAAGTCAAATTCAATTAGTGCAAGATTGGAAATTGGACTGGCTAAGTAGACATAAGAAACCACCATTACTGTAAGCGCATTGTTACATTCATTATATCTGATCTAGGGACATAACTCCATAGACCCTATTTAACTCCCTTACCTGTAAGTAGTAGTAGAGGTATGAAGGTAACCTTCCCTTCTGTGCACACAATATTAATTAATTTAAGACAGCAAAAATAAGCAGAGAACTTTGGGTAGCTCGCAAGTTTAGGTGGAAAATGGCGCCTGTGTGGAGCACCATACAACACCAGTGACACTCTGAATTTTCAACCTCAAATGTCTGTTTTCCACATATAATGAGTACGAGAATAAGTTAGTAAAACAATGGGATTTGTATTGAATGATTGCACACTGTTTCATGTGTAAACTGATGCTGTAACTGTACCACTAAATGTGAATAAAAATAATTTTTAAAAAATGTCTGTGTTTCTATCAAAGTATTTACGCACAGGATTAGCATAGTGCCATGCATGCCAAAATAGAAAGGGGTAAAGTTGTTTGCCATTTCTACAGCAAAATATTTAAGCATAGAATTAGTACAGTGCCATTCACGCCAAGCTGTGAAATGACAAAAGCCTTTTACCACACAGTATAACAATCACAGCATTGCTGTAGGCATGTGGATTTGGGAATTCGAGGAAGATCCAAGGAGAATCCGCATCCTTAGATATACAAATTTGTTTTCCTTTAAAATCACAAGAACTACTGAATTGATTAACACCAAATAACAAAAAAACACACTTTCTGGACCAAGAGCTAGCTTTCTGCCAAATATGGTATAATTTCATCCAGTGGTATGGGCTGTTGTCGTGTCTAAAATCCCAGTAGGAAATAACATGAGAAATGCACTTTTTTAACCCCCTCCCCCTTTTTCTCAGCCCAAGCTTGACTTAACACCCAAAACTTTCAATGCACAACTAGAATTGCTGGGACACTCTTTTAGGAAATTTTGTGACGATCTGTCAAATGGCTGCAAAGATATAGGCAAAAAGAAACGCTTTACCTATGGAAAGCTGGTCCTAACTATAACTACATAATGGCAGCTGCTAGTATAAAATAATATATATATATGCATAAACAGGGTACCTAAATATAAATAGATATTGCCAGTGCTTAGTGATGGACTATTGCGAATCGGAAGTCTTTCAACCATGTCTATCATAGGTCAGGTGATAGCCTATCACGTGATGCTTTGGGTGTTTAAATATTTGTTGGGTATTTTGCACAAGCGTTTAAAGTGAACAAGGCGACTGGGATTGCCGAAACTCGTCTTTTTGGATTGCACATGCATTTCACTTGATAAATTTTTTTAAAAAAAGAACCTGCAACCGGAGTGCATTGGAGTGTCCGTTTCTCCTTATACACCTGACTAAGCTGTTTGGAGCGTAACGTGATATATATATATATATATATATATTTTGTTTTGTTTTACGTAGTATGTATTTATAATTAGGACCAGGTTTCCATAGATAAAGCGTATATATATATATATATATATATATATATATATATATATATATATATATATATATATATATATATATATATATATATATATATATACATATATATATACATATGTGTATCCATTTTGTGAGGTATATATAGCATTATACACATTGCGGGGCGAACGTGTAGTAGACAAATAGAAATTACATTCCCAGGCATTTTTGTCTATGCTGCACAGTACATTTTACAAATTCTGCCTTTGTAGGCAAGAGCATTGTTCCTCATCAATAACAGTGTAAACAGAAAATAAGGATGAGTAAAATTAAATGTAAATATTATTAAACATTTTTAAACAAATATATATATATATAGTGGATTGTATTGCTTCATTAATAACTTTGGCACTGTTTGGTGAATCTTCACAAAACTTTCCAACTCAGCTCCTTCCTGGAAGGTTTGGAGTATCTATCAAGCGAGAGTAGAAGGGCACAACATTTATTTTCCACATATTTTTATCTATAGAATTTTTTCTCATATCTATAGTCAAAACAACTGTTTGGAATGACACCACATTTGACAGAAATCTAGATCTTGGTCTAAAAAGTGTGCTTTTTGTGATTTGGTGTAAATCCACTCAGTAGTTTATGAGAAACCAAGGTTAGAAAATTGTGTATATTTCACACTGTGGAGGATCCAACGAACTAAAAGATCTGAAGATAAGATCTGATTGGCTGTCAAAACATCAATAAAGACGTTGAGGCAGCCATTTTAGGACTTTGGGAACTCAGTCAACTGTTCTACATAAATGTATAAGAAAACGTGTAGGGGGCAGGGTAGGTATTTTCTGTTCACCTAGGCTTGGTGGGGGTGTCTCATAGGGCAAAACAGTATACTGCGAATTAGTGGAGGAGCCCCTTACCTTTAAAAATAAAACACAAGTTAAGCTAGAGCCTGGAGGGATGGCACAATATATTTCCATGGGAAGATGGCATGGAGCCACCCTCGAAGTTCCATTTCCAGGCTCCGGGAACGCCATCCTCTGTGGCTGATTGAGTTAAAAACAGGAGGGGGTTTATGGCACCCCTCCCAGAGCCTCTGAGAGGTCCTAGGGACCCCATCCCTAGGGCTGCGTTTAAAATTAATGGGAGGGGCCGGAGACTGACTCCAAGGATCCCATCCTCCAGAGCCTGGTCAAGCAGTGTCCCAGGAACCCCATCTACCAGGACACTGCGGTTCATCACCTAACCCAGTGTGGGCATACCGATGACATCTTTGCTCTCGCCTGGCAGGAGAAGTGAATACTGCTTCAGCAAAGTGAGTGAATGGGTGTGAGCTGCGGAGATGGCTGTGGCCATGTGGGGCCTTTGGGATTCCCCAACAGCCCCCAATGTGTAGGGAAGATGTGAGTACCCCAGGTGGGCACTGGGCCACCCACAGTAAAGCAATAGCCAGCTGGCACTCATGGAGGATGCCAGCTGGGGAGCCAGCTGGGGATGTGGGAGCCTTTGGAATCCCCCACACCCACCCCTATGAATACTATGTTGTGGGGGCCGCAGGTGGGCACAGATGCACTCATTGCTAAAAGCAAATGCCACATTGGGAGCCAACTGGGGAGCAAGAAGGGGACATGGGGGTCTTGTGGCAACCCCATGGGCCCCAACTTAGAACAAAAAAGGTGTTGGTGACCCCAGGTAGGCACTGGGGCACCCAATAAAATATAAAACTCATTAAAATGAATAACAAATAAGTGACAGGAACCGCTTATTTAATATTCACTGCTCTAGAGAAGGAGTGCCGCATTATACTGTGATGAGGGCTTTTTACTTATATTTTAATGTTGTGGCGGGGCTGCAGGGAATGCAGTAGATCCACAACAACATTAAAAAAACAATATGTCTCCTGGGTCAATGTATCCATAAACCAGGAGAGCTTACCATATTTTGTAAGCTAGTCAGGGCAGGAGTTATATGCTCCTCAGCTGGAGTGTTGGGAACCCTTGTGGGGGGTTCTATGGCTGCACTTTGTGGCCTGAAAATCTTTACATGAAAGACTCAAACACATGTTGATTTTTTTTAATGAAACTTTATTTTAAAAAATGTATGACACTCGGTTTTGTTAAACTGTGCAATATATGAATTTCAAAATGTACATTTTGATGATAATTATTGCCGACTTTCTGACAAAAATATAGGTCTGATTAACATGTGCTTGTTGGACATGGCCCTTCTTAGAGAAAAATACCCCCAAACTTTCTTTTTTCTCCTAGTCTTTTCCCACTCTCTCAGCATGACATTAGGGATCTGGGCATCTTCCCACTATGCTACAGAAGGAAGGTGCATGCACCCACCTTGCCGGCATGCTGGAGGGGTTGCGCACGCTATGGTTTTATGTGCTCTACCTCCTTGCGCCCTGTTTTCAGGTGCACCACATACCAGGGGCAGGTACAGCATTGACTAGTAGTAGGAGGTAGCAATGATTGTGCCACCCACTGGATAACCCTGTCATTGCAGGCCTCTGGTGTTCCAGTGCGCCCCTCCCTAAGTTGGCATCACTTTCACCTCAGCCAACACTGAGTGGGATGTCCCATACCATGAGGGAATCCTCTTAGGGAAGCCCTGTAGAGCACATGATGTGGTGGTAGGCTGCAGGCCGGGTACATATGAATGTTTCCTGCCCTGGTCGTGAGGAACTCCCCACATGGCACTTCCCCTGCCTGGGAGCTCGGCTATACCCTGGGGATACTCCTGGGGAGTTGCTGAGTATCTTTTGTGGCCTAAGGGCTCTGCGCACATACTCACTGTCAAGACAGTGTGGAAGTGCTTGCACCTTCCTACACTGTCTAGGAAGAGGTGCTGACACCATGTTCAGAAACATGGACTAGGGAGTGAGGACTTGTAACTACTGGGTGTTAACTATGCATGCATTCTGCTATTCTAGGCCAGGGTGTGCACATTGAATACGTGTCCAGACCACTGTAGCAAGCTAGAGGATACGTCCTGGCACCTATGGCATTGTGGATAGGTGACTGGTCTGCCATTGTGGATCGGTGAGTGCATACCTGTATCCCATGGTGTTCTAACACCCGGGTCAGGTCTGATGTGTCAGACCTGTAACCATGCGCTTGCACCCATGGTGCTACTGTAAAGGGGCCTGGCCTGTCTTTGAAGGCCAGGCGTGTGCAAACGGATCCATAAGAGGGTCAACCTGAGTCCAGCTAGCCGAGGAAGGGTGGTGAGCACCTAAAGGGCCAGGGCCTGGGTGAGTCCATAGCTCGGTCGGCCATTGCCGACCACTGTGTGTTCAATGGCAACTATCTTGATTTAACTCTTGAGCCGCCTACCAGGACAGGCCGCTGCATGTGTGCACCCACACCTATGGTGCCGGTGATTATGTGTGCCATCTGCCATCTGATGCTCATTTGTAAGCACTGACACACAGGTATTAGCTAAACCTGTGTCCAGTCTGCTTTTTGCAGACTCAGGCAAATGCACTTG
Source organism: Lissotriton vulgaris (assembly GCF_964263255.1). Classification (NCBI taxonomy): domain Eukaryota; kingdom Metazoa; phylum Chordata; class Amphibia; order Caudata; family Salamandridae; genus Lissotriton; species Lissotriton vulgaris. Next base: position 877,777,422 of record NC_141695.1, on the reverse strand, counting down.
CACTCCTAGTGCTGGGGATTATGCGTCCAGCTTGCCATAGAAGGTCGGTGAGTGCACTAGCGCACATGCCCCGAGGTAGTGAGGAATACCTGTGCATGTTTTCACTACATGTGAGACTTACTCTTCCCTTAGGTTAACATGTGGAAATGGTTGACATCTCTTTGGGGCTGCAATAATGGATTACAGTGGAGCGGCCTCATGTTTCTCATAAATGGATTTGCCATGCAAAACCCTTTCCAATGGTAAAGGGGGTTTTGGAATAATTTGCACAGAAATGCTCCAAGAGTCTTGTGTGTTATGGTGTGAGGCTCCAATGGACACTATGGGTCAAGCGGAGCATGTCTGTGCATTCCTCGAGCGATAGCTATAAACCATAGGCATCCCACGAGAATGGCAGACCTCTGCCATTTGAGGGCCGAATGGGATAGATTAGAGAGAGCGGTTCTGACACTTAGCCTCAAGTCACTGGATCATGGCCCCACTAAAGATTAATATCTGCATTGGATGGCCCATGGAAGATAGGCCTACAATTTAGGGGAGGTATCTGTGGTTCAAACGAAAACCCCTTGAACCACCTTTAAATGCAAATGTGAGCTATTACCCACAGCCACATGGTACTGAACAGAGCAGCTCCTTGCGCCGGGGAGTGAACCGTGTGCCCTGCGCTCCTGAGTCAGCCGCAATGGCCGTTGCGCCACACCGCTACATCGCCCCTAACTTCAAAGACACACAAAAGTATAACTACATATCCTAAACTTTAACAAGGGGTGATATATGCTTGTGGTGTTGTGGGACCAGAGAACCCGGACTGGATGGTGCACATTGCCAGAGGACTCTGTCATGGACATGGAGGATAACTGCCCATGAAGGGGACCACGTGCCCTCTGTGAATAATGGCTGAATGGGGCCAAAGACCTGCTCAAGTGTGGCACCATGAATCATGCTCTCCAAGGGTTGATCTGTGCACCTCCTGTTCTCCCAGACATCTGAGGGACATCAAAGATTTCTTGTGAGGGACCTACATCCTCTACCTCTGACATCTGGAGAGCGGTACCCTCTCAAGTGCCCACAATGTCTACGAAATCCCATCGTGTAGCACGGTGTAAACGTGGAACCAAGACTTGTATCTGGAGACTGGATTGTCTACTGCGGAGCCCCAGAAATCATGTCTAGTTGGTGGTGAGTGGATTCCCCGGTTGCTGGACTCCGTTTGGCCTGTTTCGTTGATTGTGCCGCATCTTGCTCATGCAACATGCCACCTGCAAGCTCATTGTGCACAGTGTCCAATTCACAGGGTGTGAGCCTCGGAGGGGGGGGGGGTGTACCCATAGTAGCGCCTCATTCTACCTCTGTGGCATTGCTGAACTTGCACCTGTGTGTGTGACGGAACTGGTCTGGTGCAACCTATATTATCATGCACCAGACATTGTGCCTCATTTTGAGGGAGGTACGGAATTTGCAACTCTTCTTCTTGGAGACCTGAAGTGTCTGGTCCTACTCATAACTATACGCACTATATGTTGTGCCTGCATTTCCAGGGTATGACCGTGATCATTGTGTACCATTAAGGGTGCCTCCTCCTATAGAGAGGCTCCCCTGTGTTACTCCCCATTCATTGGTTGTTCCCTTTTTGACCCTCATTGTGGCGGACCAACTGCCCTCTCCTCACCTGGCCCCTCCCGAAGACATCTTGGCTCCAGGTAATAGCGAGAGAGAGAGAGAGATTGACTTGGTTGAAGAAACACTTTTGAGACAGTCGAGAGGTGGGTCAAGTGACTGTGTGACTCTACTGTGTTTTGAGACATGTGGGTGAACTTCCTGAGTGGCTGCTAACCTTTCCTTGATTAGGTCTACATCCTAGTTAAAACTTGGTACATATTCCCACCTGCTTCACAAGGACAAAGACTAAGTATGACTTTGGCTGTGTGCGGGCTAGTATCTGAGAGGCATGGCAGATTATGTTCCATCCAGCGATATAGGACAATTGGGGTGAACCAGAGGGTGGGAGGAGGTTGGGGCCACAGAGTCTGCAAGGTGTGATCCATTGTCCTGCTGGGTACCAGTAGCACCCTATTAGGGTGCTGAGTGCCTATGTGTACAAGAGTGCTCTGTATGGACTGGGCTGCTACCTGTCACATTGTGTGGCAGTGCGGAGTGAATGTGTTTGAGTGGGAGTGACAGTCTGCGGACTGCCTGTGCTTCATGACAGTGGATGGAGATGTCGCTTTATATGTTGATTTCATGCCAAAAGCACACTACATTTGACACTGGGTTTAGCCTTGTGGCTCAGGCCCATGGGGCTGCTAAAAAGTGTTCTATTTTCATGTATGTACATATCTTTGACATCTTTGTTACCCGGGTGTCCCCAAATACCATGTGGGACTGTATTATCAGGATTGCTAAGGTGGGTCTGGGGTGGATAGCGTATCACACTGCATAAGGGTGTTCTATCTGTATTGGGGATAGGGGAGTTAGAAAAGGAATTGTCCACAGTGTGCATACTATTGATATCATATTGATATGAGTAAGCCTAGTACTGCTATTAATATTTCCAAATGTGTTTTATGCTCAAACGTTTATGATGTTCATGGTATAATGATTGACTATGTTTGTTGAATATAAACTCTATTTACATTCATCCTTTGCGAAGTCTCTTTTGTTTAGAGTGTTTATCACATGCAACTGCTGTTCCTTTGCTCACACATTGCCTCTGAGGAAAGCCTGATTGCTCAGTGCCAAGCTACTTAAGGGTGAGCACAGGTTATACGGCGAGCAGTAGGTTCTCCATGACTGGGGGAATCCCTTCAGCTAAACAGAAAGTGCAGGTTCCAACAGTGCTGGTAATGCCAATATACCCACTTTTTATATTTTGGTGTTCTGACCCTTCGACAAAGTCCGTAGGTCTGCATTACTTAAAATGACACCCTTTATATCATTACATCACATAGTCAGCTGTGGACGCTAGTGGGGTTTGGGCACAGGTAAACCCAACCATACTCATGTGCACTGCTGGACTAGGGTGTGTATGGGGATGGGCGGAGCCTGTGTTTGGGCACCCAACCCCACACATGGCCAATGGCCATGCACCGCAGGGGTAGGGCATCTGCGGGGGTTGGCTGCAGTGGTTGACCAAAGGCTTGGCTCTGTGCTCCACCCTGGTGATGAACAACTTACTTTACCTTAAAAAACCCTTAGAAATTCACTGAAAAAAACAAAGGCTAAATTGATGTGATAGATAGAAACTATAATTATATTTTACTTTACATTTTTAAAAACCTTGAAAATTCACTGAAAAAGCCAAAAGTTGAAGGGTCATGAAAGACGATCAAATCACATGAAGTTCACCAGTTATAGTTATCTCAAGTAACTATGACTCTTGCCCAATGTAACTATAACTTCCGCCCGCGCCATTCACTGCTAATTGTCTCATATATTACATCACTTATGACATTGTTCTATGACATCATTGATAACATAAATGCAACATCTGATATGACATCATTGGTGAAAATACTGTGTATGGTGGGGATGTGAGTTATGGATCACTGAAATATTATCGACGGACACATTATCGACTTACCAAAATATCGTAGAAAAATTATCGACGACAAAAATATCGACTTTCTATACTTATTACACAAACTACAAAAATATCGAGTAAAAAATATCGAGTACTAACTATATCGAATACATAAATATCGCTTAAATAAATATCGACTACAAAAATATCGTTGGACATGAAATTAGCCCTAACACTACAAAAATATCGACTACAAAAATATAGACTACCAAAATATCGTAAAAAAAAAATATCGAGTTCATGTTTGTACACTTTTATTTCTAAAATACCATCTTTATCATCAATAAAAGTCATTTCTCAATAAAAAATACATTTCACATATAATACCTGTTACTTACATTAAATTACTATTAATCCACATTTGCTATACATTCTATTACATACATTTTATCATTTTCTACATATTCTTTGCATTTAACTAGCATTTTCATTACTTATTTTCACATATAAATATATTTCATTTAAACACGAACCTGCTTTAATGCGGGAATAACTACATACCACCATTCTCACATCAACAAACACTCCAATTAACTAAAAAAAATTCAAACTAGCCTATACTATGCTTCCTTACATCCTACAACCAATCAAATCAAAGCACACATAACACATATACTATAAAAGGGATACATGCATTCTACCATTTGTTGCTGCTACCTCTCTGGAAAGTAGATGCCAACACTCTGAAGATTTTGTTGCAGAATAAACATCTTTAAAGATCCAGCTCACTAGCTAATTAATCAAGTAAGTAACACAGCATTTTTGTAGAAAACAAAATTAGAAGTGCACTATTTTCCTTACATCTCCTAAGTCTTACACTTATTTCATTTTCATCTCTTCCTACTTTTCTGATAGAAACTACTCCAACACAATTCCTATTACATGGTCATATTTCTTGACGTGCAAAATCAGATAGTAAGTATATAATAATTCTCTGTTATACACCAACTGCTGTTTTTAAACACTAATTTACAAGAGTATTTAATTTTTAAAAACATTATCTTTACAGATATACTGAAATTGTGCTATTTCTACAGCAAAAAAGATAAAACTACACTAATTACACATGTAAGTATAGATGTGTTTGTTATAAAACTGCCAATTTCATTAATGCACATTTCGAAACAACATATCTTGCTTTTTACATCTTCCCTATAGATCATTTGATAGATCCAACATCAACTATACCAAAACACAAGAGTACCCTTCTGAAAAATGTAAGTATAATTGTAATGTGGCAAAAAGTGGGCACAAAAAACGCTAACTATATTCTTAACACCATGTTATATATTTTGAATTGCCTCTACAGATATTCAGAAAACATCATACATCTATTCTACATATCATATGAAAACCTCCTACACAAAATATACCAATATACAAGAATAGCCTTGTAAAAAATGTAAGTATACTTGTCATTTCTCAAAAACTGCCGAAAATAACACAGACTATGTTCTTAACAAAATGTTATCTATTTTATATTTCCTCTACAGATATTCTGAATACATCATACAGCTATTCTACCTACAACAAAGAAAACGACATATTTAGAAGTTAGTATACGTTTAAATCTGTTACATTTCCAAACGGTTCAATATTAAAATTATAATATTTTGCTTTTATTTCTTCTATCTACTCTACAGATCAGACCTGTACTAACTTGATGTACTCCAGCAATTACTACTATTCTACTATTTAAACAAGTAAGTATATGTAATGTTTACATCAAATGCACTAGTAAGCAAAAATGACAACTGCTTTTGAGTAGGAAATACGTTTGTTATGTGTAAACATTAACGTTGCTTTTCTATATTTTCATACCAACAGCAAATAAAGACATACATACAAGAACATCATTTAAAAGACATTTCTGCTTCTGTGACTACGACTTTGATTAACTGTAAGTATAAATGCATCAATAATGATGTTAGCACCACAAAAGTAAAAAAATGTGTTCTGATTTTGTTTCTTTCTACTCTTTCCTAGAACAAGTAAATCAAAATGACTGAAGGTGCAGAATTTGTCATGTCTCAGAAAAATAAATTACTATTATGCTACATGGGTTATGTGTATAATCAGGAGAGACAAAGTGGTAGAAAGGTTTTTTGGAAGTGTACCAAATATTACTCCAACAAATGCTATGGGAGGGCCACTACTGAGGAAACTAATGTGCTATTTACTAGAGAACATAATCATCCCCCAAATGTCACAGAAATTGAAATTAGAGATGCTTTAGAAAGTATTAAAAGTGCTAGCACACAAAGTGACAAACCAACCACACAAATACTTAAAGAAGAACTAGTAAAAATCCCAGCCCATGCTTCAGGTCAACTACCCTCTATTGACTCCCTGAAACGCACAATTGCACGCACTAAACGACTCACTAGCACAACCCAACCCAACCCAACTTGTTTTGAGGAAATTATTATTTCACCCGAAATGGCCATCACACACAATAAAGAAAAATTTATTCTTTTTGATAATGAAAGCAGTACAAACAGAATAATTATGTTTGCAACTGCAAGTAATTTACGAAAAATCCAACAGTGTCCCCAATGGATGATGGATGGAACATTTAAACCCTGCCCAAAACCTTTTTATCAACTGTATTCCATCCACGGTTTATACCATCATTCTAACATACCTTTCATTTACTGTTTGCTACCCAACAAACAGCAAACAACTTACACCGAAATTTTAAATGTTCTCAAAACGGAAATCAATAATTATTTTCCCGAAAAAATAATTATTGATTTCGAATTAGCTATGATTAATAGCATTTTGAGAACATTTCCCCACACAGCAATCCAGGGTTGCTATTATCATTTTAATCAGAGTATATGGAGGCATCTCCAAAAATCTACTTTAAGTATACTATACTCTACAGATAGCACCTTTGCCTATCAAGTTAAAAAGTTAATAGCCCTGGCCTACGTCCCTGTTACAGATGTTGCTGAACATTACAATTTATTAATTGACAGCGCATATTACAAGAGGAATGAGGATAAACTAACACCATTGCTAGATTATTTTGAAGACACTTGGGTGGGAAGGTTGCACAGATCTGGACATCGACGCCAGCCCAAATTCCAAATCCCTTGGTGGAATGTCTATCTTAGTACTTTAAACCAAGAGGCTAAAACCAACAACAGTGTGGAAGGGTGGCATAATGCTTTCCAAGCAACTACAAACAGAGGCAAACCCACATTCCATAACCTTCTAGAAGCTTTGAAAAAAGAACAAAGCTATCAGGAACTAAGAATGGAACAATCAGTGTCACAAATAGGTCCAAAACTCACTAAACAAACCAAACAAATGTTCCGACTACTTCAAAGTCAAGTCACACTATACCCTACAACTAGAGGATTAGAATACCTGGCAATAATAGCAAAAAGTCTACTATAAAAATGTAAACTAAATATACGAATGTCTTCTTACAATAATAGTAAAAATTACATGTCATAAACATATATAATGAATTATAAATAAAACATATTTGTTTGACAAACTTATGAAATTTATGTAAAAGAATTCGTAACAAATATGCATTGTTTATAATTTTTAACACATACACATAACATTAAAAATCGACATTTCCCACCCAATCAAAATTGTAAAATAAATACTTACAATTTTTGGACATGAGAGACGCAATCAAGGAAAAAGCAATCCATACAATCCAATCCAATATCTTCCTATTCCAATATGGGAAACCCTCAAAAACCCGAAAATAAAATGTAAAACGTAAAAAAACGCTCCAGGAAATCCCGAAAACAGTAGTGTGGACACTTTAGGATTTAAAGTTATATCCACACAATTTAAAAAAAACGGTCACGCATATCAATGTATCAATCCGAATCGAAACCCTCAAAAAAACCCGAAAAAGGTTTAAAAAGTGTTAAAACCGCTCCTGGCAAACACGAAAAATAGGAGATAAATGTCAAAATATAAGCATAATAACTTAAACATTTGTTTCTCCGTAAAAAAACACGCTTCCTTCCATGTAGTTTTCATGCGAGGAACCGAAACCTGTAAAAGAACATACATAAGGAAACCCACCCACAAATACCCCCTTCACATTTGTAAATATACTAACGATGAACATTAACCATGTAAGAAGACATTTCCGAACAGTTCAAATAAGACTTGAAGGAAAAAAAGCACGACACATCTATCACGGAGACTTTTCACCCAAACGCTACTTAAACTATTAATACATACACCAAAAAACACTACAAAGTTCGATTATACCCTCAAACATGACGACTTACTTATAATTTGTAAGCAACTCCCAACCGCGAGCTTCTCCAGTCCTGAATGGAGCGCAATAACCTTACGCGGTAAAAAAGTAGTCCCCTTAACCCATTTGTGTAAAAGGATAATAGAATAAACAATGTAATATGTAAAATATATAATACATACACATGTATAATGTAACAAATTAATACACTATACTCATGACAATTTTCCTTTATTAAGAAAAATAAATATATTTAATATAAATTAATATATAATATTTATTATATATTAATAATATTAAATAATTATGTAAGACTTTGAATAAAAGATGTAAATATTTTGTTATTGTGTATATTTATATGAATAATTTTGTGTTTAATTTTAATTAAACATTATAAATGTTTATGGTAATAATTAATAATGATAAATAATATAACTTATTTATTGTTATTAATATAACAATTAGAACCATTTACTACATAAAGAATGGCCTGAAAATAAGTATCTATTTTATCTGTGAATGTATATATTTTTGAAAATAATAAATGAATGTTTATGTTTATTAAATAATAATAATAATAATTAATAAAATATTTATTATTGTTATTAATTATTAAAAAAAGTTTTATAATAATTTCTAACTATAACAAAAGTATATAATTGCTTTACTAATATTTGGTCAATACCAGATATTATAATTCAACATATTGTTGCCCTATACAATTATAAACTTTACAACCAAATCGATTTTTATGTTTAATGTAAAAACAACATTTTCTGAAATATACACCAAGAAATTTTTTTTTTTGTATTTCAATTTATCCTAACAAATGTAATAATAGTCATGTTACTTGTTAAAATTAAAAATGTATTATATATATTTTATTATATTAATATTTAATATTAACATTATTAAATATTAATGTAAGAAATGTATAACAAATCATTGTTTTATGTATTTCTATATAACTACTTTAAACTGTAAGTGACTGATGGGAATATGTAAAATTTACTGAAAGAATGTTGTAAACAAATATTTTTTTTACATTGACAACATGTATATAAATGTAAAGATGTTATTCTGTGAACACTAAAAGTCAAAAAAATGTGATGTTATATTTGTTTGTGATTGTATTGTAGTACACAATAAAAAAAAATTGTTTAATAAAGTTATTTGAAAACATCCATGTTGCATTATTTTTTAATATTAAAATACAGTAATGAACAAATGTATACAAATGTGCTGCACACTGACCAATGTTATATATATTATTACTACTCCAGTCAATCTAATATCATAGAAGCTGCAGGAGACTAGCAAAAAATTATTTACTATTCCTACTACACTCAAACTAATACCATAAAATGTGGTGGAGACTGACCAATGTTTATTTATTAATCCAACTCCAGTGTAGGTAATATTACTGATGGTGCTGGACACCAACCAATTAATAATTAGAATTCCATCTCCACTCTAGCTACTGTCAAGAAACATGCTAATACATATATTGTTTTGATCAAAATAAAACGTACTAATGTAAAGTTATAATATTGTCTATTTTCGTGTAATAGATTTAATGTATCAGTGTTTTATGTTACACTATACATCAGCACTCTAAAATACCCAAAACTGTCCCAAAACACTAAAAATACCCCTTCACCCTAAAGGCCAAAACTGACCCAGAACCCTACAAATACCCCTTTATCAACAAACTTAAAACTGACCCAGAACCCTACAAATACCCCTTACCCACAAACTGAAAACTGACCCTGAACCCTACAAATACCCCTTTACCCACAAACTGAAAACTGACCCTGAACCCTACAAATACCCCTTTACCCACAAACTGAAAACTGACCCTGAACCCTACAAATACCCCTTTACCCACAAACTGAAAACTGACCCTGAACCCTACAAATACCCCTTTACCCACAAACTGAAAACTGACCCTCAACCCTACAAATACCCCTTAACACACAAACTGAAAACTGACCCTGAACCCTACAAATACCCCTTTACCCACAAACTGAAAACTGACCCTGAACCCTACAAATACCCCTTTACCCACAAACTGAAAACTGACCCTGAACCCTACAAATACCCCTTTACCCACAAACTGAAAACTGACCCTGAACCCTACAAATACTCCTTTACCCACAAACTGAAAACTGACCCTGAACCCTACAAATACCCCTTTACCCACAAACTGAAAACTGACCCTGAACCCTACAAATACCCCTTTACCCACAAACTGAAAACTGACCCTGAACCCTACAAATACCCCTTTACCCACAAACTGAAAACTGACCCTGAACCCTACAAATACCCCTTTACCCACAAACTGAAAACTGACCCTGATCCCTACAAATACCCCTTTACCCACAAACTGAAAACTGACCCTGAACCCTACAAATACCCCTTTACCCACAAACTGAAAACTGACCCTGAACCCTATAAATACCCCTTTACCCACAAACTGAAAACTGACCCTGAACCCTACAAATACCCCTTTAACCACAAACTGAAAACTGACCCTGAACTCTACAAATACCCCTTTACCCACAAACTGAAAACTGACCCTGAACCCTACAAATACCCCTTTACCCACAAACTGAAAACTGACCCTGATCCCTACAAATACCCCTTTACCCACAAACTGAAAACTGACCCTGAACCCTACAAATACCCCTTTACCCACAAACTGAAAACTGACCCTGAACCCTACAAATACTCCTTTACCCACAAACTGAAAACTGACCCTGAACCCTACAAATACCCCTTTACTCACGAACAGAAAAATGACCCTGAACCCTAAAAAAGTAACCTATACCAAAAACTATTAAACTGAGCCTGAACAATATAAATAATAATGAACACAACATTATTAATATATAATTCACACAAAAAATATTTTACAAAAACAAAAATAAAATATATTCTCACATTAGCTATAATAATAAAATTGATTAATTAATATTGTTTAATTCCAATTAATTAATTAGCATCAACATAAATTTAAACATTACATTTAAATGTATCCAATTAATGTAATTTAGTCATTATTATAAATTAATTACCAATTAATTATTTTAAATAATATGCAATATATTAATTAGATCATTAACTAATTATAAATAATGTGTTAGCAATTTATAAATGTAAATAATATGCTAATTCTTAATAAAATACATCACTAATTATTAATAATTAATAACCAATGTATCAATTAAAATAATATACAAATCAATTTATAAAAACAATAATTATTAATAATTAATTAATCAATTAATCAATTAAATTATATGCAAAATACTTAATTAAACAATTAACGAATTAATATTAATTAATTACCAATTAAAATCTAATTAAAACAATTACCAAACATATATTAAATAATTAATTATTATTAAATTACTTCCCACCCTATTCCCCTATAAACCCACAACCCGCTCCTAAACATTAAGTACTATTTATTTATATATTATATATATATTTTTTTTTAATCATTTTTTTTCAACATTTTCTCGATATTTTTTACTTTCACTATATTTCGATATTTTGTCTGGTCGATATTTTTAAGTCGATATTTTTGTATTCGATATTTTTGGGTCATTTTTACAGTCGATATTTTGTCCAACGATATTCCTATAGTCGATATTTAGTTAATGTCGATATTTTTCCGTCGATATTTTGTCCATTCGATATTATGTAGTCGATATTATGTCCAGTTACCGTGAGTTATAGTTACCATAGGGCATGATTTATATTTACTTGAGACAACTATAACTGGTAAATTTTAGTATTTTTGTTAATTTAAAAATGTATGTTTTATCTGAAATTTTTCACCTAACTATAACATCCAATTAACCTTTGTTTTTTCAGTGAATATAAATATATATTGACATATATATTGGCTCAGCGGAACACATGCCCAAAACAAAGTTAAAAAAAGCCATGAAAATCCCCAATTATGGTAGCAAACACACAATACACTCCATAATTCATGCCCGTCATGTTCCTCACGCAAAGATGGATGGACAGATGGGTGCGCTAGGTGGCACTTGACCGTAATGGCCGCGCTTTGGTGAGGCTCCCGCTGATCCGGGCGGTAATCCATGCATAATCCTCGTCCTTTTGACCATCACTGCCCATAAAAAGAGCCACCCCACATCGGACAGTGAGCTGGCTCTGGCGACCCGTCTTTGCTGGCAAGGGCCGCCGTGGAGCTGAGTGACGGGTGGCGGTGCCTGAGTGCGGCGCGGTACGAGTGCGGTTTGGGGGACTTCGGCGGCTGGAGCGGCTGGGCAAGGGCGAGGCTTCGTAGGCCCCTCCCCGCTGCCAACCACGTTACTGAGCGGCTGGAGGAGACTGCGGGACGCCGCGGAGCCGCTTGAACACTTCAGTGAGCAACGGAGAGGCCCTGAGATAACTGGGTGCTTCTGCTTGGCGGAGGCTCCGATAGGCCGCCGAGAGTGAGGTCGGAGGCCAGCACGCAGTGGGGAGAGTCTGACGGAGAGGCCCGGGGTCCGACTTCAAACGCTGTGAGGAGCTAGAGAGCCTGGGAGCAACGGAGGCGATCTCATTGACATTAAGGCCCTGAGGTCGGGATTGGCCACACACGTGGGGGCACAGCGGCAATTTGGGAGGACGCGCCCTGTCGAGGAGGCGACCGCGGCGCGGTGTGGGCCCGAGCCGCCATTTTGTGTGGTGCTTGCGGGGGCATCAGCTACTAGCACCATGCGAGTCGGTAGTAGCGTGGAGGGTGCTTCTTTTGTCAACTTGATGGCCACAAGTCCCTTATCGCCTCCAGTTGCTGGATCTTGAACGCTTTGGGTCGTAAACTCGCTGCTGAAGCCCTCTGGGCTCCCCGGCATCCATTTTGTGATGGCGCAAGCTGACTGGCTGACCCATCTCGTGCTGTGTTACTGGCTGGAGGTGTAGGAAGAGGCCACAAGCTGTGGCGGAGAGAGTGGTGCATTAGCGCAACTTGGAGAGTGGGACACATATATCAGCCCTGCGATATATAAGTCAAGGCATGAGAACTGTACCGAGTGGGTGATGTATCACTGATGTTTACTGGTTGTTATAACATTTTTACCATCCGGACACTCGCTTCCGTCCTGTTATTGCGGCCCGCTTAGTTAAGTGGGTGAGCGGACGGGTGAAATTGGGAAGTTGAGTGGGCATGGCGAGAGCCCTTAGTGGCCCCTATCTGAGGGCATTCCCCTTATCATGTATATTGTTTTATATTAGGGGGTAAGGATGCAGTTCTCTGGAAATAATGCTGGGAGGGGGAGGGAGGCTGTATCCGGAGAGTTGGGGAGGCTGGTGTGGGTGGGGCTTTGTATTGTACTACTGATTGTCCAGAGGTTAGACTTGAACTGTATGCTTATGGAGTAGGGGAGGGAGAGGGTGGATATACTCGGCAAGTTGGGGGAGCCGGAGTGGGAGGGGTAGGGGGTTTTGGGGGGGGCGGTTTCACCTTATGTTTAAATGAGACAAGCGAGACACAAGCAGAAGTCAGAATGGTATAGTTAGATGCAATGACTGAAGTCACAGGTAATAGGAATGATCTACACATCATTTCCTGGAATGTGAGAGGATTGAATGATCCGAGGAAACCGAGGCATGTGTTGGGACACTTAGATCGACACCAAGTCCATGTGGCTTTACTACAAGAGACCCATTTTCAGCAAGAAAGCCCACCCCAATTTGCGACAAAATGGGCTTCCCATAGATACTTTGCATCATATTCGGGCTACTCCAGGGGGGTTGCCATTCTTATTAAATGGGGAGTCAGGTTTGTGCTGGGAGGGATGGAGGCGGACCCTAATGGGAGGTATTGCCTACTTTGGGGGAAATTGAACTCACATGATGTCGCTATTGCCAACTGCTATGGCCCCAATACAGATGACATGCACCCCGTACTAATGCTGAGAGGCAAACTCCACATGCTTGGATCCATGTATGTTCTCTTGGGAGGGGACTTTAACACTGTGATAGACCCCAAACACCATCGCTCTCATGCCACGGCAGCACACTACACCACTGTCCAGCGCACCCTGCATGACATACTAGACTCTGATAATTTATTGGAACATGACGTCACATGCTTCCTTTTTGGAAAGAAGGAACACATTATTCTGCTGTGCATTACCTGTGGGTCAGATTGGACTATGTACTAGTGATGGTGGGTATGGCGCATTGGGTTGGTGGGTCAATGCATCTGGCCCGAACGGACCACTCCCCGGTACTGGTGACAATTCAGACCCCGATAGATCAGCCCCCCTATCTTAACTGGTGGCTGAACCCCCTACATTTACAGGATGCTGTGTTTAGAACAGAGGTGGAACAGGATATTCAGGACTTCTTCGCTAGGAATATTGACTCGGTGGCAAGTTTAACAACGGTTTGGGAGGCGTTCAAAGTGACAGTGCGAGGCTAGTGCATCTCCAAGGGAGGGGTATTCTAAAGGACTTCCGTAGAGAACTATGCAAATTAGAAGGCGAGCTGAAAACACTAGAACAGGAAATAAGAGGAGGCGGTGAGACCGGAACGCTGCGGGCTAGCCTGAGAGGGAAAATGACAGAATATGCGGAGGCGGCAGATAGAGAGTGTAAGTTTCTGGGGAAGCACTGTTTGGCATGGGTATACAGTGAAGGAAACAGGCCGGGGAGGGCGTTGGCCAACGCGGTGCGACCACCTAAATTTCATAACTATGTAACTGAACTGCAGGATGAGCAGGGGCAAATGCACAGAAATATCATAACAGATGACTACCTTAGTAGCGTATTATACCAAGCTTTACACCTCGCAGAGAGGTCCTCCTTTAGATCTTCGGGGGTACTTTGGAGACACTGCACTGGCATGGCTGGGGATACACAGCGTACATTTTTGGCTCTAGACTTGGAGGTAGATGAGATAACGGAGGCAATTATGTCCATGTCATCGGGGAAAGCTCCGGGATCCGATGGACTTCAAATAGACTTCTATAAAAACATCTGTGTCCATATTAGCATCTATATTGAAAGCAGTATTCTACGATGCGTTGAAAGAAGGTAGACTACTTACAACAATGAGGGAAGCTCAGATAATGTCACTATTAAAACCCGGCAAGCCCCTGGCCCACTGTGAATCATATTGGCCTCTTCTACTCCTCAACAGGGACACAAAAATCTTGGCGAAAGCATTAGCGACGAGGCTCAATCTTCTCCTGGACCGGTTGGTTTTGCCCGACCAAGCAGGCTTTGTGCCAAACCGAGCCACAGCCTTTAACCTTCGGACCCTCCTGGCGGTATTGCAGAATATTGACCCGAATAGGGCCGCATATGGCGGTCTTTTTGGACGCGACCAAAGCGTTCGACTGCGGTTGAATGGGACTATGTGATGGGAACACTAAGCATTATGAGTATGCCGGACTCCCTTGTGAATCGGAATAAACTGTTATATACACAACTGTGTGCCGGGGTTCTCCTTAACTCTTTCCATGCGCTATGACGGAACCGCTTCGTCATCAGCCACGGTGGCGCTGTGCTGATGACGGAGCGGTTCCGTCATGGCCCACTCGCCGGGCCTGCACGCCGCTGATTCCGCGCCGGTGCTGGGCGCTCCATTGAGCGGGTGGGGCCATGACGGTCCGTCATGAGCACAGCTCAACCGCGGCTGGTGACAGAGCGGTTCCATCACCAGCATGTGCGTGCCGCGCGGCCCCCTGCCCCCTTAGCGCTGCGGTGGAACTGCCACCGCAGCAAAGGTGTTAATGGCTCACGCTCTGAGGCCTTTCCGATTACTAGAGGAACGAGGCAGAGGTGCCCGCTCTCCCCTGTGCTATTTGCCTTAGCAATAGAACCTTTAGCTGCGAAACTAAGACAGCACCATAACCACAGGGCCCTTATATACCCATCCAGGCAGTTACTAGTGTCCCTATATGCAGATGACATCACGCTCTACATCCATAGACCGCAAGCCAACATCAACCCAGTTTTACGGGAGATCACGAAGTTCGGGCCATAGCGGGGGTGCAAATAAAGGAGATTTTAAATACCTGGGAATTCATATCACTAAAGATAGGGACGCGCTAATGCGAACTAATTATAGGCTTGCCATGAACAGGGTGACGGATAATGTTTCCAAATGGATTAAATTGCCCCTTTCGATGGCAGGACAGATATCTTTAATTAAGATGAATATACTGCCGAAATTTTTATATTTATTCATAAATATCCCTTACCACCCGGGCGGATTCTGGATTCTTTTTCAAGATGCTCAAAACTCAGCTGGTGCGACTCATATGGCGGGGCAGGCAAGCACGTTTAATGTTGGCCACACTCATGTTACTGTATCATTTTGGAGGGTTTGATGTCCCTAATTTCGAACAGTATTATTACAGCCCACAGGCACACTTCGCCGTGTATTGGTTTCATCCACCGCCGTTCATGCCCCACCTTGCGGTGGAGGACGAGTATATGGCCTCTGTTCCTCCGAAGGGATATGTTTTCACACCAACCA
Source organism: Lissotriton vulgaris (assembly GCF_964263255.1). Taxonomy (NCBI): domain Eukaryota; kingdom Metazoa; phylum Chordata; class Amphibia; order Caudata; family Salamandridae; genus Lissotriton; species Lissotriton vulgaris. The sequence goes on along the minus strand of NC_141695.1, from coordinate 877,761,094 downwards.
AAGAGAGGGACAGGGATCCATCCACTGTTGACTGTACACTGAAGGCGTGGAACTAGTTGGCGCGTGTTGAGGGGGTGCAACTGATGTACTCCCTTAGGGTGTCGCTACGACACTGCCCATTGCTGCCAGTTACGAACGAAAAGATATGCCAAAACCTGCTAGATAAACTGCAGTATAGGACATGGGGAGATCTGTATATCGAGGGGAATTCCGCACGAAGGACCAGTTCTTTGGGGAGAGCAAGCACTCGTTCATGGATGTGTTTCTTTACACCAGACTTAGACAAAGTGTTAGAGCTAAAACCCCGGAGTTCCCGAAAGAGCCAGAGACGTTCACCTTGCTTCATCTAATGTTACAAGCAGATGCTCCCAAACATGTTATCTCACTTCTATATAAGAGGGTCCGAAGCACACCTCCCCCTCACCCAGTAAGGGCCAGACGAGAGTTGGATGAGGATCTTGATAGCCCCCTAACGGATGACCAGTGGGAGACGGCCTGCCTCCAAACAGATGCTGTCTCCAGCAGCAGCAGGCTGCTCTTACTGTACTATAAGTTTCTACACCGGCTTTACCATACCCCGGCGAGGGTGCACAAGCTCCACCTTAGGGAAGATGACAAATGCCTGCACTACAGTCAGAGAGGAGCGGACTTCATGCATTTGGCATGGAGGTGTCCTTGTGTGGCTACTTATTGGGAGGAGGTATTCATGGGCCTGACCCGCATGATAGGTACTTAGATCGAGCCCACCCCCCTTAGAGCACTGTTGGGGCTGACTGGAGACATTAAAACACCACACCGAAAATTCCTAGCACTGGGAGTGCTTTTGGCACGAAGGCAGGTGGCCTGTAGGTAGGGTAGGGGCAGGGCACCTAAGTTTAAGGCTTGGATCCATGACTTATCCACTTGGCAGGAACACCTTCATGCATATGCGGAACAATTGCCGATAAAATCTCGTCCCAGGGACATCTGGGGGCCCCTGACGACTTATCTCCTGAGTCAGCTTACGGAGGATGAGAGTGCTGGGGTAGCTGGGGTGGACTTGGAGGGGATGTAGTGTGAGCATGGGATACTGCAAGAAACGTTGATGTATAACAGGATATTGAGGGCACAGGATGCACGGGGGGCCTGCTACTTTGCAAGAGACATTGAATTGCCTGGTGAGAGGACTTTCGTGTTTTGGAACTCTATATAGGGTTTCATTTGTTGAGCTTGGTCTTTTTGGTTGAAGTCGATGGGGAGTTTGCGGGGACTGAAGGGACGGTAGTTGAGGGGGCGGGGGGGAATGGGACAGGGTAGAATGGCGAAGTGCATCACTGTTATTGTATGTATGACGACAGCTCGACCTGAAGATTGTCAATATGTGCTGTACTGTATAACATGCTAATAAGTCCAATAAAGGTTTTTGAAACTTAAAAAAGAAATATAAAAAAAAAGATGGATGGCCCACAGACTCCTTTTGGAGGGAGCCTGACCTGCCAGTGGACTGCTCACATTGGAGCAGGACCAAGGCAGATTTGCATATTGCTGCTACCCGTCTGAGATGGCATGTTGGGAAAAATAATCGAGTGGGGTGTGGCTCTGAGGAATCACCAATGGCTAAGATAAATTCAAATATTCCACCTATCACTTTTTTACTTTCCTTAACGCAACAGTCTTTGTATGTGGCTGGGTCCTGATGTAGGTGTCATTGGACAAAGAAAGATGGATGGGCTACCCGAGTGATTGCAAGCAGCTGAGATGAATTCAAGCTTTCCACCTATCACATTTTTTCCCTGATGCTATGGGCAGACACTTTTTGATATGGTGAAAGTTGGCCTTTATTCTCAGGCACATCAAAACTATCTCTAAAAGTGTGCTGTTGCCTAAAGTGCACATGCATTGTTTGAGTGGCTATATTTTTATAGATGTTTAGTTTCTGGCTGAGAAACTAAAGTTCAAAGTCAAGTATAGAAGCAGGTAAAGTCCTCCGGCTGAAGATGAACAGTTAACTACTAAAAGGGGAATTCACGAAGTTTGCAACCACCGAGGGTGTGCCATTTGAAGGTACTTCGATCCTGAGCTTACGAGGCCGTAAGATAAACTTTCACCATTTGAGTGTTTACTATCGATCCAGTCAGTCTATTGAACCTTTGGAAACCAGGAAATCTGGAAATATTTCTGTACATACTCCAGCTGCAATTGTTACCAACGACGATTGAAAGGGCAACACTGGTTCTTCTGCTATTTTTCTTCCCACCCACCTTTCTCGTGCAACTGTCTCGCATCTGCGGAATGTCATGTGTCACTCATGGACACGTTTTAATTGCAACAATATTTTATTCACAAATAGTGATTTCGGAACAGTGCTGCGGTCTTGTGGCACCCCCTAAAGCTGCTCTGCAAGAGCCGCGCGCAGCTGAGCCGAGCCCTGTTAATGCAGTCCATTGGTAATTCAAAGACTGGAACCTCCGTGCTGGAGCCCGGCTCCTCCATTAACTAGATTGTGCGATTCTAACTGTCACTTGCCTCAGTTCCTTTTTCTGCCAAAATTTCACGCAGTTATAAAAAGGCTAACATTTACATAAAGTGGTCCTAATGTAAATGAGCTACACCGCATGCATTAATCCTATACAGTTCTGCTTGCCCAAAAATGCAAAGTCTATTTCTCTACGTGATGAAACCTGGTGCAGCTGCAGATAGAGCTCAGTATGGAGCTGAGGCCAACTTATCTGTGCTTAATTGCCATTCCTCAAGCATAATCACGCGTAGATACTGAATTCAGGGCTCCCTAACGCTTGCACAGGTTCATGCTTCCAGTACACATATTAACTTTCTCTTGCAGGTGAGTTGGTTCAGGCAGAAATCCCTCCCTGAAAAGTGAAACTGAATGTGTGCCATGTGCACGGGAGTAGAAAGGTCCATCCGACTTGCAGTGAGGTTGTAATCACGAGGGAATTGTTTTCTGGGTCATTTAGACACAAGAAAGGATGGTGCCACCGAGCATCATAAGATGAAAATCTGTGCGAGAGTCCCGATTTCTTTGAGGATGGCCACCCTCGCACAGCGTGCATAAACCCAGTGGTTCTCATTAAAATTATGGGTCTGCGCTGGAAAACCTATTTTTCAATTAAAAAAACTCACCTGGCGTTAGTGGGCCGGGATTCCCTGTAAGGTGATCTCAGCCAGGAGTCTCCACTGGGCTTCAGAGTCCTGTCTCCCTGGGGACAGCAGGGGCTCTCATTTGACTAGAAGAGTCAGCGGACGCTGTCGGCCATATATCACTGCATTGCTCCTCTTTCTTGCTGACTCATCACCACAGCAGACATGAGCTATGCAATGGCTGCACACTGCAGCCGGGTCTATAGGTTCTTGCTCTCGGTCCACAAAAAATAGTTAAAATCATACAATTCTTCAATAAACGAATTCCAAAGAATCCTTTAATGGGTAACAATTTCATAAGTATCATAAGAGTTATAGTATTTATTTACTGAAACATTGAAAGCTAGTCAACAATGTGATTCTCTTTCAAGAATGTTGAAGTGTGTCACTGGACTGGAAGGAAGTCATCATTTCAATATTCCGCCCCTTAGTTCACAGTAATATTCCTGCCAATCATAGTGCTATCCTGCTTACGAAGAGGTCAAGTGTGCAAAGCTCTCATCAATATACTCTGCACCATGAGTGTAGTAGTGTAGTAGTGTATTTTTTGTAAAGCGCACAGCTTCGTGTAGACACAGTATCTAAAACATATTGTAACTATTTGCCCCAGAGTCTTCTCTTGACGCTAACACACTACTAGGTCAAAAGTGCAAACGAGACAATGTACCTAGCAGTCAACTTTCAGCTAGTTGCCAGAAGTTGAACAGTCTTTACCTGGTGATCCTGAATAATGAAGGAACTTTGGGGCATATTATCAAGGAACAGCGTTAAAATTATCGCCGCTTTAGCGACAGGAAACTGCAGCTAAAGCGGCAATAATGGGCTTGATTATATGCCTTTGAGGGGGACCACTACTTGTTGGGGGCATTCAAAGCAGATCCTACCTGCGGGGGTCCCGTGGCCATCTCCTGCCTTCACACGCTCTCCCCCGCTGCCGTTGCTGACATCGCGGCCGCTGAGGGGGGAGAGCGACCGGGACTACACTTCCCAGCGTCCCCTCACTGCCAACGGGGGCGCCGACTTGCTGCATCACACAGCTGCGCCTGGAGGTGCATAAGAACCAGCCGCCCCAGCGGCTGAGCGGGGACCGACTACTTGTTGGGGGCATTCAAAGCGGATCCTACAAGCGGGGGTCCCGTGGCCATCTCCTGCCTTCAGACACTCTCCCCCGCCGCCGTTGCAGACATCATGGCCGCTGAGGGTGGAGAGCGACCGGGACTACACTTCCCAGCGTCCCCTCACTGCCAACGGGGATGCCGACTTGCCGCATCACATAGCTGCGCCCGAAGGCGCATAAGAACCAGCCGCCCCTCCAGCCTCGCGGGACGCGCGCGGGACCAGCTGGGCTAAGCCCGGGCAAAGGGCGGGCCCACTACGGCCCTCAGAGGCCAGAGGAGGACGGGATGGGCCACCCCCCTTGAAATCCCTAGCACAGGAGAAGTAAAGATAGTTGAACTACCAAAGGCTTGCTGACATTTAATGGACACGTAGCTGTAAACACTAAATTTTTGTCTCTGTGTTGATGTTACGTATTACCCCTACTCAACTGAACGGAACCATGACTCGGATAGGGGTCCCCAAAAAAACTGTCAACCAGAGGGGTTCGCGTAATGGTACACAAGACCACCACTTAATCAGTATACCACAGCCTATTCCTAGTGATTCAGATGGGAATGATTCTTGTCAGGCCATGGCTAGTACCCCCAGTGAACAATCTCCCTCAGAAACATCCGGTATTCTGCAAAGCCACTCACTGTTAGCGGAACTAAACAATCTGTGTAAAACCAAGTATGTCCCAGCAGATTTGAGAACTAAACTAAATAGTGCTTCTCCTTGTATGGCTAAAAGCTTTAGTACTTTGCTCCACAAGGAATTTGCGCAGGAGTCCACCCCATTACATACAAAAGTTAACACCCTAAGCGCAGCACTCACGCAGATCTCACCCGTTAAACGGACATGTGACAGGGTTCAACAAAATGGGAATGACCCAAATGTTCAAAAATTGTGTTTAAGTCTTCCAATGCCCGTCACTAACTCCCCCCCAATTCCAGAGGCTGCAGAAGAATTAGATAGTCTAGTACCCCCTCTTCAACTGGCTCTAACATCTCTGATTGAACCATTGCTCAAATCTTTTATATCGCCGTTGTTGGAGAAAATAAATACCCTGGAGAATAAGTTGATGGAAATAGAGGAATTGATCAAGATTAATTCATTTCCCGCTAAAATCACTGAAGTAATTAATCGCCATCAATCCCATGTTGCCTCCATAGTGCCAACGCAACCTACACTATGCAATAATTTAAAAACTTTACAACTAGCCCCCAATAAAATAACCCCTAGGATCGCTTCTAAACCGGTTCTTCCAAAGCATACTATTGCTAGAGTAGAGAATAATAAAGTACCTTCTATACACCTACCACCTGAGGCCGTCCCATTCGTGTGTGTTCTCTGAGGAGAACCACCACTCACACAGGGAAAATCCGAAAGGCAACACAACTTACCAAATAAGGTTACCTTTTGGCTATCAAAAAACAGACCCCTGCCACCCGATCTGGATGGAACAATAATGTGTGTTAGAAGGGTGGGCTGGTTAGGCTCCCTCCCAAAAGACATTCCTGGAGATCTAGTGTTGGTAAAATTTAGGTTCAGACATATTGTCCCGTACCTACGAACCTGGCAGCCCCAAGAAGATGATGGCCCAATATCGATCTGGGATTTACATGATTTTTACCCCAGTGCGCCACACATACCCTCTTTGAGACCAGAGGTAGGGTACAATTATAATTACGTGATGTGTAGAAGATTCTCTGCTTCGAATAATTGTAGCTCCTCCGCTCTTAACCGCTTTGCACCAGTGTACAACATATATAAAAATGGAAATCTTTATTAAACTTGCTCCTATTAAGGGTGAACATGATGTAAGGGTAGAACTGTGAATGCCTATCGCATGAAATATGTAATTTCAAAGGAGAGTATCCCCACTGGAGGGCAAATGTCTTTTAAACCAATGTCTTTTAAATTTGTAGATACTTTGTGCTATTGTATGTATGATTTATGTTTTTTTTTAACTGTATGCTTTTATGATTTTAATCCAAAATCGAATAAAGCAAATCTGAACTGAACTGAACAATAAAAGCCCATGTTCCGGTGTTAGCCTGGGCTTCTATTGCATTCCTCTATGGCATATTATCAAGCCCATTATCGCCGTTATAGCGTCTGTTTCCTGCCACTAAAGCAGTGATAATTTTAATGCCGTTCCTTGATAATATGCCCCTTTATCCGCTGATCTACATTTTTTCCAAGAGTATGGAAAACTGTCACAGCTCTTGGACATTGTAACTGGAACAACTTGTGATTAGTCCATATTGAGTATAATCTGTGCAATATTAGTAGCCAGTAGCAAAGAAAAACAATCCCAATCAACATCTGCATTGAAGGCTTCTGATCTTTCATTCATATCAATGACAATCAGATGGGCGGTGGTTAAACAATGCACTTAAATGTACATTAAAGTGCTTCATCATTAGCGTATGTGGTTAATTTACAATGCTGCTCTCAGTGCTCCTATGTCATTCAAACTGTATGCGGACCTATTATTCTATATTCATTCAAGGTGCCAGTCTCTATAATATTGATACAAACTGCTTCTAGTTGTCTACTTTTGTGCCATATTACAGGTTCTTGCGTGTTGTCTTCAATGCAGGCATCCTCACTGCGTGTGTGCCATCCTTGATGGTGAATCACTTTGTCTTTTGTACCTTTTGTAAACACATGGTTCTGAGTTCCTTTTCTACCTTAACAAATCTTCTGTCATAACATCTCCACAGTCCATAGTCTACAGGATCAAAGCGCCTTTGTCTTGCTTGTCAACTAGGCTGCATGTAGAGCTCCAAATCTGGAGATATTAACTTCGCCCATATGGATCCTAACACCTCCACTGAGCTAACCTTCCATAGGGTACATCATATTTGGCATCAGTGATGTTTTAAGAAGGCTGAGACATGTTCAATCAATGAAGAAATATTATGCAAAAAGGTACTGGACTTTGTGTGTAATAGTCTCTTTGGGTAGTAAGGCAACAGCAGTGAGGAGGCAGATCTGGAGTTAGCAAAAGAGAGCTTTAAAGAGAGCCTCATCATCACATCTATGTATATTGCACACATGGTTCTCTTGTAATTACTATCTAAACTTCTGAGCTCGCCAGAGTTGGAATATGCTTCATTTTAAAGAGTTTTAGAGCATCAGAGAGCATTTCCCATATCCTCTTGTCTATGCCCCCTGCTCTACCACCATGTGTGCATTTTTGCAAGCTTTACTACTTAGCCACTATTTAGAAGTTCCTTCTTTCATTCTCATCCTCACTATGTCTCCCAAACCGTCTTCCTGTATGGCATAGACTTTGCTTGATTGTGCCACTGTGAGGTTTCTATGGTATACCTGTAATGAAAAGCCTTGCTACCTTATGTTGCTTCTGAATCAACCATGTATATACCTATAAGAAATTGGGTTAACAGTTAAAGGGGGTGGTGGGAATCCTACTCAAGCAGAAACCACAGTCCTTGTAAGGGTGAAGTCCCAGCAAAATCCAAATTAACCTGTGCTCAACCCTCTGGAAGCTCGACACAGAGCTGTCAGGCTTAATTTAGAAGTAATGTATAAAGTATTTATGCAGCAGTTCATACAGTAATGGAGTGCAAACTAACACAAGAAAAATACCACAACAATTTTGAAAAATAGAGTATATTTTAATAAATAATTTTAGACCAAATGACAAAAATCTAATTGGACGAACCAAAGAGATTCAGTTTTAAAGATTTATTTGAAAATAGCACCAAAAGGCACCAGGACAAAGTCACAAGTTTAGGTGACTGTGAAGGGGAGCTGGCAGGCTACAGGGACCTAGTTAGTCCAGCTGAACAAGATTACTATAAAGTCTGGTTGCACAGAATTGCAAAGTCCCATGTCAGGGTGCATCGCACAGTGGAGGCGATGCAAGGTCAGTTCTGAGGAGCTGTGATGCGGCAATGCAAGGTCCTGCATCATCATCGAGGAGGCTGTCAATGAGGGGGCTTGAGATTCGAAATCCTGGGTCACAGATAAGTCACACACTTGCTGGCTCCAAAAAAACTGCAGAACCTGTGATGCAGAGTCCTGTGTCATCATCGAGGCTGCCATCAAAGATAACCTTGTTATGTGAGGACTTGCATTAGGGATTCATTGTGCAGTGGCAGTTCCAATGGGGCTGTGAGCTGAGAGGGCAATGTGAAGTCCTTGTGCCAGTAAAAAACACGGAGCAGAGGCGATGCATCAGTTCTGTTCAAGGTTGCACTGCTCAGTTCAGTTCTGCTATGTCAACAGATGGGCTGGCAGAGCACCTTCATGCACACATCCAAGGGCCCAGGAGTGGCACCACATGGCAGGGTAGGACTCACATATGGCAGAGTCCAGGTGCTGGGTACAAGGTTGTGGGATATATCTGGGGCGTCTGTTTAGAAGGCTAGCCAGCTAGCCCTTGAACTCACTCTGGGATCATGGATTTAAAGACGCCGGTCCAGTCCTTCTCACCCAGGCAAGAGGGCAGCAGATCAGCACAGAAGGGCAGCAGTCATTCAGAGCAGCAGTGCAGCAGAGTGGCAGTCCTATCAGTAGCACAGTAGTCCTTTTTCCAGGCAAGGCCCCCAGGTTCAGAGGTCTACTGAAGCATTCGGGTCCAAGGTCCAATATTTATACCTGGCAGTTTGAGCTTTCAGAGGATTTCACACACCAGAGGTGCTTAGAAATTCCTGACATAGCTGTCCTGGCCCCAAATTGCCTGAGCTCACAATAGAGTAATGTTAGACCCCATTGTGAGAGATCTCAGGTAAGGCCTTTGTGATGTGCAAGTGTGGTAGGTGACAGCGACTCCCCTCATTAACCCTGAGTGGCCCATCCTGCCAACACCTAGCTTCCCTCTGTCTCATTGTCTGGGAGCAATACACAAAGACCAACTGCCAACTGCACCTAGTCATGTGACCTAGAATACAGGCATCTGACACCAATTGGTTTGAACTAGAAAGTACATCTTTCCAAAAGAGCAATTTCAGAACTGTGATTACAAATCTGACTGCACTGTTAAGAGGGATTTTCATTACAATTATTTAGACACCAAATTCAGTCATTCTGCTCCCAATTTGAAGTTACAGATTATAAAATATAATAAGGTTTGGCTGCAATTCAAGTCAATGGTAGGCCATCACCTGTTGTACGAGGCAGGGTTGTCCCCTATGCCGGATTTTATTCACCCTCACCATGGAGCCTTTAGCTTGTTTTCATCCATAATATCACCAAAGGCGAGGGGTCAATTTACGATTTCACTACACAATGTATGCAGATGATGCCCTTCTCATTGTGCAATGCCCAGAAGAGAACATCAACCCTATTATTAGAGAAATCATACACTATGGAGGTAAATCCGGGCTCCAAATAATTTTGTCAAAATCATTTATATTTCCCCTCACACCTGCTGTCACTGCCTTTAAGCTCAACTCTCCCCTTCAGTGGCAAACTGAGCCCATAAAATATTTAGTAATTTAGTATCATGCGGATTCTCAACTTATTTTGCGGGAGAACTATGGCAAATACATGTCTAGCCTCTCCACGAAGATAAATGGATGGATCAAACTTCCTCTTTTGCTATCTGGTAGAATATCAACTATGAAGATGGTGGTGCTCCCAAAATATTGTATATGTTTCAGAACATCCATATCCCCATGAATAAGGCCCATTTTGTCCAGCTTAACACTCTAATGATTACTTTGGCTTGGGAGAGCCACCAGTCCAGAATTCGATGTTCAACAACCCTACTATCAGGAAGAGTTTGTGGCAATACACTATGAGGTCTATTTCCTCGAAGCCCAGATTCAGTTTAGTCATCATTGGTTCCATAATAGCAGGATGGCCTCACACTTGGTCATTGAAAAGGGAGTCATACAGCCCGCAGATCTATTTTCATCTCTCTCCAGGCCCTCCAAATTCATTATCACAGTACTCTGCTCTTGCTAGGCCTTACCTAGACTGGCCTCCGTTTATGGCACACAGTGTTTGTACTCCCTGCTTATTCCCATACTATACTATTCTGCATTGCGTATTGACCGCCTGTCAGCAGTTATATCCCAACAGTGGTTGTGTCATATTAATTTGCTTGGATACTTGTTTGACACCTATGCTTTTAAGTCATTCAAGGAATTCTTAAGTGATGCCGCTCTGTCCCATATGGACACTCTAACATATGGCAAGGTACGTAATGCATCTCGGTGGACCTGGCCCTCCTTCCCTGCTGGGCTCCCAGAAATGGCACCTCCTATCTATCCCACTTTCAACTACTCGACCCTACAGATTCGTCTCCATTTTATACACTGTGACTATGTCCAACATTGCGGCTCCACTCACCCAAGCATGGGAAGCATGGGCTGTAGATTTGGGAATAAAATTACAGATGATATCTGGAAGTATTGTTGTCAGCATACCCAATGGCCATTATAGTTTAATTCACCACAAATTCTTGAATAGGATATACCTTTCCCCTAAGTCTATTTCTAAGTATTAGGTGAGCTAGTGTACAACTGTAATATGGATCAAATCCGGTATAAAAACACTTATTTTTTGGTTATTGCTTTACTGTTTTCATAGGAGGCTCCCTTATTACGAGGTGCTTTTATATCAATGGTGCTGTTTATCTTCATTGGTGCTGGTTTACTGGACTAGCTGTGAGGAATACAATTACTCTTTTACTATTTTTGGACAGGGGACTGGAACAATAGATTGTGATTGAGATATCCCATTGATTATTACTTTTGTTTCTAGTTTCACAAATCTTTCTAGTATTTAAGAAGTGACATCATTCTCAATTTTACATTCTTGGATTGCTGCTACATTGGCATTGGAATGCTACTCACTACATGCTAGAGGTGAGATATTGACGCTGAATGTCTCCCCTTTTTTACTTGTCTTGGGTCATTATTTCATCTTTTCTGACCTATTGCCTAGGATGACTTACCTTTGGTGAGGTGACATAATAAGGACAGTCATAACCTTACCACAGGACATGGGTGTTCCGGCTGTATTTCCTGTACGATGAGACGTCCCCTCACTTTGTTCTTCTTTTTCCATTTCCTGTGACTCTTCCTCACTATTAGGACTTCCCCCTTTCTTGATAAACTTTCCCTTTTCTTTTCTATCTCTACCCTTTTCGTTATTATTCATTTGTTTCAAAATGTATCATTTCCTTTTTTCCCACCTGATATATATATATTTTTGTGTAATACTGTACTCTTTATGCAATATTGTATTTTTAAATGTCTAAACTTTGTGTACTGTAGTGAACACAAGTAACATGGTTCTATTGAGAATTGTAGCAATTTTAAACTGTCTTTTGTGGATTTGATAAACTACTGGCAATTTAAGTGTATCTTATGCGTGTGTTTTTCTTTGGGTCTGCATCTATGTATTGTTGGGTCTGTTTATTATTTGAGTCCAGTCGGTATTGTGTATATATATATGTTTTATATATGTATATTTATGTTATGCATAATATGATTGTTACAGCCATGACGAAGTTCCCCTGGCACTAGGGGAACGAAACGCATTGGCTGTGACGGTTTTAATAAAAAATCCACATGAATAAAGAGAAGAACCTTTGAAAAAATACTTTTGTTCAATTGACCTTTATTGGAGTGCACCTTCCTTCTTTGCGGACATTGTTTATACTAGACATCTCTTTGCAGCGGGTGTGTGGAGTAGTTGCACCAATGCACATCATTTGAAACTGATGGAATTCATGTGTTTGACCTTGGTCTGCTGCTGTATCTTTTGTTTCTAGTTTAATTCACTACAAATTCTTGAATAGGATATACCTTTCCCCTAAGTCTATTTCTAAGTATTCTACCACCTGCGATGCCAGCCGTCAGAGATGCGGTGCTCAGAATGCCGATTATTTGCTTACGGTGTGGCACTGTCAAGCAGTGGCACACGTTTTCAAACACTCCCTCCATTGTTTTACTGGGTTATGTGAAGAATGTCCCAAAAGAGTATAATCAATTACTAGCTACGGGCCAATGCTAGCAAAAAGGTGAGTGGCCATGGTATGGGGAAGTCATAAAGCTCCTAGATTTCAAGACTAGTTAAAAGATATTACTCTTTGTGAGGAATGGGCTATGACCTATGTTGCCACCTTTCCTCTGGTGGAGCGGCCCAGAGATTTCTGAGAATCCTTGCGCACATATCTTTATTCACTAGCCACTGAGTAATTCTGCGTCCTAGTGTTAACTGAGGATGACACAGGTCTGGGTGGATTTGCTTAGCTCAGCCTGTTTAGCTGTACTAACCCTATGATACAGATCGGGAGGTTACTGACTTCATGTGTTGGTCTCACCCGGGCTGCTGGATGGATAGGAGGGCATGGGATGGGTATAGGTCATTCTTTTGTATATTTTCCTCGTCAACTATTGTCACGGTATGCATCTAAACATTTGGAGTGGTGTGAATGAGCACATTGCATATGCATTCATTGATTACTGCTTCTAATTTCATTTTGTTGTAAACTGAGCAAATAAATAATAAAATACATTAAAAAAATGGAATAAGACAACTTCAATGTTATCCTATCGGAGAAATAGGCAAGTTTAATCGCACTGCAAAGCAAATTCATAGATACTTGCCATAAGCTTTCCAGCTGGAGCTCCAGTAAGTATTTTTCCACAGCTTTTGTGGCGGCGTGAATGTCCCCTCGATCACACATGAAGAATTTTGTTTCCAACTTATGTGGATAGTTTATGGCAAAAGTCTTAAATAATAATAATAAGTGCCAAAAGAAAAAAAAACTAGACGAGCATTTTAAGTCTGAATGAGGTCAGCCAATAGTTCCTGAAAAATTGCTCTTACCCCAGCCGTTTTCCTCGCAATAGTACCAAGTCCTACTTATGTACAAAATGACCAAAATGATCTTGAGCTTTTTAGTAAGCAAATTAGGACATGCAAAGGGCATCAGCTTTTCTGCTTGGCGAATGAGATAAGACAAATCAATCTCGGAGGAAATGTGCAAGATGCTGCCTCTAAAACTAGATTAAATACTTCTCTTTAGAGCTGTAAATTATAAGAGTCTTGCTGGTCTGGAGGTCTGACTGCAGATGTAGACAGCAGAACCGGATACACTTATTTGGATTCTAAAGCATTGATCCTAGCTAGAAACTAAAATGTGACAGACATAATATCCAGTACGAGTTCTGCAATTTTATTGTTTTTTGCTGCAGTGGTTCTTTAGGGGCACATGCATCAAACCATTTTGCGATCGCAAAGAGCGAATTCGCAAAAATCATCCGTTTGCGATCGCAAAATGTTTTTTTGCAATTCAAGACAGTTTGTGGGACTCGCAATTTAGGTAATCGCAATTTATTGTGATTTCCTAAATTGCAATTGCATTTAAGGAATTGCAAATTGCGATTCCTTAAATGCAACTCTAGAAGCAATTTAAAATAGGGATATCGCTATCTGGGATCGCAAATTACCAAAAAATAAAACAGGTCGGTAATTTGCAAAAACTTTGAAAAATGCACGAAAGTGCATTTTTCAAAGTTGTACGTTACACATACACACATGCCCTTGGGGCATGTGTGTGCGCAACATGGGTGCACATTACAATTTCAGAGGTGCAACAGGGTGTCCTTTTGGCACCCTTGAAATTGCATGCGCAATTTGCGAGTGCCTATTGGGTACTCACAAATTGCGTATGCAATTTCCCATTCATTCCTATGGGCCAGTCCCATAGAAATGGGGGAGCCATTCCGTAATTGCGACTTGCAATTTGCGAGTCGCATTTAATGAATGTTTAAGAATCACTATTTTTATAGCGATTCCTACATGTACAGGCTTTTGCGATTCCTTAATTGCGAGTCCTTAATAATCGCAATTAAGGAATCGCAAAAGCCTACCTTGATGCATGTGCCAGTTAGTTTTTAATAATTTGCTATGCATATAGCGCTTACTACAATCCATTATACCATTTATACCATTTTGTAGCACTGTAAATAAAAGATGCTACTATTGCTCAATTTAAGGTTACTGATCTTATCAGCCATTGAAGACTTCTGGCAGAATAGGAAATCTGGCTTGAGAACATATAGGACACATACCCAGGAAGAGCTTAACCCACTGATCTACCATCCTACAAGGAATGCATACCCATTTCTCAGCAGACATCATAGCAGACGTATCTAAATATTTTCAAGTGTTTGTGGGATTTGAACGTGAAAGCCAATTGTCCCTAATTTCTGTTTTGATACTGTGATATTTTTTATTTTCCACTTTATTGATCTAATGCTCATCGGCTTTCTCATTGACACAGTAATCAACCCCAAACTACACAAATGACGGCGGCCATCCCTTTGAGTCAGGAATCTGTTGAAATTGATCCAGCATCTTCCAAGTACCACTTGGAGCCTGAACATGTAAGTCATTAATTGCTCCATCAATCAAAATCCTTATTCATGTCATAAGTTGAGTTACCCTTGTCCTAGGTTAGTTATCCTCTCTCAGAACAAATATTATCATTATCAATTTATTTCTAGGCTAAACCACCATATATCACTGTGCACAGTGTAAAAATAGATACATATAAAAATATAAAATGCTAATTATATATACAAAGTCCATATAAAATTATTAACCATCTGCCCAGTGAAACATCAGCTTTGAGCTGTTATTTCAGTTCAATCATTTACAGCATATTACCGGCAGTGGTCCCAAGCCAGGTTGCAATAAGTCCTACATGGCCATGTATTCATAGGAACCAACATTATAATTAGTGCCAATGTTTGTGCGTGATCCTATACGATAGTGGATATAAGCAGCAATAAATTGAGATTTGGTTAGGCATTTGTCAAAGTGAAAACCTCATCCACTTTGTTTGAAGCCAAACAGCATATATAAATTTACTCATAGTAAAAACGTCGAGTGGGCTGGTGTCAATTTGAAACATCCTGGAAGCAATACGATGCGCCTTATTCCCAAATTCAAGCATAGGGGTCAAAGCTACTTCCTTTTAGCTCTTTCCTTTTGTACATCAGACAGAAGAATAGTAAGTGATCTATCTCCTCAATTATATGATTATACATTTTGCAGATGCCTTGGTCGTCAGTGCTATAGTTCCACTTACAAGTAAACCCATTATCTAATAATGTGCCCAGTCTAAATTTGATGTACAGATATTTGGCTTGGGCTGGAATAGCATCATCCATTTAAGGTTTGAGAGTGTAGGCAGGTTTGTGATTCAAAAAGCTGGACATCAGGTTATTAGGTTTTGTAGTTCTATAACCCACAGAAAGTAGATTTTACAATATCTAGGAAGCCCCTTTTTATGGTCAAGTGGTCATTCTAGATATTTTCCAATCCTGTTATCGGGAGCCAAGAAATCCAGGGTATAAAGTGTTACTTGGCAATATTCAGGAACTCAACAAGGTCTTTTCTATAAGAACCAACTCAGGGTTTGACCATAACCTAATCCAAAGGAGAAGGGGTTTGCAACAGCTAAATCCCTGATTCTTTTATGCCCTTTGTCAAAGAATAAGGGTATGGTGGGAGTGCTTTGGGGCCTAATAAATAGGGATCATAGAAAATTATCCTCCTTGCATTTTAGGTCTTTAATGTTCCCTATTCTCCAAATTTCCACCCATAGAGTGATGCATTTTGCACCTTAGCACAATAGACCTCAATTAGCCATGAAACAGATGGTGTTGTGGCTTAATAACTGCTGAAGATCTATGTAGCAGTATTGCACCACTTTTTTGTATATGCGATTTACAGATGTATGTCCTGTCAAACCTATCATTTCATTTCATGAAGCTTTATTCGGTACATGTTAGACAATGACCATAAAAGCACACAAGCAAAATGCATGATAAAATGCATGTACAATTTAAAGAAAAGAAGAATAAATATTTAAAATATCATACTATTTCTAAACTGGATTGATTTACATATAAAAGTCGCAGTATAAAAGCATTTGTCCGGGGAATTCACATTATAAATCAACTTAATTGCGTCCTCCACATTTCTGACACCATACTTTACAAAGATTGGCTTCAAATAGGCAACCCTGACATTCAAAAAGAGAGTAAAAATTAGCATAAAGTGCAGAGTGCTTTGCTTCGAACGTCCATCACATGGGCACGGCCCGACAGGGTGCTTCTTTGGTTGGGGAAAAGCCACCAAAACGTGAGCCGTATCAAGTCAGAGTCTGGTTAAAACAAACCTATGGGCAGGTCTAGTTACCATGTTCAAGTATAACTGGAATCCATCACTTTCAATATATTTGTTATAAAGGTAGACTGTAGTAAGGCGACAGTTAACTACTAGACGTTTCTTGGCTCTATACAACATAAAAGTATTTTTCATATCTGATTTAGAGATGTTTCCTGCAGAACATGGTTTTACCAATATGTTAAGCCCAAAAATATCCCGGAAACTATCTACAACATACTTAAGCCAAGGTATCTTAATATAATTGTCCAGATCTAGACAGTTCTTGATGACATTTTGATTAAAAGCTGTCTCTTCCTTCCGCCAAATCGCACGCCATATCATCAGAGGTCTCAGCAAGATGAGGTCGCCTAAATAAGCGACACCCAATTCGCTATGGATCAACTCATTTGGGGCTGAGGTTGGTAGGCAAAGAGTTTTTTAAGGAAAGTATTCTCTTCCCTTTGCACAGAACCTGCATTAGTATAACCCCATAGCCCTGACCCATATAACGCAATTGAGACACTCCTAGCCTTGTAGATCAACATCATGTCCCTGATCCGCCTATCGCCGATCTTGGAGGCAAATTTAAATATACCATAGGCACTCTTTACCATCTTAGTCCTAACATTTAAAAGTACTTGGGACCACCTACCTGTACACGTAAAAGTAACACCCAGGTAGCAAAATGTTTCCACTTGCTGCACTTTCACCCCTTCAATAAAAAAGGCATGCTTTTTATTGTTTTTGGCCCCACAGATCATTATATGAGTTTTACTCTTATTAATCAACAACTTTCTTTCCCTTATAAAATCAGAGAACCTATCCATCAGGCGCTGTAGACCTATAGGGGTCCTTGATAATAGCACAGAGTCATCTGCATAAAGCAGAACTGGCACGCCTGATCCATTAACCTGTGGAGCATCCGCCTTGACTTTTTTCAAAACGGAATCCACAGCGTTAACAAAAAGAGTAAACAACAAGGGGGCAAGAACACAGCCCTGCCTGATTCCCCACTTTGCGTTAAAATTTGGGGTGCACTCTCCATTTACCCCATAGCGCACGCAGGCTTGCATCTTTTCGTAGAGTCTGACTAAGAAAAAGATAATAGCCTCCGGTGCACCTAGTTCTAGCAAGACTGGCCATAGAATAGAATGGTCTACCAGATCAAATGCACTGCTTAAATCGTCAAAGCAGAGATATAAGGTACCGGGCTTCACCTTTGTATGCTTGCCAATTAAGAGTTCTAAATTCAGGCACTGATCTAGTGTCCCTCGACCCTTTCTAAAGCCATCTTGGGAGCTCGCAAGGACCCCCTTCTCCTCAGCCCAAACTTCCAACCTAGACAGCAGCACTCTGCTCATGACTTTCACCGAAGAGTCGAGCAGACTAATAGGATGATAGTTACTTGCTGCTGACTTGTCCCCCTTCTTATAAATAGGGACAATAATGGAGTCTCCCCATGTAGGTGGAATCAGGGTCGTCACAGCTGCGTTAAGAACCAAGGTAAGAATAGGTCCCCACAGTAGCGGAACAGCCCTATACACATCAATGGGGACTCCATCAGGCCCTTGTGCCTTGCCTCCCTTGCTAGCCTCAATACTACGTTCGACTTCTCCCAGGGAGATGTCCAACGGGACTATAGGCCAACAACTTTGATTTCCCTCAATGGGGCCACCAGCATGAAATATGGCTGAAAAGTGAGATACCCACGCCTCACTGCTAACATTAGATGCATGATGTGGGACTTTATCGTCCTTAAGAAAGGGCGAATTGACCATGGACCAAAAAAACAGCTGTCAGAGGTTTCTGCTGCCCGAGATAAACTATCCCATGCTTCCAGTTGCAGCTCCCTCTTCCATTTTGAGAGTGTCTTTTTATAGTCACGTCTCAAGAGTGTAACTTGGTTCTTATCCCTCGGTCTAAGTGTTAAGGCCTGTTTAAGTTGGGCAAGGAGGGCTGTACAGGCATGGTCAAACCAGTCCTTTTTGTGTACAGCATTACCTGACCTACTTCCTGTAAATATGGAGTCAATAATTTTACTAATATTAACAAAATTATTCATAATGGCAACAGGCGCACTACCTGCTGC
The DNA here is from genome assembly GCF_964263255.1 of Lissotriton vulgaris. NCBI lineage: Eukaryota > Metazoa > Chordata > Amphibia > Caudata > Salamandridae > Lissotriton > Lissotriton vulgaris. The sequence goes on along the minus strand of NC_141695.1, from coordinate 877,742,595 downwards.
CAGAATGCCCTCAATATCTACCAGAGATTTTGATATGATTATAGGCAATACTGTAGTAGATTTTTCCCCTTTCCACCTTAACCTAGTCCCATTTGGCCTGTGTGGCTCAGCACTAACTAGGGTTCTTAACACGCCCTGACTTCTACAGTGCCAGGACTCTATTCTTAGTACAATACAATTGGGATCACTTAAAGTAGGATCCTCGATTACCAAAGACCTACAGTGTGGTACAATACTTGATGAAACCATAACTTGATCTATGTTGGAATTAGTATTCCTTCCAGTGTATGTAGGGATAATTTGACCTCTATTATCTGTCACTGGCCCTAGTAGCTCTAAATCGAATGTTACCATGATATTATTTATGGCCTCCCAATAGGTGTTATGTGGAAAGTGGGGTGTATTCTCACCATTATTATTTAACACTCCACATGCCCTGGAGGACGAGAGTGAACAAATCGAAGAATTAAAATCACCCAGCCGGATGTAGCTAAAAATACATTTTGCTTTGGCTACAAGCTTCACAAGAGCATTTCCCAATTCCTCGATAACCTTATGCCGTGAATTATCAAAGATATTGTTATAAAAATTAATTAAAAGCAGCTCTGAGCCTTCCTTCTGATGTACCCATAAAATTTGGGAATCACTTCCAACTGTTATATGTTTAACAACAGTCAACAGTAAGTCCACAGATATTAGTAGGAGCAAACCACCCTTTGCCCTGCCATACCGTGTCTCAGTAGCTTCTAGACTATAACAGACAAACCCTTCAAAGCTAGGTTTTGTGGGACACCAGGGTTCTTGGAAACAAAAAATATCGTATGACCTGATCATGTCCACCCATCCCAATTTTTCCCCTTTGGATGCCCAACCAGCTATATTCCAGCAAACAATGGATGTACCCTCCATAGTACAACTTTTGGGTTGATCTAAGGCATTATCACGATTAACAACCTCTACACAGGGTATAACCTCAGCTGGACCCCCATTGGTATCCTCGGTACATGTTAAAATCTGAGCATTCGCCACACTCTTTAAAGCAGAGGCAGGTTTAAGCCTATTTTCATAGTGCAGTGTAGGATTCGCTACCCGAGATCGCTCAGGCTTTATACTAGTCCCATTCAAGTTTCCAACCTGGGCATTTAAGGTTACACTCAGACAGGGCCTACTAACCTTTGAATGTCAATCATTCAGGTTCAATGTGCTCAGGGCTTGGTATCTATTCTGAGTCGAGATCTCAAAGATTGGACGCTTGTTGGTATTGGGAGGCCTACTTCGGTTATTAAGGTGGGGTACCTTGCTAAGATGATTATAGAAATACCCCAATGGGTGCACACGTACACCATTCTCATCTGGTGTTAGGGAGGCTGCTCTAAGTAAAACAGTTGCGACATGTTGAGGGTGTTTAAAATTAACAATGACGCATTCATCCCTACAGGTTTTCCTAGCATTACCGATCCAATTTACCCTTTTGGTTGTGAGTATTTTTGGTCAGAGTAATTTGTTGGGAACCCGCAGTTCCTGTTCAGCCAGGAGACAGTTTTATTTTTGAGTGAATAATGTGATTCCTGAAGGGGTTGAGTCAAATTAGAATCTAAAGGCGGGACATTGGAAAGCACAACAACATAGGGTGCACAATCTGGTGGGAGATTAGTAAAACGGGTTTTCCTAGTTAATGGGACTGGTGTCCCCGCTATACTTGCTGGGACCGCTGTGGCCTGTTCTAAGCGACCATCCAGTGGACTCGGCCCACCTAGTTTATTAGTACTAGCCCTCCCCACAGGTAGCTTCTGTACAACGTTGCTGTTTAATACATCCCTTTCTTTAGGCCTAGGGATCTCATTGTTAACAGTATGGGCACCCAGTAGACTACCTAGTCTAGACACTTCAGCTGTCAGTAGATCTATTTTATCGACTAGAGGCTTAACAACAGTTTCAAACTTAACCTCTATCATATAAACTAATAAGTCGAATTGCTCAGAGTTCATATTAACTCCAATGTTATTAGTCATAGTCTCCTTGTGTCGAACAGAACTCTTGGGTGTAATTTCGGTTCTTTTCTTGTAAAGAGTTCCCCCACGCTTAATCTGTACTTTTCTACCGGTCCTTACTGCTCTCTTAACTGGAGAGCGCCGTGATGGAGTATCAAAAGGTACATCCGGTGTGTCCTGGACTGGTACATCTTGAACTGTTGCTGGTACTACCGGTATTTTCGCTAGTGAAACATCAATTGTACAAGGAGGGTCCAGAGACGGTACAGTACTAACAACGGGGGACGTAGAAAGTAAGGCTGGTGGACTTTCCCGGCCCAACGATTTTCTTTGGTCGTTATTAATCTTGCTCACGACTTTAACTAAATAGTTGTCCATAATTGATTTCTGTTTGGACATTGTTGTAACTGGTTGGTAGTCCCAGAATCGTTAAAATAAGAGGTACAAACAATGGGCTCAGAGAAGTAGCAATTAATATCGGTACAAGGTACTATAACATAGGAACTATAAGGTTATGAAAATATAGTCATAGTAATATATCCACAATGCTTACTGGTTTAGTAGGGTAGCAACAATCAGGGGGGGTGGCCCAGCCCGGCCTCGTAATGCCCCGGACTGCCACAGACTGCCCCGCCCTTGTCCCGGGCAGCTCCCGCGCGCGACTCGCGGGGCGAGAGGCGTTCCGGTCTTTTAAAACGCCTCCGGGCGCTTGTACGTCACTGGTGCGATGGTGCGCCCTGACCCCCGGGGCACCTGGGAATAGTAGTCCTCGGCCGTTGCCCTCACGGCTTTGGGAGGACGAGAGGACGTGAAGCACAGGAGCCGTTCCCCTCACGGCTGGTGCTGGCGTGGCGTGGTGAGTCCGCTTTTGCCCCTATCAATCTTTGACAAATTGCCTTCATTGTAAAACCCCCTCCAAAGGTTTTATGAGGGTTAAAAAGCTTATACTTGGTTTTGGGCACATTCACCTCCAAACCCAGAAGGTCGCACAAACCAGTAAATAAATTTGGCAGATTCTAGAATCACACTGCGGTCATGATATCAGGAGGATGTCATCTGCAAATAGAGGAGCTGACATTGGAATTCCTTGTAATTTCAGGGAAATATGTGTAACTCTGCTGAGATAGTTTATATCTTCATTTATATGTAGGAAGAAAAGGGTAGGAGCTAGCATGTACCCCTGGCATGGATAAGTTACTTACCTGTAATCCTAGTTCTCTTCCAGGGGTATCCTCATCAAAGTCATAAGCACTGAATATTCCCGCCCATGTGCGGGACCCCGGAAACAATATAAAAATATATATGTAAAAAACACATATATCTCGCTCCACATATATGTATGTACATATATTATTTTTCTCACAACAATGCAGCTCCATAACTGAGGGTAAAAACAATGTAAACACATATACATGCACTGCAATTATTTAGGAAGCAAAAGCAAAGAAAACACATTAGGTCAAATGATCTTTGAACTTTGTGTTTTAATGAGTAAACCACTCATAAATCCTGAAATTTGCTGGTAAATAGACATTGTTAGCCCTCAGGCTGTATTGTAAAAACAATAGCATAGAAAATGAAACCATTTTCAACAAAAACTGGCACCGTGCCTTTAAGGCAGCCATGACCCCAGGCTTCCCATCATGCCTCAGGGGTGATAGTTAGGTCAGTTGTTCTTTGCATAACCCTGAAGACAGGGCTCAACCACAAGATTGAAAATAGTACCAAATCTCATTTACCTGGGGAGGCGGGTGGGTTGATTATGACTTTGATGAGGATACCCCTGGAAGAGAACTAGGATTACAGGTAAGTAACTTATCCTTCTCTTCCAGGGGATCCTCATCAATAGTCATAAGCACTGAATAGAATAGCAAGCCCATCAAACACCTGCAGGTAAATGAGAAGTACATGACCCAACCAAATCATAACAGCCAAATCCTCAGCTGTTAAACAGATTCCTCAGGGAGGCCTAGCCCACCTGGGTATCTGCTCTCATGTCAGAATCTAGACAGTAATGTCTGGTAAATGTATGGACAGACCTCCAGGTCGCCGCTTTACAAATCTCAGACATGGGCACATCATGCAGGTAAGCCGCCGTGGCTGCTCTTCCTCTAGTGGAATGCACCTTAGGAGTACCCCCCAGAGGCTTCTGCACCAATTGGTAAGCAAGCTTGATACACGAAACGATCCACCTGGAGATAGAACGTTTCGACGCTGCATGACCAGTTCTGATCGATCCGTAGTTAACAAACAATTGACAATTGATCAGAATGTCGAATAGACTTGGACCTGTCCAGATAGAACTTTTAAAACCCTTTTCAGGTCCAAAGAGTGTAACGCCCTCTCAGCTGGAGTAGAGGGATTAGGAAAGAAAGTGGGTAAAGAGATAGACTGATTGACATGAAAATCTGATACCACTTTCGGCAGGAAAGAAGGGTGCGTTCTGAGCACCACTCTGTTTAAATGAAACACTGTATACGGTTCTTTAGTACAGAGAGCCTGAATTTCGCTCACCCTACGGGCTGACGTAATCGCTACCAACAAAGCCGCTTTCCAGGAAATATGCTGTAAAGAAGCTTTATGAATGGGCTCAAAAGGAGGGCCCATCAATTTTGATAGGACTAGGTTCAGCTCCCAGGGCGGAGCAGGAGGCCGTACAGGAGGGTACACCTTTTTCAGACCTTGCAGGAAATCTTTTACTGCTGGAAGCTGAAAAAAAGAAGTCTGTGAAGGTGATCGCCTATAAGCTGTTTTAGCGGCTAAATGCACCTTAATGGAGTTAAACTTCAAACCTGCTTTAGTTAGGTACAACAAGTATGGGAGAACTGCTTCTTCCTGACACTTTATCGGATTGTGACCATTCTGCATGCACCACATATAGAATCTCTTCCACTTGCATGCATAAGAATGCCTTGTGGAAGGCCGTCGTGCTTCTTTCAGAATGGACATGCAGTCCTGTGGCAGTCCTAGATGGCCGTACTGAATGACCTCAAGAGCCATGCTGCCAAGTTCAGTGACGGAAGGTTGGGATGGTGAATCCTCCCGTTCATCTTCGATACCAGGTCCTGCCTGCATGGAAGCCTCTTGTGAGGAGACACTGACAGGTGAAGTAGGTCCGTGTACCACCATTGCCTCGGCCAGTCGGGGGCAATCAGGTTCATTGTTGTGCACGAGTTGTTCAGCTTGCTCACCACCTTCGGGATCAGCGGAAGGGGTGGAAAGGCGTACAAAAACTGCCCTGACCAGTCGATTAAAAGAGCATTCCCTCTCGTTCCTGGTCGATGGAACCTGGAGGCGAAGCTTGGGCATTTGGTGTTTTCGTCGTCCGCGAAGAGATCTATGGAAGGACGACCCCATGACTGGAAAATGTCGTCTAGCACTTCGTCGTTGAGAACCCAGTCTTCTTTGTCTTCGAAGTTCCGACTTAGTGCGTCCGCCCTCACGTTCTGCTCTCCTGGGAGGTGGACTGCCTGAACAGACAACTTGCGAGCCAGAAGCCAATGCCAGATGCCCTGAGCTTCCAGAGACAGAGTCCTTGAGCGTGTTCCTCCCTGCTTGTTCAAATAGTACATCAAGGTGGTGTTGTCCGTCTGTACTAGAACCATATTCTCCTGAAGCGAGGGAAGGAACGCTTTGAGAGCCAGGTGAACCGCTCTCAATTCCAGCAAGTTGATGTGATAAGTGCTTTCTTTGGGAGACCACAGACCCTGCACTTGTAGAGGACCCATGTGCGCCCCCCAACCTTGTAACGATGCGTCTGTGATGATCGTTTGTGTAGGAGGAGGTTGATGGAAGAGAACTCCCACCTGCATGTTCTGTCTCTTCGTCCACCACTGGAGGGAAGATTGAGCTACCTCCGACAAAGTGATCCGATCGTCCCATCGATCTGAGTGTTGGTCCCATTTGTCCTCCAGATCCTGCTGAAGAGGACGCATCCGAAGTCTGGCGTTCGGTACTAGGAAGATGCAGGAAGCCATTGACCCCAAGAGTGAGGCTATCTTCCGCACTTTCTGAGACCTGTGGAGAAGAACTTGCTGGCACTTGAGCGCTATCGAAAACTGTCTCTCCTCCCAAGGAAACACTTTTCCTACTTCGGAGTCTAGCAGAGCTCCTAGGAAGTGGATCTTCTGAGTGGGCTGAGAGACAGACTTGCTGTAGTTGACATGCAGTCCTAGACGCTGACAAAGTTCTATGCATGTCTGGAATTGATTCCTTACATTGCCTGGAGTTGGACCTTTCAACAGCCAATCATCTAAGTATGGGTATACGAAGACTCCCCTGCGGCGTAGAGCTGCCGCCACCACTGCGACACACTTCGTGAACACCCTGGGGGCCGACTTCAACCCAAACAGAAGGACTTTAAACTGGTAGTGGGAGGTCCCCACCCAGAATCGAAGGAATCTCCTGTGATCGGGCCGTTTTGATATATGGAAGTACGCATCTTGAAGGTCCATCGAACACATCCAATCCCCCTTCCTGAGATGTGGATATATTTGGTGAAGCGCCAACATGCGAAACTTTTCTTTTCGTACATGCAAATTGAGTGTTCTTAAGTCCAGAATGGGCCTGTATTCTTCCTTTTGGCCCTTTTTTCTGACCAGAAAATACCTCGAGTACACTCCTTTCCCCCTTTGGGACACCGGAACTCTCTCGATGGCTTCTTTTTCGAGGAGTGTTGCTACTTCCTTCTTTAACCTTTGTAGCTGGTGGTTTGATGTTGACATCGGGGAAACGGGTGGAGGTAGACGATGGAAACGAAGACAGTACCCATTCTGCAGCGTAGACAACTCCCATTGATCTTTTGTAATGGCCTGCCACTCTGTCCTGTGATGCGCAATGCTTCCCCTCCACTGGCATGGGTAACGGCGCTGGGGGAAGTGCAGACTCATTGCTTCTGCTGAGATTTATTGAAGTTGTTGCCTTGGCGCTGATTTCCATTTCCTTTGGAATTGCCCTTGCCTTTGTACTGTGACTTTTGTTGGCCCTTCTGGTTCTGGCCTTTCTGCCATTGAGGGGTTTGAACCCTCTGCTACGTAGAACCCTTGTTGTTCGAACGGAACTTCTTCCGGAATTCCTTTTTCTTCTCAAGCCCCACGGCTTTGAGGGTGTCTAACTCGGTCTTCATCCGTTGCATCTCCTCATCAGCACTCGCTCCAAAAAGAGACGTGCCTGAAAAAGGAAGGTTTAGGATTCTTGCTTGAGCCTCTGGTTTCAATGCTGTGAGGCGTAACCATGAGGATCTCCTTGCTGTGATACCATGCACATAGCCATGCGCAGCCAGCTTTGCCCCATCTGCCGCCGCTCCTATAATCTGATTGGAGACTTGACCGCCCTCCATCAGAACCTCCTCAAAGTACTTTCTATCTTCCTGAGGAAGTTTTGCAGAAAACCTCTGAAGTGAGTCCCACAGAGCTCTATCATACCTGCCGAGCAGCGCTTCCGCATTGGAGACTTTGAGGAAAGAGGCTGAGGTGTTACAAACTCTTCTCCACCATGAGTCCTGCACCTTGTTATCCTTATCCGGAGGTACCGTGGATGAAGAAGCTACCGCATTGGATTTTCTAGCTGCCGCAATGATTACTGAATCTGGCAGGGGGTCAGCTTTGAGGAACAGAGGATCCTCCTCCGGAGGCCGATATTTCTTGAGAATCCTCGCTGGAACGGACTTCACCGTTGCCGGAGTGAGGAAGACTTCACTCACTGGTTCCATTATACCCGGGACCAACGGCAACAACGGTTTGGGTGCCGTTCTGTGTTGCAGGGTTTCAAATATGACAGTCGTCTTGATTTGCGGAGCTGTCATCGGTACTCCCAGCTTCAGGGCTCCCCTGCCCAAGATATCTTGAAACAAGAAAATATCTTCAGTTGGGGATATCCTCGAGCGTGGACTGCTTGTTAGGGTCGGAGCGTACGCTCTGTGAGATCGAGTTCTCGAAGAACTTGAAGAACTACGTATCCTCCTGGACCTAGATCTTCTGCTTGAACGCGTTCTAGAACGAGATCGCTCTCTGTGACGAGAAGTTTTTCTCTTACTTGAGTGCCTAGAACGAGACCGTTCTCTGCGGGGAAGAGGTTGATCTCGATACCGTCTTAGCCGATCTGCCGTCTCCTTGTCCTTTGCCCAGCGGTGAAGAGGTCTATTCCACCTTGGGGAAAGATGAATAGTAGGAGATTTGTGGGTGGGATCCTTCACTGGTGAACGTGACCGTGGAGGTTGATCCGTTTGATTCTGTTGCGATCTTGCAGGGGATTTGGACCTTCCCCTATCCGATGCGCAGCTTTGTACATCCGAGTATCTGCCACTCCTAGATGATGAGGAGGATGAGGAAAGACTCACTAGAGATTTAGAGGAAGACCTCGACCGAGATCTCTCTTCTGCGATCCTCCTTCACTTGGCAGGAGGATCCTGCACTGGAGATTGTTCCACCTCCGCAGCCGATGCTGAACCTGGAGAACCCAACTGCGGTCCTAGGACGTGAGCCTGGCCCAATGAGTCACTTTCCTTGTCCTGGATCTTCTGTTTCAAAGGTGACCTCTCCTTTGATCTTGCAGGAGTAGTGTTCTCTGGCTGCGAACCGCTCCGTTCCCTGGATCTTTGCTGATCCATCGACGGTGGTCGTACCGACGCCGAGCGCTGAGCAGGTAGACGCTCTCTCGACGTCGACCGTGATTTTTCCAACGTCGACCTCGGGTCGCGATGACTGTCCTTTGACGTGGAGCGTCTCGCTGTTGAAGGTTGTCTGCTCGACGTCGACGGAGGCTGTTTCAACGCCGATCGCCGTTGTTTTGTCGGCGACTGGGCGTGCCTCGAGGCCGAATGCCGCTTCGACGTCGAACGCTCTTGACCAGGCGTCGACGTTGGCTGCTTCGACGTCGACCGGTGATGTGTCGACAGAGGCTCCCTCGACGTCGAACGACCATGGCTAGTCGTCGATGGAGGATGACTCGACGTCGAACGCCGATGGCCCGGCGTCGACGGAGAAAGCCTCGACGTCGTTGCATGACGATGCTTCCTCGATGTCAGGTGGCTCGCCGTCGAGCTCTTCTGCTTCGACGGTGACCTATCCCTCGACGCTGACTGTAGCGGAAGTACCTTAGATGTAGACGCTGAAGACATCTTCTTCGTCGCCGTCGACTGCTTCTCCAACGCCGATCCCGACGTCGAATGTGAACCAGTCGGAGCTTCTCTGGACGTCGACCGCGCCTTCCGACTTTTCTGCTTCTTGGGAGATCTTCCTCTCTCAGAAAGCCCATAAACTCGAATCCTCTCACGGTCTTTAAGAGTCCTGGAAGTTAAAACCTGACAGTGTTCACAGGTTTTAGAGGAATGAGATTCTGGTAGGCACAGGATACACACTGAATGAGTGTCAGTCTTGGCCATCTTCCTTCCACATGAAGAACATTTGTCAAAGAGAGAAGGCATCTTTGACAGGAAAAACACCTTTTTTAAGCCTAAAAAAAGGTTTAGGTAACACCCTATGTCTAAAAGACGTCGAGTGAAAGCAAAATTAGTAGGTTTATAGGAATATTTTTTGACAGAAAGTCAAAAAGAAAGGAGCTGTTTCACCAGGGTCCTGACTGAAGGAGCCAAAAAGCACAACTGACCTAACTGTCACCCCTGAGGCATGATGGGAAGCCTGGGGTCATGGCTGCCTTAAAGGCACGGCGCCAGTTTTTGTTGAAAATGGTTTCATTTTCTATGCTATTGTTTTTACAATGCAGCCTGAGGGCTAACAATGTCTATTTACAAGCAATTTTCAGGATTTATGAGTGGTTTACTCATTAAAACACAAAGTACAAAGATTATTTGACCTAATGTGTTTTCTTTGCTTTTGCTTCCTAAATAATTGCAGTGCATGTATATGTGTTCACATTGTTTTTACCCTCAGTTATGGAGCTGCATTGTTGTGAGAAAAATAATATATGTACATACATATATGTGGAGCGAGATATATGTGTTTTTTACATATATATTTTTATATTGTTTCCGGGGTCCCTCACATGGGCGGGAATATTCAGTGCTTATGACTATTGATGAGGATCCCCTGGAAGAGAAACTATTTTACCTACGGGAATGTGGGCTGCAAGCTCTCCTTGGCCTCTTCAACGTACATGGAATCATTATCTTTGTGGGGTCTAAGAAGAGTATTTAATAAGTGTTGCAAAATATCTATTGACCTGAGGGTGGTCCACAGGCATTGTCCATTGACAATAAAGCAAACATCTGAATCACAGATGGTCTCCTACTAATTAAATAGAAACAGAGGATGCTAGACAGTTTTACATGGCAACCTTTTGCATGGCAGTCTCCTGTCCTGATACAGTCAGAAATGTACTCCTTCCAAGAGCACCAGTAGGTCTCTAACTGGAATGGCAGTGAGGATGCCAATACACTAAAATTAGTGAGTGTGCAGAGAAAACTGAGTTTTAAAGTGTGATTGCACTTTTGGCTTACATTTTACATGCACATATCTAATCCACATGTACATTTGCAAATGCATAAATGGTAACACATAGATGAACATAGAATTTCTGAAAAAAATCCTCAACTACTCCTGATAATCTGATTTTGATTACTTTTGATTGATTCCACATATTGAAGGAAAACTGTAGGACCCTGTCTTTGACTATTTCCTGTGAATTGAGGTTCGGTTTTAGTTATACAGATGGGATATGTTAATCGTAAATTATCAATTGTGTTTTAGAGTTTAAAGGCAGTGGAATTTTGAACAATGTTTTGTTGAACATTTGTTTATTTTTCTTTATATGTGATCTTTTGGGTCACACATGATTCTATATTCCTCACAGCACTCGCAAATAACTTTGTGCAGCGTTTGTTTGCCCTGTTTCAATGAAGTGAGCCCAGAGCTTTCATAGGAGGCAATTCCTAATTTATTTATTCATAAACCGGGAAAACTAGTTAGAAGGAGCTCAGTCAATGCATTTCGAGTTTGTGGCCAATTCTCATTATGATCTTAGCCTTATAGTGTGAAAGTTTAAAGGGAAACCCAAATATTGAAAAACATTAAAGAAAAAAATTAATGATCAATCCCAATGCCGCATTGCAGCATTGTGATTGGCTTAGGGTAGGGAGCCTGGCTGCCTCTGGAATGACTTGCCTATAGATCTCAGGCTCATAGACTGTTATCTCACCTTCAGGAAAAAAATGAAAACCCTACTCTTCCCCAAACTTGACAAATCCCCCTAAAACTCCTGTACCTTCTTGCCACAGACTCTAGCAATCTTAGCGCTGTGATATCCTACCCGGGATGAATGATGCGCTTTACAAGTACAATTACATTACATTACATTACAATTGCATTCTTGTAATGGGCCTCCTTTCCGTGCTATGGTTCCCAAACTGACAACTGTTTTTCTTCTTGGGATATAAAATGTCAGTTCCTATCCCACTAAAGAGCTATAACATTCAGATTAACAAATTAAAAAATGCTTCTTTATTTTCTTTTAATTTACCCCAATGTGAACCCCTGTTACGGGAATGAGGGCAAGTAGCGGCTTGTAGTGGAAGTGCTGCGGGGGTGGTGGAGTGGGGCGGGGGAGAGGCAGGGTGGGGGTAGTAAACCACGGAATATAGCAGAATGGAGGTAAGTACATCAATTAATAAACAAAATGAATTACATTGTCCACTTTGTAACACCAAATGACGATGCAGCCTGCGCAATGCAATTTGTTTTATTTATTTATTAATGTACTTACCTCCGTTCGGCCCTATTCCGCGGTTTACTATCAGTCGACCATCAATAGAAAAAAGGCAAAAAAACACTGAAATGCAGAATGGAGCAGCCAGGGCTAAGTACAACACACTTCAATAACCCCCTAAAGCCACCCAACATCCAGGATGACCAGGATGAGAGCCTGGATGCCTCGCAGGAACTGCCCCTGGAGCCTGGATTCCTCAGTAGATGTGCGTCTGGAGTCTGAATCCCTCACTGGACCTGTGACTGGAACCTGTATGCCTCGCTGGACCTGCGTCTGGAGACTTGATGCCTTGCTGGACCTGCGTCTGGAGCCAGGAGTGGGATGCGGAGGAATTGTGGAGTCGATGAGCCGTGGTGGTAGACATTGAGGTGATCACCCGTACCTGGTGGTGAAGTCTGGCAGGTCACATTGAGACACGTTGCTCACCTGTGTGAGAAGACTGTCTTGAGCCCCTTGGAGCTGTGAATGGTAGAGGCTCTCCTGTGCACCAACAGAGGGAGGACTGCATCGCATACTAAGATCCACCACTACCCCAGAGTTCACAGAGGAGATTACCAACGGTGGGCGGTGCCTCTCTGCATCACAGGCCGGATGATGTTGCACTGGCCAGACGCTGTGGAAGGTGAGGCCCCTGAGCTGCGCCGAACATGTGTGGAGGGGGAGTTGCAACTTCACGCTTAAGGGAGCCCTGCTGCATCAACTGAATTGGGAGGTTCCCTAGCGGACTTGTCGGCGACTGCTGTACCCAGGATTGTTAAATCCCTCCTGACTGAGGCTCCTGCTGGCTGACTCACATATTTGGAGAGAGTGCAGCGGATTGGCCCACTGTGTCAATGGCCAGGTAAGGAGAAGGTGGGACGCGTAGCAGAGGAGGACCAGGGTTCGAGTCGCCCAGGTCTAGCTCCTGTAGATGACGCATCCCCAGTGGCGGCTCATCCGCTATGGTGGAAGAGCATCGCCCACTGCTTTCAAGCAGTGCAAGAAGAGGAAAATAGTAATGTAATAGTGCCATGTTTTCTTTGCGCGCAGGAGGGTGGGCAGGTCTGCTCCACTCACGGAGCAGGGCAGAGGCGGAGTGGCATGCTCACTCAAGTGTGCGTTTGGTCGGCCCACTCAGGCCGCCCAAAGCAGTCATGTGCACTGTCCTATTTGCAATGCAGGCTGCATTACAGCCTGCATGGAGAACATGCCAACCCCTCCAGCCCCTGACTGAATGCCTTATCCCGTCGCCAATGATCAATCCCAATGCCGCATTGCAGCATTGTGATTGGCTTAGGGTAGGGAGCCTGGCTGCCTCTGGAATGACTTGCCTATAGATCTCAGGCTCATAGACTGTTATCTCACCTTCAGGAAAAAACTGAAAACCCTACTCTTCCCCAAACTTGACAAATCCCCCTAAAACTCCTGTACCATCTTGCCACAGACTCTAGCAATCTTAGCGCTGTGATATCCTACCCGGGATGAATGATGCGCTTTACAAGTACAATTACATTACATTACAATTGCATTCTTGTAATGGGCCTCCTTCCCGTGCTATGGTTCCCAAACTGACAACTGTTTTTCTTCTTGGGTTTATCTGTTGACATACAAGACATCGCTGACAAAGGCTCTCAGCGATCATCCTGAATTTAGGATTATACCACGTTTGCCTAGACAACCTAATCATGGCATCCCTCCCAACATGAGCTTGACCATGGTACATTTGGGCCATGTTAGAAATCATACTATCAGGCATTACTGGCCTTTCATCTTTGTAAACCCAAATGTCATCATCCTCCCTTTGTCTACATTCTGCTTTTAACCATATGTCTTTTTCTTCCTCACTTGCCTCCTCTTGCATTTGTCTTACCTCCTGCCAAGTCTCAACCACTGTTGTTAGCATTAATGGACTTAAAACATGCTCTTCTTTTCTGTCCCGATTTATGGATGCAAGATTTTTAGCGCAGTATTTAGCAATAGAGTCAGCAAAGCGGTTGCCTCTGGTGACATAATCGTCTCCCTTCTTGTGAAGGGAGAAGATCCGTTCGGCTTTTTCAATCCCATTATAGGTGAATTACATGGTCTGCTTGCCATTTCTCTTACAATTCCTTGTTCAATCATCTTGTTTATCACAGGAGTTATTCCTTCAAGTATTTCTGTTGTCAATCTATACTGGGGAATATTTGGGTAATTCTCTCCTTTCTTTACAGTCACTTTTACTGGATCCACACCTTTCATTAATCCAATATCTTCTCCTGCGAAATCCCACACCTCTTCCTTGACTGTCCTTTTTAAATCGCCAGGTATATTTTCTTTGACAAATACAGGAAACACGCTTTTTTGCTCTGAATCTATCATTGACATGGTCGTTCTATACAATCTATCTTCATCTGGAGTTTGGAGTTCAATGCCATCTGGTGAACAATAAATGGCACTGTTCATCTTGCACAGTATGTCCCTACCAAGAAGGTTAAAAGGACTACTGTCACATACTACAAATTGATGCATATCTTCGATATTTGCCAATGTCAACCATACCTGGTTCAGTAAGGGATGTTTTAATCTGCCTGTTCGCTACACCTACTACTTGGATGAAATCACCTGAGAGAGGAAGATTTTGAACTACTACTGATCTAACGGTAGAACGGGTAGCACCTGTGTCCACTCGGAAAGTTACATTTACATAATTCACCTTTCCATTCACAAAAGGACCAGATTGATCTACCTCTAGAGTTGCGCCACGTACGCACTCTCCTCCCTCTCCTATGCACCGTCAGTAACTTTCATCAGGCTCACTCTCATCTTCCTTCAGCCAATACTGTGAACTCACATTCACTCGAGGTGATCTTGTTACCTGCTCTCCTTTGAAGAATCCTGTCTCTGCAAAGCATTTCTGTAGATTTACACTGTGTGGAAGTGGTGGTTGTGACACCTGACTCTGCTGGGTAACTACCTGTTGCTGTGGCGATGACTGCTGATTTACCTCATTCTGCACCTGTGGATTTAATGATGTATTTTCTGGATTAACTCTCGGTGGCAACTTACACTCTTTCTTCCAATGCCCTAACCTGCCACAATTGTAACATGGAATCTTTTTCTTTGCCTCTTCTAAATTACCCATTCCTTTTCCTTTATTAAATTTCCCTTTCATTCTGGCTTGACCTTCATCCTGACTTTTGTTTTCTAATTGAGCTACTTGGTGGCCCATTAGAATGTCGGGCGGTGGCACCACCGCGGTGGTGGCGGGGCAGAAAAACAGCTTTTTCTGCCCGCGAGCAGCTGTACTCACGTCCACCACATTAGGATAGCAAAACATAGGTCATTTCCCGTACACCGAGGAGCGCCGCGCACCGCCATCAAAGTGCGCCCGCAACCGCGGCGGTGTGAGCCAATTGAGACTCACCGCCGTGCGGAATGACGTCCGCCCGCTCCACAAATTAGGATGGCCCAAACAAGCAGACGCACCGCAGCGGAGACACCGCCCGACCTGAGCAGGCGTAAACTCGACAGCGGAGCAAGATAGCCGAGACCCGGTCATAAACGCCATGGACCCAGCCCCCCATATGCATCCGGTGATGTACCTCCTACAACACTACCTTCAGATGGGCCGCTGCGGACGCCGCCGCAGGTAAGCAACTACACAAATACAACATACAACACACAGGCCGACACAGGGTCCAATCATCACACAGACGCCCTGCTGGGGGTCACAACACATCCACAAGGGCACCCACACATGACCCACCTGACAACAAGGCACCCCTCAGCATTCGGGAAACACATCCACCGCCAACCAACAGAAACGTCCCGCTCCCAGTCACGTCACCGCCACGGTCAACACATGCGCACTATGCAGAAGGCAGGGCCACTCCAAGGCATGGGCAGGGCACAAACACCACAGGGACACACCACCCCAAACCACACAGCAACACACCCCATCAAGTCACAGGCCAGGTGCCCATCCTGTGCACCTCCATGTACACCAACACGCAACAAGCACTGCAGCAAGCAAGCACAATACACACCCTGCACCACACAACACACAACCAGGGAGACAAGGAACACACAACACCAGTGCCACACACACTGAAGGCCCACAATCCTTACCAGCACATACACACACAAACAAACACACCCTGGGTGTAGCCACAAACACAACACACATACAGGGATGCCTCAACAGATGCCTGCACAAGAACAACACACAAACACTACAGGAACACATACTGAACCCCAACAGAAACAGACATACCCCGTCAGCCAAACTGGGAAAAGGCAATGGGAGCACAGACACAACAGGAGTTCACAACATCATCACTCAGGAAATAAACACACACACCATAACACATATCAAAAAAGAAGTGCATCAGGACAAACCCACACTGCCACATCAAACCAACCACAGATGCACATGAAACACTAATCAACAAACACCACAGGACATCAGGGGATGCACATCAGGCAATGCCAAGGCCACACACACACAGCAATGCATGCACGACAAGCAGTGTGTGCATAACAAACACAACAGCCACACACAGACATGATTAACACAACCTCATCACACACACCACAAACCAGAACAGCACAAATACAACAGCACACCCAGGAAGTGATTCAATACTACAGCCAACACACACACATCCAACACAACCACTACACATGCACCACTCTGGGATACAAGAGCCAAGCCATCTCCACCAGAGCACTGTGCAGCACACACAGCTGAAGTGCACATGACAACCACAGAATGATCAATAGCACAAGGACAGCACACATACACCATTGTGGCAATGTCCAGAGGGGAACAACACTCATGGCCCAAGAACTGCACCACAAAGCACAAGCTCACAAATGAAGTGATGGGGAAGCACACACACATGGAAACCAAGGGGACAGCTGACATCAAAGTGAAATACCCTGCATGTCAGTAGCAGACGTGTAAGGGGTGTACCACACAGAAATAGAGGGAGGGAAGACCCACAATGGCCAGGCACAAGTGGCACACATAGGGGATGGCTTAACAACACACATACCATGCCATACAAGAGGAGAAAAGCCACCATGTGTCTGCAATGCATGACAAACACAAACACAATGCCAGTGTGGAGCAGCAGGGCCACACAGTCTACACTAACACACCCAAGACACATTGAGTATCAAAAAAACACAACACTGATGTGCAACTCACATACTTTGCACTCTTCTAAGTTACCAACACAGCAAGGAGGAGTCACACACAACAGCATGGAGACACCAACACAAAGCACAGTGCACAACAAACAGCTCACACAAGTGCATACAATCTTATACACAAGGCATGACAAAACAAACAAAAGGCACACAACTCCTGGGTTACACATGTGTGTCTCTCACAATCCAGGGGCACACACACATCCAATACAAATTAGACCCTTCACACTGCACACCTCTGCTACACCCAAGACTATGCATCTCATGTAGGCCATGGTTCCAGGACTAAGGGCCAACACAAGATGACCATACACATACATGGCCGGGCACACATAAAGGAATCCACACACATACATCATTACATATCCCAGCCTGCTTCCAAACCTTTGCACAGCATCACACCCTGTGCTGGCAGTGTCCCCCAACCTTCCATGTGAACAGTGTAGCCAACAATAGCAAATCACCAAGAAGGAAACTGCATGGCGGGGCACCGCCAATCAAATGCAAACACCAAAATAACTTTAATCAGCAAAGACACTGACGAAACACACAACAGGAGTAACTGCATTTATTCACATATTGCACAGCTGTAGTAGTAGCACAATAGTAGACAACAGCAAGGCACAAAAGGATCATCATATGCAAGATACCATGCACAGGTTAAATACAAACAGGAAGGCCAGTGTCCATAGCACAAGGGGAGAGCCCAACACAGCAGTGCAACAGGGCCAGTGTCCATGGCACAGTTGAGACAGCAAGTACATGAGAGGCTGTACAGGGGAGAGTTCAGCACAGCAGAGCAACAGGGCCAGTGTCCATAGCACAGGGGAGAGCCCAACATAGCAGAGCAACAGGGCCAGTGTCCATGGCACAGGTGAGACAGCAAGTCCATGAGAGGCTGCACAGGGGAGAGTACAGCACAGCAGAGCAACAGGGTCAGTGCCAATAGCACAGGGGAGAGCCTAACACAGCAGAGCAACAGGACCAGTGTCCATGGCACAGGGGAGAGCCCAACACAGCAGAGCAACAGGGCCAGTGTCCAAGGCACAGGTGAGACAGCAAGTACATGAGAGGCTGCACAGGGAAGAGCCCAGCACAGCAGAGCAACTGGGCCAGTGGTTATGGCACAGGTGAGACAGCAAGTACATGAGAGGCTGCACAGGGGAGAGTACAGCACAGCAGAGCAACAGGGTCAGCAACACACCCAGGTTGTAAACAATGGTCAGGGGTAGCACACCTGTATGAGGCACAGGCGTATGAGGGGGATGTCAACTCACTCTTGACTGTCATACGGACTTTGACCTGGCTGTGTGTCGGGGACAGCAGGCCCACTTGACTGAGGTGACAGAGCCCCAGGTGATGAGGGGCTAACAGTGGCATGGCAAGTTGGAAGGCTGTGTGGACCAGGTGGCATAGTGGCACGTGGAGGTGGAGTCATGCAGACCTCTGACACAGTGTGGGTGGGAGAGGTTTGAGGGGTACCCTTTCACTTCCTGGGAATATGAAATGGCTTCCCTGTCTTGGGGTTGATGGAAAGTGGTGATGACACAACAGGCACACACACCAACTGTCCCACATCAGGTGCAGACACTGGCACTACCTCTGGTGATGTGCTGGATCCTGCGGAACGCTTGGTCTGGCTACGCCTCTGGACCGCCTTACCCTCTGTACCAGGTGTACCCCCTACCGTGCCCTCCTTTCCCTTTTTGCCAGGGGTGCACTCTACAGTGCCCTCCTTTCCCTTTTTGCCAGGGGTGGTCTCTACAGTGCCCTCCTTTCCCTTTTTGCCAGGGGGTGTCTCTACAGTGCCCTCCTTTCCCTTTTTGCCAGGGGATGTCTCTACAGTGCCCTCCTCCACCTGCTTCAATGATCTTGGAATTGGGGTTGATGTGGCTGGTGGATGTGTCCCTGTGCTCTTCCTAGGTGTACCCCTGATATGCCACACCTCCTCAGTGGGCACGGACACTGCATGGGTAGGTCTGTGTGTTTTTTCAGTGACAGGAGAGTCTTTTGCTGGTGATGCCTCTGTGGCATCTGAGCCTGCTGTCTGCCTCATTGCTCTTTTGGCCTTGCTCTTCTCTGACTGGCTCTTGTCTGTGCATTCTGGGGTGGCCCTGCTCTTCAGTGGGGATGGTGTCTGTGGGCGGGTGTGCTTGGGTTGTGTCTGTTTTGTGCTCGTAGTGCTGTATCGTTTTGGTGACGCTGGCGAACTGTGGTCACTGTCATCTGATGTGGCCACTGACTGGTGGGTGGACAAAGGCACCTGAGCTGCAATGGGAGCATGTGCCTGTTGAAGGGCAGAAGTCACTGTGGATGACAACGCCCGGACTGTACGGTGTAGCCCACCCACGTCAGAGTGTAAGCCCTCCATGTATGCAACCACCTGGCCTAATTTCTTGTCATGGTACATGATACATACATACATACATACATACATACATACATACATACATACATACATACATACATACATACATACATGGTCACTGAAGGCATTGAGCAGGGTGGTCTGGCCCACACAAAGCTCTCACAGGAGCTCTACACACTCTGCACTGAGGGCAGCAGGGGGGACAGGTGATGGGGCAGCGGTGCCAGGAGTGAATGTGACTCATCCCCTCTTAGTGACACAGATACGGGCAGCACCAGAGGAAGTGGATGGGAGTGAGCCTCACATTTCCACTGGGAGGCTGGGCACTGGCCGCTGGCTGGTAGATGATGATGCAGACTCCTCATCCCCTGTGCCTGCCAACATGGATGCATCCCCGCTGGCATCAGATGATGTGCTACTCTCTGTCTCAGCCACAGATTCCTCCTGCATACTTCGGTCCCCCTCAGATGCGCTGGTGGGCTCTGTGTGACTGGCCTCTGCTGCAGCTGTTGTGCTACTCTTGCCACCACTGGTTTCTGGCTCATGTTCCTCCGTGGTCTCTTGCAAATCTGCATGAGAGAGAGATACAGGGTTGTGTAAGTGTCATCATCTGGTTACACAAATTCAAATCAATGCAGTACAGGAGAGGCCCAAATCTACATGGTATCCACCACACCCTGCAATCACTGTGCAGCAACACACAACATAGACCACAACAGTGCCTGTAACGCAGAATATATGCCATGGTGAGCCATGTTGATGTCACACATCACTACACCATGCCCGTAGATGGAGTGCACCACACACACAACTTGCCCTGCCCTCACCTAGGGACTTGATGTGGGTACAACACAGATTACCACTGACAGACCTTCAGGGCACAGGAGGGGACAACACACACACCTATAATGACATTACAGTCCACAATGCCAAGTAGGCCATAGCAAGCACCATGTGATAATCTGGGGCACATTGTTTTCAGATGTGTGGGTCTCAACGAAGATGCTGCATGCAAAGTAGGCATTAATGAAGTCACACTCAGAAAGTAGACACTGCTGTTCACCCCACAATAGATTCCCCACACTATCCCAATGATGAATGACCATGTGGAGCCTAACACATCTGGCAATGCGAAAGTACAGCAGGGAGGATCAGCTCATTAAGGCCAGGGTGGCCCAATGCCTCATACAAGCACACATCCCAGCAGCCACTCACATGACCCAGCACAGCAACACACGCACATCACATGGGTCCCCGCTGCCACAGGCTCTGTACACATGCATCCACTCCCAGCAAAAGGCACCCTCCCCAGATACTCACCACCCCTGCCTTTCTGGCGATGCTCCTTCAGACGTGCATTCAGGTCTGGATGAGTCACTGCCAGGATGCGGCCTATCAGTGGAGTCATGCTGCGCCGTGCCAAATGCCCTGTGCGTGGTAGCATCCCCAAGATCATCTCTGCCACTTGCTTTGCCAGCCGGCTGATGTCGTCCCATCTCTTGTGACAGTGGGTGCGTCATCTGTTCGATACACCCAGGGCTCGCACCTTTGCTGCAATGGCCCTCCACATGGCCTTACGCTGGTGTACCTTGAGCTGCAGGTATGAGAGAAAAGAAGGGTAAATGACCAGTTACACAGTGTCAGGTACCAACATCTATCAGTACAGTAGCAAGACACAGACTCAGGACCAAGTGTAACCTCCCTCCCTCCAAAACTGGGGCACCCCTCACAAGGCCACTCTGCAAGGCCCAAACAGATGTGATTGCATGCACACATTGGGGCATTGAGGGTCCATGACAATCTCACAAATACAGGATGCATCAGCACAATATGCATCGACAGAAGTGTGTAAGTGTGCAATTATACAGGACACAGATGGGCCATATCTACTATTCATTGTGAAGGAACTGCAGCAAGGAGCATGTAAGTCTGGTGATGTTTCTCGTTTGGGTGGGCAAGCACTGGACCTACTCCCTGGGTCACACTGAGTCAGACAACAGGGGCACACTGAAATATTCACACAAACAATTACTTACCTGGCACCTACATGGCTAACATCCGGTGGCTCTGTATGGCTGACAATGTAACACACCCCACTCACACATACAAGTACAGGCATGGAAAAGAGTGACTTTGGGACACACACACTCCCTCGCCCTGGAGACAGCTTGTCTGTCAGTGTTTGACACAACCCTACACCCCCAGGCATATACTGCAGCTGCACAACTACACGTCTGACACCCCCCTGCCCTACAGCTACCTTCATGGTGACTTACCACTACATTGGGACCACCAAACAGACTTGGGTACGGTGCCAGCCCCTCGTCCACAAGGACCTCTAGCTCCTCACTTGTGAATGGACTGGCACAGATCTTCTCTGTCCTTGCCATCCCTGTGGACATGGAACACCTGTGGTGGAAGTGAGTGGTGAGGGGTCCCAGGCAGCAGGCTCTTGTGGCATCAGCAGGAGAGGGTCCCAGGCAGCAGGCTCTTGAGGCAGCAGCAGGAAAAGGTCCCGGGCAGCAGGCTTTTGAGGCAGCAGCAGGAGAGGGTCCCAGGCAGCAGGCTCTTGAGGCAGGAGCAGGAGAGGGTCCCAGGCAGCAGGCTCTGTGAGCAGTGGAAATGTGATGCTCACTCCCACAGATTTATAGCCCCCTGGGCTCGTTTGTAAGCTGAAAAGATGCTACAATTGGTTGTCCAGGTCTGCCTCTTTCAAAAGCATCCAATGACCGCCTCCGCGGTGGCGGTGCACACCTTCCGCGATTTTTAAATCTGCATCATGCCACTGCAATCCTCGCTGCCATTGGATGTAGGCAAGGCTCCATGGTGGTGATGCACCGCGGGGGCCCGGGGTGCGCTACCGCGATGGTGCATCTTTCAAAAGCATCCAATGACCGCCTCCGCAGTGGCGGTGCACAAATTCCGTGATTTTCAAATCTGCATCATGCCACCGCGATCATCACTGCCATTGGCTGTAGGCAAGGCTCCATGGCGGTGATGCACCGCGGGGGCCCGGGGTGCGCTACCGCGATGGTGCATCTTTCAAAAGCATCCAATGACCACCTCCGCGGTGGCGGTGCACACCTCCGCGATTTTCAAATCTGCATCATGCCACCGTGATCATCGCTGCCATTGGCTGTAGGCAAGGGTCCATTGCGGTGATGCACCGCCGGAGCCAGGCGGTAGCTACCGCTATTTGGGTGGCGGATCATGCCCACAGCCATCTACACATGTCTCCATACCAATGGCTACCACACTTGTGAAGGGGTGGTGCTGGTGTCACATCGCCGGGGCCAGGCGGTAGCTACCGCCATTTGGGTGGCGGATCATGCCCACAGCCATCTACACATGTCTCCATGCCAATGGCTACCGCACTTGTGAAGGGGATGGTGCTGGTGTCACACCGCTGGGGCCAGGCGGTAGCTACCGCCATTTTAGCAACATCTACTGTGATCATTGTGTTGTGGATGTGTGCATAGTTTACATGATGCATTGAGGTGTGACAGGTAAAGCAGATGGGTATGATACAGTCATGGTCATTTTAGACACATTGGCGGATGGTACAGCACCAGGCGTGCACATGTGAAATGTGTTGTTCAGTATGTGTGCATTCATATTGATCTATGTGTTGTTTGCAGCACTTGTGTATTGTTAGTGAAGAGGTGTGCCCTCTGTGTGTCTCAACTGGCCACCCATTTAACCTGGTGTGCCATGCATCTCTCAGTGCAGTCTTTGTTTTGCCATGACATCGTTGATGGTGAGTGTTATGGGCATCTCATGATGGTTGTCACTGACATTTGCACATTTACATCTCAACTAGGAGGAGGCCAAATCTCCTACGTCACCTTACAGTGCTGGAGGACATGGAGAATGTTGCAATCATTTGGAAATTCCGCCTTAACAGACCAACACTGAAGACCCTGTGTGATCTTTTGGAGCCCAACCTGCAGCCTCACTGCCACTATCCAACTGCATTCCCACCCACATACAAGGTGATGGCAGCCCTCCACCTTTTTGCAACTTGTTCCTTCCAGGAGACCGTGGCCAGCGCTGGAGGGATGTCGCAGCCCATGTTCAGCCAGGTGCTGAGGGATGTTCTTGCAGCCATGATGTGATATAAGAATCGCTACATTCATTTCCCTAGGGGAACAAAATTTGCCAGTGTGAAGGGTGACTTCTATCCCCTTGGGCGCATCCCCCATGTTGTTGGTGCCATCGATTGCACCCATGTAGGTCTGGTGCCACCACAGGCAACTGAGCACATTTTTAGAAATCGTAAACATTATCATTCTATCAATGTGCAGGTGGTGTGCCTTGCGGACATAACCATTTCCCATGTGTGTGCAAGATTTCCCTGGCTCTGCACATGACTCGTACATCATGAGGAACAGCATGGTGCCCAGGATGATGGAAAATCTGCATCCCGAGAATGCTTGGATTGTGGGTGAGTATGCCTACTGATATGGCGTGCTGTGTGTTACCTGCTGCACTCTGGCTGTGCAACATTGCAATGGGTGTTTGTCATTCACAGGTGACTCAGCATATCCCAGTCGGCCATGGCTGTTGAGCCCGCCAAGGAATCCTAGGACCCCGGGTGACGTCCAGTACAATGAGGCCCATGGCTGGACCCGACGTTTAATCGAGCAGACTTTTGGCATGCTGAAGTCAAGATTCCGCTGCCTTGACAGGACAGGAGGTGCACTGGCAGACTCGCCTGGGAAGGTCTGCAAGATCGTTGTGGCATGCTGTATGCTGCACAACCTGGCCATCCACAAGGGAATCCCCCTGCTCATGGACGATGGTGAGGAACCGAGGCCACCGCCTGCTCAAGGACCTGAATCCAGTGATGAGGACAGTGGAGAGGAGGAAGGAGTTGACCTGCGCCAACAGCTCATCGACCGCTACTTCACTTGAAGGTGGGTGACGAGGTATGACTTGTACATTGTCTGGTGTGGTTGCTGTTGTTGTGAAGGGCTATGCGCGGATGTAACAGACAGGCAGATGTGGAGTGACCTGTATGCGAAAATGTGTCAGTGACATTTCACATGTGACCATATGCAGGACTCTGTTTGTTGACATTTGCTGCACATTGTGTTGTCTGCCTGTACAGTTATGTTGATGTTTGGTGTTGTGTTATGTCTGTGATAGCACACTGACGCCAGTGACTGTTGTTCTGTTGTGTCTCTCTAGGTGCTACAGAGTCATCCTGGCCTACATAATGTGCATCTTTTATACACATCATGGACATTTTGGAGACAGTCAAAATAGCACTAAAGACAAGACTGCACAAATTGTAGTGTGTAAGGTGTTTTATTTACAAAGTTGACATGTGAGGGGTGCGTGTATTTTCACATGTAGGTGGTGATGGAGCAGTGAGTTGACAGTCATGGTAGATGAGATGCAAGAGTAGAGACCACATGGATGTGGTGACCCAGTCCAACAGACATGTGCCATTCACAAGGCACAGTGGGGAAGGGCAGTTCAAAGAGTCAATGCAGTGGGGAAGAGGGATGCCATCAGGGCTGGCTCCGTGACTGGCGTGTGCCTTGTGCTTTGCCTCCAGAGACTCCCAGGCTCATCTTTGGACACCCCCTTGATCTCTTGGGGGGGGGGGGCTGCTGCTTGGCCAGCGGCTTCTGAGGACTCACCACTCTCTGTGGCCGCAGGGGAGGATGGTGCACTGTCATCCTGTGGCACAACAGAGGGGGGCGGAGGTATTGTTTGGGACATTGGCCTGTCCCTCAGTAACGCCACTTGCTGGCCCATGAGGTCCACGATCTGTCCTAGGCAGTTGTCGATGGACCTCATCAGCAGGATGAGCTCCCGTAATAGTTCATCAGACTGGCCACTTTGTCCCTGGACCTGTTGGTATGCCTCCACAACTCTGGTGAAGTAATTCAGGGATGGTGTCCACTCCTCCTGAGGTCTGGTGGTGACCCTGGCCCTCCCACCTGCCCTGCTGCCACTGACCTGTTGTCTCGCCACTCTGGGTCTACGCACACTCTCCCTGCCCTCCACAGTTGTTGGTGTGGCCTGGTCATCCCCTGGGACAGGGAGGGTGCTGCAGGTGGTACTGGTGGTACTGATGGTGGTGGTGGTGGCGGTGGTGGCAGCGGTGGAGGCAGAGGCCGTGACTGCAGGGGTCTGCTGTGCTGTTGTTGTTGCAGCAGACGTTGTGGTGGGGAGGATGGGGTCTTGGGACCTCTGGGTCTGTGGCACACCAGATAGGCCGTCCTGGAGTCAACATCAGAGAGTCCATGTACCGGGGGTGGAGACTGGCTCTGCTGGTTGTTGTTGTGGTCCTCAGCAGTGCGTTCTTTATCACCTGTGGATTAGATGGGTAATGGTCAGTCTTGGGCACTGTGCAAGTATTGTGTCATCTGCATGTCATAAACTCTGTACACTACACAATTGTGAAGTCAACACTAGTATTATTCATTGCAAGACTGCGTAATTTCATGGTGCAGAGGAACATCATTTAGTCATACATGTCAGGTGTCAATGCATTGCATGCAATTGTTGCTGTGTGTAGGGATGCAGGTCCCACACACACACATCAAGAAGAGTGAAGATGGCTACCTACCTGTTAGGTGAGGGTGGACAGTGCAATGGCTGACACATGCTCCTGGGTGGGTGAGGCCTCCATGCTGCTGGAGTGTGAATTATGGGTATGCTGGGAGTGATAGTGCAGGCCTCCCTCCCACAAACAGGCCTCACAGTTAAGATGGCTGGCTACCTGTTAGGTGAGGGAGAACAGTGCAATGGCTGACACATGCTTCTGGATGGGAGGGAATGCTCCATGCGCTAGGGTGTGGGGCAGGAGGCATGGTGGGAGTAGTAGTACAGGCCTCCCACCCTCAAACAGTCCGCCAATACAATATGGCTACCTACCTGTTAGGTGAGGGAGAACAGTGCAATGGCTGACACATGCTCCCGGGTGGGAGGAAGTACTCTATGCAGCTGGTGTGTTGACCAGGGGGCATGGTGGGAGGTGTGGAACAAACCTCCCTCCCCAAACAGACCTCCCAGTGAAGAAGGCTACCTACCTGTTAGCTGAGAGAGAACAGTGCAATGGCTGACACATGCTCCTGGGTGGGTGAGGCCTCCATGCTGCTGGAGTGTGGGACAGGGGGCATGCTGGGAGTAGTGATACAGGCCTCCCACCCCCAAACAGTCCTCCAATACAAGATGGCTACCTACCTGTTAGCTGAGGGAGAATAGTGCAATGACTGACACATGCTCCAGGGTGGGTGAGGCCTCCATGCTGCAGCAGTGTGAATTAGGGACATGCTGGGAGTGGTAGTGCAGGCCTCCCTCCCCCAAACAGGCCTCACAGTGAAGATGGCTGTCTACCTGTTAGGTGAAGGTGACCAGTGCAATGGTGTATGGGTTGTGAAAGGAAGTACTTATCAGTGTGTTGTTTGGCATTTATTTGTACTTACCAGCCTCCGTTCCCCCGGGTACTCCTGTGAGACTCTCAGGATGCAGTATGGCAAGCACCTTCTCCTCTCATGGTGTGAATGTTTTCGGTGGGATGAGAGGGCCACTGCCAGTCACATTCGCCAACTCCCAGTCCTTGCTCCTCTTCTCCTTGACAACCCTCTTGAAATCATGCCACTGCTTCATGATCTCCTTCTTGGATCTTGGGGTGGTCCCTACTGCATTGACCCTTTGTACTATCGTTTCCCACATTTGTGTCCTTGTGGCTAATGGGGTCTGTTGGACCAGGCTACCAAACAGCTGTGGCTCTACTCTGACAATCTCATTGACCATGACTGTCAACTCACCCTCTGTGAATTTGGGCATCGTCTGTGAGGTCATGGTGTGTGGTGGTTGAAGTGTTTGTGGGTGCAGGTGTGTGGGTGGCGGGTGTGGTGTTGGTGTGTGAGGTGTGTTGTGTGCTGGGGGATTGTTGGTGCTGGTGTGATGGTGGTAGTGATGGTGATGGTGATTGTGTGTGTGTGTGCTGTGCTCTTTTGCCTCTCCTGTCAGATGTGGTGTATGGCCTTCTCTTCTGGAGTGTTGCAAAGGATTTTGGTCAGTGAAGGGGCTGGTTTTATACTCAGCTATGTGGGTGTGTCCAAGTGGAATTTGGCTGTCAGGTGTGTTTTGGGAGTTGTTCTGTGCTTTTATTTTTGGGTTTGCATTTATTTATTTCATTTGTATTTTTTTATGTATTTGGGGGGATCGGCTACTTTGATTTGTGCAATGTTTGACATCACTGCAGTGTTTTTGCATCGTCCGCTATTTTTTTCATGTACTTTCCGCTGCGGTGGCTTCGCTGCAGTTCTACCACTATCCCTCCCATTCACTCCTGTGTGTGACCACGGCAGTCGGAAACAGCGGGTCCGACCGCGGGACCCTCGGGGATATCCTAATTTCCAGTGCAGTGTATCTGCTTTCCTTGCGGCGGGTTGAAGCTTTTCTGCTGCTTTTGCGACCGCCGCGGTCGTTTTTTTCCCGTCACCGCCCGGGTCGGTCTTTTGTGGCGGTTGATCCTAATTTGGCCACCGGTTTTTCCGCGGTCCTGGCGGGCGGTTGTTTCCTGCCTCCATGGCGGTCGGAGTGAT
The DNA here is from genome assembly GCF_964263255.1 of Lissotriton vulgaris. NCBI lineage: Eukaryota > Metazoa > Chordata > Amphibia > Caudata > Salamandridae > Lissotriton > Lissotriton vulgaris. The sequence goes on along the minus strand of NC_141695.1, from coordinate 877,714,774 downwards.
TTTCCGCCCGCTATCCTAATGGGGGCCTTGATGTTCAGCTACTTTCACTTGTGCCCACATGGCTTTCTCTTAAAGCTTTCTTTGCTTGACTTCGATCTCATCACTACAATATTTTGCATGCCTCAATACCTCATCGACAGAACGTGAGTGCCAACCCATCAAATTATGCTTGATCATATCCCCTATTTCTGGTCTTAATCCAAAGACAAGCCGATACACAAAATGACTCCTGTCCTTTTTGCTCAATTCCTCATATCCACTATACTGTTTAAACACTAACAACAATCTTTCATAATATGAATGTACTGATTCTTTGGGTTCTTGCAATGTCCTGTCAATCTTTACCCAATCTGTTTCTCTGGGGGAAGTTTATTGTTCAAAATTGTTATTACCTGTTCATATTTTTGCATTACTTCAGGCCCTGGAGCGCCTGTTTTTGAATGTCTTTTGCATTCTGTTTTTGGCCAATCCACGGTAATTTTGCATTCAGACCATAAATCTGCTGGTACTACTATGTCAAACAACCCATCTAAATCTGCCCATAACACATTTGAGACTTACAAATTGATCCACTTGTCGGTACCATTCCACTGGTTTCTCTTGTAACCTGGGGAAATCATTTGTAAATGACAATAAACCCTGTCTAGTCCAGGGAACATGCACATACCCTCCTCCTGGTATTTCTCTCATAGGAAACGCATTTGCTACAGGCTCCTTTTCTCTAACAGGAAATGCTAATGATGTTTTATCATTAATTTCTTCTTTTTTCTTTGTCCATTTACTCTTTCGCCGTTTCGCATCTTCCCACTTTCTCAACAACACAATTAATTATTTTATATGAGTTAATCTTCCGGCAGTGTTCATATTGTCAATGTCATTTCAGTGAAATCTACTCTATAAGGCTTTTGTAATATCCAAATGTTTGCAAATTCTATATCAAGTTCATTTGCCAATCTCTCTAATCAGTCATACAGATTTTTAGCTCTCCATGTCATGCTTTTACACATGAACATTAATTCATCATCTTGGTATGCTTTTAATCTATCCGTTCCAATTATTAATTCTTCCATGTCAATTTTTAACCTGACCACATCCAACACTTTAGGTTCCTGATCCTTTAATTTCAGAGTCTTGATCCAATCACCTAATTCTTTTTAAGTTGGTCCTATAGGAGTTTGTGTTAAATCAATTTTCTCTAAACTTCTTTCAGGAGTGGCAGAATCCGATTCTGTAGCCAACATGAACTTATATGGGAGACCATGGTTAAAAGTCAAATCAGGCGGCGTCATTGGACTAATATGCCTAACTTCAGATAAATCTGGATAAACCTTTTCTCTTATTTTTTGTAAACTCGGATTCAAAGGAATAGTTAATGATGGTTCCTTTATTTTCTGATGTTCAAACACCGGAATTACAGGACCTATCGTTACTGGGGCAGTCACAGCTTCTATATTTTTAGTGAGTTCCTGTATCTTATTAGTCAATTCATTAGTAGATCGCACATATTCAGACATACTTGGGTTTTCTTCAAACCTTCTTTCTGCTCTATCCATACTGTCTCTAGTTTCACTATATTGTTGTGGAGTACCAATAAACCTAGTCTCCATTGGCAGAACATTTGAATCATACCTTAATTCTTCTCTTTGAACAGTATTTTTATTCTCAACAACTCACCTTGAAACACCGGTAAGTCTGGTTTCTATTGATGGGGCATTAGAATCATATCTCAGTTCCTCTCTTTCCTATCTTTATTTTCTGAAAATCGTCTTGGGGTACCAGTAAATCTGGTCTCCATTGGTGGGGAATTTGGAGTCACTGCAACTGGACTCGGTTGATAAGGATGGGGTCTTCTATTTAATATCTCCTCCAACACTTCATCCTCTGTCTCACCATCCCCATAACTCTTATTCCCTCTAGATCCTCTAAACTCTTCAAATCTTCCACATTCTAACTCATGCATTTCATCTTCCCACTCAGCCAACTCCTCAAATTGAGTTGGTCTAGGTCATGGTTCAAGCTTAGTCATTTTCTCTCTTAAATTCGGTAAAACAGCAGTACTAAAAGAACCTACTTCTGGAAATGCCAACACTCCATCGTTCTTAGTGTATCTAGCCCAATTTTCTAACCATATACAGGTATGGTAGCCATATTTTGTCATCATGTATGATGCAGGCATTTTAGGTGGAGGGAGCAATTTTCCCTCTCTAGTAACTATTTCCTTGTCTTTTTAAAACATGTCCTTCAATTCCTTAAACCATGTAGGTTTTTTTCTTTCTTCTCCATAATAGAACTCCATTTTCCCAATCGTCTCCTAACTTTTAAACAATCGCACACTCTTCCGTAACCTACTTCACTACACCAACCTATCACAGCACGGTTCACACTAACACACCAATCAAACCAAAATATGTCACTATCACTTTCAGCCAATGCTTTCTCGACTTTTACTAACGCACCAATCAGCACTTTCTATGTTCTAGTCACTCGGACCAATCCCAGCGCAACACTTCTGACGTCAGCTCTACTTCGTCTTCAGCAGCTTCGGCTGACCCCTCCTTTACAAAATTTATCGGCACACTGTATTTACACTTTTATACAACTAAAACCAGTTAGTAACCACATAAAACAGTTCCATATGTCTGTTTTGCTAAAAGCAAAGGGATAGTTTACTCAATCTCACAAGAATTCTTTATTTCCGCTAGACAGAGCTTACCTCTTCTCTACCACAGAATTTTTAGTTTTGCCGATAAAGTAGCACTACCCTCTACCTTACTGTTATATTCTGATTTACAAGGTATTTCCCTTTTAACCTATCCTGTACATATTTCCCTTTTAATAGAATCTTTGTTCCTTGTTGCACATGCACACTGTCCATGAAATTCCATTTGGAATTGTTATGATCTAAAATGTTTAACTTGGACTGATTGCTTGGAGGTTGGAAGTACTGTGCTGCAGCTTATTAAATCCTGGATTTATCTGAATACTCTTGGATTTCCTCCTTATTTACTACAAAATTGGCGACGAGGGTGACCAGTACCTACTACTTCTACATCAGCAGCACAGGCGTGGTACAACTATTTTGAAGAATTTTTGGAATATGTTACTGTTTTAAATTTTCAAAGTTTCATAAAGGATTTACTTCCAGAAGCTATTGGATTGTGGAGTGTGACCTGTAAGGATTGGAAGTTTATCTCCGTTTATGCTTCAATAGCTATATTATTGGAACTGCGTGATTTTCACTGAATCTGAACTGCTGGACTTCACTGAAACTACAATCGCTACAACCGCTGTGAGTCTTTGCATTTTGTGGAAATTACGATCGCTGTAAGTCTTTGCTGCGAAAACCTGCGATTTTTTAACAAATACGTCGTTTTCATCAGTGTTTACCTTCGAAAACGACACGCCAACGAAGTCTTCAGTGGATGCTTCCATGCGCCGCCGTGTTTGAGCGAGCCGTAACCATGGAAACAAATGAAGCCACACGCAACGCATGACGTAATGCGTAACACGTAAGCGGCGGCCATATTTGTTTACCTTTGGAAGCGTACTAGCGCTGCCGCCGAGCATTGCGCGTCTCCCTGAAGCTGTTGGTGTCGCGTGTGTTGACATTTAAACAACGGGACTGAAATTGAAGGTACTTTCATACTAAAAGTTTGGAAAAGATTTATCAAGACATCATTTTCATAATTATAAATCGGGAAGATTTACTACACGTTGAAATCTTGGAATCCTGTGCCGATTTCACTGGAATTTCGCTGATGTACACAGCTGGTGTACTCATTAACTTAAATTTCATTTATTTATAGCGTTTTGGTGTATGGTATTTCATTCTTATTGTATTTTTATTTATTTTATTTTATTTGCAGTTCATTTATTTTGTTCATTGCTGGGACAATTGTGTTCACTGGTTAATATGCAGTTCGATCCTCCTTCAAAATTTCTGCAAAGCAAAGGTGACCCTCCCATTCCGTGGAACAGATGGAAGGAGGAGTTTATGACTTATTTAAAAGCTATTGATGGGGAAAGGATGGGAAATGAAAGGAAGAAAAATATTTTTCTACATTGTCTGGGCTCCGAAGGGCAAGCTATTTTCAGAAATTTACCATCCGTTCCTGGTGATAGTGGAGTTTTTGATGAAGCTATGCTTCGTGTGGAAACGCGTTTTAAACCCACCACTAGTCTAGCTTTAAATCGTTACAAGTTCTATACCAGAGCACAAAAGGAAAATGAATCATTTGATGATTTTTTAACAGGTTTGAGAGCTTTAGTTATGCCATGTAATTTTGGTAATATGACAGATGAGATGCTTAGAGATAACATAATTGTGAATGTTAAATGCAAGAAAACACAAGAACAGTTGTGGATTGTAGGCAATCCAACCTTGTTGGAATGTATTTCTACTGCTAAAGCTTTTGAACAGTCTAACAAATGGATGAAAACGATAGAGGAAACAAGCAATAAGAGTAATAAGAATGATAAATTAACTGAAGAAGTATGTGCGATGAACAATGTTGCAAGAGGTCCTCAAAGTCATAAGTTTGGATCACGTAATCGCATTGTGTGTTTTAGGTGTGGGAGTTACAATCATGTAGCTTCTTTCAAATTTTGTCCTGCTTTAGGCAAAGAGTGCAACAAATGTGGAAAGGTGGGTCATTTTTCTAACTCTTGTAGAGAGGACAAAAAGAAAAGTGGGGACAAAGGCAACTATTTCAAGAAAAAAGAAATTTCTTGTGTGAGAGATGAAACAGATTTCGATTCAAGTTTAGTTAGATATGAACATGTTGTGTCTGATGAATCTAATAGAGTAAGTGGGATGATTGTGTCTATAATAAGTTTAAGTTTGCTTGAGGAGGATTATTTGGAGTCCCCTAAATGTGTTGTTAGATTTAAGGGAGTAGAATTAGAGTTGATGGCTGATTCTGGGTCTCCTTGGACCATCATAACTGAGAAGTATTTTGATGAAATGTACAAGAATATAATTTCTAAGAGTGAGTTGTGTCCTCCCGATGTCATGGCAAAAGGTTTTAATGGTTCTAGTATTGATTTTATAGGGTATATTGCTTCCATGATTTATTTTAAGGACCAATCTGCATATATCAAACTGTATGTTGTTGTAAAGGGAGTGAATGTTTTGGGGTGGCGGGATCAATTCAGACTTCACATTACATTGAATCCACGCAACAAAGATCCTGTCATGGTGTCACATGATTGTGATATGTTAGAAGAAGGCATCAGATCGGTAGAAGAGAGTAATGTTTGGAAGACACTGTCGGATGAGTTTCCTAGTGTTTTTTCAGATAAATTAGGTAAACTAAGTGGTTTCACTCATGTCATTAAGCTTAAACAACGAGCTATGCCAGTTGTACAAAAACTTAGACCCGTACCACTGAATGTTAGAGAAGAGTTAAGTGATGCACTAAATGACATGTTGAAAAATGATGTCATAGAGGAGATAGAATCGTCCGAATGGGTTTCGCCAGTGGTTTTGGCACGCAAACCTGACAAATCTTTGAGGTTATGCATAGATTTGAGAGCACTTAATGCAAACATAGTGGTAGATTGTCATCCCCTGCCCAATATCAACGAAGTTGTGAGCATGCTAGGAGGAGGTGTTATATTTTCCACTTTGGACTTGAGATCGGCGTATCATCAGGTTGTGTTAGCAGAGGAATCACGTCATCTCACAGCTTTTATCACACCACAGGGTTTGTTTCAGTTTAAACGGATGCCGTTCGGTTTGGCGTCGGCAGCCTCTGTTTTTCAGAGATCTATGTATCATATTTTTAAGGACATGAGTGAATACGTGAAGTGTTTTCAAGACGATATCTTGATTTTCTCCAAAAGTGATGAGACACACATGGAGCATTTGAGGAATGTGTGTAAGATGTTAGATAAGTTTGGACTTACTATTAAGAGTAAGAAGTGTAAGTTATTTCAGAAAACTATAGAGTATTTGGGACACACCATTTCTGGTAATGGTGTTGCTCCAAAAAGATCATTGGTTGATGCTATCCTAAAAGCTCCTGCACCAGATTGTAAAGACAAGTTGTTATCGTTTCTAGGACTTTGTGAATATTATAGTAAGTTTATTGCAAATTTTGCGACCAAGATGGAGCCGTTAAGAGAGTTAACAAGGAAGGATGTAGAGTTTTTGTGGGGACCTAAACAGCAAGATGCTTTCGAAAGTGTTAAACTTGATATGGTGTCAGCCCCTACTCTAAGACCGTTTTGCTTGAATAAACTTTGCATTTTGACGGTAGACGCAAGTCTTTATGGTTTAGGTTGTGTGCTTTCACAACGTTCAGGCAAGGAGGATTGGAATGTTGCCTTTGCATCTAGATCCTTGAACCAAACTGAAAGACGGTATGCTGTCATAGAAAAGGAATTGTTAGGATGTGTATGGGGCGTTGAGCATTTCCGGAATTATATTTGGGGTGCAAGGTTTTTAATACGTACTGATCACAAACCATTGGTGGGCATTCTTTCACCTGGAGGAGGATTAAATGCTACAGCTCGCATTGCTAGATTGATGTCACGTTTGCAGGAATATAATTTTGACATTGAATATGTACCTGGAAAACTAAATGTAACTGCAGATTGTTTGTCTAGATTGCCATATCCGGGTACTGGGGTTGAAGAAGATACGGAGGTGGTAACTAGTATTTCTGAAATGTTGTCAGAAAAATACAATGTTATATCAGAGGACATGTGGATGAGAAGTATGAATGAGGATGATTTGTTGTGTAAGGTCAGAGACTATGTGAATTTGGGGTGGCCTTCCAAGGAACGCATTCCTGCTGAGATTATACCATTCTACAACATTGCTGATGAATTGGCCATTGAGGGAGATCTCTTATTCAGAGCTGGGAAATGTATTCCACCTTTGGCTGTAAGAAGTGTTATTTTACAAATGAGTCATGAATGTCACATGGGAATGTCTTCTATGAAAAGACTGATTAGGTCTCGTTTCTGGTGGCCAGGAGTTGATAGATTAGTGGATAAGTTTGTCAGAGAGTGTCCTGAGTGCATTGAGAGTGATAAATCGTGCAAGTGTGATCCGGCACCTTTAGTTCCTGTGAAGTGGCCAGATCATCCGTGGCAAAAGTTAGGGATCGATATTGCTGGCCCGTTCAATTTTTTACCACAGGAATGTAGGTTTGCCATAGTTGCTGTGGACTATCACTCCAAGTGGCCTGAGGTCAAACTAGTACCTCATCCTAATACTGAGAGTGTTATCCTATTTTTAAAAGAGATTTTTTCCAGGGAAGGTTTTCCGGAATGTATTGTATCAGATAATGGGGTACAGTTCAAATCCTCACTGATGTCAGAATTTTTGAGTATGTATGGCATTAAGCATTGTACCACTGCTCTGTATGAACCACAAGGTAATGGACTAGTGGAGAGATATAATCGGGTCCTCAAGCAAGACATAGTTTGGGCTCGTAAATCTGGAGGTTTGTGGAAAGATAAATTGAGAGAAAAGTTATGGTTATACCGTATTACACCCCATGCCACTACTGAGGTTTCTCCTTTTCGTTTACTAAAAGGTAGAGATCCTGTTTCTGGTTTATGTCCTTGGTGGTTTAAAAAGAGTTGTAGTCATCAAATGATTGATGTGAATGTTAAGGATGTGGCTGAAAAAGTGGAACTCAAACAAGGCAAATACAAATGCAATTATGATTCTAGGATGAATGTTAAGCAACCAGAATTCATGGTTGGGGATGTTGTTAGGATTCGCAAACCAGGTTATATTGCCAAAGGAGAAAACAAATTCGGTAAGCCTATGAAAGTTATGAGAGTTTATCATAATAGTGTGGTTACACAAGATGGGAAAAGATGGAATGTTAGAAGAGTTTCAAAATGTGTATCGTAGTTGTTTTTTTTATATATATTCTGGATGTTTTTTACAGCCGTTAAAAAAATGTCTGCTTCCCTTCTTATTTCTTTAAGGGGGAAAATGTGTTATATTCTGATTTACAAGGTATTTCCCTTTTAACCTATCCTGTACATATTTCCCTTTTAATAGAATCTTTGTTCCTTGTTGCACATGCACACTGTCCATGAAATTCCATTTGGAATTGTTATGATCTAAAATGTTTAACTTGGACTGATTGCTTGGAGGTTGGAAGTACTGTGCTGCAGCTTATTAAATCCTGGATTTATCTGAATACTCTTGGATTTCCTCCTTATTTACTACACTTACCCTTCTCTCAAGCTTAGGTAAAAACGCTATTACTCTCTCAGGGATATGTTTTAGTCAGAATACACATTGATTCCTGTGCTAAAGCCCAAGATTTTATAGGTTGCCTTCGCTATACATTCACCACTTTTACACGTAAAATTTCCCTAACTTGTAACATACGACGATGCTACTACTTTGAAACAGACTATGTAACCGTATGACTTACATGCCACACCTTCCTCTTCCTAGGCAGAGTAACCAGCTTCTTACTTCTTAGAAGCCTTACAACTTCAGACTACACATAACGTAATACAGACTCAATATATAATGTTAGTACTCATTTCTGTACATCAAAACTTTATATATACTACCCTAAAAAATCTATACATTGTCTGTCCAAGTTAACCTATAGCAACCAGACTCCTGCTACCAAGAAAAACTGACCCAGCGCTGCCCAAAACAAACCTCTAAACCATCACTATATTTCTCAGGAGCTATCTCACTTTACTCGTCAGTGGGGCACATATCACCGCGAGTCACTCATTCACACAAATCACCCTGCTCCCAGAATTAGTGGAAACCAGAGAATGAGCTGCTGGATTTAGCGGAGTGTCCTACTTCATCTATTTAATCTAAATTCTATACATTATATACATATGCATTTTATTTGGTCTTACCATGGTTTAAATTCTCAAGACAAAGGAAACATTTGAGACACCCCAATGTTTGGTCAATGGATCAGCTAGTAAAAGTTAACTAATCGACAACAAGACCAGTTTAATTCTCCATTTATTTAATTTTTATTTTTGATTTGAATCTCCTAGCATGACCTTATTATCTTACATTTTGGTTTTAATTGAATTAAACATTCTATTTATCATCTAAAGAAAGAAAAAATTAATTCAAACAGTTTACATTTATTAGCAGAATAGTTCAGAAAAATAAGTCAAGACATATTACCCATCTTCTCGGCAATTGAAGTCAGTATTAGAACAGCCACATTCCCAAAAATAGCCTCTCTATTCTTTCTCAATGTTCAACTCCCATCAGGTCTCCGACCCATCAAAAGTTAAAGTCAAGAAAATGTCAAAGTCTTTGCACCAAAGGGAAAAATCGATCAGTCTAACAGCATGTCGTGCTGCGAAAAATAATTCAAAAGCGAGCTCTCTTCTCTCTTCCAAACGACCTCTTTTATACCCTTTTTCCCTACCTATCTAACAAAAATTTGAAACTTTTAGGGTCCACACTCAATTCTTATTGGTCCATTCAAGGGATGGTCCTTGTCCATATTTTTGCCAAGTCATAGTTCTATTCACAATATAGTTCTGATTGTTTGTTATTACATTTTTTCACTCGTGTCCTTTAACATGTCACTTTACCGAACTTTCCCAGGCTCATGACTCGGACATCTCAACTTGACACCATTCTGCTCTTCAGGCCACGCTGACCTTGACCCACGCCGCACAGGCACCGACTGCTTGCACATCTCTCGAGCATAGTCACGCATGCGTAGAAAGTCAGTATCTCGGAGTCTCGCAAACCCTCCATTTTTATTTAGGCTGCATGGGCCATATCGGAAACTATTATAGAAACAAACACAATTAAACGTTAGATTTCGAAGTATAACCCTTTTGTTTACCTCCCCCCATTTTAAGTTGACCCTGTTAGTTATTACCTAGCTTTAAAGCAACACATATGCTTTGTTTTCTTACCATTCTCAATCATTTCTGCCACAATTATACATTTAAGAAGCATACATGCATAGCTTATCATTAGATTATAGTATTTGCGCACTATATTAGTAAGACAATTTCACTCAATTAATATATTATGATTTGCAACACAAGCAAATTAGTATACCGCATGTATTTGTGTATGTGCTTTCTATTCTACGTTGATTAATTTCAAAACCACACAATTAATACATATTACTGTTATGGGAAAGGGACTTCACAAGGGGTATACAAAAATTTTTGCTTTTACCCTCACTCCATCAGGAGCGAGAGCGCCGCACCCAGCTGCGACCCCGACCTTCCTGCAATGCCGGGAGCCGGAGATCTGAGCTCCATAATTTTTGTCCTTTCGCGGGCCTGGAGCCGGGGGATGGTGTGCATCTGTGGTCACCTCGGAGTCCAACAACAGCGGTGACTTGGACCGGAAGTCGCTGGTCATGCCAAAGCTGCTGTGAGTAGAAGGCTTCGGCAACCAGCTGCGGCATATGAGCGGCGAAGGGGGCCAGTGGCGGCGTTCTTAGGAAGACCCACCTTCCCCTTGTGCCTGCTCCCCACAGTGATCTGGCAAGACCAGGAGCCCCGGGGACACTACAACTCCAATAGAGGCTGCAGAGCTTCGACGGGGGCAGGCGCCCGGCGGTCCCAAAGGGGAACCAAGGGTGGGTGAAAGACCGTTCCTCCCCCCCCTCCCCTCTATAACACGATGAGGGAGGAAAGACCGGTTGGGTCTAGGTAAAAGAGCTCCGCGCCCGCGGAGGTACAGAACCACGCCTGTGTGTGTTGGGGCAGCCCGCGGGGTGGTGAGAACGGTTGGAGGGGTCCTGTTAACAGTGTGACACCCCCCCAGAGAGACTATTTTTTCACAATGGAAGGCTCCGGTGGTCTACAATAGGCCGGGAGGCGACAGCACTGGGGCGAGAGTTGGTGATCAGGTCTGGGATCTTACTGAGATATCAACGGAGAGAATACATCCGGACATTATCAGGTGGACCGGGGTGGCTGTGGTCGGTCCCGGCCTGCACTAGCACAGAGGAGCGCTTCGTGGCCCCCAGTGAACATCGTCCGGACTACCCTCCTGGATCTGGGCAGACGGACAGAGGGCCTGCGACGCGGAGGCTGAATTAGTGGACTCTGCATCCAGATCCAAGGGGAAACAACACTGGGGTGCGCTGAGAGCTGAGGCACCAATGGCGTCCAAGCCAGACACCGACAAATATCAATCCAGGACAACTAAGAGAATGAGACAAATGCCCAAAGGTTTTCCAACAGATTCAAGACACGCCATTACGGCGGGAGGAGAGTCCGCGAGCCTTGCATCAGACTTGACCCTCCATGATGTCATGGCGGCCATAGATGGGGTCAAATCATCCCTAGGACAAAAAATGGAGTCGCTGAAACATAAGCTGGACATAGTCTCCATAGAAGTGAATCTCATACGCGCAGATCTCACCAAAGTCAATAAAAAGGTAAAGTTACTGTACATAAAGACGGCCAGTCTGACGGATGATGTGGCAGAGCTCCAGCAGGAAGTGCGCAATCTCAACTCTTTCTATGAAACAGCTGAGCGTAAACTGGATGACTACAAAGGGAGAGCCCGGCGCAATAATGTCCCCATCTTGGGTGCGCCTGAAAAATCATTAGGCCCGGCCCCTGACCTGTTTGTGGAAGACCTCATTCTGACCCATCTCAAGGCCAAGGGACTTGGTAAATTCTTCACTATCTAACGCGCTCACAGGGTCCCAGGCAGGCGGCCCAAGCCCGGTGCGACCCAGCGCCCGATGATTGCTAGGGTCCTTAGACAGAGACGCAATCCTGGAGGCTGCCCGGACGGGAACCCCTCTACGCAATTAGAATGCCACCCTCCCTTTCTTTCCCGATTTCACACAAATGGTGCAGATGTAACAAAGAAACTTCCTTGCAGTAAAGAAAAAACTTAGAGACAAGGGGATAAAGTATGCCATGATGTTCCCGGGGCGTCTGAGGGTGGAGGTTGAGAGAAAAGCATGGTTTTTTGATAACCCCAAAGTGGCGTCTGACTGGATCGATAGCCGTCCCTTGGGTGGTGCTGGGTCTCGGAACCGAGAAGGAGATCAAGCAGCACTGGAGCAAGAATGAAGAACCGGCCACCATGCATATGGACTAACTGTACAATGCCAGGTACAGGGGTTTTGGTCCCATGTTAAGATATCTGACTCTCCCCAGGGTATATCAACGATGCAATGTGTAATGTGAACTTCATGAGACAATTGGTTTGAATTGATACGGGTCAGGGAGAGGAAGACGGAACGCCGGCCTCCCTTCTCTTTACTGCCTTTAGTTATATTGTAGATTAGTGTGTAGGGCGACAGGCACTCTGCCAGTTGGGGATGGGCGAACGCCGAGAGCAGGGGTGCAGGGAGGGGGGGGGGGGGGGCGGGAGGGTTTTAAAAAAAATATATATTTTCATTGTTTGTAATGTGTTTCAATGTGGAAATGTTATTGTTTGCAACTTTGCTTTCTTCGACATCATCAAATAGCAAAGCAGAGCTACCAAGACTTCTACAGGGTTGAGATGTCGAGCGATAGACAGATATCGGGGATCAAAGTGCTCAGCTGGAATGTAAATGGGCTGGGGGATAAAATAAAGAGGGGAATGGTCAACCAATTAATCAGACGGCATGTGCCGGAAGTGATCCTTCAGCAGGAAACTCACCTGATAGGAAACAAGTGTATGGCCTTGCACAGGGGAGGATACAAGCTGGTGGCACATGCGGGAATTACCCTAGGGTCGCGGGGAGTAGGGTATACTAATCAAATATTCATTCCCTTTCACACCGCAGGCCACGTGGATAGACAAACGAGGCAGATATGTAAGGGTCTTGTGCCAATGGGAAGGGAAGACAGCCACATTAGTTTCTATATATGTCCCTCCTGACCTACAGACGGAAACATTTAAAGACCTAGGCATGATTTTCTTCACTCTTCCTCTGGGAGTCCTGATATTGGGAGGCGATTTCAATGCTGTGATGTCCGGTGACCGAGATAGACATCCCCCACGCAATCAGACCTGCTCAGAGGTGTCTCCCTGAATTCGTAGACACAGTGAGGCTGGTGGATGGATGGAGGGCGCACTACCCAGATAGAAAACAATTTATGCACATATCGGGGGCACACCACAGCCTGTCAAGAAGCAGGCCCATACTATCCGAGAAATAAGTAATTTGGAACTGGGCATTTCAGATCACTCCCCCGTGTGGCTGAGATTGGAGTGGGAGTATGTGAGTGCTGGTAGAGCAGCCCCCATCAATCCATGGTACTTGAAGGATCCACATACTCAAAACAGTATTGTCAAAGTCACAGATCACTACTTTCTTGAAAACTAGGATTCGGTAGACTCCGCACAAACTGTATGATAGGCGTATAAAACAGTCATCCGGGGCGAAGCGCTCTCCCTGATAGCAGGGAAAAAGAAGGAGAGGCTGGCTGAACTTGAAAGAGTGGAAGAAGATGTGGTGAAGTCAGAAGAGGAACTGGCCCGGGCGGCTTCCCCTGAGGGCCTTCACCATCTCAGATTGAGACAAGATGAGTTTCATAGCATCACTAGGGATAGATCCAGGAAACAGAGTGGAGAAGTCCAAGGCAGAATCTATGAACTCGGAGACAAGGCAGGGAAATTGATAGCATGGCTGGATAGACGTGAGTGGGCGTCTAGACAGGTGCAAGGGCAGGACTCCAGTCCTATAACAGACCCGCTGGCCATAGATGACACATTTGTCGATCACTACCGTACAATATATAGTACGACCGGCAGGTTCACTGAAGAAGAAAATGCGGAAATGTTAAGAGACATAATACTTCCCAAGCTCTCAGATGAAAACAGTAACTATCTGGACTCCCCTCTGACCGATGATGAGGTGGCGCAGGCTTACCGGGGTGTGAACTCAGGTAAAGCGATGAGGCCTAATGGCATCCCCATAGAATTGTATAAACTGAAGTCTAATAAACTCGTCCCCTATATTCGAGCTATGTTGACGGAGAGTAGGGAGAAGGGACTGCTACCATATGACCAGCGAGAGGCTAACATAGTGGTCATACACAAAGAAGACAAACCCAGAACTAGCTGCGCCTCCTATCAGCCAATATCACTTCTGAATGTGGAGCCTAAGGTCCTTGCCAAATTACTGGCAATGCGTCTGATCAAAGTAATTACCACGTTGGTCCACCTAGACCAGTCGGGCTTCATGCCCCATCGAAACACAGCAATTACATGGAGTATTGAGTAGAGCATCTAACGTACAGGAGCCGGCAGTCATAGTATCATTACACGCCTCTATGGCATTTGATATGATGGAGTGGCCTTCTCTGTTTGCGTTTTTGTTCCAGATTAGGTTTCTTTCGGACAGGAATACATTGGCTAGGTGCGCCTCCTATACTCCGGCCCGATGGCCCGGGCCGTGGTGAATAACCGTAAGTCTTCAGACTTCCAGCTCGGTAGGGGTACTAGGCAGGGTTGCCCCCTGTCTCCGCTCCTCTTTGCATTGGCAGTAGAGCCACTTGCGGCTTGGATAAGGCAGGACCGATCCATCCGGGGACTGAGGTGGTCGCTGGATTGGGATGACAAGATATCTCTGTATGCAGATGACGTCCTCTTGTACTTTATGAATCCTAGAGGATCACTAAACTGCCTCCTAGATGTGCTGGAAATATTCGGGAGGTACTCTGGATTCACGGTGAACTGGCTCATATCGGTGGTTTATGTCCTTAGGGGAGAACCACCAATAATACAGCGGGCTGCCCGATTCAGACCTTGTCGGACGGGTACTGATACCTCGGAATCTTTGTGACATTAGATTTGAAACTTCCCTATGCCCGCAATCTGGAGCCACCCATGCAAAGACTTAAGAATGATGTTGCACATTGTAGATCCCTTCCCCTTTCCATGTTAAGAAGGATGGTCCTATTCAAAATGTTGGCGCTGCCTCGGTTTTTATAATGATTCAGAAAAGGGGGTGGTGATGAACAGAGTGCGTGAATTAAGCAGACCACTCTTACCCAGTCCAAAGATCAGGGCTTGATCCATCACCGTTTTTTAGCTCACTGCACCATCCCAGCTCAGAACCTGGCTACATGCAAATTAGTCTGTTCCTGTCCCAGTGCATGATGGGAACAGGGCAAACCAAACTACCAAGCCAATTCTTATACTGGGAAGGAAACAAGCTACCGGGGACCGGTTTCTGGCATTTCAGCCGTCGTCGGCCCGGCTTGCTTGAATCCTGATGGTGCAATGAGCAAGGGACTCACATCTGAGTATACCCTTCCACGCTTATGGTGGACAAAATGATTCAGAAAAGGGGGTGGTGATGAACAGAGTGCCTGAATTAAGCAGACCACTCTTACCCAGTCCAAAGATCAGGGCTTGATCCATCACCGTTTTTTAGCTCACTGCACCATCCCAGCTCAGAACCTGGCTACATGCAAATTAGTCTGTTCCTGTCCCAGTGCATGATGGGAACAGGGCAGACCAAACTACCAAGCCAATTCTTATACTGGGAAGGAAACAAGCTACCGGGGACTGGTTTCTGGCATTTCAGCCGTCGTCGGCCCGGCTTGCTTGAATCCTGATGGTGCAATGAGCAAGGGACTCACATCTGAGTATACCCTTCCACGCTTATGGTGGACAAAATGATTCAGAAAAGGGGGTGGTGATGAACAGAGTGCCTGAATTAAGCAGACCACTCTTACACAGTCCAAAGATCAGGGCTTGATCCATCACCGTTTTTTAGCTCACTGCACCTCGGTTTTTATATGCGCTCCAAAATACGATGGATCTGGTTCCCACGTCCTATTTTAAAGCAATTGAGAATCTTCAGAGACAGCTTTTATGGCATTTTACAAATTGACTCTTAACTGGGATGACGGTGGAATTAGTCCACCAGACTTAAAGAAGTACTACTGGGCGTCTCAGCTGGCGGCTACCAATCACGGGATCTGTGGACATCTGGGTGATCCCGGATATGCCATGGACAGATGGCAGCTCCCAGGGGGGGGGACTATACTAGAACGTTACACGCTAAACCCCGTAGATACCCGCTGACAGGACCCACTGCACCCGCCGTCCAAGTATGGCACGCTGTCACCAAACACTTAAAATGGGACAACAAACTCACGCTTAAGCATGGGCGAATTTTGCGAATTTGCGATCTGCGAATTTGCGGATTTGCGAATTTGCGATCTGCAAAATTCGCGAATTTGTGCGAATTTGTGGATTTTTTTATTTTTGCGTGTTCGCAGGGCGCTTGGCGTGTTCGTGGGGCGTTTTGCGTGTTCGTGGGGTTTTTTTTGGGCGAGACCGCGATGCGCCCTCTGGTTCATCACTTCCACCCTCTCGTTTTTTGTGCCCTTCTGCCCTCTGCCCCACTTGTTTTTGTGCCATTCTGCCCCCTGCCCCACTCGTTGTTGTGTCCTTCTGCCCTCTGCCCCAATCGTTGCTGTGCCCTTCTGCCCTCTGCCCCACTCTGTGACCTTCTGCCCTCTGCCCCACTCCTGTTTTATTTTATAATGGTGCCAGCAAGCTGCCAGCGCCATTCTAAAATAGTTACTAAGTTAGCTTCATCAGGAAGCACTAATAGATAAAATAAAGCAGGTGCACCTGCATTTTATCTATTAGTGCTTCCTGTTGAAGCTACCTTAGTAACTATTTTAGAATGGTGTTGGTAGCTTGCCGGCACCGTTCTAAAATAGTTACAAGCTTGAAGCTTGAACTTTTGCCCCCCGGATCCGTTCCGCTCGCGGATTCGCGGATTTTTGGCAAATTCGCGGGAATTCGCCGAAAATCTGTAAAATCTGCGAGCGGAACGGATTTTGCGCCCATGCTTACTAACGCTAGCCACTCCACTGTGGAGCTTGGAGAAATTGGAAAGCCTCTGGAAATCCAAAGGTTTCAATAAATAGAATCTTAGAGGGATCTCCCGAATCAAAAACATTTGGGGGGCAGGAACGGTGGAATCATTTACATCACTTAAAGCTCAATACAGCTTAACAGACACTGAGCATTACCGTTACCTTCAAATCCGTCATGCCCAACTCGCTCATAATCCAAGTGGCACAACACTCCTGGAAGCCTCCCCCTGGAGGACTGAGTCCTAGACGGGCATCTTCCAGAAAAGACCAGATCCCTAATATACAGGTAATTGATAAACAACATGGAGGATCTGTTACGGGCCGTCAGAGTGCAATGGACCGGGGACGGTCTAGAAATCTATGATGAAGACTGGCAAGAGGGGGTCTCCTCCCCACGAGTAGTTGCAATCCAAGCTGGGCTGAGATTAGTACAGCTTAATATATTGCACAGAATTTATGTTACTGGTCCAGGCCTGGTTCGAATGGGACGGGCAGAAAGTGGTGAGTGCAGAAGTGGGTGCGAGGAGCCGGGAACATTCATCCACATACTATGGAGCTGTCAGCAGATACAACAATATTGGAGGGACATCCACTCCACACTGAGATCGGTATTGGGGGTGGATATGCAGCTGGAAGCCCGAAGATGCATATTGAATGTCTGGGTGCCTACAGATCATAACACATACACCACGCAATGGGCAACGTTGGAATATATATTTGCAAAACGCAACATCACACAGCAGTGGCGGGCTAGTCAACCGCCCCAATTGAGGAAGTGGAAGGGGGATCTAGACGGATGCACGTTCAGGGAAAAGTCAGTCTTCATAACTAGGGGATGCCCCCGGAAGTGGATTAAGGTATGGGGAGCATGGAACAGATACAGAGGCGACATCTGTCTCCCGCAAAGTCACCAGTTTGACAAATACACTGTTGATACCCCTTGATCTGATCAATATAACAATTGTAATATATTCTGTATAGGGTATAATATCACTGAGACAAATGAAGTAGCCTGCTTGTAATTAATTGATATGATTTGGTCGAACTGTTTAATAAAAAGATTTATATAAAAAAAAAAGCTGACTGCTTATCTCGTCTTTCTCTAAAGGTCTCTTGGTTCAGATGAGTATGGAGACTCCGATGGTGCCGTGGCCTCTTTGTGTGATGTTGAGGAGTGTGTTGCTTTGGTTCTCCCTTCTGAAGATTGGAGTCATTTCATGGATTTGGATGATACCCCTAAATGTGTTGGAAAAATGTTGGTTCATGAGGAGCGTAGGGAGAGCACTTAGGCACCCTCTGTGAGACCATATGTGAAGATTCTGGATGAGCTGAGTATGAATGATCCGAAAATTGTCATGAGGAATGATACATTTGTGCCTCCTGAGGGTTTGAGGTCAAGGATTATTGGGCTTGCACATGAAGGGCATCTCGGCCATACTCTAACTAAGAAAAGAGTGCATGAAGATTTCTGGTGGCTCAGCATAGATGAGTGTGGAAAATAGAAAAATTGATGTACATAAGCAGCGTTCATTTGCCCTCTCCCGTCCCCCTCCCTGTAGGCACCACGTATACCCTGAAATATTGACCGTATCACTCCGCCAGTAAAAGCCCGTGCCCATATGTACATGACAGCCATTTTAGGCACCTTGGACTCTTGCCCACTTATTAGAATCACTGGCTTCCCTCCTGCGCGCATTTGAGCACCCCCCTCCCACTCTCACATGCATAGACCATGAAACCCAGCACTCTGCGCGACCCTGCTATGAAAGGCAACCCTCCTGCTTGACCCAGGCACCCCCCCCATTTCCCTCTTGAAGAAGCATCCTTCGCCTCAGCTGACATAGCCCCCCAGCTGTATCTGACTGCCCCTGTTCTCTCATGTACGGGTCATAAGACCTCTCTCTCTCTGTGCGACTCTGACCCTGCGCGCACCCTGACCCCCTCCTTCTCCCTCACATGGACAAGTCATAAACCTTCCTCCTCTGCAAGACCCTGTCCTTGGGAGTCACGGCCGCGCCTGACCAACACCTCCTTTCCTTTCATGAATAACCCCTCTGTTAGCAAACCCTCCCTCCGCGATGGACTGTCCACACATGTCCGAGGCCATCGCCTAAGCCGGGAGACACTGTTTACTGCCCTTTATTGTATGGAGTCACTCCTCTTCAAAGGACCCACTATTGATCCTGGCCTCCCCACCCCCTGGGCTACGATCAGGCGCACACATCCTAATAATCAGCGGAACATTCAGCTGCGTCATTGCCCCCTCTCTTATCAGCAGGTCAAGGGTCCCTATTGTGAACACATGTGGGGTAGGATTGACACGAGGATTATGGGGTTGTCTTTTCTTTGTTTCACAATGCTGTGACTGTAATGCCAAGTGTTTTGTAAAGTATAAAAGACAGAGTCTCAGCTCACTTGTTAGAGCACCTCCCGATGGCACCTTGTTTCGTGTCTGAAATGACAGGCTCTCCTCATGAGAAATAAAACTATGTTCTTGTGATTCCTGCTCCCAGCGCCCGTCTCTTTATTTTGGTAATTATTCAGAATGGGAACTAAGAGGCGTCTTGCGCCAGCAGCCTGGGCATCAATGATAATATGGGCTCCTGTTCCACAATTGGCGCCCAATGCGGGGCCCATCAGTGACATAAGGTCCAGTAAGAGAGATCCAGACGATGAGGTGAACATCTAAATGATCGGAGTATACCTGCCTTGAGAGGGCCCTCGTCCGGCTGCCGATTAAATGAACTTCACCGATTCTGAACGGACCTCTCTCGAGTGACCTACTGTCCTGACTGGAATCCCACAGGACTGCTGCGGTAAAATCATGGAGTAAGAGAACGATCGGGCGCTGGAAGGAGGAAGGCGAAGAACTGCCCACACGGTCCGGTCCGGGTAAGGTCGCGTAAATGCGACAAATTGTGAAATGATTGTTTGTTGGATAATACTAGTATTACGCTTTGTTGAAACCTCTGGAGATTCACCGTCTGCAAACGGAGAAAACAACAGGCTCTCCCTTTGCAAGCAGTGAAGGATAGGTAACGCAGACTTTTGTCCCCATTGTAATCCGTCGTGCCTATCTTCCTCCCCCACTGTTTCCCGAACTGTCGTTCGTGGATTATTGTCTGGAGATTCTTTGTCTGCAAACAGGGAAGAACAAGGTCTCTCTTTGCAGGTAGAGAAAGAGTAGGTAACGATAACTTTTCGTGCCCACTTATTCTCCCCACTGATTGTTTGATTGACCGAACATTGATTGTTCGGTATTGGTTCTTTTGAGGTATTCACCGCCGCCAAACAACGGAGAATAGAAATATTCTGCCTAGTCTTTGCCCGCCGTGATAAGATAGGTAATGCAGACTTTTGTCCCCGTTGTAATCCGTCATGCCTATCTTCTCCCCACTGATTGGTAGCCTGTTTAGCCCGGACCGCTTATTAGAGATGAACCTTCCAGCTCCACTGGAGGGCACACCTAATAAGGACATGTTCATTAAGTGTGGACTAGTCGCTATAGCTTATAATAGGTTATGGCATAAAAATACAAGGAAAAGAGTTGAGCGAAATCAGTAGGCCACTGATGAGTTATCAACTTCGCTAAAAATAAAATAAAAAAAACGTTAGAAATAACCCGCAATAAGAAACATAAAAATGGCGAGGGAAGACAAGCTTGACACCAAGGCAGCCACGAGGTAGCTAGGTTCCGTTGCCTATTCCTGCCCCAAAACATGTCTGCCTCATTGCCCACCACGCCCAAATAACGGTCACATGAAATAGGAACAAACCAATAGGTACCTACCCCCATTCCGGAAGCTCCCGAAGTGCAACAGGTCCGCGGTTACGCCCATCCGGAAGGCGAGGCCTCGATGCGTGCAGGGCTCGGCTGGCCGCAGTCGGAAGGGGAGGCTGTAGGGTGGACGGCCCGAGGAATCATGGAGGTCTCTCCCTTTCCCCTCTTCTGCTGCCCTGCAGGCCACGGGGGGGGGAGCTGTCTTGCCACAGCCACCGACCACCCCCCACCCCCTCTCTTGCCTGATCTGGCCATCGACGAGGACCGGAGCCAAGGCGAGGTCGGACAACCCTGAGAGTTGCAGATAGTCCCGCCACATGACCACGCCTGAAGATTACAGGTAGTCCCGCCACATGTCAACACCTGAGAGTGACAGGTAGTCCAGCCACACGGCAACGCCTGGATAGTTACAGGTAGTCCCGCCACATGTCAAGGGGGGGATGTCTTGCCTCAGCCACCGACCCTCCCCCCCCATCTTCATCGCCTGACACGGCCTTACCGAAACACTGGAGCCGGAGAACGGCGCGGGGTCGCTGGAAGGGGGAGGTGACGCGAACAAGCCTCCCCCACCTCCCTCCAGGTGGAGGCTTCCAGCGACA
Source organism: Lissotriton vulgaris (assembly GCF_964263255.1). Classification (NCBI taxonomy): domain Eukaryota; kingdom Metazoa; phylum Chordata; class Amphibia; order Caudata; family Salamandridae; genus Lissotriton; species Lissotriton vulgaris. Next base: position 877,693,600 of record NC_141695.1, on the reverse strand, counting down.
CCCCAACGCTCTTGCTTAAAGAGGGTCCACATCGAAAAGCGGTCTTTTGCCCGGGACGGGCACACGCCCCATGCCTTCTCTCCTCAACTTTGAAGATTCTATGAGAGCCGGGGGGCACCCCGATCCCTCCGCATGGGCGCCCCCGTCCCCCTCACTGGGATCTGCGACATCGACGCACTCCTGCCGGCGCCAGCCTCAGTTTGGAAATGGCTAAAACACCGCCAAGGTACAGACTTGTTCAGTTCCGGTGGAACACCAGAGTGACCCGGTAGGAAAATTGTTGCCGCCCTCCCCACTCTTTGACTGATGGTCCATATTGTTAGACTGTTACCACATTACGCAAAACTTTTTGAACTACCAACGGAAGGTTCTGGTCCAACCACGAGTCATTGGAGACATTCTGACTATGTTGGAACCTGCCTGACCTCGCCCAAAATGGCGCCGATACACGAAACAAAACTTTCAAACTCCCTGTTCACCCGGATTGCTCGAATTTTGATGCTCTGAGATACGTGTGCATTTTTGGACAATGAAAGTCGATAAAATGGATAATGATTATGTGCTTAGAGAAGAAAGCAATATAGATATTGATCATATGTTTGGACAATGAACTGACTTAGAGTGGGTACTAATTATGATTTGGAAAATGAATTGGTGTAATTTAGACAGTGAATGAGCATTTGGATAATGAATTAATGAATTAATTGAAAAACTGAATTCTTGACATGCATCATGCTTGCTCTGTAGGGAAGTTTGATACGATTTTATTGCACTGCTGCACTTTATGCAATGAACTGCCACCAACTTTGCTCTTCCTATGTACAGTTCCAATCTGCTCCGTGGCCGGTTCACTGGGTTGTAGGCCTGTATTTATACACCAGCACTTTTTATTAAAAGTATTTTGAAAAGGAACGCATAGTTGTAGCGGTTGCATTAATGATTTTTGAATGTATTCCTACTGTGAGCAACGAGAAAGTATGATGAAGGCTGAAGGTTAAAAAGGACCCGATATTTAGCAGCTACATTATGTGTCACAGGCAGCCGGAAAAGGGTTTTAGACGCTTTAAAAGGACACCACAGAAATGCCACCTGACCGCCACCCTCGCACACAACCAAAAGGGGTCGCGACCAAGTAACTCATGTAGATACGCAGATCGTCAATGATTATCTATCTGACATTACTGGTCCCTCTGGGCGTATACGCCGAGATGGTAAAGAAATGCAGTACGTGGAGATAGGTCGAGTATGTGGTAGGTAAAAACATTTTCGGACTACTGCATGCTGATGTGCTTTGAATGCTGCCCCCCCCACCCCTTCTTTCTCCTCCCTTCTGCAGGTCGCGTTGGAACATTGACTGAAGTATGGGAGAACGATGATCAAACCACCGACGAAAAAGGGAAGGAGGGAATAGGAGCATAGTCCTTATGACGATAAGTTTTAAAAGACGTAGGTTTAAACATGACTGTTCCTCCTTAGGACATAGCAACTGGGAGGATGGACTGACATAGAGACTTGACGGGTACTGTAGGACGAAAATTGACTCGAAATAATACGTTAGATAATGTAACTAGACGTTTGACTAGGTAGGGAAAGGACAAAGGAAAGTGTGTGGGTAAGGGTTACCACGGCACCACCCGTCTGGGAAGTTAGAAATGATGCTGATGTTCAAAATGTACTGCCCCCCTTCTCACACTCTTATAGATCTAGCCAAGCTGTCTGACTGTTCTCCCGATCAATACTTGCCGTTGCCTCAGCCTGGAGAACTTCCCACCAAAGGAAGGAACTGAAAAATGGTTTAAGATCCAACCATGGGTAAATAGCGCGACCAGGTTAATTTCAGATCGACTGACCGAGGTGTAAGTATTGGCAATTGAGAACGCTCGCAGAAATAACAAGCGAGAGGGAAAAGGAGGGAAAGGTAAAAAGAACTAAGCACGAAGATAAATAGGATAGTAAAGACATGAAGGATATAAAAAAAAAAAAAAAGAAAAAAATAGATTTTGTTGGCCAACTGTTGTTTTGCGTTTTGTCATGAATGTCTTATATATATGTAATACATGTACTGTCTTCCTCTGTCTGAGATCGTGTGTATGTGCTGTAGGGGTTTATGTTCTCCCTTTGTTTGCGTCTCTCCGTTACCTGACCCCCTGCTGTTCTGTGTTGTGAACGCACTAAATGACCTATTTTTGTACACATCTCTCTGTCTTTCTCTATCTCTATCCCACCTTTTTCCTCTCTATATCTCTCTCCCTTTCTCTCTCTCTCTCTCTCTCTCTCTCTCTCTCTCTCTCTACATGTCATACGTGTACCAAATGGCTCGTTTAGATTGCGGACGACTCTCACTCTCTGAGAGTCTCCCTATTTCCTCTTCCTTTTTATGGTAAAACCGTGCCTCACTGGCACCAGCCTGATTGGATACTTATTGAACGCAAAGGTGTTCAGCGAAATTGACCGAAACTAAAATGATTGTATCTCGCCATATTACTACCTCTCCTTCCTACAAAATGAATGAACTCGAATTGGCTGAGAAGGAAAGGACAGGTAAGACGACTAAGGTCCCCCAATCTGGCCTTTTATAGGGGAACTGTATGTCAATGGCACCTTAATTTTTCTGTTCATCAGAGACGAACGCCAACGTCTAGATTGACCCCCAATGCCCAGATTGCCCCACCCCCTTTTGCACCCAAGCGCGAGCGCCCGAAGCATCCCCGCCCCATTTGATAGACCCCAGCTGCTGTCCCGGAGATAAACATGATGACCATGAGTAACTGTCGTCCCTCGAGAAAAACCTGTTTTACCTGACTCTTGATGGTAGCGCCCCTGCCCTGTTTGAAAAGGGTAGCCAGCCTTGAAGGGAAATGTTCCGAAATATTGAATTTGATGGAATGCACAGTTGATGGAAATATTATTTATCCTCACTTGAGTTATAAATGGGACGATGAATAAACTTGGCATGAACCCAATAAGAATGCCGACATATGCACTGCCTGGTAATAGGACCTCTGACTGTGACCGATGAGCGTATCTCCCAAGTGCGTAGGATTGAGGGAGGAATTCACATGCATAGATGTTTTCTTCTGCCAGTTCTCTAAAAGCTTGTTTTGTACCTATTCAAAGATTCACGACCACCGAAGGAGAAGGGTCGGATGTGACGTACAGCCTGGCTGCAGATCTTGAGACACGTGTGACCTCGACCAAAGGTGGAGCTGCAGAGCAACAAGATGCGGGACGAGACAGCAATTTCAAACGTGGAAAATGAAACTTGACGGGCTGCCCTGAAGCCCTCCGTCTGCTAACCCACGTGTGCCTGGAGTCTCCGTCCCCCTTCTTTGGGCCCGATTGATGGGCCTGCCTGCTTGTTATCCTTTGCTCCCTTGGTCTCTTTTGTGTGTCCCAGGAACTCTGACCCAACTCCTCCTCTCTCCTATCGACTGTTTGAACAACACACACCCTCTTTTCCATGTGACTTCACGCCAAAAGGAAGAACGGCATTCAGGTGGGAATAGGGTGTTGCCACGGAAATATAGGTGCCGAGCATAAGGCGCCGCTAAACGGATTGTTTAGGGAACAGGACTGTGGTCTAACAGCAGAGGACTGACCGCACCCTGCAACGCGTAAGGATAGAACCGAGCTGGACCTACAGCTCCACCGCCGGTGCTCAACAGCGCCAACGAAAGGACACGGACTAGAGCCTACCAGTGATGGCTCACTGCTAAAAGACACTGTGACGAAGAGACTTTGTATATTGAACTGATTCCGCCCTCAACTGCTTGGTCAAAATGTTCATTGGTCACATTTTTAAGTCAGAAACATTTATGCTATGTAGTGCTTTTGAAATGATAGGAACTCGACAAATGCAATTTCCTATGTGCTGCATTCTGCCCATCACATCAACTGTTCATGATTTTTGTGCAATATGTTAGTATTGACAAATGCTATTTCATCAACCACATGTTTATATGTACGCCCCCTAACTAGGAGGGATAGGAAAATGAACTTTGTTGTTTATATATACCCCCATCAATTAGAAAAATGAACTCTGTTATGTAAAAAGGGGCGACTGTGGAAAATAGAAAAATTGATGTACATAAGCAGCGTTCATTTGCCCTCTCCCGTCCCCCTCCCTGTAGGCACCACGTATACCCTGAAATATTGACCGTATCACTCCGCCAGTAAAAGCCCGTGCCCATATGTACATGACAGCCATTTTAGGCACCTTGGCCTCTTGCCCACTCATTAGAATCACTGGCTTCCCTCCTGCGCGCATTTGAGCACCCCCCTCCCACTCTCACATGCATAGACCATGAAACCCAGCACTCTGCGCGACCCTGCTATGAAAGGCAACCCTCCTGCTTGACCCAGGCACCCCCCCCATTTCCCTCTTGAAGAAGCATCCTTCGCCTCAGCTGACATAGCCCCCCAGCTGTATCTGACTGCCCCTGTTCTCTCATGTACGGGTCATAAGACCTCCCTCTCTCTGTGCGACTCTGACCCTGCGCGCACCCTGACCCCCTCCTTCTCCCTCACATGGACAAGTCATAAACCTTCCTCCTCTGCAAGACCCTGTCCTTGGGAGTCACGGCCGCGCCTGACCAACACCTCCTTTCCTTTCATGAATAACCCCTCTGTTAGCAAACCCTCCCTCCGCGATGGACTGTCCACACATGTCCGAGGCCATCGCCTAAGCCGGGAGACACTGTTTACTGCCCTTTATTGTATGGAGTCACTCCTCTTCAAAGGACCCACTATTGATCCTGGCCTCCCCACCCCCTGGGCTACGATCAGGCGCACACATCCTAATAATCAGCGGAACATTCAGCTGCGTCATTGCCCCCTCTCTTATCAGCAGGTCAAGGGTCCCTATTGTGAACACATGTGGGGTAGGATTGACACGAGGATTATGGGGTTGTCTTTTCTTTGTTTCACAATGCTGTGACTGTAATGCCAAGTGTTTTGTAAAGTATAAAAGACAGAGTCTCAGCTCACTTGTTAGAGCACCTCCCGATGGCACCTTGTTTCGTGTCTGAAATGACAGGCTCTCCTCATGAGAAATAAAACTATGTTCTTGTGATTCCTGCTCCCAGCGCCCGTCTCTTTATTTTGGTAATTATTCAGAATGGGAACTAAGAGGCGTCTTGCGCCAGCAGCCTGGGCATCAATGATAATATGGGCTCCTGTTCCACATGAGCAAATCAATTCTTGGGTGGTTGGGTGTGAGGTATGCAGAGAAAGTAAAAAGATGCTAATGGCTGGATGTCATGACACTCAATGCCAAAATGAGGATCCAGGTGTTTCATGGAGTTCTTTTTGTCTGGATTTAATTGGGCCTATGCATGGTGTGGAGGAAAGTTTGAGGCATGCTTTAGTTTTGATTGATGTTTACTCTAAGTGGCTCATTGTCAAGTTTATGTTCGATATCACCACGAAGAGCACCATTGAACAACTTAGAGCCATTTTTAATGAGAACGGTCTTCCCCACACCTTGGTCACGGATGATTTTACCCAGCTGGTTTCGCATGAGATGAGGGAATTCTTGGCTAAGTGTGGTATTGTTCACCAGCGCACAACACTCTACAACCCTCAAGCCAATGGCATGGTTGAACGTGCCAACAGATTGGTAAAGGGTACGGTTTCCATGGCCATTCAGAGTGGTAAGGATGTGGGTGTGATGGTCTGCGAGATGGTTTGGGCTCACCGCACAACAATGAATTCTGCAACTGGTTCCACCCTGTTTGAAAGGATAGGATGAGTGGAAGGAAGCTTGGTACAAACCTCTTACATTCTTGGTTAGTTTCAACCAAACCGCAAACCCTTCAGGTAGAAAACAACAAAGTGTGCTGTGGTGGTGTGCGGGTTGGTGATTTGGTCAAAGTAAGACAGGGTAGACCTTGCAAAGGGTTATCAAACTTTTGGGGCCCTTTTAAGGTCAAGCAAGTGTTTAACAGTTATATACTTCTGGACAATGGCAACAAGTGGAACAAACGCAAGATTGCTTTGTATCGCAGAGGTGTGGATTCTGTGGTCCATAAACATATCCCTGTTCATTCTGGTGATCATCTCAATGGTTTTATGTTAATGAGTGATGCAGAACTGTCCTCCTCTGGGCTTCTGGGTAGAAAGGAAATGGGTTCAGGGGATGCTTCCAGTTCTTTTCCCTCTTATCCTAATACTGGTGTGGGTGCCGAGGTTTCTCGACCTTCCAGGTTACGAAGACCTCTTCGCTATTTGGAGGATATTTTTCAGTCTTAACTTTTCTGTTACTTCCCTTCTGCTTTGGTGCTTCTTCCCTTCTTTCTGTTTTTTGCTTTTTCTGGTTTCTTTTTCTTTCTCGGTTTTTGGTTAGAAGGGAGGGTGGGTGTTGTAATGTGGCACTTGCTTTTAGCAGTGCTTCTTCTCTCTTGCGGCATTTCATCCCAAGTGTTCTTTTCATTTCTTGTTGCGTACGTGTGTTCCACCAACAACCGTTTGTACTGTGGCTGGCGTTGGAGGGACCATGCGTTCTGTGCTCTGACCTCTTTGAATAAACAGTTATTCATTAAACCTGAGTGCTAGTCATCACCAAACAATCCATGGTTCCAGAAATATGGACGCCAAAGATGAAGGAGGTGGGATCCCCAGGGGATCATCACATAATCCAATCCGGATCTGTAACAAGAAAGAAAACCACTGTTGTGACTATAAATAGGTTGGGGTGATATCCTCACTCAAAGGAAGTAGAGTGCACAAGGAGGAATTCTGTACCAATAAGTATGAGTATTTCCTTCTTAGTTGAATTCCAGTAGCCCATCCTCTGATGGCTTCTACCTCTGCGATCCAGCATCTGACTGCCGTTAAGAAATGACCGATCAGTCCCAAGAACCACAGAACATAGAACGTCCCGCAGAAGGTGAACAATTATGTTCAAGTACAACAGAATACATAGCAACAGCAAGGCATCGCACCCGCATAAGAATACAAGCAGCACGTGCTAAATAACACCTACAGCTAGCTACAACACTGTATCATTGTTTAAGAAGCTAGGGCTGTTTGTTGCCAGGCTAAACAAACAATAAAGAAATAAAAATAAAGATTTTACCTGCTGAATTGGCAACATTGTGTCAGATTTGTCTTACATAACTGACCATAATATGGCAGATGTGCCTTCAATAACTTGACACACCACTCCAGAACTATATTCAAGGCTGCAGATGTGACCTCTACATCTAGATACAGTGCTCCTCAGGAAGTCCCTAGAGCTTAATATAGTCTACAGGTGATGGTTCTCTTTCTTTTGTGTTCAGTCCAAATAGCTTTGCTCCTAAATGCTGCTGAAGCCAAAGCCACTGTTTGTCCTCTTCTGCCTCCTTGCTGGATTGACAACCGCCTGACGCCAGAGGCTGCTGCAACGCCCACACGCCTGCTATTGGCACAGGAACTACGCCCTAGAGGGCAAGCCAGCGTGCCCTTATTATGCAGGAGGCACAAAGACATGCAGGGGAATGTGCTGACCTTGTTGGAATTAATGGGAAGCGGTGTAATGACTGCATATGACTCATTAGAGAACGAAAGGGGATCCAACGCATTCACATTTGCTTTAATTGAATTGGTGAAGCATTTATTAGCTTGGGCAAAACACAGGAGACGCGCATTGTACTGCTTGGATTAATGCCACTCACCTTTAAGGGGTTTTAAAGCAGCAGTGGGATGAAAGGTATGCGGCAAACTCAGTGGCGGCTGGTGACATTTGAAAGTGGTGGGCGTAAATTGATTGTCATACTGCACCCCTGAGAAAATTTTGCATAAAAGTGGACAAATGGTGCATTTTCAAGCAAATTTGAGAAAGCAGGAAGGTTAATAAAGCAATTGTGAAAGGGCAGTTATTACATTAATAAAGTAGTGTCAAATAAAATAGGTAGCTGCTTATTCAGTATAACCACAGAGCTTCATAACAGACTTTGTGATACAGTTGCATGCGTGGAAAAATTGATATGTATATGCCAGCTTCATTTTTCGAAATGCTGTTACTGATAGTAATAACATTCTTACACATTATTTAGTTGTATTTCCTATACTGAAACATCATTAAAAAAATAGCAACGTCATTTATATCCTTTAATAAAGTACATGCACTTTTCTCAAATCAAACATCATATCAAATTCATTATTTTGCAACAGGGACGCTGTGGCTTGCACATGACTCCCAGCATAGACTAGTAGGATAATACCATGGCACAGGCAATAGTCTGATTTATTACAAAGTGTAATTCAAACAATTATTATATGGCAGTGTGGTGCATTTATTTTCACACAGTAGGAATACACTATCCCAAGTAGCATTTACGTCCCCATTCCAGCAATTGCCCATAAAGACCTACACCTCGGATCACCCTCCTTTCTGCCCCAGCAGCCCCATACATTTTCCTTCTATCAACTGTCACACTCTCTAAGTCCAGCAACCCGATTCTTAAGCTCGAGACTTTCAAGCATCCCTAATCAAAATCCATGACTCTCCCGATGCCCACTCCGAGAGGCCTTTTGGTTGCACTCCGTGGCCACATGTACAGCATGACAGCACCCATTGTGCATTCCTCATCATCTCTACAGTGTGACGAACTGACTTGACACCCGATATGCACGTTATGACGACATTGCAGAAACACTGTATCCCTAGACCCTTATTTATGAGGCCTTGCGTCAGTTTTGCGCCGCCGGTGCGTCACTTTTTGTGATGCACCAGCGGCATAAAAAATGCGCCCTGTTGCGCCATATTTAAAAAGTGACGCATCTAGGTAGATGCGTCACTTTTTAAAACCCTGCGCCACATTATACCTGCGTCAGGTATAATGTATGCAGAGGGGGCGTTCCCCCGCAAATAGCCTCATAATAGTGACGCAGTGAAATCTATGAGATTTCACTGCGTCACTTTTAGGATGCTGGTGCGTCAAAATCTTGCGCCTGCCTCACAGCAGACGTAAGACTGACGCAAGCCCTTTCACATGGGGCTTTCCCCATGTGAAAGGACGCATTGCTGGAGTTGCGTCACTTTTGTGACACACTCCAGCAATGCGTTACTTTTGCGCTTACAGATGCGTCAGAAATACGGACGTATCTGTAAGTCCTTGCGACATGATGCGTCATACATTAAATATGACGCATCATTGGTGTCGCAAGGAGTGCGCAGTGAAAAGTGACGCATTGCTGTTTTCACACAGCGATGCGTCACTTTTCATAAATGAGGCCCCTAGTTTGTAATTTGTTTGAGGAGTGGGTTGCACACTGTCAGGCCCCCTGATCAAAACGATATGGTTATAGAATGTTCCACTGGCAACTATCTATTAACTGAGTAAGTGTGGAAAAAGTGCACTCAAGTGAACAGTGACACTGTAATATCCAGTAACTGATGGCAGTCCAAGATGGGATGTATGTCGTTACAACGCATACTTTTACTCCGCGTACCATTACAACGCGGTATTTACAACGCATACCGCTACAACGCATAGCGCTTTGGGGTGCTGGATAGTGGTAAGTATAATTTACTATTCTAACTCCAGTCCCCGTGGACCCTAGGGAAGGTGTTGGATAGTAAATTAAACTTACCTCTTATCCTAGAGCGCCCCCCAGCGCAATGCGTTGTAACGGTATGCGTTGTAATGCCTGCGTTGTAGTGGTAGTGCGGAGTAAAAAATGCGTTGTAACAGGTGAATACCTCCAAGATGCAATGCCCCAGGTGTGCAGAACAATCTTTGGCAAAAGGGACAGTGCTTGTGTCAGGTCCTAAATGTGACCTGTCCGACATGTATCAAACGTAATCGAAGCGAACAGTAAAGCCGCCGTTTGCATTGTTCGTGAAATTGGAAACGGGAACTCCTGTCATCTTCCCTATGAGGTGCATGCAAGCAGACATCTCAGAAAAGATGGGGGCTCCTTCACACGCGCCAGCCGCCCGGAGTACCCCCATTGTGTCTGTCTTTTGATGGGAAAAGAACACGCCGAGACGGCTTCACAGTGTCACTACTGCTCTGAAAGAAATAAAACGTTTCGGAGGAACAGTGAACGGTATTGAATGTGCCAGCGATTCCTATCGGAAAAAAAGATAGGCTGCAGCCATCGACAATGGATTTTTGTGTTCACTCGAGTGATGTGAATTTCGGATGAACAACAATACCTTGACATCTTAGGACTTATATTATGCATCGATATTTTCCACCGTGGTTTCGAAGTGTTCCATTTTTTTTGCAAGTTGACATAGCGCAAACTCGACTCAAAGCGAAGGTATTGGAGCGCTTTACATGGGCACAGCATGGGCGTCCGCAGAAATTTTTCCAGGGGGGGGGGCAAAATGTTAACGTCATCTCCATCCTCCGACATGATGTGTGCCAGGTGGGGCACACAAAACACTGGGGCGCAGAACTAGGATAGACTTAATTAAATGCCAGGAATCCAGGACATGTGACTGACCCTGCCACAGGCCAACAAACACCACCTGTAGGGAAAACGCTAAACTTTCTGACAAGGTGCTTTATCTCTGTCTGCTAGGTGTGCAGACTTCTGGGTCCTCGATCCAACACCAATCAAGACTCTTCAGCATGGTTCGATTTTGATCAGAATACTTTAAAACAGCCTATGATTAAACCACCAGATTAAATATACTGTATGCACAGTGTATGTTATGGATTATTTGTAGCACACATATTTACCAATATTGGCTTCTTGGCGCTAGAATTCATGATAACTTTTATCCAAAGTTAAAGCACAACGTCAAAGTTAGTAATAAATAATGCAGCAATCACACACGCTAGTGATTTGGCAGTGGGTGCTCCCTTTACTAGAATTCCCCGGGCATTGCTCAATTTTACACACATTCAATTAATTTATACAAAATAAAATGTTAGGTCCAAATGTTAGCTATATTTTTTAAAAGAAACTTAGAGTCCCTCTACGTGTAGTCAATGTCAAACTGACATCGTGCGCATGTTTAGGGATACAATAATGGCCAGCTCCCTTATGCAGAAGCCCGGCACCGTAAATGTGTGGTACATGCGGCGCCCGCAGCTGCGCCACATCACAGGTCCAGGGATGCTGAGTCTTACACAGTGGTCGAAGTGGGGGAAAAAAAATAGGGGCACAGTGGGCAGAGAATCAGAGGACGGGAATAACCCAAGGATTGGATCTGTGGGTGGAGCCAGAGGTGTGGCTAGAATGAGCAGACATCCCAATTTTTAGTATTTGTTTGGCATTTCACTGCCCAGTTTAATCATCCAATGGATACACATGATTATTTAAGGTTATAATGAGTTATTGACATTAAAATATATTCACAAAGGGGGATATGCTTCTAATCACAGAATGTACCAAATAAGATAAAATGTGGAAACACAAGCACTTTGTCTCCGAGCCATGGAGTTTCTGTCATCAGCACTTCACCCTTTTTCAACAACAGCAGTTCAAACATGAATGGCAAAATATCCTAGTTTGCAAATGTTGTCTCTAAAATTATGGCTCTGCCATATTTGCCTCATAATGCAAGATCAGGTGCATGGTCTGACCATTTAAACTAATAAATTATTTGTAGCTCAAACATATCAAAAGTTAATATAAAATGTGACTTGTGTTGCTGCGGAGTGGATGGCCGATTGTAAAGGTTGACTTGTCACCTTTCTCACTGCTGCATTTGTATTTTACACTGGTACTAATAAGGCAAAATCTTTCCAGAGACTGTTAGCATGTGTACACATGTCAAAATAATAAAATATCTGAAAATATACCGCATTACGCTGCAGCCTTTTTTTAATGCATAATTTAGTCAACACTACGGCATAATGTTGTCATCCTTTGCTGCATAATTAATTCCAGTGGCCCCACAGCAGGCAGCACATGTTAAATGAGCTTGTGAATGAAGCAGGGAGACTGTGAAGTTTGTAAACCAGGGTCCAGAAGTAGGTAAGTATATTTTACTGATTCATAAATACCGAATTTTACCGATTCGGTATTTATGAATCTGTAAAATAGAAGGGGGGAGATGTAGGGAAAATCGATAATTGAATTACTGATTCTGTAGGATTCTGTATTTTACCGATTCGGTAATGGCCATTGATTTCTATTGGGATTGAAGCCCATAGGTATCAATGGGCATTACCGAATCGGTATTTACTGATTCGGTAAATACCGAATTTTGCAAGGGTGCAGGGGGTGTCACTTTGACACCCTCTAGCACCCCGATTTAAGGCATGTGTGACATGTGGCACACAGACATGCCCTAAGGGCATGTCCGTCTGTCACATGCCATAGGTGTGCAGGCACACATGTGCATGCACACCTGGAATCGGTATTTTACCACCCAATTGGATTGGGTGGTAAAATACCGATTCGGTAAGGCCTGTGGGACTCAAAAGAGTCCCACCTACATTTCAAATTTACCGAATCGGTAAAAATACCGATTCGGTATTTTACCGATTCGGTCAATTTACCGATTCGGTAAATTTACCGAATCGGTACAATAGGCCACCTACATCTAGAATAGCCATTTACCGGTCGGTAACGGCCGAATCGGCCGTTACCGGTCGGTAAATGTCTACCTACATCTGGCCCTTAGTTTGGTGTGTGCAAATCCTGCATTGCCAATCCCTGGTGAATTGCAGCTACTGCTGCTGAAAGAAGGCCAATGAAGGTACCTTTGGGTGAGGCAGACTGGCCTCAAGGGCAGGGACAGCCATAGCACTGGTGGTGTCCTGTGCAATAATGTTTGTTAGTGCCCCCCAAGGACCACCTCTGGAATGAATTCCCTCACTACCACCCTTTAACTGTGCCCCCCAAGTCTCCATAACCACTCTCTCTCAGATGCATTTCATTTGATTTACAGCACCACTCAAACTATTGTAGAGTGTCAGAGCACTTTACATCACACACAGACAATCAATATGTGTGTAAACCACTGTATAGAAAATGTTACATAAGACTAAGGACTATAAGGTGTAGGAGTCACATGACAACCATACTAGTAGCCCGTATAGTTTTATAGTGATTGGTCTGGAGAAACACAATACCAGGAATTTAAAACGTAATACCATGGTTGGGGGTTCTCCTTAATAATCAGAATTGATTTCTGTCCAAGAAAACACTTTTTGGTACATTAGGATAATCAAAGACTGGGGGACGAGGGGGGAACATAACACTCAAATTTATACCTTGCAGTTTGCATGCAGCTCTTAGATGACAGTTAATAGCTCACTGTTCTAAGTTAGGATTTTAACTTATAAACTGCAAGTAACAAAAGGATCTCTGACAAAAACAGCAGCCCACTGACCTATTTACATTATGTGCACTTTGTGATCTGCATGGCGCATGTTCTTTGCAGCTGGTACATTAACCATCTGAGTTACGTTTCCATGAGTCAAAACTTCCCCTAGACGAAATTCTGATCTTTCTCTAGGAAGAACATTAATCACCAGAGTCATCATGACATTTTTATTGTTGCCGAAAATTGCTGAAAGCCAGGAAGGAGGCAGCTAGCTTTTTTAAAACCATAATATACTTGCAAACATGATGCCTTCACCTAAAGTCAGCACCCGGTGCGGTCACACTGGTTGCACCGCCCTAGAGCTGGCCCTTCTCATGGGTCCTGTGACCTCAGTGACTGTTGTTCTAGGGTGTGTTGCTTCATAGGGCTGCCCGCAAGACTAAAGGTGAACTTCAGTGTGGATAGTGATGGACAAGCCTTGAAGGCTAACCTACACGTGTCATGCTAGGGCCCACCTGCTGGTTCAAAGACACCAGGACTTCTAAGGTGTTGCGAAGCCTACTAAGGTCTAGCATGTGACTGTGCTCTCGCAAGAGAGTGGTGTGGTGGGCTGGTTATTAAGGCTGAACCTGGTTCCCAGTTCCAAATTCAGCAGCTCTGACAATAGTGCCACATCCTCTCCCCCACTGAACACCGTACTGCCCCACTGAGAAAAACTCCCACTGTTTTCAACTACAAACCAATTGGTGCCCGCTATAAACACCTGGATGCGCAATTTAAATTACACACTAGACAAGAGCAATATGCGGCCTACAAAAAAAAAGGAACAACATCCCTGAAGAAGCAAACGCTTATAGGGAATGCAAAACTTAGCAAACCATGGGAAATGTAACAGGAGCAACATGGTTACCTTAACGCATTTACACTCACTATTCAGAAATCAGTGAGTGCTTTTGCCTGAAAAGTTAAGGACACAACTACAGGGCCCTGAATGGATCCATTTCAATGGCCATTGCTTACATCCTTACAAAACGTAAGCAGTATGGTAAAAAGACCACATCCCTGGACGCAGAGCCACAGCACACATTTTGTTTTCCAATCCACACATTTTGGTACCTCAAGGATTGGTGCACTAGTTCCAAGTCCAGGGAAAACAAAGACAAGAAAAAAAAATAGCACTTCACTGGCAAACTCTGTAAAAGTGGCGCTAATGTGTTTCAGTGTGAATAAAATCAGTTTGGCCAGTTTGCTACCACTCTGTCTTACTTTATTTAGTTATTTATCTATTTTTCATATTTTTAGCCTTTTATTCCCAATGCTGCGCTTTGGAATTAAAATGTCAGTAAAATACTACATTTCCAGCAAAAGCGTCTTTCTTTTTTGGATCCATTTCACAGGGAAGCAAATAAAAGAAAGGAGAGGAAAGAGAGCGAGAACCCCGTCTTGAAGTCACAGTTTTCATGGGCGTCCGCAGGGGGGGCAATGAGGGTCGCTCCAGGGGGGGGGGCAAGCGCCCCTCCTAGCCCCCCTACGGACGCCCATGGGGCACAGGTTACGTTACAGGACACATTAATTTTTTTCAGTTTTTTTTAGTAGGCATGGGGACCCAGCCTATGTGTGTGCCAGGTTGCGTCTCGCTCGCCTTGCCTCAGCAGCATGCAGTCACCTAGTCATCACAGCGCCGCGAGAAGCAATCATTCATCGCGGTGGCTGTTACTAGGCCGCGCTGAAACAGTGGAGGGGGTCACAGCTTACACAGGTTTCTAAGTGATCGCGCCTGCCTTTGAAAAACCCAGGAGTTAACGTTAAGGAAGGAATGAAACATCAATCATTGAACACGCCATGAAGTGATGAGCAGTTTAGGGACAGGCCCATGCCCACCCCAGACATCATTAAAAGTTTGTGCCACGTCCAGACTCCAGGGAGACAGATACGCGCCTGCAGTCTCAGAGGCCAAATAATCGCTGTGCTATAACCTGCCTGTGTTTTTATCTACGGCCCCGCGGAATATCATGCATGCTTCAATGGCCTATGATTTAAGCTCATGGCTGGCTGATGTGATGTGCAGGGAAAAGTTAAGTAAACAGACAGTACACTGTCTGTCACCAAGGCAGAAGCCCACCAGCGAGATGGCAGATCCCGACCACCAGGCCAGCCATGTCCAAAGGCCAGGGGCCAGGGCATGGACTTTTGGTGACACAGTCGACCAGTCGACTATCCAAAGCTATGAGCTTTCTCCACCTCTCTGCCGGTAATTACTCACTTTTTGTAAGGGGGCTCTCAGGGTCTCACGTGTAACCTCCTTGTAACTTCATGCGGCACGAGGTGTACGGTACCGTCTGTGAGGTGAGGCACGATGACTCGTGAGTCATGACTCTAACTCTTGTGGCACTGGCAGCACTTGCGCTGTGACGTGCTCACAGTGTAGGAAATGTCCAATCATTACTGCATGGCTTCACAAAAGCCAGAGTGTGTTTGGCCACACAACTGTGCAGTTGCCACCACCTACGCCGGCACCATACTGTAGGCTCAGGCTGTGGTGTCTCAGCCAGTCCTTGCCCCAGGATTGGCTCAGAGCGGGGTTACTCTCTGCCCATCATGAGACCCGGGGGCTGCGGTGTGCAGAAGCACCCTCGGGTCCCTCGCCACAGGACTCAGGAAAGTAACTACAGTGTGTGCGTGTGCGCATGTTCGGGTCAGTCAGAAAAATGACTAGCCCAAAAATTGACATGCGCACACTGCTGCTGCCTGCTGTGCTCTGTCACTCACTGTCGCAGCCCCGCCCCCACACCCTTCTGCACCTTCCAGATTGAGTCGGGCTTGTCCTGGCAGAGTGTCTTGAACAGAGCGCGAGTGCCGTCAGTGCGCCGCTGCGAGATTTGTTTTCCTAGAGTAATTGAGAATGTTAGCGTGACGGTGATGGTCGTCCATGTGCTTAGTGGGGCAACGCCCCAACGCCCCCACTGGACGCACCGCCACTGGGCAAACTGAATAAAGAAAGGCAGAAATGGTCAGAGAGAGAAGTTTAATAGCAATAAGTTGAGAGCAGTGGAGGAGGAAGAGATGGGTGTAAATGGAATTGCAGTGCTGATGCGATTGATTTTTTTAAAAATAAGTGCAGGTGCCAAACATGTTTATTTGGAGTCACCAACATCCCTAATTGTTGCCTCTCACTTCCCGCTCTGGCACCCCTAGCCCCCAAAAAGACTGGACAAAGCCCAAAGACGACTGCAGTAACCAAAGCAAGCAAACAAGCCTTCTTTGAGATAGATTTGAGTTAGGCATGCGGCTAATGGGGCGGAAAGTGACTTTCCTGCCGAGAAACTGTTTGAACAAAAATGGAATCACATAGTGTACTTTACTGCTCAAAAGCCAAGTGGTCTGAAAAGGCATTTTTAAAACACATTTTAGTACTTTCAAAGTCCACTCTGTAGGAATCGCTATTAGGGAATTGCTATTGGGATTCACAGGGTATGTACATGCCAATTTGCCTTTCCTAAATAGCCATTTCTTGAGAACCGCTTTTTAGGAAATGCAAAAATGAACCTTCGCACATCTGGCCCTAAATGCTTTGTGGCTATTCTGTAAGTAAAAGAAGTCTGCACATGCTGATACTACGTAGAGGTGTTTAAAGTTTCCTTTCCACCCACAACAATATGGAAACGTTCGTATTCCAACCATCATGAAGTTTGTGAAATTTACCACAAAGTCTTTTTATGACCTTGGGCCAGATGTAGGTAGCCCAATACCAGTCGGTAACGGCCGAAATTTCCGAATTTTGGCCGTTACCGACCGGTATTTGGCATTTGGAATGTAGGTGGCATGATTGTAGGATTCGGTATTTTACCGAATCTGCAACCTAAGGAATCGGTAAGTTACCGAATTCTTAACATATGATTCAGTAAATTACCGAATCCGTAATGTAGGGAGTACTCAAGTTAGTGCTTTTCTGAGTTAAGGATTCGTAATTTACCACCAACTACAAGTTGGTGGTAAATATCGAAATCCTTAGAAAAAGCAAATTTTTTGCTTTTACAACAGTGCGATGTGGCAGACATACATACCCTTAGGGCATGTATGTGTGCCACATGTGCACACATGCACGATTCAGGGGTGCAACAGGGAGTCAATGTGACACCCTGCGACCCTTGAATATGTGCCCCTATTACCGATTCGGTATTTACCGAATCAGTAATAGTGAATGGCTTCCCATTCATTCCTATAGGCCTCCAGGCCCATAGGAATGAATGGGAATTACCAAATCGGTAAATACCGATTCTTAACTTGAAATAAAGATTCCTGCAGACTCACCCCTTGTTATGTTTTTTATCTCTTTCCAGCGCCAAGAAGCCTTCGGGCGTATGTGCGCTTTATAAATTTTTAATAACATAACATAACATAACATTAATTACCGAATCCTACCGATTCAGTAAAATTTACCGAATAATTATGTACATCCCATTTCCTTATTCTTAAATACTGAATCGGTAAAATTCGATATTTAAGAATAGGTAAATAGAGATTACCTACGTATGGCCCAAAGATTTTTGATTGGATAAACCTCTAGCAAACTAACTTGAGGACTTACATTCCTTATGCTTTCATTGTTGGAAAACACATTTTAGAAATGGCAAAAGTTGATTCTGCACTGATGGAGAACCGGGCCTTATGGGCCTGGCTGCGCAGGGCACGCCTTAAATCCCAGAGATCACCTGCCTTTTTGAACAGAGACACGAGACACTCTGTTGGGCGTAGAAAACCAGGTTTATTAGCAGCAGCTAAGCACAGTTGTTCCAGAAGTACTTACAGCGTATATTCTGAGGAGACTGCCACTTTAGTCCATGGTGCACAATCTTTTATAGCACACATATTTACAACGTTTACTCCCAGTACATACAAAGCAAGCCAATAGGAAAAGTTGGAAAACAAGCTATCAGGTGTCCCAAATACGCCCCTTTTTCAGACCCCGTGTGTCACCCCTCGCCACAAATTAACTAGTGCTAGTACCGACAATCCAATTTGCAGGTGGCAGGACGTATTTGTGTGCCTCAAAGGATTGTTAAGTAACAAGACAATACAAGGAGAGAATAGTGAAGGCCAGTCGGATAAGATAATGTAAGGAAAGAATAGAAGAAGCCAAATAGTCAGTCGAGACAGGGATCAATCAACCCAGACATGTATTAGTGAACTCGGCCCGACCCTGACATCGGTTTTGTAAACAAGGGCATGGGGTTACTCTTTAACAGAAGAGACACGTAGCAGCTGAGAAAAGCAAAAACACTCAGTTCGCCCTGCTGCCTGAGTGAGGGCAACACAAAATGGCGATGAGACACAAAATGGCGGCTAAATACGGGACAAAGTCGGAAACCAAAGAACCTCAGACCCTCCTTTTGCCATTACTCAGGCAAAACACAAAGGACTCAAGTTAATCTGAGTCGATGTCAATGGCCATGAGGTCATTGAGCTGTTGCTGCAACATCATTTTAATGTTCTTTGTTTCTGTGACACTGGCCTTGGGACACACATGGTGGCACAAAGACCGCAGATACCAGGGCCACACTGTAGAAAGAGACAACAAGAGAAAATGATGGCCAAAACCATTCCAAGGAAGGTTAGTATCTTCCATCCCCAAGTGGACAGTAGTCCCCAAAACCATCCTATTACAGACCAATCTCCTGTGTCCTGATGTATGGACTCGGAAATGACATGCAACTTAGAGATGGCTTGGTATACCGTAGGGGCATTATCAGGAATATAATTGCAGCAACTAGACCCGATCAATTTACAAACTCCTCCACGATCTGCAAGGACAATGTCTAAAACCATTCGGTTCTGCAAAGTCATAAGGCGATCCGCCTGAAGTTCGGCTGTCAGATTACTCAAGGCTCCAGAAGTTACATTTATGGTAGCCTCAACAACACAAACTGGCTGTCTGATGTCTCTGCTGTTGGCCATTGGGCCCCAGAAAGGAAGCAACCCTTTGATAAACTCACCTCCTTCTTGTCCTGCTGTGTCCTTAGAATCAATAACCCCTCTGCCATGTCTCTTTCTATGATGACTTGAAGGAGCGGTATATGTTGGAGGAAGAAGGAAAGCTACATAACAAGTTCCAGAAAAGTAGGTAGGAAGTCACATATAGGCTCTATCATGACAGACAAAATATGTGCCTTGTGATGGCACTAATGGTGAAGAAATCTGAGGTGAATAGATGTACGTATGGGAACAGACACTCTTTTCCTGTTGATTTTTAACATTTTGGCCATTGATCTGCAAACAGAAATTACCTCGATGAGGTACAGTCCAAATTGGTGGGGATCTCCTTCGTCTAGCCTTATCTGTAAGGCTAGTAACATAACGAGTCACGTTCCAGCCATCATATGCTCTTTTCTCATCAACGGGAATCTTACTAATTTCAGCAATTCTAGCCATGGCCACTATTCCCTTTAATAAAGAACTGTGACTAAAATCTGCTCCACCACCATATGGACTACCAGGAGGATATCGAAGTTGGTTCTGATAAACATTAGAAAACATGGCCAAATAGGCCCAAGCGGAGCCTTCGTAGGAAAATGGAAGGACTAAATATGGCATCCCTCTCTCTGTGTTATGGGGCATGAGCCCACAAACCCAACAGTAAGTAGTATTGACTACCAGTTGATGCTGATGCAACAACTGAATAAATGAATTATTGAAGTATTCTGTTCTCCTAATTTGATCATGTTCTGGGAGTGTATGAAACTGATGTGGGGAGGCAGTGGTAGGAAAAGAAAAAGAAACAGAAGTTAGAACAGGTGCTTGCTGCATAGTGTGAACAACCCAACTCACACAAGCCAATAAAATACATGAACATATTAAAATACATAAGGTTATGCCACATGGACTAACCAGCAATTTTTTATATTTACTTTTCATTTCCCGATTCTTATCACTCTTTTCCACTTTAATATTCATTCTCTAAAGCGTTGCTCATGGCAATCTTCCTAGATCACTTAGCTGTGATTATTAGCCGTCCTATGACTTTGCAAGTCCTGCAGACCTACTGTCACTACTCAGGTCACAGCCTAAGACTCCTACCATGACGTGTGTGGCTCACTGGTTAGAGGAGGCAGACCTTGAAGCAGAGGTCAGCCCGGAACCAGGGTTCAATTCCCAGCTCGGCGGGGTTTAGAGTCCTAAAATGTCCATGGACTCGACAATTCTCGCTCCGGTGCCTCCTCGATTCACGGGTTCACACTCTGCGACTCTGGGCAATAGCTTGCTTAATCTCCACAACGGCCCCTCGCGGCGGGATGCCTGGCTTTCACCTTGCGTATACCCTGCCAGGGTTATCTCACAGGGGAATACCAGGACGGGTTCCCTAAGCAAGCACTTAGAAACCAGTGGTGATTTGCGCTATATAAATTCCTGTACATTTACATTTACATGACCCTGCAACTTGATGGATAGTGGAAAAAGAAATTTCTCTCAAAATCGTAATCAGAAAAAGGAAAAAGAAAGTTCAATTGTCTTTCATTGATCTGGATCTTAAGTTGTACCGAGTATTATTAGGTATCGTTTGTTCTTGAAACAAAGTCTCTGGATTTACTGTGTTCAGTCGTTGATGTGATGGTACAGCTTCTTGCAACACGTCGTCGTCTTCTTTCTCAGAGTTCGTTCGATCCAGGCGTGCACTACTAAAAGGTACAAATCGAGGGACCCTCTCGCCTTCACTGTCACTTATACCCTTGCGGACCCACTGATCAAAAGGTAAAGGCAAAGGTACCCTCTTACAGTGCACGCCATGGACCCAGTTCTTCTTCCCGACGACCTTTACTGCTGTACGTGTTGCTAGCAAAACTTGCTGAGGCAGGCCCCAACAAGGTTCAAGATTCTTTTTCCGCTGAAACTTCTTCAGACAGACCCAGTCACCGATTTGGATGGAGTGACCTATATCTGCAGAGGCCTCCGGCAAAGAGTTTTGAACCTGTTGGTGAAGAACACGCAATTTAGTGGTGAGGTCATGCAAATAGTCAATCAACATTGGGTACGGAATGTCAGAATACTTTTTAGGTCGAGGGACTCCCCAGACATTGGCTGGGCGCCCAAAAACGACCTCATATGGGATGAGTCCTAAACGAGAATATACAGTAGTTCTCGTGGATAAAAGCGCCAAAGGTAATGCGTTAGGCCAAGCAAGACTCATGCTGGCCTGAATCTTCACCAATTTAAGCTTGAGAGTGCCATTATAGCATTCTACCAAACCTGCTGACTGAGGGTGGTTTGCCGCATGGAATTTTTGCCTAATACCAAGACCCATACACACTTTCTGCATAATTTGGCCTACAAATTCACTTCCATTGTCACTCCAGACAATTCGCGGCAAACCAAACCTCGGGAAAAATTCCTTCAAAGGGACTTTGGCAGTAGACAAAGCAGTGTTGTCCTTTAGGGGGTAGGCCTCTATCCATCTGGAAAGGCAGACACCACCACCAGAACATACTTGAGATTGTTACAATGTTCCATATGAATGTAATAGATTTGTAATACCTCAAAAGGGTACGTAGGGGGAGCAAAATGGCCTGCTGGAGTTGGAGTTCCCTTTCCTGTATTATGCATTAAACAAACGATACAATGTTTCACCTCATTCTCCACACATTTAGGAATTCCTTCATTGTGCCATACTGGAGCCAGAAGTTTACATATTCCATTTACACTGATATGGGCTGGACCATGCGCCATAGTAACTACAGGCAGTACGTAGGCGTCTGGTAACAGCCAACGCTGATGTTCTGACAATTCCGTCCAACACCCTGTCGCGTCCAACATTCCCGTACTTTCTCTTCACTTATTCAATTCTTTCTCAGTAGCTTCTTCTTGAATCGTTCTCACACTTTCTATTGTGTCCTCAGCAATTCCTCTCTCTCTGACCATCTTGCAGGGCCTGCAACACAAATGCGACTAGTAGCATCTCTCGCTGTCTCTTTTGCTACCTCATCTGCAAAAGCATTCCCACGACCCACATCATCAATGATCTTCTTATGAGCACTACACTTTACTATCGCTATTTGGGTAGGCAAAGCAAGTGATTCAAGAAGGTCAGTCACCAACTGACCATGCTGTATCTTAGTCCCATGGGAAGTAAAGAATCCTCTTTCCTTCCACAAACGACCAAAGCTATGAGCCACGCCAAAGGCGTATTGGCTATCAGTGTAAACATTCACTCTTTTTCCCTTGGCCAACACACATGCTCTCATTAGGGCAATCAGTTCAGCTGCTTGAGCTGAATTCTGTGAAATACGTGCTGTCTCTACTACCGCACACAAGGTGGTAACAGCATAAGCCGCAGTTGTCTCGCCATTTGGAAGTTTGAAACAAGACCCATCCACCCATAGGATCCCATCCGGGTCCACAAGTGGTGTGTCTTTTAAGTCTATTCTGCCTTTCGTTTCCTCCTCTGTTCGGAGAAAACAATCATGCTGTTCTTGAGTGTCTTTCTCTTCCGGAATGGGTAACAATGTTGCTGGATTCAAAGTATTACAGCGCTGGATGTGTATATGGCTCGCCAAGAGCGTCAGCTCATATCCAGACAAGCGAGCACTCGTGAGGTGTTGTGTTTTTGTTCTGTTCAAAAGAGTATCCACTGCATGTGGTACCATAACAACAAGAGTATTATCTAGTACCAATCCAGCAGATTGGCGAATGGAGATCGCTGCCGCTGCTGTAGCTCTGAGACAACTAGGCAATGCCTTGGCTATTGGATCCAATGTAGCCGAAAAATAGGCACATGGCCGTTGTTTGTCTCCAAATTGTTGTGTTAAAACTGACAACACACAACCTTCTCTTTTGTGAACTTAGAGTGTGAAAGGCTTACTGTAATCTGGAGTACCTAACACAGGGGCAGAACACAAGGCAGTATGTAAGTCAGAAAAACTCTTCTGACATTCATCAGTCCAAGGAAGAGGTTGGGGTGTATCTTTCAGCATAAGTGCCAACAAAGGTTTAGCCAACAAAGAAAAATTCGGAATCCACTGTCTACAATAAGAGGTAATGCCCAGAAAGGCACGCACCTCCCTTTGTGTGGATGGCACAGACATTTGCGCAATTGCTTGAATTCGTTCTGGGGTCAATTGTCTTCCCTCCTTCGACAAGAGATTGCCTAAATAGGTAACCTCTTGGTGGCAATATTGCAACTTAGAGGGTGACACCTTGTGATGCAGGTCAGACAAATGACGCAACAGTGAAACAATCACATCCTTACAAACATCCTCGGGATCAGCAGCAACTAACAAATCGTCCACATACTGAATCAGGGAAGCACCTGGGGGCAAATCAAAAGCATCGAGCTGAGATTTCAAATCCTGACTATAAATGGAAGGACTCTCACAATAGCCTTGAGGTGCACGTTTGAATCGAAAACGTCGGCCTCTGAGAGAGAAGCCAAAAATATCCCTACTTTCCTCAGCAATACGAATGCTGAAGTAAGCATTTTTGGGATCAATAACCGAGAACCATGCCGCTGAAGCGGGTATCATAGTAAGCAAGGCAGTGATATTTGGGACAACAGGAAACTGAGGGACAACAATTTTGTTGACCTCCCGCAGATCGATCACAAAACGATATACAGGAGGCTGAGAAGGATTAGTGCGTTTAAGAACGGGTAGAACAGGACTGTTACAAACATTGCCTCCCGTCTCTTCGATCACACCCTTCTGTACCAGATCATAGATATTAGCCAATAAAGCTCGTTCACCATCATTGGAAATCTTATACTGAGGAATGCGTGGTAATTTAACATTAGGCTTAATAGTAACCACGTCAGGCGGAATCTGGAGCAGACCAACATCATTCGGACCTGTAGCCCAAAGCGTAGCAGGAAGAGAATGCAATTCAGGTGGGAGTTGACCTTTAGATAAATACATAGGAGAAACCAATTTCTCACCTAAGGTAAGATGCACACCAGAAGGGGAACAATACAATGTTGCATGAAGTCGTTTCAACAAGTCCAAACCCAACAAATTCTCTCCGCAACCAGTCGTCAAAATAAGCGGAGCTTCCAAATCGTAAGGACCAATCGAAAGAGGCAAAGGACAAGAAACCGGGTTAGTAACTGGGGCGCCAGAAAATCCTACAGAAACGTAAGTTAAGCCAGACAAAGGTGCCCCAGGGAGTTTGGAGTGAATGATAGAACTTCTCATTGCACCAGTATCCAAAAGAAATGGCTCTGCAACACCCAATGCAACAACTTCAACATAAGGCCCATTCTGATCCACTGGAACTGATACGACTCCCTTACTTTGTCCATGGCTGTCCTAACTAGTGTGAAAATCCTGAGCCTCACCCTCAACACAATAATCGTCATTGTAATATTGCGCAGGCTGAGTATTCTGCTGATCAAAATAATTCAAAGAATTCTGAGGGGGAAAGGAACGCTGTCCTTGAAACAACGCAACTCGCCCTCTACCTCTAGGTGTTGATTGAAAACCACCACGGCCTCACGGCCCTCGGAATCCACCATTACGCTGCAATAAAACTGGACAGCTATTCTTGAAATGACCTTCCTCTTTAAAATAGGCACATTGATTAGGACCTAGCAAAGGTCGCGGAACAAAAGGGTCACGTTTTTGTAACAACCTCTGAAGCTGGGGAGGCTGTTGAAACTGGCGCTGAGCAGAACGTGGGGGTTAAGCCTGTTGCAAAAGAACCTTCATTTTTAATTCCTTAGTCTTCTTCTCGATCTTATCTTTTTCTTCCTTATCCCTATTCTCGTAATATTGAGCAGTAACTAATATCTGTGCAGAGGAAGAAACAGCCCACAAACTTTCTGAGTCTTTCAGCTTATGTGATAATTCTGGAAGTAAATTGAATACAAATTTATCCACAAATAATCGCTGTCCTCTTTCAGTACTCATATCTTGACCACTGTGGTCGATAAACGTCTCCTCAAAATGAGTAAAGAAATCAGAAACACTCTTATCTTTCTTCTGCTTACACACAGCTAACTTATCCCAGTTAACACGTAAGGCAGGCATCATCGTTTTTATTAAAGTGATGATTCTACCAGCCAATTGTGCAATCAAATCATCTGGCTTAGCACCACCCACTTGTGCTGTATCTGCTGCAGTTATAGCGGCCCAATTACCACCTGAAGCTTGGTCGTGGTCCTCCCTACGAATCCGAGCCCACAATGCTTGTGGAACTACATTCCCCATCAGCATATCAATATCGGCCAAATTCATAATACACGCATCAACAGTCTGGGACAGATCTTTATAATATCCAGCAGGATTTTTACGAGGGTCCGGTAAAGACTGTTTGAGCGCTAAAACATCAGATCGTTTCCAGGGGACGTGTACCCATATACGCTGGAAATGAGCAGGGACACGCTGAATATTGCTGCCTGTGGAACCTCTTCTCTCCATACTGGAGGAACTTCTCTCATAAGATAATGTTTCATTTTCTGTCTAACTGCAGGATCAGGTTCAAGAATAGTCTGAGAAGAAAATAAAGACCTGAAAGTGACAAGTGTCCTTATAGCGTCCTCCACTTCGGAACCCACAATAAGTCACTTATCAAATTTAACCTGTATATATAACAGACCCTGGGGAGCTAAATCCAACTCCATACTCTCCCATCCTTTGACAAGAGTATCACACATGACATTAAAAACATATCTCTGCGTGGGCGCATTCCACTGGAGAAAGGTACTCAGGATATCAGGCATACTATACTGGGGACCACTCATGATCCATTTATGAGCAAGAGAGTCCAACGCAACTCACTCATCAGAATCTGGGATTTGACTACGAGATTGCCTTCAAGACAGAGCAGGAGTCAAAGAAAAAAGACCCAAAAAAGGGGGAGAGAAAGCCAGAAACAGTATCAACCAACCGTTTGCGAGCTGGGGGAGAATCAGACAGTTAAACTGGAGACAAGGTATTAAGCAAAGGAGGAGAAGGAATAACCGTTACAAGAGGAACCGAGGGTAAAAGAGACTGAGGCACAGAAGTCGGTGGCAAAGGAGGTGGGGTGGCAATGCAGGAAGAGGCAATTGTGGAAGAGCCAGACCAACTGGATGAATGACAGGTTGCTAGACAGGTGGCAACAATAAGGGTGCATTAGCTCCAGGTACATACGGCGGAGGCAATCTCAACAGATGGGACATTAAGGGATCTTCGTCAAGATCCTTACTCTGTGGAGAAGTAGGCAACACAGGGTAGCATCTATCTATTGCCATAGGATGTCTGTCCCAGACTTCAATTGCTCGATCAGTCTCATTGTCTTTGAACTGCTGGGCAGCCTGTATGATCGTCATATCCTTCGCTTTTATATCTCTTTTTGCCTGCTTAATTTCTCTCTGTTTGGCTTCTTTACGCTGGCTTTTCTTTTAAACAAAATTACTTCTAAATTGTCTAATATATCAGGCTCAAAGCTACCATTTTGTGGCCACTGCAAAACACCATCTTTCTTCGTGTATCGGATCCATACCTCATTAAAGGCAATGGGGCCAACACCATGTTTAGAATAGAGCTCATAAGTGGGAGTTCCAACCAGAGGAATCGGACACGAGTCCTCGAGCAGGGAGTCCCTATTACAACCAAAACAACAAAACTTCCTTATTTTGCTAAAACCAGGCATCGTAAATTCACTGGTCCGTTTACCAACTTCAAGGGGTTTAAAGCAAATAACAGCACAAACGTACTCACCCCTTGACTTCGGCTATTGCAATGGTCGAATAACAAAACTCAAAAACAAAACAAAGAAGTGGGTGCTACCCACGAATACTTAACTAAGTGGTCTCTCACGCCAACAGAGGTCCGTCTATCGTCTCGTGATACCAGTCATCACCAAAGGGACCAAGGCAGGGCGGCAGTCAGGGCAGCAGTCGTCAGCAGCCGTCGGAAAGGAGTAGCCGCGCTGCCAAAAGACCTTCGGTCCACTTCGACATACAGGGGTCGCTTGACGTGGTTCGCGAATCCTCCGGAATTTTCTTGCGAGGCTTCTCAAGACCCTCGAGCTGAACCGCTACCACTGAAGCCGCCCCACGTTGGGCGCCAGTTGGAGAACCGGGCCTTATCGGCCTGGCGGCACAGGGCAAGCTTTAAATCCCCGAGTTCACCTGCCTTGTTGAACAGAGACACAAGACACTCTGTTGGGCGTTGAAAACCAGATTTATTAGCTGCAGCTAAGCACAGTTGTCCCAGAAGTACGTACAGCGTATATTCTGAGGAGACTGCCACTTTAGTCCATGGCGCACAATGTTTTATAGCAAACATATTTACAATGTTTACTCCCAGTACATACAAAGCAAGCCAATAAGAATAGTTGGAAAACAAGCTATCAGGTGTCCCAAATACGCCCCTCTTTCAGACCCCATGTGTCACCCCTCCCCACAAATTAATCTGTGCTAGTACCGACAATCCAATTTGCAGGTGGAAGGACGTATTTGTGTGCCTCAAAGGATAGTTATGTAACAAGAGAATACAAGGAGAGAATAGTGAAGGCCAGTCGGATAAGATAATATAAGGAAAGAATAGAAGAAGCCAAATTGTCAGTCGAGACAGGGATCAATCATCCCAGCATGGATTAGTGAACTCGGCCAGACCCTGACATTGGTTTCGTAAACAAGGGCAGGGGGTTACTCTTTCGCAGAAGAGACACGTAGCAGCTGAGAAAAGCAAAAACACTTTGTTCGCCATGCTGCCTGAGTGAGGGCAACACAAAATGGCGACGAGACATAAAATGGCGGCTAAATACAGGACGAAGTCGGAAACCAAAGAACCTCACTGATAAAAAAGTTTACTCATTGAAGAACTTTTGTGTGAGTGAATTTAATCACAGCATGAGCAATTGAGTATGGAGTGGATACTATAGAGTGGGAATACAATATGAGTTTGTGCATATTTACAAACTACTTACTGGCCACTTCCCATCTTGGAAATGGTCAAGTATGTATGCCGTCATTAACAGGAATGAATTTCTTCCCAGGCTGATCTGGGAAAGGAAATACATCCTGTTGGAAAGTGGGTTATTAGTAGTGGTAAATATGCATCTACCCCTGGCAATAGGGCCACTAACGCGGTCTAGGGTTCAGTATAAGTCTCAATAAATGTTTTCTATGATCAATCCTTGGTAGTTTGGCTGTGAGTAGGCAGGCTTACGTTAGGAAATAGGTATTTAAAGCATTTAAAAACACCAATTCAGTAAATAATTAAGACACAGCACACAATAAAAATCCCACACCAATTTATAACAATAGGAAATAATTTCATCTTTAAAATGACACCAAAATGACACAAATACAGTGTAGGGAACCAGAGATTTTAAAAGATTTAGCTCTATAGAGCACTTAGAAACATATAGAGTCAAGTAGGAAATCTGGTCACACTTGACAGGGATAAAGTCAAAGTTTCAGGCCGACCACGATGGAGCCCTGCTCGGATGCCCCTCGTGGTAGGCCTCGGTCAACATTTTACATTCAGACTTAGAAACTTTTCTGAAGCTTTTTCTGCCAGGCTCCCTCTTCACCAGTCAGGATTCAATGAGGGTTTACCGGCTTGCTTTCCAAAGAGCTCATGGTCAAACTCTGGAAGTCAGACCTCCGGAGTGTTTCAGTTGTACAAACAAGATTGTCAGGCTGACTCGCGGTTGAAGGTGGCCGGCTTGGATCTCGCGGCTGAGTCAGTTTTGTTATGGAGCTTTTTTTCCAAAGTTGCTCCAAACTTCTCCAAACCTCTGGATCTCATTCTTGAAGTTCATCATGTGGGTTCAAAGTGTACAAAACACAGTCCAAGGATCTGGAAAGTCCAAGATGGTCTTTGAAAATTTCAGACCACAATTCCTACAATGCACCTGGACAAAAACCTTACAAATCGCCAGGACGCACTCCAGGCAAAGAATTCTTGGTGGTGATGGTCCAGATGAGCTCTATTAACCTGTAGCTTGCAGGTAGTCCCCTCTTTATTCCTCTTAAAGCAAGGTACATCCAAAGGGCTGTACTTCCAGATAATGCAGCAGGTGCAGTCATTCTGAAAGCAGGGCCTGATGGTGCATATCAAGTTTACAGCTTGGTAAACCTTCTTCAAGCAGCAGACCTGAGAGGCTCTGCACCATTCACATATTTATTCAGGGTTCTCTGGGGCCAAGCAGGGGAGCAGTCTTGTTCAAAGAGGAGCATGACCACATCCTCCCAAGTGTGGCATAATCTTCTCTCAGAAAGTACTATTCCTCCAAACTTCAGTAAGGCTAGAATCTCAATAGAGGAGCAATAACTAGTTAAGCCAACATTCAGTATGGCTCATTTACATAGGTCTCCTCCCCCTAACATCTGGAAATTCCTGCCTTAAGCCTGCCATCTAGCTGGGTAAGAGGGGCTGCTGGGCAGATGGGACTGGAACTCTCTGCCTATCCTATTCCCCTTGTAAAGTCCTATTCTTTGCGACCCCTACTCCTTCTCTGGAATTCCTCTGTAGCAGAGCTCTCTCCGCCACTTATCACTTCATCAAAGCAGCCTGTCTAATCCTGTTGACTCTGAATAATCAGGGGAGAGGGCAGGTAGGCTGAATTATGGCTTACAAATAAGAAAGTCTTATAACTTATTTTCTCTATACTTTAGGATAAATTCAACAATGGCATATTGTTGGATTCATCAATACCACAATCCTTAATCCTGGAATGGTATTTATTATAAATCCTAGCAATAGTTATGCATTCGTAAACTATTACCATGTTATCCTATAGGGCTAGGCATCTACAATGGGGAAACAGCAATGTGCAATTTCTCCATCTTCAGAGCAGATAAAACATATTTTTTAAGGGCCCTGCTTATAGTTACATGACTCTGACCCCCTGAGACACCTAGAAGAGACTTTAGGGGTCCTGAATATGCAAACATAGTGTAGATCCTCACTTTTTAAGTCCCCCTATGTTAGACCTGTCAGCCCTAGGGTGGTCTTACCCCGTTTTTATTTTTGCCTTTTTGCCTCATTTTTGCCACCATATTTTTGTTGGACCTAGGCCTCTGGGCGCCTTACCCCTGCCAAACAGTGCTGAAGAGCAGGTGCTCTCTCCTAATGGCTGCCACAGGCCCCTGCTACTGCGGAGTAGCCATTGAACACACACTCACCAGTAGTTAGGAGCAGGCTGGGACAACCTGATACTGTATCTTTGCTTTCCCGCCTTTTTGTCCCATAGACCAACACGTGGAAGCTCCTGGAACCTTCCAGCCCACGAGAGTTATGCTTTGCCGCCTTTACAGGAGGGTCACCTGACCTAGGGGTATAAGAGGAAAGGATGGAAACCTGACTAGTCAGTTGGGGCACCACTGGACTTGGGGGAACCTCTGCCGCAGAATAGAAGGTTGGGCCTAGGGGTAAACCTACACTACTGAGACTGATTGAGCTTAGGCCCTGCTGTTCCCAAGATAGCTGAGGGACTTCACCTGCCTGCTGACCTTGCCCAGTGAGGGGAAACCCAGGGGACCAACTCCAGTGTGCTGCAGGAAGGAACCATCCTGCCTTTTATGCCTGCCAACTCAACCCCCCCTTCTTCCCCAAGATCCTGCAACTAAGACCTGCCGTTTATTCTCCCGCCAAGATAAGCGCTGTGCCAACCAAGCGCTATGTTGAAAGAGTTGACTGCCTGCTGTGAGCACTGCTGATGGGGATCATGAGGTAATCTAGGGATCACAGTTCTATCTAGATAGCGCTAACCAAGCGCTATCTAGATAGAACTGTGCCCCCCTGCGCACTGTGACTTCCAAGCGCTTTACTGAAGGAACTGTACCCGTTAAGCGCTAGACTGTAATAAACCTGCTGCTCTCCTGCTAAGCGCTGTGTCCTTAAAGCGCTAATTGCCTAGATCACCACCGCAGCCCAGGACTTGAAGAAACTGCTGCTGTACCCCCTTCATGTTATGACTCTGAAGCGCTGTGTGCATCATTGCGCTGCAGGCGTAGCCCAGTACCTGCGGACTAGCGCTGTGCTGGTGGAATCGCTAATTGCTGAGGATCACTGCTGCTGCCCGGGTGCCGTGAAATCTGAGGCGCTGCCTTTGCCTCGAGCTTGGGTGTGCCTATGGTTGGGGCGCTGCTGCTAAGCGTGCCTTGGGCCCGAAAATCACCGCCGCAGCCCCGGCGCCACGTAATGAGAACCAGCTCCTGTCCCGAAGTCCTGGCCGCAGCTCCCGAAGCCTGGGGAGGGCTGCCGCAGTAGCGGGGAAGGCCGCGCTGGGCCAGAGAAGGCAGCAAGGGTGGCGTCCCATGGCTGGGGCGCCGGTCGCATCATCAGCCATGCCCCCTGGAAGCCACACTGCCATTGGACGAGGCGGGCACGCCCCCGAGGGATGTGCTCCGATTGGCTGTGAGGCTGGGATGTTCGAGGCCGATCCAGGCCTCAGAGCGGGGGCTCCGAGAAGAGCGGGAGCCCCCTGCCTCTCCCGGCTTGGCCGAGAGTTGGAGTTCTGGACTTTTTGGTTCCGTCCAGAGGTGTCAGGGAACAACACCCGAAGACCCCGGAGTTCCACCTGTCTTGGTGCACAAATAAACAGAAACACGGGCTTCTCGATGGTGGCGTCAAAGACCAAAGGTTTATTACTGCAGGGACACAGAAGTCACAGAAACTACGCATGGGCAGTGTCTAGGAGCCTGTTCGATTTGTACAAAGAGGGTTGCTCCTTATATACTAAAAATTGGGCTTCAGGCAAATTCTTCACATGTTAGTACATTCCCAAACCTTTGTGTCCTAAACAATAAATATTTGGCGTTGCACAGGAATCGTCGACAATATCTGATGACAAAACATTACGAATGAGAGGTTCCCACTTTTCCATCATAATCTCATGTCAACTTTTCATTCAAGACCCGGACCGCCTCATCGTAAATTTCGTTACCTCCCCCTAATAAAGGCCCAGAAGGAAAGGAGCAGAGCCAGGTGCAGAAGATAGAAAAGCAGGATAAGAGATGTTTGTGGGTTGTAAATGGGCAAGGCTACCGGCTTCGGCCGCCTAATCGTGATCAGGCCAACGACCACAAGAACCAGTATAGCAGGACTCGCCTCGGGCAGAGGAGGCAGCCTTTGTCGAGTCATGCAGCTACAGCGTGTTCTGTTCCAAGGTGCACGTGTCACCAGAAAGGTGAATCGCCGGCTAAGGCTACGTGTCCTTAATCGAAATGAAGTGATCAGAGGTTATTGCGTATGTGAGGGCAAGAAACACAAAATGGCTGCCATGCCCTAAGATGGATGCCATGGGTAGATCGGAGAAATGTTCGTAACAGGAGTACTCTTGCTCGTAGCGTAGCGAAAACACCAGGATATGCTAAATGGATCATTTGCGGTTCGCTGATACCAATATTATGTATTTCCGACAATATTGAAAACACGGGTTCAAATCGTCACGGAACCTCAGACCCTCCTTTTGCCCTTACATAGGCAATGACTCAGTCTATGTCAGAGTCTAATTCTATGCTCATCAGGTCAGTGACATGTTGTTGTATCATCATCCTTTCTCGCGCCTTTTCTCCAAACGCAGGTGGTTTTCTGAAACAGGTTGCAGCACAAAGACTACACAGAGCAGGACCACACTGGATAATCAGGCAACACGAGAATAGGAATACTAAGATGACACCAATGACCATCAGAACCTTCCATCCCCACGCTGATATCAGAGTCCAAAACCACTCCATGAAGGACCAGTTTCCCTTGTCTACGTGTATAGAGTCGGAAATCTTGTGTAGCTTAGAGATCGCCTCATAGACTGTTGGAGCATTATTGGGAATAAAGACACAGCAGCTCGATTGGATCATTCTGCATACCCCACCTCGATCTGCAAGTATTACGTCTAGAACCATACGGTTCTGCAACGTCATGAGTCTATCCGCCTGAAGCTCAGCTGTCAAATTGCTAAGGGCACCAGCAGTTTCGGTAATAGTAGATTCAACTACCCGTGTTAGCTGACGTATGTTTCTACTATTGGCCATAGGCCCCCAGAACGGAAGGAAGCCTTTGAAGAAGTCTCCAGCTTCCTGATCAGCGGTGTCTTCCTTGCTAAAAACACCTCTTGCTACTCTGGTCTTGTGGTAGTCTGAAGAAGCAGTGTATGTTGGAGGCAACAGTCGAGCAATATAACACGACCCTGAAAAGTCAGCAGGCAACCATGTATACGCTCTGTCTTGACAGATGAAGTAGGTACCCCTAGCAGTAAGAAAAGCAGGGGAAGAGTTAGACGGAAACACGTAAGTCTCTACGCACTCACTCCTCCCTAGCTGAGCTCTCGGATTTCTCCCATTTCCTTGCAAACAGACCTGACCTCGGTGAGGTACGACCCAGATTGGAGTGGAGCTTTTACGCTTGCTTTCTCCCAAACTAAGGCGATACTCTGAAGAATTCCAACTCAAATATACTCGTAATTCGTCTCTAGGGTAAGATGGAGTATTATTGACGTCCTTGATCATGTCAATAATTCCCTGGACTAAAGCTTTGTTGGCAGAGTTATATCTAGTGGAACGTGGTGGACGCGGAGGATAGGTCTCAAGGGCATAAGCAAAGATGGTTTGAAAGGCCTGAAATGATCCATTATAGCTAAAAGGCAAAACCAGGTAGGGAATGCCTTTATCCATAGTGTGGGGTATCAAGCCACACACCCAGCAGTGTGTAGTGTTAACTACCAGTTGGTGTTGGTGCAAGAGCTGTACAAAAGTGTTATTAATGAATTCTGAGCGTCGAGCTTGCTCATGTTCAGGAAACGAGTGAAAAGAGTGTATGGAAGAAACAGTAGAAGTAGCAGGATCAAGGGGAGGTACTGTAGTTACTGGCACAAAGATTAAATTTACACCAAAGACGATTCCACCCACCAACGTTATTAAAACAATTAAAAATGTAATAGCACATTGTATCAGAAAACATTTACTATGAAGGATTCTGTAAAGTCTATTTCTGCGAACATAAATCACATTTTCTCGTTGCAGCGCAGGAACCTCCATCTTCTACAATCCGCTCGCGACCACTGATGATGTGTACGTAGATGAAAATGCCTCTATCAGCCCTGGGAGTTCCCAGAACCAACAGAAAGATCGACCTTGTGTCTGACCCCCGCAGATTCAACTAGGCACACAGCCACGACCCTACGGCTACCCAGACGGCAAGGCAATTTTAAAAACAATAAAACAATAGCAAACTTCCTGGCTGAAGGGAAAAGTTCAAATGTCAAATATCACAATAGGCAGTTTCCTGCTTTATTTGTCCATATTACGAGGTCGTAAGTTGTATCTTTGTTTTGCAGGAATCGTTTGATCGGGAAACAGTGTGTTGTCAATAGAGTTTGCAATGTTCAAGTTCGCAGATGGCAAAGTTTCTTCTGATGCAGAGGGCAAGTGTTCAGGAGTCAAAGAAGTAGTTTCAGGAGGAGAGTCAGAGTTCGGAGAGTCAGTTATCAATTTGGCATCGCTGAAAGGGATAAACTTGGGTGTTTGCTCGAATTCAGAGGAACCAATTCCCTTCTTCACCCAGTTGTCGTAAGGAAGTGGTAGGGGCACACGTTTGACATGAGTTGCATGTATCCAGTGCTTGCGACCAGCCACACGAACAGCAGTTCTCGTTGCTAACAACACCTGGAAGGGGCCAACAAATTTGGGCTGAAGGTTCTTCGTCCTCGTAAAATTTCGTACCACAACGTGGTCGCCGGGTTTCAGCTGATGACCTGGACTCTCCAGAGGCTTTGGCAATGCATCGAAAACCTGTTGGTGAATAAGACTCAATTTAGCAGTCAAGTCGTAAAGGTAATCAATCAACATTGGATATTCTAGAGAACAAAACTCCTTTGGCCTTGGCACTCCCCAAACATTCGCAGGACGGCCAAAGACAATTTCGTATGGACTAAGTCCTACTCTAGAATGCACAGTCGCTCTCGTCGATAACAAAGCCAAGGGTAGTGCGTCTGGCCAGGATAAACCCGTGGATGCCTGTATTTTAGCAAGTTTTAGTTTGAGGGTGCCATTGTAACCCTCAACTAAACCCGCAGACTGGGGATGGTTTGCACTGTGAAATTTTTGCTTAATACCCAAACCGGCACACACACTCTGCATAACTTCCCTATAAACTCACTTCCGTTATCTGACCATACAATCCGTGGCATTCCAAACCTAGGGAAATATTCTTTGAGAAGAATTTTGGCAGTTGATAGGGCAGTATTGTCCTTTAGTGGATATGCTTCGATCCATCTGGAGAAAGCACAAACTACCACCAGGACGTATTTTAAATTATTGCACCGATCCATGTGAATGAAGTCTAACTGAATCACTTCAAAGGGGCAAGAAGGTGGGGCGAAGTGACCAGCAGGAGTAGGAGTTCCCTTGCCAGGATTATGCATCAGGCATACCATACAATTTTTCACCACTCTTTCTGCACATTTACTAATCCCATCATTCTTCCAAACTGGGGCCAACATTTTACAGATCCCTTTAGAACTTATGTGCGCTACTCCATGTGCCATTGTCACCACTGCAAGCACATACGCATCAGGCAACATCCAACGCTGTTGTTCCGACAAGTCAATTCAACACCCACTCGAATCCAACTTGCCCGTACTTTCTTTCCATGCACGTTTTTCCTCCTCAGTTGCCTCTTTCTGAATCTCTTTTACACTTTCCACTGTATCCTCACACATTCCAGACTCGGAAATCCATCTTGCAGACGTTGCAACATACATTCTACTCATCATATCTCTAGCTGTCTGTTTAGCAGTCTCATCAGCAAAAGCATTCCCACGACCAACATCATCCGTGATTGCCTTATGCGCACTGCATTTCACAATCGCAACTTCAGTCGGCAAGGTTAGAGATTCCAACAAGTCGTTAACTAGCTGACCATGTTGAATCTTAGTCCCATGGGACGTAATGAAACCTCTTTCTTTCCACAAACGGCCAAAACTATGGGCCACGCCAAACGCGTACTGACTATCTGTGAACACATTCACTCTCTTTCCCTTAGCTAAAACACACGCTCTTGTTAGAGCGATTAACTCTGCAGCTTGGGCAGAATTCTGACTCACTCTTGCAGTCTCCACAATCGTCCTCAAAGTCGTTACTGCATAGGCAGCAGTCACATCACCATTCTCCAATTTAAAACATGACCCATCAACATACAACGTGCCATCCGGATCTGACAATGGGGTGTCTTTTAAATCAATTCGTCCTTTTGTCTCTTCCTCGGTTCTGAAACAACAATCATGGGGTTCGGAATCACTCGACTCTTGATTAGCCGGTAACAGTGTTGCTGGATTCAATACATTGCATCTTTTGATCTGAATATGACTTGCTAGCAGTGTCAGCTCGTAGCCAGATAATCTCGCACTGGTAAGGTGTTGTGTCTTAGTTCTGTTCATGAGTGTATCCACAGCATGAGGAACCATGACCACTAGCATGTTATTCATCACCAAACCAGCAGATTGTCGAATGGAAGCCGCAGCTGCCGCTGTAGCTCTCAAACAACTAGGCAATGCTCTAGCTATCGGATCTAATGTTGATGAAAAATACGCACAAGGGCGTTGTTTATCACCAAATTTCTGTGTCAGAACACTCAATGCGCAACCTTCTCTCTCGTGAACATAGAGCGTGAATGGCTTGCTGTAATCGGGTGTACCCAATACAGGAGCTGAACAAAGTGCATTTCGTAACTCAGAAAAACTCTCCTGACATTCAGCAGACCATGGCACCGGACTCGGAACATTTTTCCCAGTCAAAGCTACCAATGGTTTTGCTAAAAGAGAAAAATTTGGGATCCACTGCCTACAGTAAGAGGTAATACCTAGAAAGGCACGTACTTCTCTCTGTGTGCGAGGAACACTCATCTGCGTAATTGCTTTTATTCTCTCTGGGGTCAACTTCCTTCCCTCCTTTGACAAGAGATGACCTAGGTAGGTCACTTCTTGGCAGCAATATTGCATTTTGGAAGGTGACACCTTGTGATTCAAATTAGACAAATGATGCAATAACGAAATCGTAGCTGCTTTGCAAGTTTCTTTGTCATCGGCAGCCACTAGAAGGTCATCTACATACTGCACTAGAGCAGAACCTGGAGGAAGTACAAAGGAATCTAACTGACTTTTTAATGCCTGACTGTAAATGGATGGGCTTTCACAATAGCCTTGTGGAGCGCGTTTAAATCTGAAGCTTCGACCTCCTAGACAGAAGCCGAAAATATCTCTGCTTTCCTCGGCTATCGGAATGCTGAAAAAGGCGTTTTTCAAGTCGATGACTGAAAACCATGTAGCTGTAGCAGGAATCAATGTTAACAAGGCAGTAATGTCTGGAACCACAGGAAACTGCGGAACCACAATTTTATTAACCTCTCTGAGATCTATAACAAACCTATATACTGGAGGCTTTGTAGGATCAGTTCGTTTCAAAATCGGTAATACAGGACTATTACAGACATTTCCTCTAGTTTCTTCAACCACACCTTTCTTAATCAAATCCTGCACAATCAATAAAAGTGCACGTTCACCTTCATTAGAGATCTTGTATTGAGGAATTCGTGGAAATTTCACATTTGCTTTCAAAGTGACTACATATGGTGGTATTTCTAAAAGGCCTACATCATTAGGACCAGTCGCCCAAAGAGTATCAGGGAGTGAACGCAGCTCTGGCGGGAGTGCATCCATTGACAAGTACATCGGAGAGGTGATTCTTTTACCCAACGTAAGCTGTACTCCTTCCGGAGAACAGTACAATGTCGCATATAGGCGTTTTAACAAGTCTAAACCAAGCAGATTTTCATTACAACCTGTCGTCAAAATCAGGGGTGCTTTTAATTGACACGGTCCAACAGAAATAGCCAAAGGACCAGATACCGGGTTGTAAACGGGGGCGCCTGAAAAACCTACAGAAACATTTGTTAAGCCGGACAAAGGTGCGCCAGGGAGTTTCGCATGAATGATCGAACTTTTTGCGGCACCACTATCCAACAGAAACGGTTCGACTACACCTGATGTTGCTACTGCGACATAAGGCCCACTCTGATCCACTGGAACTGATACTACTCCCTCTCTCTGTCCATGGCTGTCCTAGTACTCATTTTGTTGAAATCCCTCATCATTTTCACAATAGTCTTCAACATGATACTGTTGAGATCTATTTTGTTGGGCAGACTGTCCATTCTGTTGATCAAAGTGATTGGAAGGGCGATCATTTGTCTGTGGAGGCATAGCACCTCGTCCTCGACCTCTAGAGTTTTGCACAAAACCACCACGACCTCTCTGAGCTGCTGCTGCGTTATTTTGCGCTAAGACTGGACACTCATTTTTATAATGACCCTCTTTCTTACAATACGCACACTGATTCCACTGATATTGTGGTCTCTGAGAACCATAATCTGTCCTTTGATACGATCCTTGCTGCGTGTTATTTTGATTCATGCGAGGCGGATATGCCTGTTGCAAAAGAACTTTAGTTTTTAAGTCTTTCGTTTTCTTATCTGATTTCTCTTTCTCCTCTTTATCCCTGTTTTCATAATACTGTGCAGTTGCAAGTATTTGCGCAGTTGTAGACACAGCCCACGCACTCTCGGAATCTTTTAATTTATTGCATAGTTCAGGTAACAAATTGTGCACGAACTTATCGACAAACAATCTCTGTCCTCCTTCTGTGCTCATATCCTGACCACTATGATCTACAAAAGTCTCTTCGAACCTCGTGAAAAAGTCGGAGACACTTTCGTCTTTCTTTTGCCTGCATGCGGACAACTTGTCCCAATTAACACGCAATGCGGGCATCAGAGTCTTCATTAAGTCGATTATTCTACCTGGAAGATTAGCAATTAGAGGTTCGGGTTTGGAACCACCTATTTGCTGACCATCCGCTGCAATGATATCTGCCCAATTACCACCTAGGGCAACTGGATGATTCTCTTTACGAATTTTAGCCCAAATTGGTTGCGGAACTACATTCCCAAATAACATGTCAATGTCCGCCAGATTCATTACACAGGCCTCAACTGTTTGTGCTAATTCCTTATAGTACCCAGCAGGATTCTTACGCGGGTCTGGCAAGGCCTGCTTCAC
The DNA here is from genome assembly GCF_964263255.1 of Lissotriton vulgaris. Taxonomy (NCBI): domain Eukaryota; kingdom Metazoa; phylum Chordata; class Amphibia; order Caudata; family Salamandridae; genus Lissotriton; species Lissotriton vulgaris. Next base: position 877,654,356 of record NC_141695.1, on the reverse strand, counting down.
TGCTAACACTTCGGCTCGCTTCCACGGAATGTGTATCCACACTCTCTGGAATTGGGCCGGAGCGGCAACAACACCGTTCGCCAAATCAGCTTGCACTGCTTCGCGCCAAATTGGAGGAACCTCCCTCATTGGATATTGGCGATTTAGCTTCGTACTACTTTTCTCTAAGTCTCTCGGTGAACGAAGTGATGGATCATTCCTATAACTTAAAACCAGTTCCATCGCTTCCTTTATATTTTGACCTACTATCGTTCCTGCAGCAAACTCTTTCTGAACATTAATTAGGTCTTCTAAATTCAATTCAGAGTCATCTTCTTCTAGTCCCTCACGTAAAAGAGAGCACATCTCGTCAAAGACATATCGTTGCGTTGGTTCATTCCACTGCATAAATGTATCTAGTACATCTCTCGTACTATATCTCCTACTTTTCGAAATCCATCTGAGAGCCGTGGATTCTAATATTCCCCGTTCCTCAGTACTTGGGAGCTGACTACGTCTTTGTACAGAGTCAGAAGTAGGGGTCTTAATTAAAGATTTATAGAAAGGAGACAAAATGTTAGAGACAGAATCAGTGATTCTTCGACGAACAGAAAGCGGAGTCAACATACTGGCAGATGCAGAGAATACAGTAGCAGTTGGAACAGATAGCGGGACAGTAGGAGTATCGAAGAGAATAGCTTGTGAAACAGTAGGTGTAAGCGATACAGGTATAGGTAAAGAAGTCGGCAACACAGGAAGAGGAGGTGCCGTAGGAACATTTACATTAACCATAGGAGGTACAGGAGCTTGATTCTGAGGGGCAGGAGCAGGAATACCAGGTTGTCCAGCAACCGGCAATTGAACATTTGGTACAGGTGGAGCCGTAGTACCCTGTGCACACGGTGGTGGTGACCGTAACAAGTAAGACAACAGAGGATCATTTTCGGGATCCTCTACTATCTTAGTCGTACTCGATGGCAAGGCAGGATAGCACTTATCTATCGCTAAGTTACGCTCTCTAGTAGCTATCTCCATTGCCTTCTCAGACTCGTTATCTTGCAGCTGCTTAGCCGCTTGTTCTAAAGTTAACTCTTGCTCTTTCTGTTCTTTTTTCAACCTTTTAATCTCTCTCTGTTTAGATTCCTTTCGCCAGTAACGGAAAGAATCAAACATTGCCGGCCGGGCTTTCTTCTTAAACAATTTCACTTCTAAATTGTCAAGGATTTCGGGTTCAAAACTACCATGCAGTGGCCAACTAAGGACACCGTCTTTCTCAGTGTATCGGACCCATACCTCATTATACGATATAGGACCCACACCATGCTTACAGTAAAGATCATATAGAGGAGTCCCAATCGGAGGAACCAGACATGAGTCCTCCAATCGTGAATCACTGTTGCAACCAAAACACGACAACATACAATTTCTCCGACTTACCATTTTGTAATCCGGAACACAGAACAAACAATACAAACAGGGATGTGCACTCGAACCAAGAACTTAGGCCTACCAAAAGCGAACAAATGTATCGATACTCAAACTAAACCAAATAGATTATCGCAACCAGAACAACCAGTGATAATCTTACGAAACCAAACCAAACTAAGAACCAAAAAGGATTTTAACAACCCTCACGAAATAACCAGCTAGCAACCACTAAATACTTAACTGAGGCACTGAAGACGTCACCAAGGAGAAACCCGTCACGTTTCGCCGTACTAAGGACTGCACCTCGGGTCCAAGACAGGGCGACGGTCAAGGCAACGGACCACTGCAGCCGTCCTGAACGGGAACCCTCGTGGAAGAGAACGTCGGGCCACTTTTGCGATATGCCGGGATCGATGAAGTGGGGCGCCTCCCTCAGGAATCTTCACACGAAGCTTCTCGAACTCTTCAGGCTTTTGGACCGGTACCGAATGACGTCCCCCCACGTTGGGCGCCAATTGGAGTTCTGGACTTTTTGGTTCCGTCCAGAGGTGTCAAGGAACAACACTCGAAGACCCCGGAGTTCCACCTGTCTTGGTGCACAAATAAACAGAAACACGGGCTTCTCGATGGTGGCGTCAAAGACCAAAGGTTTATTACTGCAGGGACACAGAAGTCACAGAAACTACGCATGGGCAGTGTCTAGGAGCCTGTTCGATTTGTACAAAGAGGGTTGCTCCTTATATACTAAAAATTGGGCTTCAGGCAAATTCTTCACATGTTAGTACATTCCCAAACCTTTGTGTCCTAAACAATAAATATTTGGCGTTGCACAGGAATCGTCGACAATATCTGATGACAAAACATTACGAATGTGAGGTTCCCACTTTTCCATCATAATCTCATGTCAACTTTTCATTCAAGACCCGGACCGCCTCATCGTAAATTTCGTTACCTCCCCCTAATAAAGGCCCAGAAGGAAAGGAGCAGAGCCAGGTGCAGAAGATAGAAAAGCAGGATAAGAGATGTTTGTCGGTTGTAAATGGGCAAGGCTACCGGCTTCGGCCGCCTAATCGTGATCAGGCCAACGACCACAAGAACCAGTATAGCAGGACTGGCCTCGGGCAGAGGAGGCAGCCTTTGTCGAGTCATGCAGCTACAGCGTGTTCTGTTCCAAGGTGCACGTGTCACCAGAAAGGTGAATCGCCGGCTAAGGCTACGTGTCCTTAATCGAAATGAAGTGATCAGAGGTTATTGCGTATGTGAGGGCAAGAAACTAAGCATGAGCGGATTTTGCGGATTGGCAATCCGCGAATTTGCGGATTTGCGAACTCGCAATCCGCAAAATCCGCGAATTCCCGCGAATTTGCGGATTTTTTTTTTTTTTGTGTTCGCCCGTGTTTCTGCCAGTTCGCGAGGGTTTTTACAATTTCGCAATTTGCGAACTTACCTGTCGGGTCGCAAGTTTTGCGAACTTGTTGTTTCTACGTGTCCAACCTGTTTGGGACACTCTTCTTCATCACTGCCACTCTCTGTCACCACTGCCACTCTCTGACTACTCATGCCACCCTCTGGCCCACCCATGCCACCCTCTGTTTCATCACCACACCCTCTGGTTGTCCAGTGTACATTATTTTCGGCAAAGCAAAGCACACCTTCCCTGCCTCAAGTGACCTGAATTAATTTGGGGCTGATTAATGTGTCACAGAATATTTTTTTAGCTGGCACCTGCTTCCTTAGTGCGCCCTGATTAGTGATCTTTTGCACTTGCTAAGTGCTTTCATTGTTGCAAAATTAGTTACAACACCTGCCCTGCCCCAACTGACAATAATGAATTAGGGGCTGATTAATGGATTTTAACTTCCAGCCTGGCTCCTGCTTGTCTCCCTTAGCTGTAATTCATGACCTTTGTGGCATATGTGTAACTATTCTGAGGTTCAGAGCAGGGTCACATAATAGTTTCAACTGGCAACTGAACTCTGGAGGGGCCCCTCAGGAAGCACTACAGGAAATGGCTACTAATGATGTGCCTGAACTTTTGAACCTGGTAAGTAGTTACTTTCAGTTTTGCTTAAATCGTATTTCTGCAATTTCGCACTTATTCGCGGGGCGCGAACTCACGCGAACAGTGCGAGCAGTGCGAGCAAAATCCGCTGCTCGCGGATTTGCGGATTTTGCAGGAAATTCGCAAATCTCGCGGATTGCGGATTTCCCGAAAATCCGCAAAATCCGCGAGCGGAACGGATTTTCCGCCCATGCCTACAAGAAACACAAAATGGCTGCCATGCCCTAAGATGGATGCTATGGGTAGATCGGAGAAATGTTCGTAACAGGAGTACTCTTGCTCGTAGCGTAGCGAAAACACCAGGATATGCTAAATGGATCATTTGCGGTTCGCTGATACCAATATTATGTATTTCCGACAATATTGAAAACACGGGTTCAAATCGTCACGGAACCTCAGAGTGTGTGAAGACCTGGGATGGAGGCACAGAGCAGCGAGGGCCTGACTGAGGTCTAGAGCACCAGGTAACACCCCTGGGGACGGGCAGAAACGGTGGTGGGAAAGCGAGGCTGCCGAGGAGCCACATCGAGTCAGAGTGGCAGCCCAGTGACTGCCCCTCCCCTCAGGAGACTACAACCGGGCCCGGAAGGCCCCATTTAACCCTCTTATGGTCCTGTCGGGCCCTGGGCCTAAACTAAGCGAGGAACTGCTCAGAGTAATGCTGGACTGGGCATAGGACTGCCCTAGTTGATGACATTCTGTACCCTGAAGTAGCCCTTGTTCTATGTTCTGTTTAGAGTGATCATACATAGGAAATGTTGTGCCTGATGCTTATATGATACTCAGGTCTAGGAAATGTTTTGATGCTTTCTTCATGCTCCCAAAGTGTTGCTCCCACTGCAGAAGTACAGTGGGGATGTTATCTGTATTACTGTTGCAGAAGAGATGTTGCCTATGTTTGAGGGAGGATTACTCTATCTGCCTAGTATATAAGAAGTGTTACTTGCCCAAACTAAAGAAAGTAGATAAAGAGACTTGGTATAAACAACAACCTGGTGTGGTGTCATACTATTGCGTGCAAGTTACTGTCTCAGTGCGAGTGTGTGCTGCACCACTGCTTTACACATTGCCTTCAGGTGCCTTCCTGCCTCGCGCCAAGCTACCGTGTCAGAATTGGTGACCCAGTTCTAACACCCTAGCACCAAAGTCGATTTTGGGAGGCACTTTTACTACAATGGGGAATGTAAAATTTGCAATTTCTCTATCACCAGGGCATATAAAACATCTTTTATACGAGCCCCCCTTATAATTACATGACCTCCCACCAGGGACACTTAGGGGAGGCCATTGAGGTACCTAATATGCCAAATTATTGTAGATTATAACTTTTTAAGTGGCCCTACAACTAAAGTCGAGTCTGGGCACAATTAGATGTAAAAGCAGTGCAGCAACACAGGGCTGCTTTTAATATGACCTCAATCTCTCAACAGTGCACATATGCAAGTTTAACAAGGGCTGCTGGCCTCTAAACTGCCAGTCCCTATTATATACTATGGACTTATAGGTAGTCTTACCCCTGCTCTATTATCTACTAGGGACTTATAGGCTAGGTCATATTTATAGGTGTACCCTACACAAAGTGTACCCTAATGTATGTGTGTGTTTTCAATATGTTCTCAACAGAGCATTGGCACTGGGCCTGGTTAGACAGAGCCCATGGATAGTCAAAGCCAGTTATAACTAGTACCAGTGAGAAACAAAACTGGGGCGCAGATGGCTCACAGGATGACTTGGCAGCTCTCTAAACATCGATGGGGAATCAAGGGTTTCTGCAGAGAAAAATGTATTTCCTATGGAGAATTATGAACTGCAAAAGTAAGCAAATATACATGTCAATATTTTCACATGACAAAATGTAATTTACAAATGTTATTCAAGATTACATCTTGCCACCTGTAACCTTTAAATGTAAGTGATTTCTGTAGTTGGTGTTCTAAAGAAGGAGGCATATGTAGGGTGGGATCCCCCAAATGTAATTTTCAGAGTTTATATACTTCATGTACACACTTGAGGACATGATGTAAAGGAGATGGGAGCGTTGCTGGGTCAATTGTGCACTTTGTGGTATGACACATTAGTAAAGTGTGTTAATATTTTTATACTATTTTTATGTGCTGCTTTATGTGATGTGATACAGGTGTAAACAAGGACTAGCAGGGTATGGAGAAGGTTTTACTCGTTTTCCGGGAGTCATTTATGCACTGAAAAACATAAGGCAGAGCAGCAGGGGGTTGGGAGAGTGGGAAGTATATTATGACTGTATTTTGAAGGGTCCTTTACACAACTGGTCACAAGATGCAGGAGAAATTGGACCTGGGAGGATGGGGCACTATGTTTTGTTATATTGTTTAGCAGTCATTTATACATTTTGTGTTATCAGGCAGGAGCAGTGTCAGTGCCATGCTAATATTATGATTTTGGGGGCTAGGGTGGTACTTGTGAAGCTACTTGCAAGTAGATACCAACCTGTTCGTCCCTCTTCGTTTTGATCTGGTCAGCCTACCTCCCTTGTTTTTACATTTATTATAGTTCAAGAGAGTAGGATTGCATTGGGAGTTTGCTGAGGGTCTAAGTATTTTTTATGTTTTTTTGGGAGTGAGGTGGTCGTTTATGCCTTTGGTTATATGTAGTAAGCTCCATTGATGTCTGTCGGGTGGTCTATATTTGTTTAGAGAACATTATATACACACAACTGTCTGCTATGAACAGTATTTTAGTAGATAAATTGGTAAAAACTCTGTCATCCAACTCTCTAAAGTGAGCTTGAAGCATTGAAAAAATGAACAAACACCAGTTTTCAAAAAAGACACGGGAAAACACACAGGATTAAACCAATCTCAGAAGCAACAGACGGCAGAAGTAGTGTTATATTTCCACCATACGAGTCATTGGTAAGATTAAGAGGTAGATTGAACATGAGTAGTATGCTTCAAACACATAGAACCCCATTAGGATGGTGGGCCCGTCATGTTACAATGGCTGGGGGGTCCGCGGCGGATGGAAAGACCGTCTGCCACTTTTCCACCCGGTCGACATGTCAACCGGGCGGAAAAGGGTTCTATATGGTGGCAGTGGGGGTGGGGGATGCACATGGGGGGTACCTATGGTACCCCCTGCAGTTCCATGCATAACATGGCAGGCACCCCGCGGTGCCTGCCATGTTGTGCATGGAAGTGCACAACATACCTTCCTGGCACTGTGGCGGGCGGTGCTGAGTGCACCGCCCCCACAATGTTGGGAATGCAGGATGCGCCCACCACTGTGGAAGGCACATCCTAATGGTAGCCACCGGACCCCCCGCCCTTAAGGCGGGCGGTCCCTTTGTACGACCGGATGGCGGGCGGACTTTATCCTAATGTGCCCAATAGTCCTTGGGACCTCCACACACCAGTTGATATTTTCCTTATGTAAAGTTGACATGTTACTTGTCATGTGAATGATTATGGGTACATAAAGTGAATTATGGGTTATTTAGCCCAACCACTTCTTGCTCAAACCTACTTGTACGAAATTTCCGTGGAGGGTTAGGAAGTTTATGAAGCTTTTGAGTTCTAAAAGTTCTAAGGTTGGAAACTTTAAAGTTAAGGATGTTTCTAGTTGGAGAAGGTTATAGTCAGTAAAGTTTAAATTATAGAAGTTGAAAGTTGAAAAAGCTTATAGTTATAAAAATTAATGATAGCTGAGCAAGGTATTACGGTGAGAACGCTGTGTAGCTCGTTGAAGGAGTGTGGGTGGGCTCTCACATACTTTTTATGAAACTACTAAACTGCCTCCTCTGTATAATGCCAGAGACCTTTAAAACCAACTTGAGAAAGACCTTAATTAACTGTAGTTTAACAAGCATATGTGAAAAGTCTAAATGGGGTGGGGGGGGTCTTATTCAAAAATTAGAATCCAGAATATTTGGGGGGGGGAAATTACGTGTTAGAATTTGAAAGATTGATTTCAGATATGGCTCAGATTCAGAAAATGTGTTAAGATATTTTATCATTCACTCTCCTCTTCATTGGCTAACCATGAACTATTACAAGAGATTTCGAGTGGTTGCTAAGCAATATTGAGAAGGAAAGGGAATATTTATCTAGATCAAATGTTGGGGCAAAATAATTTAAGACATTCTATGCGCTGCTGCAGAAGTTTAATTTATTGAAGAGAGGAACTTTCTTTAAACTTCTGCAGAGAAAAATCCAAGTTAAAGACATATGGGGAAATCACAAGTTTTGGACAGTAATGTGCCCAATGCCGAATTTAAGGGCATGAAATTATCTATATAAAGTAACATCTAAAAACATATAAGGTGCACAAAGATATACTTAATATTTGGAAAGAGAACAGTATAATGGAGGACTCTCTGGATTTTGGTAAACCCCCCACATGTGGATGTATTGGGCGGTATCTGATGCCAATCTGAGACATATTTAAGACTTTTACATATTTAGGCTATGGGGGACCACCGTTAGGGTTCTAAAAGTTTGACCCCAAGAACACAGAAACTGTTTCAGAGTAATTAAGAGCATATACTCTTTTCTTTTCCCCATTTTGCCAAATTTTAGCAGGAGGTCCTCTGGAAACATAGCCAGACTATAGCAATGATCATCCCTAGTGCTGTAGAACAGAAGGTAATTCTCTTGGTATTACGAGAAGAAAATAGAGGAACTAGAGCAGACAGTGCTGACAGGAGATTTCTGCATGTTATGGGTTTGACTGATAGCTATATAATTTGTTGTGCACTTATGGAAAGACTGAGACACCATGAAAGTTGTAGAATTAGGAATCTGGCGCCAGATGGACGACCATTCACTTTTGCAAGTCGCAAATTACTTCGAATTGCAACTCGCAAAAGTGAATGTACAACAGTGTCTTAGACACTGTTTGGGATTGCCAATAGGGTCGCAAATTGTATGCCTCATTAATATTCATGAGGCAAGCGGAATTTGCGACCCCATTGGGAATGGCTAGCACTCCCAGGGATGGTGGCCTGCAGACCAACATGTCTGGGGCTGCTTTTCAAATAAAGCAATTTTTCTCTTTCTTAAATGCATCCCGTTTTCCTTAAAGGAAAATGGGCTGTATTTCAGAAAGAATAAGGAAACATTTCAGTTTAATTTTTGAAGGGCAGGCAGAGGTCCCTGGGACCTCTGCCTGCTCTTAAAAAATGTTTTCTCACATGCTCACAAAGGGTAAGGGGTCCCCTGGGGATCCCTTCCCGTTTGCAAGTGGTTTACCACCTACTTGAAGTAGGTGGTAAACTGAGAGTGTTTTGCGGCTGCAAACGCGGTTGCAAAATAATAGTACATGGCAGTGAGTCTTGGTATTAGGATGGGACACCCATTCCTAATAGTGAGAGTCACAAACGCTATTTTGCGAGTCAGTGACTCACAAAATAGCGTTCATACATGCCATGACCCTTTTTTGCGGTCACAAACAGTCCGAACTCCTGTTTGCGAGCTCAAAAGAGGGTCATACACCTGGTCCATAGTATCGATGTAAGAAATGTATTATTGCCAGTAAAGCATTGGGCATAGAAATATCCAGATTTTAAATATTTGAGAGAATTGTATTGCACGTGTTCTTAGGAAGAAGCACTGGTCGCTTTATTGTGCATCATTTTGCACTTATGTGCTTGACCATTTAAAATTAGCACGAGATGCATTAGAATGGCACATTTACACTCTCTATTAGTAACCTTATTTGTAAATGGGATCTGGTAATCATCTCACTGATTAGTCACTGGCTGTCTTTGATAGCACTGGACTTTTTTCCACATTGTCATTGCATATTGAACATGGTGAAGAGGTTCATTCGAATGTCATAGAATTTGATGGACTGGTGGGTGTGAAGGGAACATGCACTATTGCTTCTAACCCTGCACCTTTTGTTTGTTCAGTGAAGGCTTCAAGTGCTCCTGCTATGTCATACCCGTTCCCGCTTCTGTTATCCGTGCTGACTATGCCAGGGTGATTCTTTGTATTGCACTAAGTACCACACTAAGGCTGTCGACACATGCTGCTTGTGGGAAAGATGGAAATTGGGGTCGGGAGAGATCTAAAATGTGATCTTATCTTGCACAGACACAGCCTCTGCTTTATCTGTTCGGAATATGTGTGTGACAAACTTGTACTGATGTTGCCTGTGATTTACATTTGCTGTTCATCTGAGAGTGGCTTGTTTCGCTGCAGCTATGCTCTGTTTCACTGCTGCCACACATCTGCTTTACCAGTTCTGTGCAATGAAGCTTGCACTACTGTTACTTGTACTGGATCAGATGAGTGAAAGTGCTGGAACAATTTTTAGAGTGGGGGTGTTCCTATAGTTGTTACATGAAGGACCTTATTATTATTATTATTATTATATTTATATTTATAGAGCGCAGCTACCCGGAGGTTTCCCGGCGCTAAGGACAGGATGAGGGAGGACATAGCAAAAGAGACTTCGGGCCTGGGAAAAGAATAGCCTATTGGTTAAACAACCATGTTTTTAAATTCCTGCGGAATTTGAGGTAACAGGGTTCCGTGCGAAGGTGGAGGGGGAGAGAATTCCAGAGGGAGGGCGCTAGATACGAGAAAGAACGTCCACCCATTCTAGCTCGATTAATCCTGGGTACCTGAAACTTATGCTGGTTTGAGGAACGAAGGACACGTGAAGGGCAGTATTCGTGAACTATGGTTCTAAGATAGGGTGGTGCCTTGCCTGATTTGATTCTGTGCATATAGCACATGGCTTTGAATTTTGTGCGGCTTTCAATTCGGAGCCAGTGAAGGTTGCGTAAAGAGGTAGAAGTGGAGGATTTGTTAGGTAGTTTGCAAAGCAGCCTAACCGCTACGTTTTGTACCATCTGAAGTTTCCTCGTTACTTTCTTGCAGGCACCAAGGTACAGGATGTTGCTGTAGTCCAGTCTAGATGTTATTAGAGCCTGGACTACGGTTTTTTGTGTGTCCTTAGGAAGCATCCATTTAATCTTCCTGAGCCACTTAAGGATAGTGAAACAGGTAGCAGCAACTCTGACCACTTGTTGTTTCATGGACATTTGGTCATCAAAGATGATGCCAAGGTTGCGGGCAGTTTTGGAGGGGGAAGGGAGAGGCCCCATCTGAGGCGGCCAGTGATGTGGGCCCCACAGGGCTGCATTTTTACCAAAAAGAAGGAGTTTGGTCTTTTCCCCCGTTGAGTTTGAGCTTATTTTCATGCATTCATTTGGCAATATTGTTGAGTCCGGAGCAAAGGGAAGATGGGTTAGAGTGCGCATTGGCGGAAAGTGAATAGATCAGCTGGGTGTCATCAGCGTATGAATAAATAGTAAGCCCAGCTTGTTCCGCAATGGTGACTAGAGGGCTAATGTACAGATTAAACAGTAGGGGGCTCAGAATCGAGCCTTGAGGGACACCAAACTGTGAGTTATGTTTTTTAAAAGTCGAAGTGGAAGAAAAGACTTGGAAAGTTCTATCATTGAGGAAGCTTTCGAGCCTTTCAAGAGCAGGCCCAGAGATACCGCAGGATTGCAGGGTGTTGAGGAGGATGGTGTGGGAAACCGTGTCAAACGCGGCACTAAGATCGAGTAAGATGAGTGCCACGGTTTCCCCATTGTCCCCCATTTTCCCTCTTCAGTAGAGAGCAACACTTTTTTGGGGGTGAGGCAGTGTGCGCCCACCCCCCTCCTATTTGAAAAGGCTTCCTTGAGCTAACGAGCTGACGAGCTCTGGTTGATGCACCTGTGCCCAGCGAGTGGTACTGAGACCTGAGAAGACTTTGGGCAGCATCTCCATCACCCCCAAAAAAGTGTTGCTCTCTACTGAAGAAGGACAATTATCCTGAAACACGTGTCTAGGGATACACAGCACTTGCTGCACCAACAAGGGTGAAAAACTAAAGCCTGACACCAAAGAAAGTGTTATCATGCACTGCATTTATTATGATGCATCGGGGCAAACTGAGTGCTGGATTGTGAGGCAGTGTGCGCCCACCCCCCTCCTATTTGAAAAGGCTCCCTTGAGCTAATGAGCTGACGAGCTCTTGTTGATGCACCTGCGCCCAGCGAGTGGTACTGAGACCTGAGAAGACTTTGGGCAGCATCTCCATCACCCCCAAAAAAGTGTTGCTCTCTACTGAAGAAGGACAATTATCCTGAAACACGTGTCTAGAGATACACAGTACTGGCTGCATCAACAAGGGTGAAAAACTGAAACCTGACACCGAAGAAAGTGTTATCATGCATGGCATTTATTATGATGCATCAAGGCAAACGGATCACTGACAGAATATCGTGGAAAAAATATAATTTAAGGGGGCGCTAGGTGGCGCCAGACCGAGATGGCCGCACCGATGTGAGGCTCCCGCCGGACCGAGCGCTCCAACCTCTCCTTCAGTGATCCTGCCCTGATAAATCCGCGTTTGCATCGCACCTATGCCTGTCTCTCATCGCGCTGCTCACGGCGATCCCAGACTCGCCCTGTTTGCCTGCTTTCTGCCGGGACTGGCTGCCTGTTTGTGCTGGGGCGGCCCGAGGTGCTGCTGCGGTGTTCCTACTGTCCGGCTCCTCTCCCTCAGGACAGTCCGGTGCTTTGCGGCCTTGCTGTGGTGGTCTGGGGGTCGGCCCACAGCGGAGATCCGGCCTGCGGGGCACCTGAGGACTACATCCGATACCCTGGGGGGGGCACGACTTCCCAGGTGAGAGCTGCCCGATTTCTCCTTGTCTCTCCTGCTGCTGCCCAGCCCGCCCTCCCTCCCCCCGCCACCGCTGCTGGGCCCGACTGCGCCGCGCTGTGTCCTTGGCGCTCGGACCTCCCGCCATCTTGGGCTGACTGCTGCTGGGCTGTGGCGGCTGGGAGCGGTACCAACGCTGGACTTGCCCTCCGTGCTTTGACCAACCCCCCCCATACACCTGAGGCATTGACTGCACCATCCGCCTGGGTTCCTCCTTTGGTGCTGGAGTACTCTCGCTGCCTGTGCTGCAGACGCTCGATCCCGGGCTGAGACTGGGTCGCACCGGGCCTTGCCTTGTGGGGTTGCTGCATGGTCCTGGACCCTTCCTGGGACATATTTTCTCCCCACTTTGGACCCCCCCCCATCTCTGCCTGGCTCGTCTTCCCTGCCGCACTGCATGTCTGCCTTGGCTTTCTGCCGGTCCTCTCAGCTGGCCTCCCCCTCGCCCCCTTCTCATTGCCACTGCTGCTAGATCTGCGTCCTCCACCCCTGTGCGAGAGGCACAGACTCGACCTGTTGTGAGGCCTGCACAGTCGGTGGCGCTGCGTGGGACGCCGGTCCGCGGTGCTGCCGCTCCTGCAGGGCTAACATCCTCGCTGGCCCCCTGCGGGGGTACCATTTGGAGCCTGGGCCTCCTAGCTGGGCTTCTCACTACTGCCTGCGAGTGCACGGCCTGAAGGACATTGTCTCGGCCTCCACCATCCACTCCTTTGAGTCCTGGCGACTGCTTCTCCTCCGTCGTCTCGGGCGCCCAGGGGAGTCATGGGCCGCGGTGACGCCAGGCAGTCCAAGATCCCTTTTGAGACTAAAAAAACTCCAAAATCGACGCCGGAGCCTGATGGGGGCCCGGCCTCCCAGGCGCCTCCGGATGAGGACTGGAGGGCATTGTTGCTGGGCCTGAAGCAAAGCCTTGTTACTATTGACACCAAGATTGATAACATCAACATGCGCATGGACAGTGTGGTCACTAGGCTTGAACAGCATGACACTCGTCTTAAGGACACGGAAGATAGGATCTCTGTCCTGGAAGATGGCGCCACCTCGACAAGCAACCAAGTCACCCAGATGGACAGACTGCTTAAGCTCATCGCAGATAAGAACGAGGACTTGGAAGCGAGGTCTCGGCGGAATAATGTACGCGTCCTGGGCCTTGCGGAGACCACCAACACTGGTAAAATGGAGACCTTTATGGAGAACCTCCTTGTCGAACTGTTTGGGAAAGAATCCTTCTCGTCGCACTTCATTGTTGAGAGAGCCCACAGATCACTTGCGGCGCGCCCACCTCCCGGAGCGCAACCTCGCCCCGTAATTGTTCGCTTTCTGAATTATAGAGACAGAGACTCGGTGTTGAGACGGGCAAGGGAGGTGGTGACTGTGCATTACTGTAACACCACTCTCTCCTTCTTTCCCGATTTCACCTCCGCCGTACAGGAGGCCAGGCGCAAATTCACGGCGGTCAAGAAGAGGCTCCAGGCAAGGGAGATGTCATATGCTATGCTCTACCCTGCCAGACTGAAAGTCACGTTTCAGGGTAAACATCACCTCTTTTAAAATCCTCATCAGGTGGAGGACTTCCTTAAGAGCTGCAGAGGGGAGGGGGGTGGCGCTGATGCGGCTCGGCGCAGATCAAGATCGCAATCACCATTGTCGCAGCAAGACTGAGATGGAGCTGGCAGACAGTGCGATGTAAATCACCTTGGACACACTTGGGCTGGTGTGATTTGTATTGGTTACTAATTTGATGCAGGGTCTCACTGTCTAATGTCACATGCCTGCGCTCGGTCACCCGCCTCCGTCCCACGTCAGACGACAGGTTCACCTGTGGTCAGTGGGTGTAAGTAAGGAGGCGGTTTTGGCGCGTCTGGGGCCCCTAGTTTCGGTCCCCCCAATGGGCGAACCCTTGAGCACTTCTTCCCTCCTGGGAAGTGGTTTTGTTGTTCTACTCTGTTTCGAGAGTCACTGGTTAGGGTTTCGGGGTACTGGGTGGGGGTTGAATTCCCGGCCAGTTGGGGTTGCCGGTGTGGGTGGGAATGTTTTTTGTTTCCTTACTGACGACCTAGCCGTACGTGTTGTGTTGTATCTGGATGGGATGTGGGGGGGGTCATCTGCAAGACAAGCTTACTGCGTTTGGAACTTATTGTGCTCTGGTCTTCAACGATGTGTTTTCATGCTACAGGATGCTACTTTTGTGTGAATGGGTGACGTAGAGAATGTGTCACCGGCGCACCAACTCCAGCTGGTGTCGTGGAATATAAGGGGGCTGAATGACCCACGGAAGAAGAGGCAAATCTTAGGGTACCTTGATAGGCATTGTATTTCCATTGCTTTGCTCCAAGAAACACATTTACGGTCGGATAGCTTGCCCCTCTTTGCATCTAGATGGGCTTCTTGCAGGGTCTTCTCCTCCTACTCTAATTATGCCAGGGGAGTCACGATCTTGGTACGGCGGGGCGTAAGGTTTGTGCCTGTGGGTACGGAAGTGGACCCGGGGGGGCGATACTGTATGGTCTGGGGGACGCTACACTCTCATTCGATTCTCCTTGCATGCTATTATGGCCCCAATATTGATGACACTTCGTCGCTGCTTACATTATGGGGGAAAATTCAAACCCTGGGCGTGAGCCATGTGATCCTCGGTGGCGATTTCAATGCCGTCATCTCGCCGTGCATGGACCGCTCTTACCCTCAGGCGGTACACTATTCTCGTACCCAGCGCGTCCTCTCTTCCTTTATCACGGACCACTCCCTCATCGATTCCTGGAGGCACTTGCACCCGTCCCTCAAACAGGGCACTCACTATTCTGCTGTACATTCCACATGGGCGAGAATAGACTACGTGTTCTTATCGGTGGGCCTCTCTCCCTGGTTGACCAAAGCTATTCTCCTACCCAGGACCTTCTCCGACCATTCCCCGGTCCTCCTATCACTTTGCATCCCCATTGAGACCTCCCCGTATCTTAGCTGGCCCCTCAATCCCTCCAACCTTGCTGATTCCGCCTTTCGAGCTGACCTTGAACAGGACATCCAAGATTTTTTTGACCGAAATGTGGGGTCGGTATCGGACCTCACCGTGGTCTGGGAGGCTTTCAAAGTCACTGTCCGTGGGTGGTGTATTTCTAAGGGGGGTGGGGTCCTTAAATCCCTGTGGGGTGAGCTTCGCAAACTCGAATCCGAACTGAGGGAGCTGGAGCGCATTGCCGCGCGCGGGCCCCGAGACCATGCCTCTAATGCTCTCCTTCGTGAAAAACTGAATGAATACACCGAGGCGGCGGAAAGGGAGAGTAAATTCCTTGGCAAGCACCACACAGTGCGTGTCTTTGGTGAAGGGGACAGGCCCGGAAGAGTGCTTGCCTCCGCGGTGCGACCCCCTAGGTACAATGGCTATGTCACCACTCTGCTGGATGAGCACCAAGCCCCACAGCGAGATCTGCCCGCACAACTACGCATCCTTACCGATCACTATTCCGCTCTCTACACCTCTCACAAGTCGGTCCCTATTAACCTAGGCTCCTACCTGGACGACACTGCCATTGCCTGGCTCGGCCCGTCCCAACAAAAATTTCTCCACCATATACTCGAAGTGGATGAAATCAAAGATGCCATTATGTCCATGAAGTCAGGTAAGACGCCTGGATCTGATGGACTGCCAGTCGACTTTTACAAAGCGTACGTCCATATCCTAGCCCCTATTCTCCAGCAGGTATACTATGCCTCTCTCGAAGGCGGTCTCTTACCCGCATCTATGCGCGAAGCCCTCATCACTTCCCTGTTGAAACCGGGCAAACCTCCGGAGCACTGCGACTCCTACAGACCTCTGTCCCTACTTAATACGGATGTTAAAATCCTAGCGAAAGTCCTGTCGTCCCGCCTTAACCTGCTGATGGAGCGCCTGGTCCTTCCCGACCAGGCAGGCTTCGTTCCCAATAGGGCAACCTCCCATAACCTACGTACCCTCCAGGCAGTACTACAGGATATTAATCCAAGATGCGAGGCTGCGGCTGTGTTCCTCGACGCCACTAAGGCGTTTGATTCTCTTGAATGGGATTATCTATTTGCCCTCCTTGAACGCATGGGGATTCCTTACAGCTTCCTCGACTGGATTAGACAGCTTTATGGTGAACCGTGTGCTTCCGTCCTCGTCAATGGGGCACGGTCTGCCCCTTTTCCCATCCAGAGAGGCACAAGACAGGGGTGTCCCCTTTCCCCCGTCCTTTTCGCGATCGCCATAGAGCCGCTTGCTGCTAAACTCCGACAGCACCATAACCACCGTTCTCTTATCTACCCGGAGCGACAGCTCCTTGTGGCATTATATGCCGATGATGCCACCCTATATGTCGACAAGCCACACGATAACCTCAACCCCCTGCTACGCGAAATCACTAAATTCGGCGCTATCTCAGGAATTCAAATTAATTGGGCAAAGTCTGCACTCTTCCCCTTAACAGATAAAACCGTGCAATTTCCCCTAGACTACCCCCTGATGTGGGAATCCGAGGAAGTCAAGTATCTTGGTGTGATAGTGTCCCGCGACCGCGAGACCCTCATCAGGGCTAACTATGGCACGGTACTTGACAAGCTAACTGATAACATTACCAAATGGATCCATCTCCCGTTATCAATGGCAGGGCGCATTTCCCTAATAAAAAATGGTTGTCCTTCCTAAGTTATTATACCTTTTCATTAACAAACCCTACAGCCTGGGCCCCCACTTCTTTCGCTCCCTCAACTCCCAACTGTCGAGACTGATATGGGGTGGCAAGCAGGCTAGGATTAGTTTAAAGACGCTAATGTTGCCCTATCACCAAGGCGGGTTTGACGTTCCTGACTTTCAGAGATATTATGATTGTGCCCAGGCCCACTTTGTGGCGTACTGGTTACATCCCCCTCCCTTCATGGCCCACCTTGCGGTGGAAGATGGCTACATGCGTCCGGTACAACCGTCGGGATATCTTTATACCGACTCGAAGATATCAGAACGAGATCCCACTACAGTGGACTGTACGGTCCATGCTTGGTGCCGCATCGCGGCCCGCATGGAGGTTACCTTTTTATACTCGCCATGTATGCCACTAGCGCACGACCCTAGATTGCGAGTCACCTGCGAGGAGATAGGGCGCAAGCTCCTCAAGAGACTAGCGATTCACACCTGGGGAGATCTCTTCCTTCAGGGGCAGTTCCGTTCTTCGGCACAGTTCTTTGGGGAGACCCACCCCACAGTCATGGACACATTCCTTTATGTCCGCTTACGACAAAACGTCAGGGCAGTCATTCCGAACTTTCCTGATGAGCCGGACGTCCTCCCTCCCTTGCATACACTTTTACAAACTGACGCCCCTAAACACGTGGTGTCCATGCTTTATAAGCACGCCCAGCCTGCCCCTTCCCCTTCCCCGCTTAGGGTTCGTAGCGAATGGGACGGTGACCTTGACGCACCGCTCTCTGACGAACAGTGGGAAGAAAGTTGCTCACATACCACCGCAGTGACGGGTAATACTCGCTTGCGGCTAATTCACTTTAAATTCCTGCACCGTGTACTTCACTCCTTACAAATTATTCCGGCTTGGCCTCCGTGATAATGATTGCTGCCTACGCTGCGGGGCAGGAGGGGCTGACTTCTTCCATCTGGCGTGGACCTGTCCTGCAGTAGCGGAGTGCTGGCATGCCGTTTTTGAAGCATTATCTGATATGGTTGGGATTGGTATGGCCCCCTGCCCTAAGACTGCCCTGTTGGGACACCCGGTCCCGGCATTGAAAACTAATAAAAAACTGTTTGCGTGGGGCCTCCTGCTGGCCAAACGTCATGTTGCATGTAGATGGGGTAGAGGCCGTGCCCCAAAATTCAAGGTCTGGCTCAACACGATGTCTACCTGGCAAGACCACCTCCACAACTACTCTGAACTCTTACCGCACAAGTCACGCCCCAGGGACATATGGGGGCCCCTCACTGCCTACTTGCTCCGACACCAGTGCGATGACCCTCCAAATGACTGAAGCACTCTCCCCTTCTTCTCTGCCCTTGGCCTGTTCCCTGCCCTGACCGCCCGGTTCCCACACCTACCTCCTCCCTTCCCCCCCCCCTTCCCAGGCTGCCTTCCCGTGGACGGTCCTGCTTGACATCTGCGCCCTTGGGCCCCTTTGCCCTATGATACTTCCCTGCCTTCTAGTCATGGGTTGCCCTTATGCATTCCTTGCTCACCCTCGCTGCCCGGCCTCTACTAGCTTGTGTCCTGCTGCTCGCGGCACCAACATCTTACACGTAGCATTACTCACATGACCTCTGCACTCTACCGTCCTCGCAGACTCAGTTACATGGTGTCCCTCCACTCCCCCCCTCCTCCCTTTTCCCCCTCCCATCCCGTGTTCATCATAAGCATCTCATAGGTGTGTAATATATTTATGCTGGCGCAGTTCGTCTTTACCTATTGCCTGTACTCTATGGTACCTCGCCTTCTACTCCTCTGATCCACATACAGGTTATGGTGGTACATTACGGGTGGGAGCGTCCCCAGTTTTGTTGTTTGGGGGGAAAGAAAAATGATTAAAAAAAGCCTCAATTCCATCCTTTTTGTATATGGTTTGCCTTCTCTCACTGTTAAGATATGTGCTTTTCCTGACTGTGCCTCCTTTATATCGCGGCCGGCCCTGGGGGGTTGTAGGCGACATGCTGTGTCTACTTATCATGCCATGGTTTTTTTTCAAGCACGTGTCTTCTTTCGCCTCCCCCCCCCCCCCCTCTTCTTTTTCTTCATAGCTGCCGGCCTGACGTCCCAGGTTGTAGGCGAAAAGCTGTGTACTGTTTCTACTGCTTTGGCACTTAATAAAGGCTTCAAAAAAAAAAAAAATATATATACATGATTTAAACATACTTAAAATACTTAAATAAACTTAAAATTAATAAATAATTAATGTTACTTAAAAAGAATTAATAATTTTAATACATATATATATATATATATATATATATATATATATATATATATATATATAGACATATTATTAACAAAACATATACAATATTTTAAACGTAGGATAGCGAGAGGGTTAAATTTACTATTACCACTCCAGTGAGTGCAACAGTAGAGAAAACATTGGATAGCGTAGGGGTAAAAATTACAATTCCCACTCCAGAGAGTGCAACAGTAGGGAAAGCATTGGCTAGCGTAGAGGTAAAAATTACTATTCCCACTCCAGAGAGTGCAACAGTAGGGAAAGCATTGGATAGCGTAGGGGTAAAAATTACTATTCCCACTCCAATGAGTGCAACAGTAGGGAAAGCGTTGGATAGCGTAGGGGTAAAAATTACTATTCCCACTCCAATGAGTGCAACAGTAGGGAAAGCGTTGGATAGCGTAGGGGTAAAAATTACTATTACCACTCCAGTGAGTGCAACAGTAGGGAAAGCGCTGGATAGCATAAGGGTAAAAATTACTATTCCCACTCCAGAGAGTGCTACAGTAGGGAAAGCGTTGAATAGCGTAGGGGTAAAAATTACTATTCCCACTCCAGTGAGTGCAACAGTAGGGAAAGCGTTGGATAGCGTAGGGATTAAAATTACTATTCCCACTCCAGTGAGTGCAACAGTAGGGAAAGCGTTGTATAGCGTAGGGGCAACAATTACTATTCCCACTCCAGTGAGTGCAACAGTAAGGAAAGCGTTGTATAGCGTAGGGGTAAAAATTACTATTCCCACTCCAGAGAGTGCAACAGTAGAGAAAGCGTTGTATAGCGTAGGGGCAACAATTACTATTCCCACTCCAGTGAGTGCAACAGTAAGGAAAGCGTTGTATAGCGTAGGGGTAAAAATTACTATTCCCACTCCAGAGAGTGCAACAGTAGGGAAAGTTAATTCTTCATATATGAATGAAAATTAATTAAATAATAATACCAATATTTATTTTTAAATAATTAATAATTTTTTATAATAAATTAATTAATCAATTAAAAATACAAATAAAAAATAATTCTTTAAAGAAATTACATACTAATACAAAGTATTTAACAATTAACAATATATTAATTAACAACTACAAAATAATAATAAATTAATAGAAAATAACCAATACATAAATTAAACAATGTTATTATTTTTAATTAAATTACTTCCCAACCTATTCCCCTATAAACCCACAACCCACTAATGAAAAGAAATTAAAATAATTAACATAATTAACATTTAATCAATTAATTAAAATTAATTACCATTTATATTTTAATTACTTACCAATTATAAATTAATTAATAATGAATTACCAATTATATTTTATTTAATTACCAATTAATCAATTAATTTAAAATAATTACCAATTACATTTTAATTAATTTCCAAATAATAATTAATGAAAAATTATTTCAAAATAAATACCCATAAATAAATCACATATTTAATTAATTATAATTAAATTACTTCCCACCCCATTCCCCTATAGACCCACAACCCGCGACAGAAAATAAATTATTATAATTAACATAATTATCAATTATCCAATTAATTAAAATTAATTACCAATGTTATTTTAACTAATTAGCAATAATAAATAATTCAAAATTAATTCAAAATAAATACCAATAAATAAATTAACATATTTAATTAATTATAATTACATTACTGCCCACCCTATTTCCCTATAAACCCACAACCCACTACAGAAAATAAATTAATATAATTAAACTAATTATCAATTAATCAATTAATTAAAATTATGTACCAATTACATTTTAATTAATTACCAATTAATAATTAATTAACAATTAATTCAAAATAAATACCAATAAATATATTAACATATTTAATTAATTATATATAGATTACTTCCCACCCTATTCCCCTTTAAACCCACAACCCGCTACTAATTTATATTACGCAAAAATAAAATACCATAAAATTAATTAATTAAAATGAATTATAAAATAAATATACACTTTTCACACATATAGCAACATAAAAAACACTTTAAAAAATTGATATTAACTTACTTACCTCAAATTCGATATTTTTGTTGTCTATATTCTGTCCATTCGATATTTTGTCCATTCTATATTTTTGAATCGATATTAATGCTGTTCTAGTCGATATTTTTGTAGTCTATATTCTGTCAATTCAATATTATGTCCATTCTATATTTTTGAATCGATATTACTGTAATTCGATATAAAAAACTCGCTATTTTGACTGTACACCTGGGCAAACTGAGTGCTCAAGTGTGAGGCAGTGTGCGCCCACCCCCCTCCTATGTATATATGTATATAGAAGAACACAGCGAATAATAGTGATGTTATGTTTGTCTGAGCGAGTGACTGTGTGTTTTGCACAATGATTGTAAGTTCACAAAAAGGTGGATATGGACAGCTTGCGTCACATGTTGCCACTTCACTAGTTGTAGTCACCTAGTTGAATGTGGTAAAACCTAAACTATAGTATCTTTCACACACCATATACGTATGTTGGACGAGGTTTGGTCTTGGTTTACTTGTCAAAAACTCACAGGTTCATCGATCAACACACCTCACATGGGAAGCAGAAACAATAGGTGTTATAAATAATTCACTATGTATGGTCTCATTTGTTTTCTCTTTCAGATGGAGCAACAGACATGTTAAATTATCTGTGTCCAGAAAAGGAGCAGCTATCTGCCATTGGTTAAAATAACAGTATAGCGAAATTCCCAGTGCATGATATTATTTTGCGGGAGGTTTTTACTTAAAGTCCAGCACCGTTTAGGGGTATAAGCAGGACTGACACATGTTGGCACTCGGGTCTTAGGGCCATAATACCCTGACTAACTCTACCATTTTCATTTTTAATATCCCTGGCAGATCCAAGAATAAAGGGATACTGGGATCTGTCTGTGGGCTTTTAATCTTTAACTCTTCCTGACCAATCTATCACTAAGAGCTCCCTGAAACATGGTTGAGTCCACCCTGACTTCTAGGCGTCAGCGTGACCCGATGATGAAGCATGACACCACTAGGATGTGTGAGGGTAAATAAAACAAAAGGATTGACCTCCTTCCCCACCTCCTAGTGGATTATCAGCAGCAGCTTCACATAGGGAATTCCCATCGTTACTACCTCAGGGTTTACCTGCAGCAAATTGAGTACACGATTTTGCGTACCAGAGGAGTACTTATTGTGGTTGAGAAGCAACCAGGCTCCCGTGACCAATCACAATGCTGCAATGCAGCATTGTGATTGGCTTTGAGCGTCCTGGTTTGAAGCTCAAACATGGAATGGGGGGCTGGGCATGTTCTCCACGCAGGCTATAAGGCTGCCTGTATGGAGAACGGGGAAAGTGCACATGACTTGCCAACCAAACAGTCATTGCGTATTTAGAAGTGGGCAAACCAGCCTTTTCCTGCTCTGCTCCGAGAGCAGTGCCGCCCTGCCAAGCCGCCCGCCTGCAAACTAAGCAGCACAAAAACATAACATGATAATTACTTAAAGTTATTATCATTTTTTGTTTTCTTTATGTTAATGTTTACGTTAACATTGCACTGCTTAAAAGCAGTGTGGCGACGCTCCTCCACCATAGTGTAGGAGCCGCCACTTGTACCTGCTCTGAATGCTAGTGAAGCTTGCCCTGCAGCTAAGCTGTTCTCTGCTCTCTAGATATTACGTCCATGAGGCGTAAACGACCTCCGCTGCAGTAGTGTGGCAACTGTTCCTTCCAACGAGCAAGACAAAATTTCACTTCTTACTGCATGCACTCAAAGTGAGAATTCTATTATTAAGGGTGTCATTTCCTCGCTTGTCCTTTTCCTATTGTGTGTTTAGTGGTAAACCGCCTGGTTGCCTTGTGTGACACGTGACCTGCTGCCACGCACACATTTTAGCGCTCTTTGAAATGAAAATGGTCTCCCAATCGGAACGTAGCAAATTAGCCTAATTGATTAGAAGAGAGCTCAAAGACTAATTGAAAAAGTCGTGCATTATTGTTCTTGTCTCGGGCTGAGGCGACCCTGCACTATGAGTTCCCCTAAGAATTCAAAGGCTTGACGCATTGACAACCAGTTCTGCTTCCTTGAGTATCTGCTGGGATAATTACCCACACGAAATGTTTCACAAATGTCCTGTTCTCTTTTTCCTTGCTTTTTAAATCGACTTTTCAAAGCGCTACCTACAAGCCACCGTAACACCGAAACACACTTTCCCAATATTTCAATAAAACATGTATGCAGTGCCATCCACAGCCAAGTTGTCTTAAGGTGGTGAACTGCCAGCAGCATCATCTTTCTTCAGAAATAAAAAAGAATAACTAATAAAAGTATTGTGGCTGCCTTTGCAGGCCTAGAAATTTCCAGTGTGAATCTTTTTCTGCTCACTTAATATGGCAGAAAAGTTGAAGTAGCCTACCTATAATTTGGAAGAGGTTGGTCTTGAAAAATAATGTAATACTCCTCAGATACTGGGCAGCTCAAGTGCTCAGCGGTAATAATAACATTTCATTGAGGTCTGATCTGGGGACAGGATCCTTCTGTTGGAGCAGGTTATGGAGGGAGGGAGTGCTGGCATAATCCATGCATCAAAGTTCAGGCACCAGCCTATTAAGCCTGTACATTGCATCTATTTACCCCATAGCAAATTAATACATTTGTCCAGGGCAGTGTTCCATCTTATTCAAGAAGTAGTCTTCGTGTTTTGGCGCTGTCGTTTGGAATAAGCAATTTGAAACAATGGTTACAGGAGATGGCAATGCAGATTGATACGTGTTAAATTCTCACACAGGCTAATACAGAATGGCCGTACATGTGTTTTATTTGTAATGATTTGGCAATACATTGTTCTGGCACACAAATGGGGGGGGGTCAATCTCCTAGGAATTCACTCACTAAAGTGTAGCACACAGTGAAAGGTGATGGTGGATGTATGATTCATTATGACTTGTTTCTTAAAGTTTCCAGCTCTATGTTTATGCTGTAAGGTTGCCCCAGTTGATGAGATCAGAGAAAAGGTGCATCAGTTAAAAACTCATAATTTCTCCTTCTTCTTTTTCTTTGCATTCTTAAGGATCCGTAATATTGACTGCAGAATATTGATGGTACCAATAGATTGAAGTTTCATATATCGATGTAAAGTGTGTTATTTTTCTTTTTCTAACAATAATTGTGAAGTTGAAAAAATATATCACTTTTTTCATGGTTTTAAACTTCATTTTATATTTTTAATGTTAATCATGTTTAGTTTTTTAAAGTATTTGTATTTGTGAAAGTTCTTTGTTTTTTAATTTGTTTTCTTAATTGGGGTGTTTTTAAATGTGTTTTAGTAAACATTTAAAATGCAATTTGTAATTGTAATGTTTTTCCAGCTCTTGGGTTTTATATGGTTTTGGGTGGGTTGGGGTTTATAGTAATGGTTTTATGAATCTAATGATTAAATATATTTATTTTTATATTTTTTATTAAATTTTTATACATTTATATGTTTTATTTTTTTGGGGAAATTAATAACATATTTAATAGCATTTACATTTTGTAATTACTAAATAAAATATACATATATTTATTTATGTTTCAGGTTGTTTGAGTTTTATTGTGGTTTGCAATGTGGAATCTCAAAGGGCAATGTTACCAACTCTTGACTTTTAAAGGTCCTAGTTTACCTTTACAGTCATTTATAAAACTACTTGACCTTCCACTATACATGAATAAATGATAGACGTCTTTTCTCTTTTTCTTATTTAGAATTGGGCCCATTTATGCTGCCTAATGGCATAGGCTGAGACGTGTCTGTTACTCTATTCACTAAGTTCAGCTGAACTACTAATACTTTGGCCTTTTCTGAACGGATTCAGATAGGCTACTATCCATATGAACCACTAACTCCGAGTGTTCATCACACCCAGTAAGAGGAATGACCACTTGCCAAGACATCCTTCAATTCGCTTTGCAGCACTTGAGAAGCAGGGCTGCCCTTTTCTCAACTGGTCAACTAGTTTCAACTACTCAGTGAATAAATGTTGTAACAAAATTGACCAGATTTCATGACCCTATTTCAGGATAAACAACTAAGGGCTTGATTACTATGTCGGGCGGACTCAAATGCAGTTGCATACTCCCATTTCTCTATGGGAGCTTGGGCTGCAGCCGTAAACTGGCTGAAGCACAAGTTCCCATTGAGAAATGGGAGATCTTTCAATCCCTGCACCGCGTAGCAGGCACCCAAGGTGCAATATAAAATTGGTTTCAAACCTTTGCAAACACACATAGAAATACAGATTAGACGGGGATTAGTTTATTAATAGTGATGCTTGACAGACCTATAACTGATCTGTGTGCACAATCTGCTAAGATTCTCCACTTGCCCACTCCAGCCCAGAGCCCACAGACTCATGCACCTCGTTCTTAAAAACACACAATAAATTAACTATAAATCTTGGGCTATTGCCATCAAGATATCACCACTCAGGTACTAAGCATAGAAGCCTAACGTAAAATTAAATGTAAATCTTGTAGATGCGAGGATTCCACTTCCTGTGCAGATTGGGGGGGGGGAGGGTGGGGGGTAAAAGGGGTCTGCAGAGTGTGGAGGGAAGAGGAAGATGTTGCCTGGCAAGCGGAGGCATTATATGCTCCCCTGTGCCTTGGTTGAGAGTCAGGTGGGATCTGGGGAAGAGCTCCAGCCAGCAATGCGACCCATTAGCATAGCAATTGTACCTGCCACTATTTCTGACCAGGAAAATTGCATTTGGTATTCTTGCACCTGAGAAGTCTGGGTATGGGAACATCAGCCAATTTAAGATTGTGTGGAGTGATATTCACCCTAGGAATTGCATGCCCCACTCATAATTGGGGCTCTTGCCAATAAATGTTATCGAGGTGCCTCTATTGGCCTATCAATTATACTGTTGCTCTGTCGTCGAGTTCTCCTAGGATCAAGGACAAAATATTTGCAAACAATCAGTGAGAAAGGAGGGCTCTTTTCTACTCTTTTGGTCAAATTAGTTAATAATGTTTATGCACTGCTTTCTGAAGCCTTGTCGAGTGCATTACATTCTTTTTCATACAGATATCAGTTTACGGTGGATTATAAGTTTGAACTTGCTATTTCTAAAATATAAAGATTTTCCAGTAGTTGCTTCTGCTGGTTAAAAAAAGAATTCAGTGATTAATAGCGTTAGTCACATGTCTAACTGACTGATATTTGACAAAATCTGCCTCTGCCCCAGCTCAACCTGTCTTTCAACCCAATTCTTCTGGGTTACATTTTAAAAGTTTATTTTAATATTACAGTTTATGAGACAAGAGACATGGGAAGGCCTTTTTAACTTTTACCCTTGACACACACATCAATTCACAACATGGTATCACAATTTACATTCATTAAATGTGCTTGGCTACTTAAAGAAAAGTAGATAAGTAAGCAATACATTGAATGCCTCCCTTCTCATCATATGAGGAAACCTCATACACAACTTGCAATTTTTGAAATAGTTCTAACAAATAAATAGCTACAAAAAAGTGAAGACTACTGACTTAGCTATCTGAGGTTTGCTTTCCCACCTACAGATACCTAAACTTAGGGCTCCATTAGGATGGCGGGCGGGCTTTGCCCGCCCGCCACCCTATCGGTCAACAGGACCGCCCACCTTAAGGGCGGGGATCCCAACGCCAGCATTAGGATGTGCCCGCCACAGTGGCGGGCACATCCTGCATTTGTAGCATTGTGGCGGGCGGTGCTCTCAGCACCGCCCGCCACAATGCTAGAAATGCATTTCTGCATTTGCATTAACAAAGTGGCAGGCATTGTGCAGTGCCTGCCGCTTTGTTAATGCAAATGAAGGGGGGGTACCACAGGTACCCCCCCATGTGCAATACCCCCTCCTCCTTCACTCTGGGGGCCCGCAAGGGCCCCCAGAGTGAAGACCGCATGCCTTTCCGTGCACGGAAAGGCATCACCCTCAGCCCATCATAATATGGCTGGCGGTGTCTGCTTGACATCGCCACCATAGTAATCATTTTCCGCCCGGCCGCAATGCGACCGGGGCGGAAAAGTGGTGGGCGGTGTTTTGCTCCGCCGTGGTCTCCCCGCCATTCTAATATGGCGGGGGAGAATACAGGGAAGGATGGCGGGCGGATTGCCCCCACCAGGCTGGCGCTGGCTACCGCCAGCCTGGCGGGGGCAATCCGCCCGCCATCCTAATGGAGCCCATAGTTCCGAGCATCAATTCTTGAATGTGAAGGTACAGTTTTTTGTAGCCCCACACAGCCTCACTCAACACGTAGTTGATGTGGTGTTTGTGCTTCCTGGGTTACTAACTGTCCTTAAAAGGGATCAGGAATGCAGTGGTCATTCAAATGCAATTCAGTTCTTTACAATCCCCCACACAAATCCTGCACTAAGTGAAAGGACACTTTGGGCAAGATGTATCAAGAATTGCTTTTGCGATTCTTAAATAGCGAAATTTACCAATTAGCTATTTAAGAATCGCAAAATGCAATGTATGTAGGATTTGCAAATTTTTTTGCGAATCCTTAACATTCCCTATTAATGAATCGCAAATTGCGATTCGCTATTAGGGAATGCATTCCCATTGATTCCTATGGGCCTTTAGGCACATAGGAATGAATGGGAATGCATTCACAATTTGCGAGTACCAAATTGGTAATCGCAAACTGTGAATTTAATTGCAAGGGTGCTTGGGGCCTAAAGGAACACCTGATGCACCCCCAGAAAAGGTAAGTATGCACATGTGGTGCACACACATGCCCTAAAGGCATGTTTCTGCGCCACATGACACTTTGAAAAAAGCACTTTTGTGCATTTTTCAAAGGAATCGCAAATTACCATCAACTTGAAGTTGGTGGTAATTTGCAGTTCCTAAATGCAAATTTGCATTTAGCGATAGCTACATGAATTGCATTTAGGGAATTGCAAATTGCCATTCTCTAACTGCATTCGCAATTTAGGTAATCGCAAAAAAATTGCGATTACCCATATTGCAAATACCAAGAGTTTCAAACAATGTAAAAGGCATTTTTGCGTTTGCCATCAGGCCGATTCTGCTAATCGGCCCATTTGTGAAGGCAAAAATCCTTGATACATCTGGCCCATTATACTTAAAAGTGTTTTATTTCAACAGTCTCATGCTGTTGATTAGCACACGTAAAATAACCATACAGAATATTATTAAAACAGCACTAATGCATATCACTAACAATGAGAATAATATGAACATTTCTACGATATTCAAAATGTAATTTGGCAACTTAAAACCCTAAATACTATTTCTATGTGCTCTTCTATGAGAGCATGGTGTAAACTACCCTCATCTAGAGTTTCTAACAGCCTGATTCATCAAGCCAAAATCGGCTCGCAAAGGGCCAGATTCTGACAATCTGGCCCTTTGCGAGCGCTATTTTTGCATTTGGGATTCATCATCCCAAATGCAAAAATCGGTAATAGCGATTTCGCTATTTTCAGAGGAATTACATTTAAGGAATCTCTATTTGAGATTCCTTAAATGCAATTCATCATCCATTTAAAAATTGTGAATTCGCAATTTCAGCCCGCTATTTACCGCGAGGTCAAACCTCGTGGTAAATAGCGAAAACTTAGAAAAATGCTTTTAAAAGCATTTTTCTAAGTTGCATGTTGCACACACACATGTCCTTTGGATTTGTGTGTGCGCAACACCTGTTTCAATTTGCATTTAAGGGGTGCTACAGGGTGTCCTTTGGACACCCCTGGCACCCTTTAAATCGCTATCTTATTTGCGATTAGCTAATTGCTAATCGCAAATAAGGAATACTCCCCATTCACTCCTATGGGCCTTTAGGCCCATAGGAATGAATGGGGGTTATTCCTTATTTGCGATTAGCAATTTGCTAATCGCAAATAAGGAATGTGTAGGAATCGCAATTCTTTTTGCGATTCCTACATGAATCCCGTTTTGCGAGTCTGTAATAGCGATTCCTTATGAATCGCTATTATAGACTCGCAAAACGGGTCTATGATGAATCAGGCTGTAAGGAACTTAGTGCACTGAATACCTATTTGTAGCAAGAAGCAGTAGCTATCAGTAGTCACAAGTGGAGCAGTGTGGCTCAATGGTTAGAGCGGTAGACCCTGATGCAGAGGTCTGGTCCGGGACCAGGGTTCAATTCCTGCCTTGGCGGGTCTTGGGCTCAATTTCCTCGGACCTGATAATTCTCGCCTCAGTGCCTATTCTAATCATGTGTTCCACTCTGCAACTCTGGGCAATAGCTTGCTTAATGGCCACAACAGCGCTGGGATGCCTGGCTTTACCTTGGGGGTGCCCAGGAGTGGACATTCCACAAGGAAAAACCAGGAAGGGTTCCTAAGCGATATACGGACAGCGCCGGGACACCTCCATTAGAGATAGCTGTACGCTTTACAAATGGCATTTACATTTACATTTACAAGAAAGTGTTCCTTTGAAAGAAAAAGAAAAAACAGCTGGGCTCTGCTTCTCTCACTCTTGGCTTGGTATCAGTTCTCAGCATGACGCAGGGAAGCTGTGGCAGTACAGCAATCTGATTTTCTCTTTCAGATTTTCTGGCAATATCTTGTGTGTTAACTTCGGCAAAGGACTTCTCTAACATAATGGACACTTGATGAGCCTTTTTTATTGTTGATCCCCGATCTTACCTTAAACGGGGAATTTTTAAGGAATTTCTAACCTTTGTGCATCAATAGACTAGTCTTAGGCACCTTAGTATAAACAAATACAATAAAAATACAGCAATCCAGACATTGTTCATGTTGTTGTTATTATCCCACCTTGAAATACAGATAACAACATACACATACTTGACTCAGACTCATGCTACATTAGGTGTCTTATCGATGTCACTGTCTGGATGACTTGACACCTTCACAGGTTATTAGAAAGGTAAGGACTGATGGCATCTACGTAAAAGGTAGGCATGCCGATGAATAGGAAGAAAATGGTGTCTTGGCCTGCTCAAAATGGTGTCCGCCCTTAGGGTCTTTATGTCAATTTTCACTAGAAAAAAAAACAACTAACCTGTTTGAATTCTATTGAGGCAACAAACACTTTAGAGGATATTTGAAAGAGCTTTTGGTCTTAATATAGTGCCAGTCTATATCGTGTGAAAGATTGGAATATTAATTAGTTTGCTTACACAACTGCTTGTTAACCTCTTCCGTGCTCATGTCAGAACGGTTCCTCATGAGCCATGAGTGGCATGTGCTCATGACGGAACCGTTCTGTCATGGCACCCACCCATGGGGAAGTGCTGGTGCGCCCGATGGGCAGCCCATTACACCCCCACAAACAGGGAGGGCAGTAGAAGGATTTCCACTGCCATCCCATCCCCCCTCGGCAATCCTTTGATATCAGCACTCGTCAGCTTCATCAGGAGCCCCCGGATGCGCTTGAAGCCATTTGCTTCCAGGCACTCGGAGAGAGCAGGTAGGTGTTTCTTGCTCCGGGGGTGGGGGGTTCTCATGGCATCGAGGCATTGGGGAATAGGAAAGAGTTTTTCCTCTCCCCGATGTCTCTTTGCAGGGTATTGCTGATGCATGATGGCGCATGGTGTCGCGATTGTGCAGCAGGAAGCGACCCCATAGGGAAGGGTTGCTTCCTCAGGGCATAATTTATGCAAAAAAAATTCTGCCCCCCAGGACAGACCAGCCCGTTTTTTTACCTTTCTTTCATGGGGGAGGGAGGGGGCAGAAAACCCCACTAAAGTCAGAGATTTGTTTTTATAATGTATGGGGGCGATCCCTTAGGCAAGGATCCCCCCTCATTTTTTGTACTTGTGGCTGTATTCTGCCCTTCTCCAGGTGGTTGAAAATCCACTAGATCAAGGGATTTTTTGTTTTGTAAATGAAAGTGACCCCTGGGCAAAGGTCACTACTAAATGGGGCCATTTTCTGTTTGCTGTTTTCTACCCCCTCCCCTCACTGGGGACAGATCGGCCCATTTGTTTGGCTCACTAGACTCAGGGATTTGTTTTAAAAGTGCATTGGGGTGATTCCCTGGGGCCAGATCGCCCCTAATAATTTTATTTATACTTGCAGCCTTATTTGAAGGCGCATCTACCCCAAGGGAGGCAGAAAATCCCACTAGAGCCAGATATATATATATATATATATATATATATATATATATATATATATATATATATATATATATATATATATATATATATATATATATATATATATATATATATGTTTGATGGCAGCCCCTTGGATATGGATCAGTTATTATTTATTATTTACTTTTGGATGTTTTTCTGTTACCCTTTGTGGAAGATTGGCCATTAGAGTATTGAGATAGCGTGTTATAATGTTAGTTGATTTATTTCTTGTGAATTGCGAATGTAATGTTTTCTTTCTCCTTTTTATTCGAGTTCAAGGCTTTTGCTATTTTTACTGATGTTGCAGGTTGCGGTTTTGTCACTGGTGGTTCTTCAGTTTGTGTTGCTGGATGTGTTTTGTAAGAAAATGTTTTTTGTTCTATATACTCCAAATGAGTTTCATTTCCCTCCATGAATGTGTTTTTGTAAATGGTATAATTATAGCAGTATGTTTAGCTTCTGTTTTATTGAGTCTGAAAAACTTTTTGCATTTGTGATCAATGTGTATTTTGTTGTCTTGTGAGCAATTGGTTTTGTTTTTTCTTTCAAGTGGGATATTGCTGTTTTGTGCTGTGTCTCTTCAGAGCAGGTGCTGGGGAGTGTAGCTGTCTCTGGGGAGGGAGTCATATAGTTTTATGTATATAGATCTTTGCGATAAATCCTCACTTTATTTATTACTTAATTTGGCACAGAGTTGGTTGTTGTTGACTTCTTTGTGAAGTCTCCTTTCTTATTAAGGATTATGGCTAACCACAGGATTACTGCTCAGCAGGTTGTTGGTATGCTTTTTTGAGTCTTCCTCTGACCATGGTTCAGGGACTGACTCTGCATCTGAGGCAGAGGAGGGAGTGGAAGATTCTGGTAGTGAGTTTTCTGTCCACGAGAAATCATCGGGTGAAGAAGCCACTTTTAGTGGAGATTAAGTGCTTGTTTTAGAGGAGGGCCTTGGTGTGCCAATAGTGCAGCTAGAGGCATCTGGGCTGTAGCCTGGGGCTGGTAAGGCTTCCCATTGGAAGAACTGACCTCTGGGTTGCCCCAGACATGGTGCAGTTGGCATTGGCTGAATTTACTTGTGTCCGAGGGTGTATAGAGTGGATACTGAAAACATTTTGCCCATGTATTTTTTTCAGTTGTTTATGGACAACGTAATTTTAGCGGAGATTGTTGAGCAGGCTAATTTGTATGCTGAACAGTGTTTGAGGGACAACAGTGTCAGACTCAGCCCAACTCTAGAACTACCCGGTGGACTTTGACAAATTTTGAAGAGTTTAACTAGGGCTTAACTTTTTTGATATGCTTGATAAGGAAGCCACCAGCGTCTTCATATTGATCTACTAGTCACTTGATGGCAACGGCTATAATTCCGGCAATCATGAGTTGTGATCGGTATTTGCTCCTGCTTCAGATGCTTCATTTTGCAGGTAAAGGTTTAGCGTTTCCATGAGATCACCCTGATTCTGACTGTCTTTTTAAGATTTGGTCTGTCATTGATCACTTTGTAGATTGATTTTCTCAGATCTATTTTCCATGGAAAGAAATAGTTGTGGGTGAGTCTTTGGTCTTGTTTAACAGCTGTTTGGTTTTTAGGCAGTACATTCCTAGCAAGAGGGCATGAGATGGAATTATGTATATGCTGTGTGACAGTAGGACTGGATATGTCTCTAATTTCAGGGTAGGGTTTCCAGGATTGACCCCCCTGGCTGTCCGTACACTTTCAGAATGAATGAGAAAATTATGTGGGAACTTAATAGAGGACTTTTTAACAACAGTCACCATTTATATGTAGATAACTCCTACAATGGTGTGCAGTTGTTGAGAGAATTGGCCAAAATGGACACTGTTGCTTGAGGCACAGTCCTCTCTAACCGTAAAGGTTTTCCAAAAGAACTTGTGAGTCAAAAGCTTGAGCAGGGACAGTGCAGTGCATCGCATAGTGAGGAACGTGTAGCTGTGAAGTTTGCAGACAGGAGAGATGTCTGCATGCTGACTACCAACCATGTTGAAAGCAATTCACCTGTGGCTGTTTAGTGTCAGGTTGCTGAAGTGCGCCAATCGGTGTGCATCTTAGATTACAATATGCACCTGGGTGGTGTTGATAGACTAGATCAGAGGCTGGAACCTTACACTGTTCTTCGTAAGGCTTACATTATGGATAAGAAGTTGGCTATCCGTCTTTTCCACTTGGCAACCTTTAATGCATTTGTGTATTTAAGGAGTGTTCTCCTGAGTCATCAATGACTTTTGCTGCGTTTCAGGAGTCTTTGATAGGCAGCCTTGTTGTAGTGGAACAGGCAAGTGATCCTAGAGATGGATTGGTGGAGGATGTGGCTAGATTGAAATATCGCTGCTTTCCTTATCACATTTCTCTCATGCCCATAAAATAAGACTTTCCCAGTAGGAAATGGAGAGTCTTTTGGCGAAGAGGTATGCAGTAGGAGACTCGTAGGTACTGCCCTGAGTGTCATTCTAATCCTGCGCTGTGTGTGCCTTCTTGTTTTAGAATGTACCAGATACAAAATAATTTTTGGGAGCATGCATGAGTGGTAAAGTTAACTGCCTGGTCTGTAGTGTTTTATATTTTTTGATCAGTTTCAAGGTTGGCATTAGTAGGATGTAGTTAGTTTTATCTTTTGTGTTTTCAATTTTGTGGCTACTTACAATGTATTTGTTTTCTTCTCTGCATAAAAATAACCCAAATGTGAAAGCGGTATGTGTGGACTGGCTCTTGGCTTGTGGTGTGCGCAGACTGATGCATGGCTGGCATCATGAGCGGACTGGTGCTTGGCTAGTGCTGTGCGTGGACTGGCGCTTGCCTGGCTGTATGCGTGGACTTGCAATTGAATGGAGGTGTGTGTGGACCTGCGCTTGACTGATGGTGTGTGTGGACTGGTGCTTGGCTGTCGGTGTGTGTGGACTGGCACTTGGCTGGTGGTCTGCCTGGACTGGCACTTGGCTGTTAGGGTGTGTGTGGACTGGCACTTGGCTGGCAGTGTGTGTGGGCTGGCGCTTGGCTGGCAGTATGTGTGGACCGGCACTTGGCTGGCATTGTGCATGGACAAGCGCTTGGCTGGTGGTGTGCAAGGACTGGTGCTTCGCTGATGGTGTGCTTGGACTGGTGCTTGGCTGGTGGTATGTGTGAACTGGCACTTGGCTGGCGGTGTACATGGACTGGCGCTTGGCTGGCAGTGAGCATAGACAGACACTTGGCTGTTGGTGTGCGTGGACTGGCGCTTGGGTGGTGGTGTCTGTGGACTGGCACGTGGCTGGCAGTGTGTGTAGACTGGTGCTTAGCTGACGGTGAGTGTGGACTGGACCTTGACTGGCAGTGAGTGTGGACAGGCCATTAGCTGGCAGTGTGTGAGTAGTGACTTGCTGCTGGTCACTACACACACTGGTAGGCAAAGGCCAGTCCATACAATCCATTAGCCGGTGTGGTTGCTGTGTCAGGCATGTTGGCGTGTGAATGTGATGGGCCCTTGAATGGTGCTATCTGTTGATGTGAGTGCTGGTATGTGCTGGGTATTCAGCTGGTGGTGTGAATGGTTTTGTATGTGTCACACATATGAAAGGTGTATGAATGGCCTGTAAAGAAGTTGGTACCTTGTTGTATCTTTACAGCTCATGAGCTGTGAGTCACTAGTTCAGTTTCTTATCCTTTCAATTATTAACAGTGCATTTCATTTTTGTGAAGTCTCTTGTTAATAAAATTGTATATATTAAGCCATCACTCACCCTTGTGCCAAATCCAACCAGCATGTGCATGTTTTTAAGGAATAGATGGTTGTGGAGTAACATTTGTCCTTTCTGTCTTTCTCTGGCATGGTGTACATTGTCCCTTTCTGTGAACGTTGTAATATGTTGGTTCCACGGATAGTGGTGTCAATGGTCTTGTGTGTATCATGTGCAAAAGATGTGTGAAAGGCCTGTAAAGCGGTTGGGGCCTTGACACAGCTTTACAGCTTACGAGCTGTGAGTTACTGGTTCCGTTTTTTGGTCTTTAAATTATTAACAATGCATTTCATTTTTGTAAAATCTCTTGTTAATAAGATTTTATAAACTTAACCATCACTCACCCTCATGCCAAATCCAACCAGCATGTGTGTGTGCTTGAGAATAGATGGTTATGCCGTAATAATGGTCTTTTCTGTCTTTCTCTGCCACAGTGTACTCTCGCTCTAGGAAAAATCTACCATCTGTAGCTATTTTCGCAAACTAAACACCCAGGGGAGCACACAGTGATGTCTCTCTCATGGATCCCAACAAGTTGTCATTCCCATAATGCCCTGCAAACCTCAAAATGTGACTAAAGTCACATTTTGCTTGCATAACTGTGCCATCATTTTCACACTTCAGGAAGAAACCACAAATTTTCTACCACCCAGCATTTCCCCAAGTTTCCCGCTAAAAATTGTACCATACTTGTGTGGGTGGGCCAAGTACCTGCACCAGGAAAGGGTCCAACATGTAGTGTGGAAACATCAAAATTATTTATCACAAACAAACCTGGTTTTGCAAGGGAGTCACCTGCGTTTTTGGCCCTGTGCCCGGCGGCCATCTAGGGAAACCTACCAAACCCAGGCATTTCTGACAACTGGACAGGTTTGTATGTATGGCTTGCATGGATCTCCCAACGGTGTCCTACAGAGAATCCCCAGCAAATCTCAAATGTAGCTAAATAAATCTTGATTTTCATACATTTCTGTGTGGAAAAGTTGTGTGATTACCAGGTTAACACTAATTTCCTACCACTCCGCGTTCCTCCAGGTCTCCTGAGTAAAATGGTACCTCACTTGTGTGGGTGGGCCAAGTACCTGGTGCAGATGAGGGTCCAAAATATATTGTGATGACATCAAAATTATTTATCACAAACCAACCTGAATTTGCAAAAGAGTCACCTGCGTTTTTGGTCGCAGGTTCAGCGGCCAACTAGTGAAACTCAGACATTTTTGAAAAACTAAACAACTGAGGGAGTCCAGGTAGCTATGGCTTGCATGGATCCCCCAATGTTTTCTTACCCAGAATAATCCAAAAAGTTGTGCTTCCCACTGACAAAGTGGAAGCATCCCCTGACGCACAGCCGTTAAATCCTACTGGGAGTCACCCAGAGTTCCTCAAAAGTTCAAAACAAATTTCTGAATGTTTGCATGTTTCTTTATTTTTCAAGAAATATCTTATTTGATTAAATTCATCAATTTTTTACTTTTGAATGCATTTTAGTAGTACTCAAGTCCAATGCATTTCGGTCATTTAGACCTTCATCTGGGACCACATGAGCTGAAACAAGGTATAACAAAAGTTGTGTCACAAAACGTAAGAAAAATAACAATACGTAAGAGAAATAACATGGTACATATTCATTAACACTGTCATATTACTAATGGTGACTTATTGTGAGATACACCCCAGTGCACAAACCAGCTTCTGTGTCATGGTGACAATTTATCACAAAAAACGCCCGTATGGGCACTCACATTTGTAGTATTTGCCAGCGTCTCATGTATTATGCTTGTGGTCGCATGGATGAAACTGTCAAGGAGAATGTGTGGATAACTTCAATATAGAACCTTCGTTCGTAATTCTAAATATTCGAAAACCGAATTTAAACTCGGTGTATAATTAGCATGTTATTCACTTACTTTTTCGACGCATAAATCAGCGTCTCCTCTCTCCTAGTCTCAGTTAGACAGCACGGTCAGTTTTCCGGCATCCACTAGACGCCGGTCCAATCATTTCCCATATAGCTCTCACTGCGCTAATCGTGATTCACACAGCTATTGTGATTGGACGATCCCCGGTCATGTGATCGGGGTAGCGTCCAATCCTGATCTGTTTCTAGTTCAAAAGCATGTTGACAAAACATCTCAAAACGTAAATACAAACCTGGCATTGTGTAAATTCATCAAACAGTGAATGTTTTGATAATGCGTGAACAATGTCAAATAGACAGTGGGAATAACAATAAAGTAAAACATTTAAAATATTCAACAAAAATATAACTAGAAATGGATGGCTACTGTATCCTCCAGTGCGGGTAAGGCAGAGCACAGAATGTGCTTAATTCTACATATTATCGAGTTCATAAATAGCACATGAATTCTACCCGGTCATTGAGTCCATAGGGCTTGTGGGTATTCAACAGATACATCCAGCTATTCTCCCTCTGAAGGAGAAATCTGTTGTTATCACGACCTTCTCTTTTTTCAATTACTTCCAGGATCGTAAATTGGAGTTGGGAAACATTATGTTTAGCTTCGTTGAAATGCAACGCTATTGTGGACTTCACATTAGCCGTTCTTATATTTGATTTATGTTCGTTTAATCGTGTTTTGATTTTTCTAATTGTTTTTCCCACATATGCCTTTCCGCATGGGCATTTAAGCATATAGATGGCGTTGCTCGTGTCACAGGTGGCATTGACATGTAACTTTATATTGTGTCCCTTCATAGGATGTGTGATCGTGTTTCCTCTTATAATGTTATTACAGTGACCACACTGCAAACATGGTCTTGTTCCTCGGTACATCTCGTCTTTAGAACTCTTTTGTTTCAACAGTTCTCCTAGATTTTTGCTGCGAGTAAAGGCAAAGATTGGCTGTTGTTCAAAACTGGGTTTAAAGTCAATTTCCGCTCTAAGAATACTCCAATGTGTCCGTATGATTTTTTTGAATCTATGACTCATGGTTGAGTATTTTGATACCACTGTCATTCTTTCCTGTTTGTTCTTAGTTTGTGTTTTCAATAGTTCTGTCCTCGGTATCTTCTTCACTTTCTCAATGGATTGTTCAATAAGAATATTGGGATATCCTCTTTTTAGAAATCTGTCACCCATCGCTTTCAAGGTATGGTCAACTTTATTCTCCTCCGAAGTGATTCTTTTTGCTCTCATCATCTGAGATATCGGTAGATTCTTTTTAAGTGATTCTTGATGAAAGCTTTGAAAATGAACTGTGTTGTTTCTATCGGTTGATTTTCTATGCATTTCCGTTTCGATTTTTCTTTCTTTTAGACTAACTCGCACATCCAGAAATGTTATCGTAGATTTGGAAGTTTCCCATGTCAGTTGAATTCTGTCGTTTTTCTGATTTAATTCCATTAAGGCATGTTGTAATGTGTCTTCTGTGTTCTTCCATATTAAGAATATGTCGTCTATGTATCGGACAATTATTTTCAAATTGTTTGTCCATGTAGGATTGTTTAGTATGTGCTCTTCTTCATATGCCTTCATGTATAGATTCGCATATACAGGGGCCGCACAATTGCCCATCGATGTTCCGACTAGTTGTTGGTACCATTCATCATTAACCTTAAAGTAACTGTGGTATAGCGTAAAAATTATCAGTTCTAGAAGAAAGATTTGCATGGATTTATCATGATCAGTTGCCAGGATGGCTTGTTCCATTGCTTCGATGCCACTTCCGTGGGGTATCGAAGTATATAAGGACTTCACATCCGCTGTACAAAGAATTAGTTCCTCATCATCTTTAAGCTCCAACTGGTTTAACTTAGTCAAAAAGTCGGTGGAATCTCTGATGTATGTCGTCATGTTTTGAACTGAAGGTTGCATGTATTTATCTATGAATTTCCCTGTGGCTTCATGTATGCTGTTTTTAGTAGATACAATGGGACGCAGTGGAGGGTCCCATAGGTTCTTGTGCACCTTGGGCATCATGTAGAACGTCGGGCTGTTAGGATTTTCTTTCAACAGAAATTTTTTTGTTTTGTCATTTATAGTACCATTCTCACTTGCTTTGTTGATTATTTCAGTCAATTTTTTGGTATATTCTTTAGTGGGATTTAAGTTCAATTTTGAGTAAGTGTTAGAATCAGCTAGATGTTCTTCGACTTTCTGTTGGTACATAGTAGCTTGCATTATAACAAGGGCTCCGCCTTTATCAGCCTTGGTGCATATTATCTCTTTGTTCTCAGCAAGTTTTTTCAAGGTATCCAAATCTTTATTGGTCAGGTTTCTGCTGGGTCTTTTTTCAAACTTTATCTTGTTCAAGTCTTGCTTCACCATGGTTTCAAATAAGTCAAGGGTTTTATGACTTGATGGTGCCATAAAAGTACTTCTGGTTCGTAATCCTTTTAGTTGATCCTGTTCAATTGCCAAGGGTTTATCCACTACGTGATCAAAAAAATATCTCAACCTTAGTTTCCGCATTAGCTTGAAAAAACTAATTTCCAGTTCCAGTGGATTCGTCAAGGTGGTGGGAACAAAAGAAGTACCCTTTTCCAAGACTGTAAGTTCTTGGTCTGTCAATTTGTAGTTCGATATATTGATCACTAGGTGGGTTTTGGTGTTGTCTTCTTTTTCTCTTTCTCCTTTATTTTCGTTGTCATGCTTCTTGTATTTGGAGGTTCGTTTTCTCCTCCCGGATCTCCTTGTGGGTCTGGGCCTTCGACTAAAAAATGATCCTCTGTGGTACCACTTGTTGCTGAGGTTGTAGGTTCTTCAGTGGGCTTATCTGTTCCAGTGGTTCCCTTCTTGGTGGTCCTTTCTTCATTGGATTGTGCATTCTGTGTTGTTTTCTTGGGTGGATAGTTTCTATTTGGAGGTGGTTTGTTGCTGCTGTCGCTTCCTGATGATGAGGTATCGGTGTATGGGGTGTACGGGCGATTTCTTCTTCTTTGGGCGTACACATCTGCCCATGTGTACACCTCCCCAAGCTTGTAGTCAAGCGTGTCCCGTTTGAATTTTCTTAATTTTCTCTCATTCACTTCTTGGGTATGACGATCTATTTGTTCTTTAGCGTCCTTTAGGGCTGCATCTAGTTCTTCCGTAGTCATCATTTTTGACAAGTCTTCTGTGAGTTCCTCCATTTCTTTGGTCAAGTCTATCAGGATAAGCGAGAGTTCCTCTATAATTAGTAGAATAAGATCCAATGAACAGCGATTCAAAATGGCGTACCATTTCTCTTGGAAGGGCTTGGAGTTTTTGCAAAGGGATGGCTTGAGGGCAATTCTTAGGCCTCTGGGTATGCGTTGAGCCTTATGGTAGCGGATGAGCGTACTTGCATGTAATTTTTGGTTAATGTGGCGCTTGGAGATGTAGATCAGTTGTTTCAAATTTTGTGCCTTTGTCCTACTGGAAGATGTTTGAGTCATCTCTTCCTGAATTAGAGAATAGATTCTAGAGGCTTCCCCCTCTTGAAATCCAAACGTGTCTGCCCTTGCTTCAGTACTCTTTGTAATCTCTTCATACTGCATTTTGGCAATTTTTGTTAGTTTGTGGTTTTGCGTGCTGCTCTCCTACGTGGCAAGAAAAGCTTCAGAACTGAAAGAAAAAACGAGGTTTTTGAGCGCACTGCTCCTTTATTGGTGTGTTGTGTTCTAACTTATGGTTTGTGGCTTTTATCAATTTTTGCGTGCAGTCAAGGCGGCGCCTCT
Source organism: Lissotriton vulgaris (assembly GCF_964263255.1). NCBI lineage: Eukaryota > Metazoa > Chordata > Amphibia > Caudata > Salamandridae > Lissotriton > Lissotriton vulgaris. The sequence continues at coordinate 877,613,736 of NC_141695.1, read as the reverse complement.
TGCCTTCGGACACCCACTGAATAATCCAAAAAGTTGTGCTTCCCACTGACAAAGTGGAAGCATCCCCTGACGCACAGCCGTTAAATCCTACTGGGAGTCACCCAGAGTTCCTCAAAAGTTCAAAACAAATTTCTGAATGTTTGCATGTTTCTTTATTTTTCAAGAAATATCTTATTTGATTAAATTCATCAATTTTTTACTTTTGAATGCATTTTAGTAGTACTCAAGTCCAATGCATTTCGGTCATTTAGACCTTCATCTGGGACCACATGAGCTGAAACAAGGTATAACAAAAGTCGTGTCACAAAACGTAAGAAAAATAACAATACGTAAGAGAAATAACATGGTACATATTCATTAACACTGTCATATTACTAATGGTGACTTATTGTGAGATACACCCCAGTGCACAAACCAGCTTCTGTGTCATGGTGACAATTTATCACAAAAAACGCCCGTATGGGCACTCACATTTGTAGTATTTGCCAGCGTCTCATGTATTATGCTTGTGGTCGCATGGATGAAACTGTCAAGGAGAATGTGTGGATAACTTCAATATAGAACCTTCGTTCGTAATTCTAAATATTCGAAAACCGAATTTAAACTCGGTGTATAATTAGCATGTTATTCACTTACTTTTTCGACGCATAAATCAGCGTCTCCTCTCTCCTAGTCTCAGTTAGACTAGGAGAGAGGAGACTAGCCAGTTTTGAACAACAGCCAATCTTTGCCTTTACTCGCAGCAAAAATCTAGGAGAACTGTTGAAACAAAAGAGTTCTAAAGATGAGATGTACCGAGGAACAAGACCATGTTTGCAGTGTGGTCACTGTAATAACATTATAAGAGGAAACACGATCACACATCCTATGAAGGGACAAAATATAAAGTTACATGTCAATGCCACCTGTGACACGAGCAACGCCATCTATATGCTTAAATGCCCATGCGGAAAGGCATATGTGGGAAAAACAATTAGAAAAATCAAAACACGATTAAACGAACATAAATCAAATATAAGAACGGCTAATGTGAAGTCCACAATAGCGTTGCATTTCAACGAAGCTAAACATAATGTTTCCCAACTCCAATTTACGATCCTGGAAGTAATTGAAAAAAGAGAAAGTCGTGATAACAACAGATTTCTCCTTCAGAGGGAGAATAGCTGGATGTATCTGTTGAATACCCACAAGCCCTATGGACTCAATGACCGGGTAGAATTCATGTGCTATTTATGAACTCGATAATATGTAGAATTAAGCACATTCTGTGCTCTGCCTTACCCGCACTGGAGGATACAGTAGCCATCCATTTCTAGTTATATTTTTGTTGAATATTTTAAATGTTTTACTTTATTGTTATTCCCACTGTCTATTTGACATTGTTCACGCATTATCAAAACATTCACTGTTTGATGAATTTACACAATGCCAGGTTTGTATTTACGTTTTGAGATGTTTTGTCAACATGCTTTTGAACTAGAAACAGATCAGGATTGGACGCTACCCCGATCACATGACCGGGGATCGCCCAATCACAATAGCTGTGTGAATCACGATTAGCGCAGTGAGAGCTATATGGGAAATGATTGGACCGGCGTCTAGTGGATGCCGGAAAACTGACCGTGCTGTCTAACTGAGACTAGGAGAGAGGAGACGCTGATTTATGCGTCGAAAAAGTAAGTGAATAACATGCTAATTATACACCGAGTTTAAATTCGGTTTTCGAATATTTAGAATTACGAACGAAGGTTCTATATTGAAGTTATCCACACATTCTCCTTGACAGTTTCATCCATGCGACCACAAGCATAATACATGAGACGCTGGCAAATACTACAAATGTGAGTGCCCATACGGGCGTTTTTTGTGATAAATTGTCACCATGACACAGAAGCTGGTTTGTGCACTGGGGTGTATCTCACAATAAGTCACCATTAGTAATATGACAGTGTTAATGAATATGTACCATGTTATTTCTCTTACGTATTGTTATTTTTCTTACGTTTTGTGACACGACTTTTGTTATACCTTGTTTCAGCTCATGTGGTCCCAGATGAAGGTCTAAATGACTGAAATGCATTGGACTTGAGTACTACTAAAATGCATTCAAAAGTAAAAAATTGATGAATTTAATCAAATAAGATATTTCTTGAAAAATAAAGAAACATGCAAACATTCAGAAATTTGTTTTGAACTTTTGAGGAACTCTGGGTGACTCCCAGTAGGATTTAACGGCTGTGCGTCAGGGGATGCTTCCACTTTGTCAGTGGGAAGCACAACTTTTTGGATTATTCAGTGGGTGTCCGAAGGCAAGAGGCGCCGCCTTGACTGCACGCAAAAATTGATAAAAGCCACAAACCATAAGTTAGAACACAACACACCAATAAAGGAGCAGTGCGCTCAAAAACCTCGTTTTTTCTTTCAGTTCTTACCCAGAATCCCATGCAAACCTCAAATGTAGCTGAAAAAATCTAATTTTTCTCACAGTTCTATGTGAAAAAGTTGTGGGATCACTGGGCTGACACAAATTTCCTACCCATATTTCAACCAACTATCCTTCCAGCAATCTTGGTAACACTTAGGGAAAACAATATGTTTTCTTAAAAGAACGCTCACCCACCAAAAATTCCTTCGGTGGCATGCTTCATCATCGGGTTCTTCCTGCCCCGCTGCAGAACGGGACGTGCTGTGACCGATTGAGACGTGGGAGCACTTTGGAAAGTGTGAGCTGTAAAGTGATGTGAGAGTGGAAGGGACAGAGGAACTTGTTGAAAATAAAAAATATCCGGCCACATGGAACTGAACCTTATTGAATCCTGTAGCTGGTATTGTTATAAAGGGTGTGTGTGGGAGAAACACACTGTAATAAATGCGTGTCTCCCGGTCTACATGTTTCAAGCCTTACCCCTGTGGCTTTTCATCAGGCCAGACTAATTGAACCCTTGTACCACTCCTAAAGAAACCGGATGGTCTTCTAAATTATTATTAAGGTGAAATAAGGAAATTATCATGCAAATATAATACCTAATAGGTATGTTTCTTCAATATGATCTGGAAAGATAGGATATTGCAAGAAGTTTAACTTGTCAATTAAGTTATATTGTATAAACACATCATTAATTTGTGGAACCCAAATTATATATTATTCACTTATGCATGTCTAGTCTATGTCATTATATTGTTAGTGTTGTGCTGCCCTTATGGAAAAACATACAAGACAATACAGGACGTGAAACATAAATCACACACTCTATAAAGTAATCATCTATATACAGTAGTTGCTCCTTATTTGTGGACATCGGTATACCTGGTTAGTAGTGAAACAGTTGAAGCACGCCCTGTCCCCCAGCGGGGCTGGAAGAACCCGATGATGAAGCATGTCAACAAGGAACCTTTTGGTGGGTGAGGGTCATTCTAAGAAAACCTATTGTTTTCCCTTAGTGTTACCAAGAATACTGGAAGGATAGTTAGTTAAAATATGAGTGGACTTTTCTTTGGAAATTTTTGTAAGACAGGAGGCTGAGTCCACTGCTATCCTCTTTCTCCCCCCTCTGATTAACTTGACAAATGTCCTACCACCCAGCGTTCCCCCAGGTCTCCTGATAAAAATGGTACTCAGTTTTGTGGGTGGACCAAGCACCAGTGGCAGGAAAGGGCCCACAATGTATTGTGGAGACATCAAAATTACCTATCTCAAAACAGCCTGATTTTGCAAGGGGGTCACCTCCGTTTTTGGTCCCGGGCTTGGCTGTCATCTAGGTAAACCTACCTAATCCAGACATTTCTGAAAACTAGACACGTGTGGAAGTCCACGGAGGTATGGCTTGCATGGATCCGCCAACGTTTTCCTCCCCAGAACCCCCTTCAAACCTCCATTTGTATGTCTCCACAATATTTTTTGGGCTCTTACCTGCCGTGGGTACTTGGGCCACCCACACAAGTGAGGTACAATTTTTATCGGGAGACCTGAGGGAACGTTGGCTGGTAAGAAACTTGTATCAGCCAGTGATTCAGCAGCTTTTCCACACAGAAACGTGAGTAAAAAAAAAAACATTCCATCTAAATTTGATGTTTGCAGGGGATTCTTGGTAGGAAAAAGAAAGGGGATACATGCAAGCCGTACCTCCCTTGACTCCCCTAGCTGTGTAGTTTCCAGAAATGTCTGCATTAGGTAGGCTTCACTAGATGGTCGCAGAGGGGATCAAAAACGCAGGTGACCCCAATGGAAAACAAGGTTGGTTTGTGATAGATATATTTCATGTCTCCACAATACGTTTTGGTCCCTTCCCTGCTGCAGGCACTATGTCTACCCTCACAAGTGAGGTATCATTTTTATCGAGAGACTTTGGAGAATGCTTAGTGGGTGGAAGTTGTGGATCCACGCAGATTCCAAAACTTTCCATCACAGAAATGTGAGGAAAATGTTTTAGTTTTTTTAACAAACTTTGAGGTTTGCAAAGGATTCTGGGTAACAGAACCTGGTGAGAGCCACGCAAATCACCCCATCCTGGTTTTCCCTAGGTGTCTGGTTTTATAAAAATGTATAGATTTTCCAGGTTTACCTAGGTGTCAGCTGAGTACGGTTCAAAATCCACAGCTAGGCACATTGCATAAAAACGTGATTTGTGTCACCCGTAGGAGTGGTGCTGGAAAAAGAGCAAGGGCAGTTCATTTTAATATAACATTTGTCGTGGCCAGAAGGTGGTTCGGTGAACTGTGTCTTATTCATCAGTTGGCATGGCCAGGTCACTGGTAGTGACCAAGGGCGCACGGCCATGATGGCAAAGTGTGATATAAAGTCAGCTTTCAAGTTGCTTCCAGTCCACCCGGATGATGGGAATCTTCTGGGCATTCATTTCAATGGTAAATGGTGTTTGGACAAGGCATAGCCAATGGGTTGTTCTATGTCTTCCGCACTTATTGAATGTTTCAGCACGTTCCGTCAATGGTGGGTTTTGGAACGGACGGGTCACCAAGGAGTAACACACTACCTGGATGACTTTTTCTTTGTGGGCACCTCAGACTCCACGGACTGCCAGAAGACCTGGACAGTTTCTATGTGATAATGAGGGAACTTGGGGTGCAGTTGGCACCAGAAATGTCTATGGGGCCCTGCACGGCTTTGTCCCCTTTTTGGGCATTGATAATGCTTTGCAGATGGGTTGTTCGATGTCTTGCGCACTTTTTGAATGTTTCAACACGTTACGTCACTGGTGGGCATCGGAACGGACGGGTCACCAAGGCGTAACACACTACCTGGAAGACTTTCTCTTTGTGGGCACCTCAGACTCCACGGACTGCCAGAAGGGCTGGGCAGTTTCTATGAGATCATGAGCGAACTTGGGGTGCAGTTGGTGATAAAGCGCGCATGTCACCCAGCTAGGAAATTTTTACTAATACTCACCTGGGCCCATAATTTTCATACACCTTAACATCACTTAGGTATCTCATACTCTACTATCAGTATAACTTGAGATTCTATACTACTAATTCCTATATCTGTTAATCCTAGCAATGTAGATACTAGGAATCAAAACACATGGGATCAGGGAGTTGAATTATAAGCTAGGTACTTAAGAACATTTTATAACATTTGTAAAATATGAAATAACTACAGACTCTGGGTAGGTTCACAATGTTATCTAATCATCATCATCATATGTCATGAGCATGAAGTTAAAGCAAATTAAACTATCTATAATCAAAATCATAAACAACGTATAGCTATGCAAGAGATAGAGTATGCTAAGCATTTAAGAACTTAAACTGAAAGGGAAGGTAAGAACAAGGAACATGCTATATTCAGATAACAATCTTTCGTAACTTTGATTAAAGGAGGGTAAAGAAAGGAAGCATGCTAAACCCAAAGACTTTCACAATTAAAATTAGCAGTTTAAAGAAGAACTTATTGCAATTCAAGATTGGATTTTAGTTCAAATACTATAGGGTAGGTAAGATTTGGAACATACTATTAAATTCAGCTTATCTCCTAAAAGGGAGGGTAAGAAAAAGGAACATATACTAAAAATTGAAACGATTTAGCAATTACTAAAGGTGGGTTGAAAATGGAAGATGCTAAGGTCAGTAATACATGAATATCTCTTTTGCAAAGGAACGGGGGAGAAAAGGAGCATATGCAATTAAGCTTTGCAATATTCAAGAATTTAGGAATGCAAAAATATAAAAGCAATCACCCACGCATTCTTTATATTTACCTAGGATAGAGTGAAGACCAACCCTGGCCACAGGTCAGTTGGAAAAGATGGGAAGAAAATCCTCAAGGACTTAGTTGCCAGTAGGCGAGCAAGTGCAGCTCATGGACAGTCAGGACAGGATAACCCCAGAATTTGGATCAGGACCGGGTTCACCAAAGGGTACGACCAACACCCGCAGCTTCGGTTGCAACGCCTGCGCTACTCCCTCTCTGCAAGGAATCTGCCAAAACCCCGATTGGGTTATCGAACCTCCCAGCAATGTGCTTCGCCAGCACTTTCACTTCCCAAAACCCCGAATGGGTTTTCTCGAACCTCCCAGCAAAGTGCTTTGCAGCTCTCTGCTTTCAGTCACCTATTGAGTGCGTTGGGTCAGTGACAGGTCAGCTATTCGGACAAGTCGGACAATTTCTCTAGACCTACGCTAGTTATAATATTTTTCGGGTCAGTGTTCCACCCCCCAATGTTGCAAGTGTAAGGATCCCCAATTTTGATTGGACAAAGAAGGAGGTCAGCCACCTATTTTCTAAACTTTCTCAGGCTTAATATTCAATTTCTGTATCAGCCACTTAAATTCCAGGTTCTCATGACATATGCTTTTCAGTTAACAATGGTGAATACAATATTCGTATACATTTGTTACAACTGTAGTACAGTTCAGCTTCTTCTAGCTGGGTTGAAGTTCAGGTTCCCATATGCATCTTTTCAGTCAATCAGCTCCTTGACGGGATTTCAAAGGTTATCTGCTCTGGAGACTTGCAGATCTCGCGCAGACGCAGTTTCATTCATGATGGCGTACAGCGTTACAATAGGCCAAGTTTTCGAAGTGTACATGAAAAGGAAAAGAAACAGTTTTAAAACATAGAAAAATGATTTCACTGTATACCATGAATTTCTATACGACTCCCATTACTTTATAATAAAGTATGGCATTAGGATTATGCAGAAGGAACAGTTTAGCGAAAGCGGCAATGCAAGCTTTGATCATGTGAGATCACAGAGCAGCCATCTTAGCTTTATTGCGCATGTGCAACTATTTTCCCTCCAAGACATTGAATACGTCACGTCACATGGGTATGACCGACGCATGCGTGTCTAGTTTTCCACGTAGCAGCGGCCGTTTCAGATTGCAAGCGTATTAAGGTTAATAAACACATAAGCAAGCTTCACTCGGTCGCCCCGTATAATGGAAATTTGCAAAATTTGTAAAACAAACATGCTGGTTACTTTATTAAGGTTATTCGAGGTTCATGAATACAAGCAAGTCGCTTAACGTGCGAATCCTTGCTCCATATTTGGCACCAGAAAAGTCTATGGGGCCCTGCCCTGTTATGTCCCCTTTTTGGGCATTGAGTTGGACTTGCAAGGGATGGAGGCACACTTCCCGGAGGACAAAAAGCAGCAAATGTTGGGGCTGCAGGTGACAATGTTGTCGATAAGCAAGGTCACTGTGAAAGAGATTCAGGTGCTGTTGGGTCACCTCAACCTTGCTTGAAGAGTGGTGAGAGTAGGGCGTACAGTGTGCAGGCGACTGGGTATGCCGCTAGCTGGACAGAGACCCCCCATCATCGCGTGCGGCTGCCTGCAGGTATGAGGGAAGTCTTGCAAATGTGGCAGTTTGTCCTGCAGAATTTCTATGGGACTCCATGGATGCAGGAGGGTGACATGGTATGGGAGGCCCAGATATTTTCTGAGGCTGCGGGTGGGAAGGGCTTTGGCCTTTACTGGCATGGGTAATGGTGCAGAACAGTGGCCGACGGATTGGGTTTTGGGGGTAGGAGTATAGCAGTTTTAGGATTCTTCCAACTGGTGGTGGCGGTCACACTATGGGGCGCACAGTTGGCACACAGGAAGGTGACTTTCAGAATTTACAACATGGCATGGTGTAAATGGGGAACCGCCAGTCTGCCAGAGATGAAAAAGTTTTGAAGTTAAGGAGGGTGTTGGTTCTGGTTTGTGTACGTCATGATTTTACCTTTCGAGCAGTGCATGTGCCATGAGTGGACAATGACATAGCGGATGCTTTGTCTCATTCACAGTGGGGGAGATTCCGCGCGCTAGCTATATCGTAGACAAGGCTTTGTCCTGCATGCCTCAGCATTTGTGATACGTGGCAACACAGGATGTTGCAACTGGTTTTAGGGTACCTTGCCCAATCCAGGAGGACTGCGTACAGGACAACATGAAAGGAATTGTTTGCACTCTGGTACTAGGTGGCGGGACTCACCGGCGCTGCGAGGGGAGGAGGTGCTTCAGTTCATTCTAGAGTTGATTGATCCATGACTTTCTAGGGTCACAAAGTGCTACCAGAGCTATGTGCGCAGCGCGTCGGGGATGTAACGCGGTCCTGTTGTTTCTCCCGCTCATTCAATTTTCTCGTTTTAGGTTCGGTGATGGGTCCTCTCGCCAGGGGGATGACTATCTAGAATATAGGACATTCCTTTGTACAGTGGGCACAGATCCAGGCCCGCGACAGTGATGTTTGGGGACATTTATGCTTTATTAAAGATTTGTTCAAAGTTTATTGGAAGGGCAGAGGGGGCATGTGATGGAAGGAGTTGTTGCAGGTTTTGAATGGCGTCCTGGGGCTGGTAGGTGACCTGGCATCTGGGTAATACATGTGGGGGAGAATGACATGGTCAAGTAAACTGCTTTGACTTTAATGAGGAGCATGAAGTGGGATTTGGATGTGTTAAAGCCGCAGTGGTCTGGTTGTGCTGTCATTTGGACATAATTTGGTCCACGTAGGGTATGGAGAGGAGCGGTTAATCCGGGGGCAATAGACAGGGCCCGGGGGAAACTCAACACTAACATGTTGCATTTTTGCTGGCAGCTGGGGTTCGCTAGGATTGCCCATAAAGACTTTAAATATGATATACCCGTTTTTTTAGTGAGGATGGAGTTAATTGATTTGGGACGGGCATGGTTTTGTACCTTCTGGGGATCAGGGAGGTCTTGGCCAGAAGGTTTAAATGTGCAGCAACGCTGTGGGGTTATACGTAGGGGGCAGGGGGGGAGGGGGCAGGAAAATGAGGAGGTGGCTTTTCCTCCTACTTTCCCGCCTTTTCCTGTGTGGCGGGGCTGTTCAAAGTTGCCCAAGATTGGCTGAAATTTTTAGTTAAGTGTTGGTAGTTTGTGAGCAGGGGCAGGACAAGGGTAACCAGGTAGGCTAAGTTTACACTAGATGTTTGTTAGTTACAGTTGCACAAAGGCAGGTAGGGGTTGGGGTCATTGGAGGACAGGATTTGGAAATACAATATTGTGTAAGATTGGGTAATATGGTTGTTATGTAATGTTATTTTTATTATGCAGGGTGGGGGATTTGATGTGGGGATCATAGGGATGGGTGGGGACAGGGGGTCAGGTACCACATGTATAGTGAGGCTTTAGTTTTGGAAGGCAGTTGCCAGTGTTGATAAATTGTGATATGCACCTGTTTCAATAAAGCAGCCTTTTACACACACAAAAAATGGGTCTTTATTTGGCTTGCCCCCCTCCCTCCCAAGCGAAACAAGGAAATACGTGTTTCACAAACAACTGAAAATAAAGTATATCAAGGCAAGACCTGGTTCCCCCGTCATATCGAGGTGTAGGTTTTATAAGGTGAAAGGGGATTGGTGACTAGAGAACGCTTCAGCACCAGGTGACACTACTGGTAATGGCGCAGCGTGGGAGAAGCGTGACCTTGCCAAGGACGGTGGTAGGGTGGGGTGTGTGTGGAGGGGCGCGGGGGGCTGTGCATTCAGGTAAATACCATTCTTTAGCAGGAAAGTTTCTAGTTCCCGGCTTCTCTCCCCTGCCTTTCGCTTTCAAAATTAAAGGAAAAGAAAGGGCTTGCATGCTGCTTCTGTGAGCTGTGCTGTGGACATCAGCCGCTCACCTGAGACTCCTCCCCCTACCTTCCCTACCCGTACTCCTTTCCGGAGCCATTTTGTTTTACCTTCCACACTCCAGCCCCCTCCCCTCTTGTGACCAACCCCCACTGTCCCTGCACACGATGCATTGCTCTTTACTGACCCGGGAATCGCTAGGCCCCGGCCCCAGTGTTTTTGTCTCAAAATTCTACAACTACAGAAATAAGTCCTATATTCACATTACTGGAGGTATTGCTTCAGTACGGTAAATAGAAAGTTTATGAATAATGTTACAAAAGTTGGGTACATTGTGTTAAAAGCAAATGTTAAAAATGTCTTCATCAATAAATAAATATGGAGGTGCAATAGATTTGTGTATTCTACGTGATTGCGAATCTCCGTGTCCCGAAAATGAAAGTTACTGCAATATTTTACCGCACAATCTGCGCCATGCAGGTGAAAGTAGTCCACTCGTTCAACCCTCGCTTTTATGAGGCATTCACATGCACACATATATGTGAAACTCTCTTTATGTGTATATACAGACTCATGTATTCATGTTTGTTTCTCATTAGTACAACGATCTAACACATGTGCATGATTCGTCATAGAAACAAAAAAGATGTACAAATGTTAAAAATATATATACCTCAGCCATCTTGTTTCCACTGGATTTGTTGAAACTCATACATATACGTGTGTGTAGTTACCTATTAACCATGGAAACAATATCCAGACAGAGAATCTTAAAACAAAAAATATTTTACAGCGCTGTAACTAAAAGTACAATTGGTGCCTTAAATAGTCTGTCCACACTGCCACCGACCATGATTGGACATTTTCTGTTTTTCTCCTTTTTTTGCACTGTGGATGCAATCACCTGGTGGCTCCATTTTTTCACAGGAAGAACTGCAGCATAGCAGAGGTACATTTGTTCGTTCACAATCACATAGTGTGATGAAATGAGGAACCCTGGATTAAACGCCGGGATCAAGCTTTTTTACGCCTTTAAATATGCCTCTTGACCGTAACTCATTGTGTGGCATGTGAGGCGAGAGATAGAGTTTAAGTTGTGTTGGAAAATCTATGATTTCCTTTGGTTGCAGGGCACCTGAATATTTTGTGTCCAGTGTTACACGACATAGTGTATTAGAAGGAATAAAGTGTCTCCCTATCTGTGCATAGATGGCATGTCACAGTTCATCCCTCGCAGAAGCACTGAGCCCTGCAGCCTTGAATGCCTGGGGCCAGTGATACATGCTTACATGCGCAGCTGGGAGTATTTTATCCTGTACCCGTTCCTGATGTTAGAGCGTTTAAAGTGACTCACACTATATCCACTTACAGGAACAAAGGCATGCTTTTGCAGACCAGTGACAGTGCACGAGTGGTACTATTTAGCATGCATACACATTTACAACTCTCAGAAACGTGGTCTCACTCCCCACTTTGCGGAGTCTTTAAGAAACGGCATCATGGGCAGGAAGGGTGAAAGAGCCCTTGTTGTAGTTTATAAATCTTCTGGAAAGGGGCGACCACTCGGTCCCCCCGAACGTATGGCGGAGTACCACGATCCCCCCGGGAAGCCATCTTGGGCGGGAGGCGAGTCTCGGCTGGTATGCCCGAAGCGGCGTAGCCGGGGCGCGCCTTTTCCCGCCCTAGAGTGGGTTGGCCTAGACACTGACGCGGCCGGCCACGCCCTAGGGGCAGGCAGGGGCGGGTTTACGCCCGCCCTGAAGACAGATAAAAGGAGAAGCAAGATCCGAAGGCATCCTCTTGTTCCTGTGCTCGGAAGCTGCACCTCCTCGCTGCACGTGAGCTCGAGACGGAACGAAGAGCCAATTTTGAACCCACCCACCAGCCCCTGATGACAGCAAGTGGTTTTTGAAGAAAGTTGATGGATAACTCTGATTTTCGTTACAGGTTGTGGTATTATCGTAATGATTTTGAGTATGTAATAAAGAATGTCGATTTGGGTTACGTTTCGCAAATAAAGAAATTCTGCTTTAGTGTTCATTGGTAAGCATGCTTTTAATAAAAATGTAGTTGCTACTGTCTTTTTAGTTTAGTCATTTAGTTAGCATTGTCGTATTTATTTTGGTCGGGCGGTAAGGTCATGATCGGTGAGCACTAATTGGAAGATCCCTATGAGTGGGCGTCACCCAGCACGGATGGGAGCGCTCGGGGGAGGTGGCCATTGGCCCCTCAACGGGGAGGCGGTCCCTTCTAAGGATGGGTCGCCGAAAGAAGAGGAAAGGCGGTCAAGGCCCCTTCCTGGGTAGGAGGGGTTACAGCCCCCTCCTGGGGAATTTCCCGGGGCCAGGACGTCTGCGACGGCAGATATGGTAAGTTGTGTGGGGTTTGGGGGGGGGTCTACGCTACCTTCTAGATACCTCACACGAGTCCTCGTACGACCTCTAAGTGGCGTCGAGTTTTATTGGGGCCCCCGTCAAGTCAAGGGAAATTGGTAATTGCACTTGAGGTACGCCTCTGGGCCGCCCCTCACAAGTGAGGGCGATATTTCGGGGTTAGGGATCTTGACACCGGTTACGACCTTGCCGTTGGCCCTTAAACGTTAGGATGTACAATTTCAAAATTTCAAGTAAATGTTTTTAGGATGTTAGTTCGGCTAGGAGAACCTTTGTATTAGAGAATCTGTTAAGGTTAGCCAAACATCGCAATGTGGTAATGAAATTGTACATAATATGAAACTGTTTATTTAATGTTTTAATTTTGTTTCATATTTTAATAAATACGGCCGGGGGGGTTACTCCCTCCCGTCTTCCAAAGACTTCAGAACTGTTTCCGTTTCCCATCCTTGGGGATTGTGTTGAGAGGGGGTGGCGGGTATCTCAGCCATATTTGATGAATGAGTAAATACACAGCGGCAGGAAGTTGTGTATCCACTTCTGATCACAGTGCGTCTCTTGAGGGCAATATTGTGACTACCCACACTTTGGTATAATACGGTTTGGTATATACTTTTTTCCCGCACACAGGGCTACGAAAATGTAAAGTATTCCAAAACACACTGCTCGAAATGTATTTCCGACTGCCGTGGGATTATTAGGGTTGTGACTGTGAGTGGGTTTCACTTCAGATGCAATGAACCACAAGGGTTGCCGGGCCAGTTCTGCAGAGAGTGTGCGCCCCATTCCTCCAGCTGGAGATTGTTTTTTTGAGGTGCTCTTTCTCCCCCACACGCTGATCCAACTTGTGACCCGGAGCTCTCCTGGCAGCCATGCTTTGAGGCCTTCTTGTCACTTAGTAAGCCTTGGCCGGAGGATGTGCAGAGGGCAGCCGTGCCACAGGCTGTGCGATTGCTACGGTGCCAAGGCGTGTGAATGACTGGCTGCCCCGGGCCACCAAAGGTGGCCACCTACGAGGGCGGCCACCCTTAGTGCCATAGGATGGCACAGACCCATGAGCGGCCTAGTGTTCGGGGGACCAGATGGTCCCCCTGTGATGTCACTTCCTTCATCCAGGGGGAGGGGCAGGATAGGCTATATGACCTAGGGGGCAAGGGTCAGGCGCCCTCTTTGTTCCTGGACTCGGTGGCGAGCTGACCCTCGCCACCCCCCTCCCCCGTGGACTTTGGACGTGTGGCTGCCTGTGCGCTTTTGTTAAGGTGAGAAGGCTCTTCTGTGGTGTGGGCTGGTGTTTCTGGGGGAATGTGCGGGGGGGGGTTGTGGATCAATGGGGCCCGGGGTGGAGGGCCTGGTGGGTCTTTGGGCAATTTTGTCTGTCATGCGGGTGGGAGTGTGGCATCGATACTGCTGCTGCCCCTCGACCGCTGTCCCTGCTGAGGGCCGGGGGTCGCTGCTTGGGGGTGAGGGCGGGAGGCAGCGGAGCGTTGGCATGCGTCCAGGGGGGGCTCACCTTGTTCTACGGGCTGTCTGCGCTGGTCCAGGTCCACCGGCTGCTTCAGGGGTCGGCCTGCGGTGTTGGGAGGGACGCTGGGGTGGCTTGTCTAGGCTCTCTGCACCCTCGCTCGGCCCGGCTGGGGGACCGGCGGCCAATTTTCTTTGGGCCTCTCCGGAGCGGCGTGCACTTCTCCCAGTGCTCGTTGCGCCCTCCGGTTGGCCCGCCGTGCTGCTGTCTGTGTCCTCGGGGTTGGGGCCCACGTAGGACTGTTGGAGAGCATGGGGGCACTTGTGCTGTTGGAAGGGGGTCTTTGTACAGCGGGGCGGACTCTGGGTGTCGTCTTTCAACTGTTGGGTGGCACTCGGGGAGGCAGAACGGGGCTTGGGCGCTTTGCTCTGGGCTGGGTGTCGGGGTCCTCGTGGTTGGGGCCCACGTAGGACAGGACGTTATCTTTGCTGCAACATGGCCTCCGACTCTGTCGCCGGTTCGCGCATGCGCATTCGTGCGCATGCGCAGTCCTTCAAGTACTACCACCCACCCCCTCCCCCTGCGGCCCGCGGCTTCTTTCGCTGCGCTTGTCGCTGCGGCGGGGAGGGGCTCTCTTTCTTGCCCTCTAAAGGTGCCGGGGGTGGGCTTTCTTGTCATACAGAATTAAATTGGTTCCTCTTGTGGCATTTTTTTGCGCTTCTCACGCTTAGGGGGGGGCCAAGGGGAATTTCATATGTTTATTTTGTCTTAATGCAGGGCAGCTGCAACAGAGGAGGTCGACACACGCTATACAGCTCACACACAATGTGGCTCAGGAACTGTGATGCATTAATTTAAACAAGAAAGCGTTTTTATGATATTTTAAATTTTCTGGAAATGCAATGTACTACGAATATTGGGCATGATTTAAGGACAGATCGTGGGCCATAATTAACTGGGCAGGGTTGAGCTGGGGGGGTGGAGCAAAGGGAACTCATGTCTCTTTTTATTTACTGCAGAGCTACAGCAAGCGCAGGCTGTCGGAACAGACATCACAGGATATAATGTGGGTAAACAGGTTTGGCCTACTGTGGTCAGTGGGCCGGCATCGAGAAAAACAATTGCGGTGTGAGGCAAATTGAATTTTCTATTTCAGAGAGGTGGTGGCTGAAGAATACAAGCATTGGGTGAACGGTGGAACCAGGATTGGGAACAGGTATAACAGGAAACGCAGTGGGCAAGGTGTTTAGGTTGGGGCAGGGAGGTGCTGGGCACAAGGCTGGCATGGGCAACTGGCCAAACAGTACAGGATAGGTTGCTAAACCTCTCTTTCATCCCCATTCAGCAGTGCGCGCTGTGAAGTCTTGGTCAGGCCTGGAGCTCGCTTACGACTAGTCGCCACGGATTGAGTAAGTAAGTCGGGGATCAGGGGACATGGAGGCTGCGGGGCTCGCGGAACGTTGCCCGAGCTACTTTGTTAAAATCTAGTTTGCAGTGTCAACATTATCGGCGCCATCTTGCCCCCTTTTTGAGCCCATTCGTGCACGTAAGCGGCAGCAATTTTAAATACCATGGCCTCTCTGCCCATCGCCGATAGCCAGCGCGTCCCTCTCTCACTCTCCTGACCTCACAGGCATCCCCCGCGCGCTGACAGCCCCCGCTCTCACATGCTTGGGCCATAAACCCCTCTTCAGCGCAACCCTGCCTCGGAACCCCATCCTGTTCCCAGCTCAACACCTCCCTCCATTCCTTTCATGATCCCGGGTCCTTTGATAAAACCCCCCCTTTCCTCTGTACCCGATTGTCCTGCTCGTACCCAGGCCGCCACCTGGCCTTGCGGATGCTGTTTATTGCCCCCATACAGTAGGAAGCTTCTCCCATCAAAAGGATCCACGAGTTGATCAAAGCCCCCACCACATGAGACCCGATCGACCACATGCATTCAGGGAATCGGCGGAATGTCCAGCTGCGCGAAAATCGTCACCTGTTGTGACCGAGGTGGGGACTTCTACTGTAAATGTGTGTGGGAACGGGCCTGAAGCGGGGATTCCGAGGATGCGTTTCCGTGCTTCAAAGTATTTGCAAGAATGTGCCACATGCAATAAACTGTAATAAAGATCATAAACCTGTGTATAAGAGGCTAGGCCTCAGAGATGCGGTTAGAGCACCTCGAGAAGATACCCTGTTGTCTGAGTTGATGTGTTCTGCTCCGTCGGAATAAAACTTCTGTTTCCTGCCTTCCAGTCTCCAGCGCCTGCCTCTTTGTTTGGTAACTTGAGTGGTATTAGAGGCGGTTAGCGCCGGGCAACTTTGAAAAAGGTCATCGGTCCTACCTTTTTCCACAATTGGCGTCCTAAACGTGGGGCCCATCAGTGACTCGTGGATCCACTGGGAGAGGTCCTGACGACAGAGTGAACGACTGCAACGATCGGGAGAGCTCCTGTCCGATAGACCCTCGTCTGACAGTCGATCATCCGAACTTCACTGGTTCCGAACAGACCTCTCTCGAGTGATCTACGGTCCTGACTGGGAACCATCAGGAGTGCCGCGACGGTCACGAAGAATAGAGGACGATCGGGCGCTGGATTCGGAAGACAAGAAACTGTCCATGCGGTCCGGGTAAGGTCCTGTAACACGACAAATTGCGAAATGATTGTTTGATTGTTTGGAAAATACTAGTATTACTCTTTGAATTGTTGGTTCTTTTTGGAGATTCACTGTCTGCAAACGGAGAAGAACAGGTTCTCTCTTTGCAGGTAGTGAAGGATAGGTAACGCAGACTTTTGTCCCTGTTGTAATCCGTCGTGCCTATCTTCCTCCCCCACTGATTGATTGTTTGGCCCGAACTGTTGTTCGCAGATTGTTTTCTGGAGATTCTCTGTCTGCAAACAGGGAAGAACAGGTTCTCTCTTTGCAGGTAGTGAAAGGGAAGGTAACGCAGACTTTTGTCCCCGTTGTAACCCGTCCTGCCTACTTATTCTCCCCATTGATTGTTTGATTGACCGAACATTGACTGTTCGATATTGGTTCTTTTGAGGTATTCACTGCCTGCAAATAACGAAGAATAGAAATATTCTGTCCAGTCTTTGCACGCAGTGATAAGATAGGTAGTGCAGACTTTTGTCCCCGTTGTAATCCGTCATGCCTATCTTCTCCCCACTGATTGGTAGCCTGTTTAGCCCGGACCGCTTATTAGAGATGAACCATCCGGCTCCACTGGAAGGCACCCCTAATAAGGACATGTTCATGAAGCATGGATTGATCGCCATAGCCTATAGCAAGCTGTGGCATAAATATACGAAGAAGGATCAGAAAAGTCAGTGGCCACTGATAGGATCCTTCGATGAGGATAAAATAAGCGCGCTAGAAACAGCCCTTGGGAAACACAAGACAACGCCCACTATGCTTGATAGTCTCGGCATGTGGCGCAAAGAAACAGAACAACGTAAAAAGAGAAATGAAAATAGGTTGGAAAAAGAGCTGCGAAAGGCAGCCCACCTAGCTGCTAGGAAATTAGAAGAAGAGATTAAGGAGAGAGAAGAAGCCAAACAGAAACAAGAGTTAGCGACATCAAGTCAGTGTCCGGTTAGAACACCCTCTACGCTCTACCCTGAATTACCCTCGAAACAGCGAGCCAACAATGATCTTTTGTTAGGTACTCCGATCATCTACATGCCCCCTCCATATGCCCCTTCCCAACCTTTAGCACAGCACCCACTACCCTCAAGCACAGGCGAGAGTAGTACCGGAGCTTCAGTCCCCATGGCCTCCGCGCCGGCCGAACCCCTTGTACTAGATACAGCACAAGCGACAGTGTTAGATGACCCAGAGGCCCGAAAGACAGATTCCACAAGAACGAACAGGTTAAGCAAAGATGAGCGAGCAGGGATCGACAAGATAGTGAGGACACTGGTAGAAAGAAAGGAGAGTGAGGAGCACATCACGAATATGTTCAACTCATATGCAGGGAGCCACAGACGGCACTTTGCTGTACGGCTGTGTTATCATGCCCTGAATGCGTATGAGGACCGATATCGAGACAAAGGTCCCGAGAGCCTAACGACTGTATAGAAAGGTCGATATCGGGGATGAGGGCGAGTGTGACGTGACGGACCTCCTTATGCGTACGCTTGAGGTTTTCCGCCACCTCACTGAACAAGAATCGGAAGCTAAACCTACGACACCCGTAGCGACCGAATCACGAACTGAGCGAGCTAACACCATGATGCCAATAAGAGAGGCCGCCCCCTACTGGGTTCCCCCACGAGGTCTGGGAACACACTATGACGTCAACCAACAAGATACAAGAGGGAGGGTAGTGTACAACTGGGTCTACCAGCCATGGGATCGGCAAGATATTCTGACGTTCCGGAAGTCTCTGCCCGATTTACGTAAAAACCCCACTACACTGAATTAGGTACAGCCCTAGGTTCAACGATTATGACCCTGGCTGACATCGACTTGTTTTTCGGGTTATGTCTGCCAGCTGATGTGTGGAAGCAAATCCGGAAAGTCGACCACCTTGAGCTGTTTGGACATACCTGGTCACAACTCGACGGCATAGATAGGCAACGAGAACCTGGACAGAAGTCTTTGAAATCCATTTTAGAACTCCCAGACAAAATTGTACAGAAATTGAAAACTCTGATCCCAGAAAAGAAAGTGGACTGGTCGATAGTAACGGCCTGTCATCAGAAACCCCAGGAAGACATATCGGAATACTTCTCCCGGTTTGAAACGGTGTTCTCCGATTACAGCGGCCAGGACATGACCACTGCAACCGGACACCATCTGTTTGTCCAGAATTATGTAAAAGGTTTGTCACAGGAGGTCTCTCAGAAACTGCAGGCCAGCGAGAGTAGTTGGGCAGCCTCCAAACCCGCGGCTATCCTCCAGATGGCCCAATATTACGAGCACCAGAAAAATGAAAACAATAGAGTGACAGAGAAAAAGAAGAAAGGCTTAAAAGAAAGGGTGATGATTGCGCAGTTGCAAGGGGCCACTATAGGACGAGAGCAATACAAAGGGAACTACCAGACAAATGTTCCTAGGAACGCACCCCATAAAGACCATACCCCGACACCCCATGTTGGACGTAGAGACATTAGCGAGGACCAGTGTGCATTCTGCAAGGGATTGGGCCATTGGAAATCCCAGTGTCCGGTTCTGTTGGAGATGAACAGAAATAGGGACCCCAAGGACGTAGCGGGTGGACCGAGAAATAGAGGACAGCAACGGGGGTCCACGAATGACACGAATAACGATAGATCAAACAGACCGAATACATTTGACCGTCCCCAACAGAACCAGTACCAGCAGTCTGACTGAGACGATGACCGCGACTTCGCATAGGACTGCCTAGGGCAAGGGAGGGATCCAGTCGAGCTCTATGTTGACCAACAAGGTCCTTATGTCACTGCTAAGGTCCTGGGTACAAAGTCTCCATTTCTGGTAGACACTGGCGCGACACGTAGTGCGTTATCTAAACGACTGATTCCAAGGGCACCCTTGTCTGGCTCGCTTGTAATATCAATAGGTTTCGATGAAACGCCCTCCACTAACCCTTTGTCCACACCGATCTCCTTCGACTTAGAGAACAACACAACTGACACAACGTTTTTGCTTTCCGCCAATACTCCTGACGCCATTATGGGACTTGACTTGCTGAAACATTTCCGAGCTACTATTAGATGTTCACAAGACGGAGTTCGAGTTTTTCTGTTCGACAACCCAATTCTGCTCAGACATTGCCCTTCCCGACGCATGTTTTCCATCACTGACACTGACTCGTCCCTACTTGACACTCTGCCTCCGTATCTGTGGGCCAAGACAGATTCCGATATAGGACGCATGATGATTGACCCAGTGCACATCACTGTTCGACCAGACGCAATACTCCCGAAACTCCCACAATATCGGATATCGCCCGAGGGCGAGAAGGCATTGGTAAAGATTATTCAGTCACTGATAGACGCAGGAGTGATAGAGGAAGTAGTTAGCAATGTTTGCAACAGCCCTATCTTACCCATCATAAAGAAACAAGGAGAGGGAGATGAGAAAGCGTACCGCTTCATCATCGACCTTCGAGAGATCAACAAAGTAGTTGTACCCCAGTACCCCGTGGTCTCAGACATCACCACTATCCTGACTTTGATTCCTTCTACTGCCACCACCTTCACTGTCATTGACCTCAAAAATGCTTTCTTTTCCATCCCAATCCATCCAGACAGCCGATACCTCTTTGGCTTCACCCTAAAAGCCCGCTCATATAGATTCTGTTGAGCACCCCAGGGCTACACAGAAAGCCCCAGCATCTACAGTCAGGCCCTCAAGAGACAACTGGATGAAGTCCAGTTACCCGATGGAGTGGTGTTGATACAATACGTCGATGACATCCTTTTGGCGGCTGATACCACTCCACTTGCAGTCACAGCCACCATTCAACTCCTCCACTTCCTTGCGGAAAATGGCCACAAGGTCTCCAAAAAGAAGTTGCAATTCTGCCAACCCCAGGTCACTTACTTAGGCCACCTTTTGTCCAAAGACGGAAGGAAACTTACTCCGGACCGGATCCAAACCATTCTAGAGACCCGTGTCCCTAAGACTCAGAAACAAGTCCGCTACCTACTAGGCCTCACCTCCTTCTGTCGGCAGTGGTTGCCAAACTTCAGCCTCATTGTGAAACCACTGCTTTCTCTGCTAGCTAAAGATGTCCCCTTCCCACTCCCTTGGACCCCTGAATGCCAATCCTCCTTCATGGAACTACGAGATGCCCTTTGTTCGGCCCCTGTCCTAGGATCCCCCGATTACACGAAGCCCTTCTCCCTCTACACTCACGAAAGGGAGGGATGTGCTTTATCTGTCTTGACCCAGTCCATTGGCCCAAAGCAAGGACCATACGCTTACTTCTCTGCCACTCTTGACCCCGTAGCCAGAGCCTTGCCTGCCTGCCTTCGAGCTGTAGCTGCCGCTGCTATCTCTATCAGACAAAGTGAGGGGATCGTGCTCTCGAATTCCCTCACGGTATTAGTACCCCATGCAGTTGACACCCTCCTGAACCAAACTAAGACGCAACACCTGACGAGTGCACGACTGACTGGATACGAACTGACTCTGCTTGCACCCCACATCACCCTGAAAAGATGCACCACACTGACCCCGGCAACTTTGTTACCCCTACCGGAGAACGATCCCAATGTGTCCCCTGTACATGACTGAGTGACCCTCACGGACGAACAGACTAGGAATAGGGTTGACCTCAGAGACACGGCTTTTCCTGACCCTGATGGAGAGCTGTGGGTGGACGGCTCTTGCATCAAACTCCCTGATGGCACCACCTCAGCTGCTTATGCGGTCACCACAGCCCGAACTGTAGTAGAGACAGCCCACATCACACAAAGATCTGCCCAGGCAGCAGAACTAATTGCCCTGACACGAGCATGCATCCTAGCAGCAGGAACCACAGTAAACATTTACACCGACAGCCAGTATGCCTTCGGGGTGGTTCACCATTTTTGGGCTCTTTTGGAAGGAGAGGGGATTCTTGACCTCACACGGCACCCCCATCTTACACGGAGATCTAGTCTCCGCCCTGATCGAAGCCGTCCTTCTCCCCAAACGACTTGCAGTCATCAAATGCCAGGCACACAAGAAAGTGACAGACGTTATTGGACAGGGAAATGCACTAGCCAACATCACTGCTCGGACCACAGCTGAGAATAGGACGACGACACGCATGTACGTGACCAGGTCACAAGCAGAGAAATGGACAGACGCTAGGGACACTATTAGGGACATTCAAATGGCCAGCTCACAACACAAATTGACTGAATGGGCACGGGTGGGACTGAAAGACGATGAAGGCTGCTGGCGAACAAAAGACACAAACAAATGGTTGCTACCTGATTCCCATATTGACTATGGCACACTCCCCTGCACACATAGGATCAGCCCCCATGATCGAACTTGTCTCCAGAGTTTGGCACAACGACAAAATCACAGACTCCGCCAAACGTCTGGTCCAACAATGCTTGATATGCTTGCAACATAACCCTGGGAAAGGAACTGTAGTACCCGGGGAGGGTTTGGGGTTCCCAATCACCCATTTAAAGTCCTGCCGATGGACTACATCCAGCTAGACAGATGCCAAGGCCTGAAATACGTACTTGTTGTGGTGTGTGCATTCAGCAAATGAGTGGAAGCCTATCCAACCTGCGACAACACTGCTATGGCCACTGCAAAGGTACTATTAAAGGAATTTTTCCCTCGCTACGGCCTTTGCCGAATTTTATGGAGCGACAATGGCCCCCACTTCGTAGCCGAAGTTATCCAGCTCATCTCGAAAGGGCTGGGTGTAAAACAGAAGTTCCACGCAGTCTTCCACCCCCAATCTGCTGGACTTGTTGAGCGACACAATGCCACACTGAAACTAAAACTAGCTAAGATAGTGGCTACCACAGGACTGAAATGGCCAGACGCTCTCCCACTGGCATTGCTATCGATGCGTTCCACCCCCACCAAACACCACTTGACACCTTACGAGGTCGTTTTCGGCCGACCCATGAGCGTCTGGTCTGCACCAAAACCGACTTCCATTCAATCCATTCGTTCTAATGTCTAATTACTTGTATAAATTGACTGAAACCCTGTCTGTCATTCACCAACAGGTGCTGCATGCCATCCCTGACGCTTCCAGGGGTCCCGGACACAACCTGCAACCCGGGGACTATGTTCTTATAAGAAATTTCCAGCGTGCAAAGAATCTGGAACCCCGGTGGACGGGCCCCTGGCAAGTCCTCCTCACCACCCGAACAGCTCTTCGAGTGGAGGGAAAGCGCACCTGGGTACATGCGCACCACTGCAAACGGATCCCCCCGACTCTGACGACGACCGAAGATGTGACCACCCAGGAAGAACTCCCGAAGACCGGCCATCACTGAACTGCTATCCAGACACAGAGACACTCAAAATAGCAAAGATTCCTGACCCCACAGTGCCATCCAGAGAAGGGTATAACCTGCGACGAAAGGAGGGAGTTTCCGCTAAGTAGACCATTGACTAAGTCATAATTCTCAGATCGGTGGCCTAACTCTACAAAGGCTGTCAGGAGAGAAAGCCAGACGAGGTTTTTGGTTCTGCCCACTACCGATCTGCCTTGAAGATGGTGGAAGCGCCCGATGAGAAGATAATGGAAGCAACCGGACATCCGAAGATTCACTACAGAAACCCAAAGACTGACAAAATCCACAGTTCAAAGACAATTGCACTCTTTATTGCGGTCCTCTTTTGCCTCCTCCTCATGACCACCCTCTGGATTGTGGAAGAAAGCACACCCGCTCATGAGACATTCATGACCACTGCACAGCCAACCACCATGAAGGAACATTATCTGATTTCTCTTTCACCCCAACTCAGAGAAAGGCGAAAGGAGTTTTGGAACAACTCCTTCGTGCAACTGCTGCACCAACACAATCTTGCCACCAATGCTACCAACTGCTGGATCTGTGGGTTGCTACCCCACGACACTGGACATTCGATACCCTTCATCCCTTCACCCTTCTCAATTCACGGCTCCTGCCTTGCTTGGCTGATCCTCTTGCAAGAGAGCTATAGGGATAATGCCACCTCCAGCAAAACTATGACGCATTTCTTTCATGAGGTCTGGCGAAACAAAACGAAGACACACTTCTGCCCACAGACCTCCAACGGCTCTACCCACATGGACATCCCTGTCAAAGAACGAATTGAAATGCAGGTGTTTAACAATCCGACCAGATCCACCTTCTCCTACCTCCGGAAACGAACAGCTGCCACCCTGACTGTGGCCCTATCCGTCATCAACGTCACAGGCCTTATGTGCATAGAAGGGCTTGGGACACAGCTGGTGGCCCGCAGTGCCTGCCGCATCACCAGAACTTTGGACTCCACCGATCCACCTTCCTTTGTATCCTCTCCAAACATGTACTTTGTTTGCGGCACAAAAGCCTACACCTGGCTCCCCAAAGGCTGGGGGGGCACCTGTTTTATCTCCTTCATCCTTCCTCCGACCTATGCGGCTCCAGCGAATCACCATAGACAAAAATGAGCCAAGGACATTGAACAAGCCGACTCCACAGGAGCACAGTTCCTCGATGCAATGAAGGGACTTGTTCCACTCTGGGGCCCGATGGCGAACAGCCGTGCCATCCGACATTTGACTCAGGCAGTCGAGACAACAATGAACATCACAGCTGGCATCCTTGCAAACAATACAGCCAGGCTTCAAGCGGTCCGCTTGGTGCCTCTCCAGAACCGCCTTGTTCTAGATGTGGTTCTAGCGGATCGTGGTGGAGCATGCCGCATTATTGGGTCCAGTTGCTGTACATATATACCAGACAATTCACCCTCAGTGTACAAAGCCATCGAACATCTCCACAGACTCTCCTCAGAAGTTCACCAGGAGCAAGAAGAATGGTCGCTTGGTGGATGGTTCTGGAGTACTGTTAAGAACTGGGGCTGGAGACTGTTTACTATTATCCTGATTCCTGTGGTTGTAATATGTGTGTTCTGCTTAGGAATTCAATGTCTGCCGCCTCTGTGTTCACTATGTGCGAATTGTATCTGGCCTAAGACTGTGGACTTTGAAAAAGAACGCATGAGAGCACTGTATGATGTCGAGGTTAGGAATTTGATGCAGATAGACATCGATTAGACAAGCTGGCTAGATATGTTGAAAAGGGAGGACTGTTAAAATCTAGTTTGCAGTGTCAACATTATCGGCGCCATCTTGCCCCCTTTTTGAGCCCATTCGTGCGCGTAAGCGGCAGCCATTTTAAATACCATGGCCTCTCTGCCCATTGCCGATAGCCAGCGCGTCCCTCTCTCACTCTCCTGACCTCGCAGGCATCCCCCGCGCGCTGACAGCCCCCGCTCTCACATGCTTGGGCCATAAACCCCTCTTCAGCGCAACCCTGCCTCGGAACCCCATCCTGTTCCCAGCTCAACACCTCCCTCCATTCCTTTCATGATCCCGGGTCCTTTGATAAAACCCCCCCTTTCCTCTGTACCCGATTGTCCTGCTTGTTCCCAGGCCGCCACCTGGCCTTGCGGATGCTGTTTATTGCCCCCATACAGTAGGAAGCTTCTCCCATCAAAAGGATCCACGAGTTGATCAAAGCCCCCACCCCATGAGACCCGATCGACCACATGCATTCCGGGAATCGGCGGAATGTCCAGCTGCGCGACAATCGTCACCTGTTGTGACCGGGGTGGGGACTTCTACTGTAAATGTGTGTGGGAACGGGCCTGAAGCGGGGATTCCGAGGATGCCTTTCCGTTCTTCAAAGTATTTGCAAGAATGTGCCACATACAATAAACTGTAAGAAAGATCATAAACCTGTGTATAAGAGGCTAGGCCTCAGAGATGCGGTTAGAGCACCTCGAGAAGATACCCTGTTGTCTGAGTTGATGTGTTCTGCTCCGTCGGAATAAAACTTCTGTTTCCTGCCTTCCAGTCTCCAGCGCCTGCCTCTTTGTTTGGTAACTTGAGTGGTATTAGAGGCGGTTAGCGCCGGGCAACTTTGAAAAAGGTCATCGGTCCTACCTTTTTCCACAACTTGAGTGTCAGGGACGTTTCTCATTCTCCCTTTATCCCCCCCCCAGATTCCGCGACGATCGGACAACCCACTATGGAGAGCCGGGGCTCCCCATCACTATTCTCTCAGATGTCGCAGGTGGACGACTCGCTGCCAGATGCGACTCAAGAAGCGCAGTTGGCGGCATACATGCAGATGGCCAGGGGGAAGGGGTTATTCTGGGCCAGGGGGATTGCGAGGGATGTCGAAGGAGATGACTCCGGAGTCATCTGTGAAGCACCCGTGCCTGAACTCGACTTGCAGGAGGCTGGTCCCACTAGATCGTCAAAGAGGGTGCGCAAGCAAACGTCTAAGGAATTCCAGCCAGACCCTCCTGCATGCAAGAGCAGGACAGTGCTAGCTCAAATAGAGCCCCCACCGTGACTTGCATCACCGTGTGTGTTACCAGTCGCTCCCCAGGATGCAGCCCAGAACACGGCTGTTTACGCCACCCGGGAGGACCTTGGTAAATTGTCTGACTCCCTAAAAGACTTCTTGAAGGAGCTTATGGGAAGTAGGGTCTCCCCTTCTCCTGTTATGACATTAAGTAGGTCAGCTGAGGGCGGCGAGGGGGCTAGGGCGGCAGCTTCGGTGTGGGTCGCTCAGCCGGCTGCTCCGTTGCCCTTCATATCGGATCTCCCTCCCGTGGCCAGTGCTACTTCTATGGTGGCAGGGTCATCCACGCTGCCGCCGAGTGGAAGCATTGGGGGAGCCGTGTCGCCTCCTCCTCCTTTGGCGCCTACTCTTCCTTCATTAACCACATCTGCCAGCACCAGCGACGCTATGGTCTCCACAGCCACAGGGGTGGTCAGTTCTGCTCCATCCGCCGGTACGTCTTCTGCACCTACATTAGGTAGCGGCACCTTGGTACCACCATTGTCTACTAGCACCCTTTCTTCCGACACAAGCGCTGCTTGCGAAGTTCCCCTGTCAGCACCACCGGTGGCACCTAAACCGGAGTTCAAGGTGGCTACCGCACCCCTACGGTCTGGTCATTGTCACTTGGCCTGGCAGGTTCCCCTAGCGGCCAAAGAAATGATATGGAGGAGAGAACTGATCGATATCTTCTCGCTGTTGCTATTAGGACAGGAAGGGACAGACGTCAGGAAGGCTGGGGTGAAAGAGGAGGATAAGAAAATGAAATACCAGCAATGGCCTGAAAAAACAATAGAGAACTGGCAAGATGCGTTTGTCATTTTACAGGCGGTCATATTAGAGAAGTACCCTGAACAAGCGCAGGTGCTCGTCCAATACAGCACACTGATAAGGAAAGAAGCCGCTTGATGGGGCGAGCAAGGTTGGGTGAGCTACGACCTAGAATTTAGGAGAAGAATGTCCTTGTGCCCAGAGATGAGATGGGACAACTGTGGTTAGACCACATGGGTTCCAACCTGCGGGGAGCCTGGATAAGAAGCAGGGGAACAAGGACTATAATACACAGCGTAGCGAAAAACATGGGGATAGACAGCCCTTTCGGGGTGGCTACAAAGGAAGAGGGTGCAACAGAGGGTCGTTCAGGAGGCCACCCCCGGGGATATGTCGCTCATTTAACACTGGTTATTGTGCCTGGGGAAAGTCCTGCACATTTTCCAATTTTTGTAACAAATGTGGGGGCTCCCACTCGGCAGGATCATGTTCCGTGCAGCAAGGAGGCACTCCCAAGACCACTAAAAATGAGGAAACAAGCAATAACATTAATGGATGTCCTCCTCCCATCCACCTACCCCCCCCTTGCACCCCATAGCACGAACCAATGCTTATCCAGGCGCTGTGAAGGGGCCCTCGCCTGTGATCCTGAGTAACATGCTACCCCTATTGCATATGTACCACTCTCGCGGGACAGGCTCTTACTTCTGTCTGGTTTTAGCGAAGGATTTAGAATACTCTACGTGGGCCGTGAGGGCCCCAGAGAGGCAGAGAATCTAAGGTCAGCTAGGGATATGCCGCTTATAGTCAAGTCCAAGGTGGAGAAGGAGAGACTGTTAGAGAGAGTGGCTGGCCCATTTGCCAGTCCACCTCTAGAAAACTTTGTGGTGTCACCTCTGGGTGTAGTACCTAAGAAAGAGCCAGGGACATTTAGACTAATCCACAATCTTTCCCAGCCTGATGGAGCTTCGGTAAACCATGGTCTAGAGGAAGGGTCCTGCTCCATCTGATACTGCACGCTGGATGTAGCATTAAATCTAGTAAGAAGAGCAGGTGTAGGAGCATGGTTGGCCAAAGCAGACATTGAATCGGCTTTCAGGTTACTACCGGTGCATCCCAGCAGTCAACACTTGCTAGGCTTCAAATTGGATGGGGAGTATTACTACGATCGGTGCATGCCGATCGGATGCGCAGTGTCTTGTGCCTACTTTGAAGCGTTCAGCAGCTTCCTGCAGTGGGCCTTACAGTCTCACTATGGGATCAGCGGGCTGTCTCATTACCTGGATGACTTCCTTTTTATAGGGAGCCAGGGGTCAGTGGAGTGTAGCGAGGCACTGCAGAAGTTTGAAGCACTGACTGCTAGCTTAGGGGTCCCCTTAGCTCCTGATAAGACAGTTGGCCATGCGCAGGTTTTGACCTTTTTGGGGATTGAAATTGACAGTGAAGGGTGAGTGTAGGTTACCAGCAGACAAGGTTCGGGATCTGGCAGAAACTTTTCATTCGGCTCCGGGGCAGGATAAGGTGACTCTGGGCTTCTTACAGGGTCTGCTGGGAAAACTCAAATTTGCCGCCAGAATCATTCCCGCGGGAAGGGTCTTTGCGCGTAGGTTGGCAAGGGCATCCGCGAAAGTCAGCAAGAGCTATCATTTAGTGGATCTCAGTAAAGGCATGACAGAGGACCTTAATATGTGGGCTATCTTCCTTTGGGACTTCAACGGCTCTGTTGTTTGGAGGGCGCCTTGGGCGGGGTCCCCTGAACTTGCAATGTTCACTGATACATCTAGAAGAGAAGGTTTTGGTGGCATTCTGGACACTGAATGGCGCGCGCAAGGCTGGCCGAATGTGTGGCGGAAAAAGAAAATGACATCTAACATCACTGTGCTAGAATTGTTTCCCATAGTGGTAGTCTTTCACCTATGGCCAGAGAAGCTAGCTGCACGGAGGGTCCTGATGTGGTCGGATAATTTAGCTGTGGTGCAGGCCATTAATTCTCAGTCAGCTTCTTGCCCGCTAGTTCTGTGTCTTCTCAAAGTGTTGATGAGGGTTTGCCTTGTGAGCAATGTGGAGTGTAGAGTGCAGCATATTCAAGGGGTCCAGAACACAGCGGCTGACGCTCTTTCTCGCTTTCAGTGGCACAGGTTTCGAGAAGCGTGGCCGAGAGCAAAGGAAGAGATGACCCATTTCCCAGAGCACCTATGGTTCCTTCTGAATCTGAGAGGCGATTGAGAGGGCTAGGGGAGCTGACTTTGGCTCCGCGGACGATCAAACGATACCGGTTGGGTGTGAAGAAGTTCTGCGCTGTCACTGGGGATTGGGAATAGGGGATGCCTACGCTGGAGTCCCGGACGCAGGACTTCATTCTGTGGGCGAAAGATGAGGGCAAGTCCCAATCGTGGGTTGCGGGGCACCTGTCAGCCATCAGCCATCACGCTAGATTGAGGGGGCAGCTAGACCGGACCAAGTAAATTTTTAATCAGGTTGGCGCTGAAGGGCTGGTCCAGAAGCGAGCTTCGTGCTCCAGATAACAGGGCAGCGATTGACTTTGCTGCATTAAAAGGGTTGCTGGATAGCATAGAAAGGGCCGCGAGTTCAACGTTTGAGGCAGCTCTCTTTTCCGCAACATTTGCACTGGCTTTCTTTGGTGCCTTCAGGATAGGGGAGATAGTGGCGAAATCAAAGAATGATAGATCAGGCATAGCCTTGTGTAGGCATGATGCTCTTTTGTCAGGGAATTGCTTATCACTAAGGTTGAGACAATCTAAAACGGACCAAGAAGGGGCTGCCAGAGTAGTAGTGCTAAACAAGTTAGAGGTTGCCAGGTACTGCCCGGTACGACTGGTTGAGAGATACCTTTCACTGCGCCCACCTGCTGAGGGTTACCTGCTGTTACATGCAGACGAAACACCTTTGACCAAATACCAAGTACAGCATGTTATGAAACCTGTTTAGACTTGTCTGCCAACAAAGTGCAGGGCAAAAGATTTTGTACCCATTCTTTTAGGATAGGGGCAGCAACCATGGCTTTCCAGGCAGGCTTGCCAGTTGAAAATATAAAACAGGGAGTCAAGTTGCTACAAATGATACATACGCTCTTAGGAGGGTGTAACAGGCATCTTTCTCTAATGTGTGTGACTTTCAGTCTGTGTTATTTGCTTGCCGTGTTTGTAACTTTGTGTGTGGTTAATAAACGAGGTGTAAAACATCTGCATATTTTATTTACTAGGTAAATCGGTCTGGGTGACAGGACATTTGAGAACTCAAAAGGGTAGCCCAGTGGGCGGATAGCGGAAAGTTGAAACATGGTTTCACAGCAACCAAGATAAGATGGATAGTGTCGCCCGACATACAATGGAGTAGCTTGAAGCACGAAATTCTGCAGATACTGGACGGGGGTGGTTCACCACCCGACTTGTTAATAATACATTTAGGAGGCGAGCAGTTGGTGCACATGGGGTGCAGGGGCCTGTTGCAGATGATGAGGAGCCTTGTGAATTATGGTTGTCCGAAATTACACCGAGACTTCATTGGAAAGGCGCTAGGTCAGGAGTGGCAATGGAGACCTCCCGCAGGTGGGTTAACAGCGTCATGGGCAAATTCTGTGAGCAAACGGGATTTGGGTTCATAAGACACGGTTTGCTACATACTAAATGCAAAGGTTGCTTTGATGAAGACGGTGTTCATTTATCTGAAGTAGGGATGGCTATTTTTCGGCTTGATATAGCGGAAGCAATGGGAGCAGCGGGTTGTAACTAAAAGAAAGCTAGTATGTGGGGGGCTCTGGGGCGGTGTCTGCCACACCCAGAGCCATGGCGGAGTTAAAAGGCGATCCAATGCTGGAAGGTACAGAAGGGCACCCTCTACAGGAGCACCGGAAGGGTGCAAGAGCAAATTATCCCCAGGGAGATCCACGCTGGGATGGATCCTGGAGGAGTGACGGCGCCCGTTAGTCCTTCAGGCGGTTGTAGACCTGAGCAACTGGGGGTTGCCTACAACGCTCCGCCCCCCAGAGGGGGAGGAGCGGAGTAAGGGGCGGAATAGAGATCGCATTTAAAAAACCTATTAAATTCACTAAAAAAAACGTAGGTTTCACACCAGTTATAGTTAGCTGGAAATTTTACTTGCATAAAACCATTGAAATTCACACCTTATAGTTAGTTGGACTCACTATAACTTGCGTGTGCAATGCACTGCTGATGACGTCACATATTACATCACTCATGACATGGTCAGTGACATCACTCATGACATCACTGATGACACCATCCAGTGAATGTGTGTCTTTTATATATTCAATGGTTTTATGCGAGTAAAATTTCCAGCTAACTATAACTGGTGTGAAACCTCCGTTTTTTTGTGTGAATTTAATAGGTTTTTTAAATGCTAATTCCTAACTATAACTGGTGTGAAACCTATGGTTTTTTCAGTGAATTTCATAGGTTTTTTAATAGCAAATCTCTATAGGTATGAAATGTAATATTTTTTATTACAAATTTTATATTGTATATTTATGTGATATTTTTTATTTTTTTTGCCCCGGTGTGCTCCCGGGGCGCGTACCGATGCGCTCACCGGTAAGCGCAGTGCTTTTGCACGCCCCGGGGTGCGTACCGGTGAGCTTCCCGTTAGCGCTATTGCCGTGAACGAAAACAACATTGTGACGTATCGCGTAGCCCCATGATGCGTCATATGACACACAGCGTAAGCGCACCCAGAAGCGCGTAAGCGCATACGATCGCGAAACGTCCTGACGCGCTTACGCTACGCGCCCCAGAGCGCCCTCCGGGGCGCGTAGCGTAAGCGCGTCAGGTCATGTGACCTGAAAATAACACTTTTCATTGGTTCACAACACTTTTGGTTTCCAAATGATGAATGCCCTGCTCATGTGACTTGAAAATAACACTTTTCATTGGTCACAACACTTTTGGTTTCCAAATGATGAAAGCCCTGGTCATGTGACTTGAAAATAACACTTTTCATTGGTCCAGAACAGTTTTTTTTTCCAAATGATGAAAGCCCGCAACTTTTTTCCTTATTCTGACTTTGTCCTTTGACTGAGGAAGACCTGTTTGAAGATCTGTCTCTAATCTTTTCTACTTTAAAATGGCTACAATAGCAGCAGCAGCTGGAGCATCTGCCCCACCACCACCACCACCACCATCAAAAAGACCACCAGAAGATCACATTGGTGGTCAAGAAGAAGAGGAGGAGGATGATGAAGAGGAGGGACAGACAAGGCATTTCCTGCCTGAAGTTAATCATCCCTACAAACCAAAAGCAAATAAACACTACTGGGTATGGGCTCCCAAGCAGCAAGGCCAAGCCACAGCCTAATATATCAATAAACA
Organism: Lissotriton vulgaris; assembly: GCF_964263255.1. Lineage (NCBI taxonomy): Eukaryota > Metazoa > Chordata > Amphibia > Caudata > Salamandridae > Lissotriton > Lissotriton vulgaris. The sequence continues at coordinate 877,581,736 of NC_141695.1, read as the reverse complement.
AAGAACGCCAATGCTGCCCTTAGGTAATTCTCAACATATCAACAACTCACAATCGATTCAAACATAAAGTGAGGGGATAAATGTCTCTTGAATGAATCTTCAGTTTTATTAATTATTTTACTTATTTGGAGTTTTTTTGGTTTTCTCTAAATCTTTTTTTTCAGTTTGAAAATACATATAACATACAAAAAATGGAACACATTTTGTACACTTAAAACACTCCCCAACTCACACTCCCACATACACTCAGTTGTGAATCACAATCAACCACTCTCAAGCACTCTCTGCAATACAACAGTACATAATAACGATTCTTCAAAGTTCAATATAAATCATATCTCCATTAGTGCCATAGACATTCCTTTGAACCTATTTATAAATTTTTATAAGCAATTCAAAAATTCTTTCATGTTCTTATGGCATCATACAATACAGGGTCTACGCGTTTCGAACTCTTCCAATTTTCGAGTTCTCATCAGGACCACACTGTAAAAATGAAAATGGGGGGATCTGAGTTAGATTTTAATTTAAGACCATATCTCTAAACTAACAAGTGGCTCAACATCCGTCTCTTAACCTCTTACCTTTGTATCAATGTAACCGAATCAATAAATAGTAGTCATCTTAGTACCCGGCGTGTGACCACCTAAACAACAATAACACAAAAAAGCTCAGCCAAGCTATTCAAAAGTGTTCTCTGTTTAACTACAATGTTGCACACTCACATATTCTCACTTACCGGTATGTCGTTTGATGTAGCACCTCTCTGTGAATGGACAGAGATATCATATTAGCCACAAGTCGAATATTGTTTAATGTGGAAGATGAATGCCACGAAGCAAATCGCTCTTACCTCAATGTGTTTTGGTGTTAGCGGAGGATAGATTGGAATATACAGGTGTGTCTCCTAAAATAATAAAGAATCCCATTATTACTTGCTACTTCACGTCATCCAAAGTGTCCGAACTTAGTGTGTTCAGTCTCACATTACCTTGGAGATAGGGAGGTATTGAAGGGACCCGGAGTGAATTATTTCATGGTGCCCTGAAATGACAAAACGGAGTGTCTATGTCATTTCCTATTCCTTGCGTGGTCGCCCTAGTGTGGTCTAATTATATAGACGCCATTGAAGGTTGGTACTCTTACCGTGATTCAGGACTTAGTATCTCCGTGCTCCGGCTCCTGGGGGCCCGTGTACTTGCCAATGTTCGTACGGCTCAGTCTGTGTAATCAGAGCATATTTACTTCACTTCCGGGTCGCGCCATCTTGGAGTGGGTTTTTTTTTTTTCTTTTTTTCACTACATCGGTCCAAGCATATACGTGCATTATATTTAAAAAAATTAGAATTATGGGGCTCTTATAGTGTCCAGGAGGTGATTGTATATCACAAGATTAGTTGTGCTAATTGCACGGTGGTGTCGCCATTTTGAAGTGGATTAGTGAATCGTCTCGTTATGTCAAGTGATGTCATGAAAATGATAATTTCTGAATATATTTCTGATATAAACCTGAACTCAACATACTCTGGTCTTTCTGGAGCTTCACATCTATGAAAGTTTGTACATCTCAGAAATTTCATTTAATCCTTCAGTTGCCGAATTGAATTTGACAATCATCATTGCCTCATAGCGTGATAACTTGGCTTCAAGGTCTCCTCCTCTCTTGTCTTGTTCGACCTTTGTTATCACCGTCCAGTGAAGATCAGTCTCCAGATGATTTTTTGCTAACCAATGTTGTACTAAAGGTGCATTCGGTACCTTGCGTTTAATTCTTGATTTATGTTGTTGAATGCGAGTTTTAATCTCCTGATCGGTTTTTCCCGCATACAATAAGTGACATGGACATGTTATCCCATATATGACGTAACGAGATTTACAATTGGTGAATGTTTCATGTCTCCATGAGATTGTCTTATGTTTGAAAACGATACCTTCTTCTGTAGTTGCACAGCAGTTACAGTTGCCACATTTATGATGGCCTTTGATTGGTGGTAAGCCAATCATAGTTCTCAAGGTGATTTCTTCTTTCGCAGGCATGGACGCTCTTATCAATTTGTTTGCGATGCTTGCTTCTTTGCGAAACGCAAATAAGGGAACTTTAGAAAGTTCCTCATTTACATTTTTTTCAAATGCCAATTGCTTTTAATTGCTTTTTTAGCATGTTTGAATTAGGGCAATATGTGCTAACTAGTACCATTCGGTCCATTTCTGGTTTGGTCTTTTTTTCTAGGAGGCATTCTCGTGGCATCCACCACGCTCTGTTCATGCACCTTTTCAATAATTTTTTTGGGTATCCACGTTCCATCAAATTCGATGTTAATTTAGTGGCATGTTTGGTGAACTCATCTTTGTGTTGGCAATTTCTACGGATCCGTAGAAATTGTCCGTATGGGAGATTTTCCTTTAGGCTGCGTGGGTGGTTACTGGAGAAATGTAAAGATCTGTTTCGATCAGTGTCTTTCCTGTATAAGGTCGTGATTAGGCCTCCCTCTTCTGATGGATATATTTCCACGTCTAAAAATGGCATTTTGTTTTTAGGGTAATTCAAAGTGAATTTGATTTTTTGTGTTTTGTTATTCAACCAATTGTGGAAGTTTGTTAGCTCTTGTTCTGGGCCCGTCCATACAAAAAAGACATCGTCTATGAAGCGATTCCAATTTTTAATCCATTGGGCAAAGAGATTCTGATTGTAAATGAATTTTTCTTCATAGGCAGACATATATAGAATTGTCAACTCCGGAGCAAAGGGACAGCCCATGGCTACACCTCCTATTTGGAAATAGAAGTCTCCTTCGAAGTTGAAGTAATTTCGTTTTAAAGCAAACTCAGCCAGTTGAATAATGAATTCTGTTGGAATTTTCTGTGGTTTTTCTCTTCTCTCAAGTATTTGTCTCAAAATTTCCAGGCCCTCATCTTGTGGAATTTGAGTGTATAATGATGTTATGTCCATTGTTACCATGTATTGGCTATTCTTATCAAATTCAATTTCACTCAATTTATTAATGAAGTCCGTGGTGTCCCTGATGTATGATTTCACACTAGGTAAAAACGGTTTCAAGAAAAAATCCACAAACTTGGAAATAGGCTCCATTAGTGACTCGCAACCTGGGACAATTGGGCGTCCAGGTGGGGTTTTTTCATTTTTATGCACTTTGGGCAAGATGTAAAATAAAGGGATTCTTGGATATTTGATTTTTAAATATTCTGTCTCCTTCTTACCCAGGAAGCCAAATTGAGATGCTTCATCAATCATTGAGTGTAGTAATTTTTCAAATCCGATGTGGGATCTTTATTTATCTTCCTATAGCAGTTGGTATCGCTTAGTTGTTTTTGCACTTCCTGTGTGTATAGTTGACGGTCCCAAACCACAATAGATCCTCCCTTATCTGCTTGCTTGATAATTACAGATGTATCATTCTTCAAAGTGACTAGAGCGTTGGAATCAGGTTTAGTGATGTTGTATTTTATCCATTTTTTCTTTTTCTCCATTTCAGTGATTGTGGACAGAATCGTTCTCTCAAAAGTTATAACTTCTTTGGGTATTTTGTAGTTGGGCGGGCAAAATGTGGATTTGTTTCTTAGTCCAGTGGTTTCTGTCCCTTGTACTATGGGGTTATCTGAGAAAAAAGTCTTCAATCTGATTTTACGGAAGAACTCAATTGTTTCAGTTTTTAGTTTAACAAAGTCAGTTCTTTTCGTGGGGACAAATGTCAGTCCTTTTTGAAGGACACTTTCTTCCTCTTTAGTGAGGATTTTATTAGAGAGGTTGAATATCAGTGATGGTGTTAATTCTTGTAGTTTTGACGTCGAGTTGACATCTCCCAAGGCTGGTTGAATCTTACTTTGCCTCTTGGTTTCGACTGTCCTCTCCCTAAAAAATTACTGCTAGACCCTTGTTGGTTTTGTCGGAAAGAGCCCCTTCGACTATTATTTCCTCGAGGGTCTGAGTTGTCACCCTCGCTGCTACTTCCCGATGAGGAGGTCTCAGAGAATGTAATGAATTTATTCGCTGATCGTCCTGAGTAGTCCTGTAGGTATTTCCGAGATTCTGGACGGGTGTAAAAGTCCGGTTGGAGGTAAGGATAGACCTTTTCCAGGTTGAAGAATTTTTGATCCTTTTCGTATTGATTGGTCTTTTGGTTAACAGTGTAGTCTTTGAACTCACAAATTTCCTTGTCCACCTTTTCTAATAATGATTTTCCGTCCGTTATTTGTTGGTTTGTGGAAATACTTGATGTTAGGGATTCAATTTCCTCAAGTTGGGTTTTTGACAATCTTTGAGCAGTTTCTATTGTTAGGACCATAAGGTCCCCACTGCATTTAGTTTCTATATAACTATAACCCTTTTTATAGATCGGGTCTTCGGTGAAAATCACAGGTATATTCTTTATTTGTAATCCTCCTGGTATAGTTCCTGCCCTTAGGTGTTGGAGCAAAAAATGCCCATGTAAATCCGTTCGGATCTGTTTTTTTCAAAGTCTAAGTAATTTGTCTGTCTCGTTCTGATTTTGTGCAGTTGTACTTAATTAGGCCAGGGGGAAGAGCGGTGGATCCGCTAGTAGCTTCTTAATATGGTCTTCGCTATAAGCAAAGGTCTGATCTTCTGACTTGTTTTAATGCAGTAACTTGATTCGTACAATTCCTTTCACACAACCAATATTGTTCCTTACACCGACGTAAGACAATGTATATGAATCCTCACCGGGGGATTCCCAATTCAATAGCACTGAGTGAATAAGTCTCCACTATAGGCTACCACACAGACCAACGCCTGCTATAAATGCAAATAAACACTACTGGGTATGGGCTCCCAAGCCCCTTGTTAGTTTCGAGATATGGTCTAAAATTAAAATCTAACTCAGATCCCCCCATTTTCATTTTTACAGTGTGGTCCTGATGAGAACTCGAAAATTGGAAGAGTTCGAAACGCGTAGACCCTGTATTGTATGATGCCATAAGAACATGAAAGAATTTTGAATTGCTTATAAAAGGAATGTCTATGGCACTAATGGAGATATGATTTATATTGAACTTTGAAGAATCGTTATTATGTACTGTTGTATTGCAGAGAGTGCTTGAGAGTGGTTGATTGTTATTCACAACTGAGTGTATGTGGGAGTGTGAGTTGGGGAGTGTTTTAAGTGTACAAAATGTGTTCCATTTTTTGTATGTTATATGTATTTTCAAACTGAAAAAAAAGATTTAGAGAAAACCAAAAAAACTCCAAATGAAGTAAAATAATTAATAAAACTGAAGATTCATTCAAGGGACATTGATCCCCTCACTTTATGTTTGAATCGATTGTGAGTTGTTGATATGTTGAGAATTACCTAAGGGCAGCATTGGCGTTCTTTGTTTATTGATATACTACAAACCAAAAGAGAACTTCGTATGGCAGTTCTACAAAATCCCAAGGGGTTTCAAAAAAGTAAACGCTGCGAAAGTAACTTGTCTGATTTGTGATGCAGAGCTGTCCAGGGGGAACCCTAACAAAAAATATTCCTTCGGGAATCATACCATGATTCGGCACATGATCCGTTGGCACCCAATCAACTATTCTGCTGCATAGGTAAGGGACCTCTGCAGTAAGCTACCCCCATCAAGATCTAGACCCTCAACATCGAAAGAACCAACTCCAGCGGGTTCAGAGGCAACAGAGACAATGCCTATCATACAACCAAAATTTAACAATTTTAAAATCACGTGCAAATATTGTGGAAAGTTAATTTGCTATGGTGAGCAAAGTATAAAACTTATCATCTGTGCTGGGGATAACCATAAGTGCCCGAAAAATCCCTAATTTTTTCTGGGTTTTTTTTGCTCCAGTTGAGCCATTTACAATTCCATGTTTTTTGTTTCTCCCCATAAAAAATACAAAAAAATTTAAAACTGTTCAGAAAACCCAAAAAAGTAAAAAATGTTCAAAAAAACAATAATAAAATATAAAACAACAAAAAGAAGAAATAAAACATTTTTTATAAACTCTGTCATTCTTTTTTCCCCATGGTACGCTCCCCGGTACGCTCCCTGGTGCGCGTACCGGGCGCACCCCCGCGCAAATCGGAAAAAAAAGTAATGTTTTTTTTTGCCCTGTGGAGCCCTTTTATGGCCCCCACATCAATCCTAGGGGGTCAGGGGGTCTTCCCTGACCCCTTTTGGTCATTTCCCCCTTTGTTTTTGCCACCTCTTGTGTCTCGATCCTACCGAGACACAAGATGGCGGCCGCTCCGGACTGTTTGGAATGTTTACAGACACCCGAGAGCCAATCAGCTTTCCGCGCGCGAACTCGAGTTGCGCGATGGTACGCTCCCCGGTGCGCGTACCGGGGCGCGCTTACAGATATATATATATTTTTTTAACCTAAATTACTCAAAATCCTCTGGAGCACAATTCTTGAGACCTAGCAAAGGCACATCGGACTACCAGTCCCTACAATTTTGCCAAGTTTGGTGAAAATCCATTCAGCCGTTCGGGCTAAAAGTGAGGTCGACCGCCCTATGGAAATTAACATGGGGAAAACACATTTTGGGACCCCCCTTTTATCTCGGCCCCCGCTTCACGAATCCCCCTAAAACTTTCAAGGAAAGACCGGAGCGCCGCGAGGCAAATGTGAGGAAATTTTCAGGCAGATTCCTCAACCGGTGCCAAAGTTATTCACAATAGAATGTTGAGATTTTGCATTGAAAATAATACTAACTATAACTACCTACTGGCGATATATATATATATATATATATATATATATATATATATATATATATATATATATATATATATATATATATATATTCACTGAAAAAAAACATAGGTTTCAGGCCTTATACAGTTAGGAATTAGCATTTAAAAAACTTTGCAAATGCACTGAAAAAACCATAGGTTTCAGGCCTTATATAGTTAGGAATTAGCTTTTAAAAAACCTTTGAAATTCACTTAAAAAACTATAAGTTTTAGGGGTGTTATAGTTAGCTGGACATTTCACTCATACAAAACCACTGAAATTGCTCCTATATAGTTAGTTGTACTAACTATATTTCGCGCACCCGCAATCCACTGCTGGTGATGTCACATATTACATCATTCATGACATGGTCAGTGACATCACTGATGACATCTCAAATGACATCAATGATGACATCACTGATGACATCATCCACGTGACAATCACATACACCTTTTCATACACTAACACTAGTAAAATCTTTCATCAGTATTTGTAAAATACAGAATATCATATTTGAATCGATTGACACAGCAATACAAGTATTTAAAAACTCAATCATTGATTCCTAGATGTATACACACATCTAATCACTTACCTGTAGATTCACTCATACATGCGGCCTGAAACCTATGGTTTTTTCAGTGAATTTGCAAGGTTTTAAACTGCTAATTCCTAACTATATATGGCCTGAAACCTATGGTTTTGTCATTGAATTTGCAAGGTTTTTTAAATGCTAATTCCTAACTATATAAGGCCTGAAACCTATGGTTTTTTCAGTGAATTTGCAAGGTTTTGTAAATGCTAATTCCTAACTATATAAGGCCTAAAACCTATGGTTTTTTAATTGAATTTGCAAGGTTTTTTAAATGCTAATTCCTAACTATATAAGGCCTGAAACCTATGGTTTTATTCATTGAATTTCGACAGTTTTTTAAATGACAATTTTTAAATGTATTAATTTGTTTTTTTTATATTGATTGACTACATTTTTGCAGGCAGGTGTTCAGAGGGCACACCCCCTTTTTACAACACTCTGCAGCACAAACCCTGGCGCGTTTGCAGAGGAGGAACTAATTCCCCTTGCATACTGGGGGTCCCTGGGGGGCAACTAGCCCACCAGGAGCCTCCAGTATAAGCCAGGGGGCTGCATTGCAGAGAGGTGTAATGAGCCCACACCCTTTTTTACACCTCTCTGCAACCCAGCCCCCGGGCGTGTTTGCAGAGGGGGAACTTATTCCCCTTGCATACTGGGGGTCCCTGGGGGCCAACTAGCCCACCTGGAACCTGCAGTATGTGCCAGGGGGCTGCATTGCAGAGAGGTGTATTGAGGAAACACCCTTTTTCACACCTCTCTGCAGTGCAACCCCTGTTGTGTTTGCAGAGTAGGAACTAATTCCCCTTGCATACTGGGGGTCCCTAGGGGCTAACTAGCCCACCAGGAGCCTCTAGTATGCGCCAATGGGCTGTGTTGCTTTGCCCCGGGGGCGGCAATCCCCGGGGAAGTGTGGGGGGGATTGTGGACCCCCCACACTTCTTTATCACTATGCCCCTGCGATTTGGTCCCCCCGTGGGGGAATTTTTTAAAAAACAGACCAGGTTTAAAAAAATAAAATTTGGTCTTTTTTTGTCCTTCTGGGACCACCTGGGCAGGCCTAGGGTGTCAGGGTATATCTACCCTGCCCCCTTTTTGTGTTCTTCATGTTTGTTTTTTTGCTTTCTTTTGCCTTTGTCTATCGAGCACAAGATGGATGCCAACACTTCCTGGTTAGAAGTGTTGACAGCCAATGAGCATGCAGCTTTCTCGGGAAGGCATGCTGATTGGCTGCCACTGTCTGTCAACACTCCAAACCAGGTTTGTTGGCAGCCATCTTGTGCCTCGGTAGAATGAAGGCACAAGAAAGCAGTGAAACAAAGGTGCAAAACACGCAAAGGGAGTAGGGTAGAAGCACCCTGACCCCCTAGGCCTGCTCAGGGGGTCCCATAAGGACCCCCCAGGCCCCAAAAATGTATTATTATTTTTTTGAATTAAAAATAGTTTGAGACATTAGTCATTTTTATTTGTAACTTATGAGGTAGTAGCGAAGTGATTGTGGTATAAAGTGAGACTTATAGTATAGAATGCAACATTTTTGTGTTACATAGTAAGTTTACTCATAGTTACTTCCCTTCTCCCACTATATTTTCTCCAATGTGTATTTGACATCTCTTCTTCATCTCTTGCCTCCTTTCTCTCACTGCCTGTCTCTGATACACCCTATCGCCACCATTTTGTGTAGTTTCAGAAGAGAGTGAAATATAATACTTGAGAACGTGAAAAGAGGGCAGGGTAGAGTGCCCCTGACCCCCTAGGCCTTCTCAGGGGGTCCCTGAAGGATCTGTTTCTGCTTTCCTGAGAGACTTTGGTATGGGTTCCATATACCACAATAACTTGCGTTACAACATGCAAGATATCTACAGAGGAGATGGTGTACATTTCTCAGATGAGGGGAACAGAGTCTTTTTCTTTAATTTTAGACTCTGCATCGGTACCTACTTGTAGGTACTTAAATCACCCACATAACACAACAGCTCTTTTTAGAGCTACCCTCCCTCTAAGCAATCCAAATTCTTATTTTACACTATTTTCTTTCACTGTTTTTCCCTGTGGTACGCGTACCTGGAAGCGTACATGGTAACGCACCCAGCGCTTACCCCGCGAAAATTTAAAAAAAAAATGTTTTTGCCCTTCAGGGTCCTTCTAGGCCCCCCTCAGAAAACCTAGGGGGTCAGGGGGTGTCTACCCTGCCCCCTTTTAATCATTTTCCCCTTTTTATTTTCACCTCTTGTGTCTCGATTCGACAGAGACACAAGATGGCGGACTCTCCGGACTGTTTGGAATTTTGACAGAAACCCGAGAGCCAATCAGCTTTAAGCTTGCGCACTTCCGTGGCGTGCCGGGTGCGCTTACCGGTACGCGTACCCTGAGCGCTCGAAGCGCACATATAGATATATACATTTTTTAGAAGTTAATTTTCGTAAAAACCACTGGAGCAATTTTCACCAAATATAGAAAAGGCACTTCTGCGTACCAGTCCCTACAATTTTGCAAAGTTTGGTGTAATTCCATTCAGCGGTTCGGGCTGTAGCCGTGTCTGAGCGACCCACACCGTAGCTGCCGCCCTAGCCTCCTCGCCGCCCTCAGCTGACCTACTTAATGTCATAACAGGAGAAGGGGAGATCCTACTTCCCATAAGCTCCTTCATGAAGTCTTTTAGGGAGTCAGACAATTTACCAAGGTCCTCCCGGGTGGCGTAAACAGCCGTGTTCTGGGCTGCATCCTGGGGAGCGACTGGTAACACACACGGTGATGCGAGTCGCGGTGGGGGCTAATAAACGATGTGTAAAACATCTGCATATTTTATTTACTAGGTAAATCGGTATGGGTGACAGGACATTTGAGAACTTAAAGGGTAGCCCAGTGGGCGGATAGCGGAAAGTTGAAACATGGTTTCACAGCAACCAAGATAAGATGGATAGTGTCGCCCGACATACAATGGAGTAGCTTGAAGCACGAAATTCTGCAGATACTGGACGGGGGTGATTCACCACCCGACTTGTTAATAATACATTTAGGAGGCGAGCAGTTGGTGCACATGGGGTGCAGGGGCCTGTTGCAGATGATGAGGAGCCTTGTGAATCATGGTTGTCCGAAATTACACCGAGACTTCATTGGAAAGGCGCTAGGTCAGGAGTGGCATTGGAGACCTCCCGCAGGCGGGTTAACAGCGTCATGGGCAAATTCTGTGAGCAAACGGGATTTGGGTTCATAAGACACGGTTTGCTACATACTAAATGCAAAGGTTGCTTTGATGAAGACGGTGTTCATTTATCTGAAGTAGGGATGGCTATTTTTCGGCTTGATATAGCGGAAGTAATGGGAGCAGCAGGTTGTAACTAAAAGACAGCTAGTATGTGGGGGGCTCTGGGGCGGCGGCTGCCACACCCAGAGCCATGGCGGAGTTAAAAGGCGATCCAATGCTGGAAGGTACAGAAGGGCACCCTCTACAGGAGCACCGGAAGGGTGCAAGAGCAAATTATCCCCAGGGAGATCCGCGCTGGAATGGATCCTGGAGGAGTGACGGCGCCCGTTAGTCCTTCGGGCGGTTGTAGACCTAAGCAACTGGGGGTTGCCTACAACGCTCCGCCCCCCCGGAGGGGGAGGAGCGGAGTAAGGGGCGGAATAGAGATCGCATTTAAAAAACCTATTAAATTCACTAAAAAAAAGTAGGTTTCACACCAGTTATAGTTAGCTGGAAATTTTACTTGCATAAAACCATTGAAATTCACACCTTATAGTTAGTTGGACTCACTATAACCTGCGCGTGCAATGCACTGCTGATGACGTCACATATTACATCACTCATGACATGGGCAGTGACATCACTCATGACATCACTGATGACACCATCCAGTGAATGTGTGTCTTTTATATATTCAATGGTTTTATGCGAGTAAAATTTCCAGCTAACTATAACTGGTGTGAAACCTACGTTTTTTTGTGTGAATTTAATAGGTTTTTTAAATGCTAATTCCTAACTATAACTGGTGTGAAACCTATGGTTTTTTCAGTGAATTTCATAGGTTTTTTTAATAGCAAATCTCTATAGGTATGAAATGTAAAAAATTTTATTACAAATTTTATATGTATATTTATGTGATATTTTTTATTTTTTTTGCCCCGGTGCACTCCCGGGGCGCGTACCGATGCGCTCACCGGTAAGCGCAGTGCTGGGGCGTGTACCGGTGAGCTTCCCGTCAGCTCTATTGCCGCGAACGAAAACAACATTGTGATGTATCGCGTAGCCCCATGATGCGTCATATGATGCACAGAGTAAGCACACCCGGAAGCGCGTGAGCGCATACGATCGAGAAACTTCCTGATGCGCTTACGCTACGCGCCCCGGGGCGAGCCCCGGGGCGCGTAGCGTAAGCGCGTCGGGTCATGTGATCTGAAAATAACACTTTTCATTGGTTCACAACACTTTTGGTTTCCAAATGATGAATGCCCTGCTCATGTGACTTGAAAATAACACTTTTCATTGGTTCACAACACTTTTAGTTTCCAAATGATGAAAGCCCTGGTCATGTGACTTGAAAATAACACTTTTCATTGGTCCAGAACAGTTTTTTTTTCCAAATGATGAAAGCCCCCACCTTTTTTCCTTATTCTGACTTTGTCCTTTGACTGAGGAAGACCTGTTTGAAGATCTGTCTCTAATCTTTTCTACTTTAAAATGGCTACAATAGCAGCAGTAGCTGGAGCATCTGCCCCACCACCACCATCAAAAAGACCACCAGAAGATCACATTGGTGGTCAAGAAGAAGAGGAGGAGGATGATGAAGAGGAGGGACAGACAAGGCATTTCCTGCCTGAAGTTAATCAGCCCTACAAACCAAAAGAGCACTTCGTATGGCAGTTCTACAAAATCCCAAGGGGTTTCAAAAAAGTCAACGCTGCGAAAGTAACTTGTCTGATTTGTGATGCTGAGCTGTCCAGGGGGAACCCTAACAAAAAATATTCCTTCGGGAATCATACCATGATTCGGCACATGATCCGTTGGCACCCAATCAACTATTCTGCTGCAGAGGTAAGGGACCTCTGCAGTAAGCTACCCCCATCAACATCTAGACACTCAACATCGAAAGAACCAACTCCATCGGGTTCAGGGGCAACAGAGACAATGCCTATCATACAACCAAAATTTAACGATTTTAAAATCATGTGCAAATATTGTGGAAAGTTAATTTGCTATGATGAGCAAAGTATAAAACTTATCATCTGTGCTGGGGATAACCATAAGTGCCCGAAAAATCCCTAATTTTTTCTGTTTTTTTTTTTGCTCCAGTTGAGCCATTTACAATTCCCTGTTTTTTTGTTTCTCCCCATAAAAAATACAAAAAAATATAAAACTGTTCAGAAAACCCCCAAAAAGTAAAAAAGAAGAATTTTTTTTTTTTTTATAAACTCTGTCATTCTTTTTTCCCCATGGTACGCTCCCCGGTACTTTCCCCGGTGCGCGTACCGGGCGCACCCCCGCGCAAATCGGAAGCCCCCGTGAAGCCCTTTTATGGCCCTCACATCAATCCTAGGGGGTCAGGGGGGTCTACCCTGCCCCCTTTTGGTCATTTCCCCCTTTGTTTTTGCCACCTCTTGTGTCTCGATCCTACCGAGACACAAGATGGCGGCCGCTACGGACTGTTTGGAATGTTTACAGACACCCGAGAGCCAATCAGCTTTCCGCGCGCGAACTCGCGTTGCGCGATGGTACGCTCCCCGGGGCGCGCTTACAGATATATATATTTTTTGAACCTAAATTACTCAAAATCCTCTGGAGCACAATTCTTCAGACCTAGCAAAGGCACATCGGACTACCAGTCCCTACAATTTTGCCAAGTTTGGTGAAAATCCATTCAGCCGTTCGGGCTAAAAGTGAGGTCGACCGCCCTATGGAAATTAACATGGGGAAAACACATTTTGGGACCCCCCTTTTATCTCGGCCCCCGCTTCACGAATCCCCCCCAAACTTTCAAGGAAGGACCGGAGCGCCGCGAGGCAAATGTGAGGAAATTTTCAGGCAGATTCCTCAACCGGCGCCAAAGTTATTCACAATAGAACGTTGAGATTTTGCATTGAAAATAATCCTAACTATAACTACCTACTGGCGAGCGCCAGTAGGTAATATATATATATATATATATATATATATATATATATATATATATATATATATATATATATATATATAACCTACTGGCGGTCGCCAGTAGGTAGTTATAGTTAGGATTGTTTTCCATAGGAAATCCTCAACATTCTATTTGGAATAACTTTGGCCCTGGTTGAAGAATCTTAGCGAATTTCTCAAAGAAGATGGCTCGGTCCGCTGCGCTCCTTCCCTGAAAGTTTGGGGGGGATTGGTCAAGTGGGGGCTGAGATATAAGGGGGGTCCCAAAACGTGTTTTCTCCATGTTATTTTCCATAGGACCTTTAGACTCGGCTACAGGTCGAACGGCTGAATGGATTTATAAGAAATTTGGCAAAACTGTAGAGTCCGGTTCGCAGATTACGCTTTTTTGGAATGGTGTAAATCCGTTCAGTAGTTGTTGAGAAAATTAAAGTTAAAGTCAATTATATATCTATATGCGCGCACACGTGCGCGCACCCAAGCGGCTGCGCGTGAGCGGAATTTTTTTTTGCTGCGTGACGTCTGTTAACGTTCGATTCGAAGGAAATCAGGAAGTTTTGTCCGCCATTTTGTCACTGCGAGTAAATATATTGTGCATTTCAAAGCGTTGAAACATGGAAAGGGGAGAAGGTAGAGATTGTCTTGCTGCGTAGGTTTTCTCGGGGTGTGCAGTAAGGCCCTTAAACGCGAAAAGATATTTTTTTTTCCGGAAAAAAATAACGGGGTGCGCGCACCCGGTCGCGCACACCTATTAACGAGAGTATGAAAATGGAGATAAATCAGAAGTTTGAGTGCTTAGATATAAGGTGGCTCTGAAAAGAGCCCTTGTGTTAATTGAATTTTTTCTGCATTTATAAGTAAGTACTGATGCAGAGCCTGATGTTGCAGAGGAAGATTCTGTTTCCCTCATTCGTGAAATGAACACCGTCTCTCCTATAGACGTCTTGCATGTGGTATCGCAAGTTGTTGTGGTAAATAGAACCCATGCTATAATCTCTGAGGAACGCAGAAACAGATTTATTTACATGTCTCCTTGCTTTCTCAAATTGTGCACAATGTTGATTGGACCAATTCCATTTCTGTCTTTGGCATATATTGGAATATACCAAGGCAGATCGAGGAAAAAGTGTCATCAATTGTCGAAAGGTGTCTTTTAGAAGCATTTCCAGACCTACCCCAGTGATTGTGCCTAGATCGTTCCCACCACAGTGCACAATTATAAGGTCTGGTTCTAGGAGATGCATAAAAGTTTTCACCAATGGAATCAATTGGTGACATTTCAATCCTCTTTTGGCAATCCATGTTATGTGTACATTTGGTAAGCCGAGGTTGCAAATTCGTCTGCTTACTGCATATTTTTCACTCCAGTGAATATAACTGTGTCCTATAAGCCAGACCTTCATTTTCAAGGGATTTGTAGTCATCCTCCGATCGGTTCTGGAAGTGGAATGGTAGTTAGAAGTTGAAATTCTAAATAAAGAAAAAGGAAGAGGCTGGGTGTGGTTAAAAAAATAAAAATGATTGGTTGATTGTAATAAGTGGAGATTGAACAGTACGTTGCATGTTAATGTTTATGTTAAACGAAAAGTACTATTGGGTGTGAAAAAACAAGACATGTAACAGAGCTGTGGATTGGCAGGTGTTTCTGGAGGGAAAATAGTCTTCTTAGTTTGTTGTAGAACGTTGAGACATGAACTTTTGACCTGTGCCTTCAGCAAGGTGCAGAATGAGGTGTAACCATGGAAACAGCCGGAGATGGCAGTTGGTGATGGGTTCACTCTTTGGTGCCTCTGTATCTGACTCTGTTCTGTGGTGGCAGGCGGAGAACTGTTTGTTATTGTGGAGATGAAAGGGTGATAAGGAGAGAAATACGACATAGCGTTTGGCCTGTAGAAGCGTGGGAGCAGTGATTAAGTCTGAGTGAAGCGGAACTGTGGCGGTGCTTGGTAACAGTAAAAATTTTTTTTTAACAGTGGTATAACTGTCTGTACGGTGCGCGACCTACTAAGAAATAGTTCACGGGCCGTAATTGGCTTGCAGGTTCTAGTATCAGTAAGTGAGGTCGAGAAAAGAAAACATTCAGGACTTTATTTATGAAGGCCTTGCGCCACCGGTGCGTCACTGTTTCCCATTTTAAAAAATGAGGCACCGGCGGCGGAAGGTCTTCATAAATAAGGTCCTCAGTGACTACAGTTAAGGTTATGTGGAACCCATGAATAGTTTTTCAATATGAAATCATTTCAGTTGAGATTATGGATTAAAAGAGAAACCGTGAATATTTGAAATGTTTATTTAGAAATGTACTGTTTTAAAGGCAAATCATTATGTAATATGAGTACAGAAATTGCAATAAACACAGTAATTGGTATTGTCAGTAGTATATGGAATACAAACGCTATAGTTGAAGAAAAATGAATATAGTTGGAAAAAAACATTGTACACTCTTATAAGGAAGTATATTATATTTTAATAAATGGAAGAAGGTCTCTGGCCTTTCAGTTTAGGAACGATATATGAAAATGCAAGTGGTTATACATCATTACTTTATCAATCAGCTGTCTACATGCGAAGCACTATCAAGTTTGTGTTATGTTACTGTGTACGGGGAAAAAAAGGCGCCAAAAGCGACAAAATGGCGAGAGGTGCATGTATGTAATCTGTTGGATGGTGCGCCAATCAGTATTGAGGAGAACTACTGTATTGAGATATCTTTTGAAGGTTGCAGTATTGCATTTGAAATACAGCACAAGTAACAATGGAAATATTGTTGAAAGAACATATTTTTCTGTAAAGTATTTTAAATTAATAATTTTATAGAAAATTAAAGGAGCAGAGGCATGTGAGGCGGAAATAAGCAGTTGAGATGCGAAATGGCGTTTACAGTTATAAAAAACTCGTTTAAAATGTACACATTAATTAGGGTACATGTAGCATATATTAGCGAGTTTTGCATCGAGTACGTTTGAAATAACCTTAGATAAGATATGCAATAGAATTGTTGAGATTAGACTGTAAAAAAATAAAGTTGAAAATCGAGTAGCTGAAGAAACAAATGTAGTCCACATAAAAGACCAAAATTTAAACAACACGAAATCATAATGTCCACTGTTAGTAAAGCCAATAGGTCTGTTCTTCAAAAGAAAATATGGAAAAGAACGTGAAGAATATAGGGAAGCAAAAGGGAATGAGGACGTCAATGGCTTGTATAAGAGTTATTGAAGCATTGTTTAGGCAAAATAGGTAGCTTCTGCTTGTAACAGGAAATCACTTTTATCATTTGAAAGTATGTCAGCTATCCAATGGAAAAGAGTAAAGCAGTACTCATGATCTGTTAAAATCGGAGCCTCTTTTATTATCAGAGGGCAGCTCGGTGGGTTTTCGATGTAGTTCTCTGTTAGGAAAGAGTTAACCGTCCATTGTGTAGGCAAAGTATGCAGCAAGTGCTTCTAACAGGAAATCACTGTTATCATCTGAAAACATGTCAGTCATCCAATTGAGAAGATGAAAGGAGCATTCATGATCTGTCATTATTGGAGCGTCTTTTACCATCATAGGGCAGCTCGGTGGGTTTCCGATGTAGCTCTCTGTTAGGAAATCTTGCGCCGCTGCGAATATATTCCAATGACCCAGAACTCCTTGTATCGCTCCAAAGGCCATAAACCCTCCGTTGTAACAAAGCTGTTCATGATCAAGTAACGGATTCATGAGGTGATTGTAATTCGGTTCAGGAGGTACCAAATTGCAGAGAAATAATTCCAGGGCCCACGTGAAATCACAGCTCAGGCAATGAAATACAGGCTGCACACAGGTGAAATACGAATATCGAAATGATAATCGATATGAAGTATTCAAAGTTGAGAGTGGTAAGGTGCCGTAGTACAGAAGCATTCTCTGTCAAAATAGTTCTAAGTGGTCCGGCTCGTTTGCGAAGGCAGGAGGGACATCCATTTTGAATTTCCCAAGATGGTAAAGGAAACGGCGCAGCACTGCCGGTTGTATAGCAACTCCACAGAATTAGGTCGCCGGCTATGCAGTGGAGAGGAGCAGAATGACTTGATAAATTTTCTAGGAGTCTAGTCACTTATATATTGCTTAGTAGTTATCAAAAAAGTAGCTTTTCTTGAAGTGGAGGATGCGTTAAAAAATAAGGGAGTCATTTGAGCAAGTTGTAAAGCAAGGTCAATTTTTTTTACATCAATGCTGTTTTCTGTGAATGTTAGCTAAGTGAAAGATATGTGTGTGAGCAGATGCAACGTTCAGTTTTAAATGTGACAATGGAGCTCTTGTTCATGTCTTCCGATTCAAGGTCGGTATTCGCTGCCAAATACAAAGATCAAGAAACACATGCGTGGGGTAGATAGTCTGCATTCTTAAAGGAAAGCAAATGAAGGGTTATTTTTACCGCGTTAGCATTGTTGTTTAAAAAGTTACAGTGATTTTCATTATATGTTAAGAAAGTGTCACTGATGAAGACTGAAAATAAATCCTTATAAATAACAGCGACTGGTGTATTTTAGAAAAGGTGTGTAACATTACATGAATTGTAAAAAAAAAAATAATGTAATTGAAAGTGTATGGTTTGAAAATGAAAAGTAGAGGTTTATAGTTCACGTTTTGAAAGCGGTTCTAGAGGGTCAGATGCATGATAGATTTATAAAAAATAGAACATGTTTTTCAATAGTATTATGGAAAAAATATGTGCCTTTATGTACTATTTAGATTATCTGCCTGTTGCCTATTCTTTGAGTTTTAGTGATCCTGTGTCTTATAAGTTTTCCAGGGGCGGTTTGAGGTTCATGGTGGACTTGGGCAGGGAGGGTAGGTTTGGGGTTTGTAATAGGGGGTCCGGGTGGGGTGGAGTGTGGAGTTTAGTGAAGAGTGAGGGGGGCGGGGGGTTAGGGTGTTTGGTAATGAAGCAGAGTCAGAGGACGCCAAATTTCTTTTATGGGGTGCCACGGAAATATGTATTTATTCTCAGAGGTTTATTATATTAAGGATATGCAGAAAAGCCGAACGCAAATGGCGTAGAATGTACGGTACAGCAGATAAACTCTCATACATCCATCTTAGGAATATCTATCATTCCAACATTAAAACAGCTAAAAAAAACTTCTACACAAACGCCATTAATGAGTCCAAACAGAAACAGAAAACACTGTTCTCAATTGTGAAGACGTTCACCCAGCCCAAAGCGTTACAACCTGAGATCCCTCCATCCCAAGAGTTTTGTAACCAAATAGCCGATTTCTTCGAGGAGAAAATAAATGACATCCAAAAAAATTTCTCTCCTCCCCAAGCTACACAGACCTCGAGCATATCTGCCCAGAAAGAAATTCCTGTAGGAAGTCTAAAAAACTTCACTCCAGTCAACTTAGATCAAACCAGGGAAATTATCATGGCATGCAAATCTGGTTCACCCTCTGACCCCTGTCCCCCTAGAATACTCCATCAACTTATCGACTTGGTGAACCCAATCATCAACAAGATTGTTAACTCCTCTCTTAGCACTGGAATTGTACCTCGCTTGTGGAAACAGGGAATAGTTAAACCCCTGATGAAGAAACCCAATAAATCTCCCTCTGATCTTACCAACCTCCGCCCAATATCTCTCCTTCCAGCATTAGGAAAGATCACAGAACAAGCGGTTTATAGGGAACTCAAAGGATACCTCGACGCACACAATGTACTCCATCCCCAACAATCAGGCTTCCGCCCCCATCACTCCACAGAAACTGCACTGATTGAGTTAACCGACTCCATAAAGCTGCTGCAGGATCAGAAAAAGAATGCCATTCTCATTCTTTTAGACCTCTCGGCAGCATTCGACACCATCTCCCACTCCATTCTGATTAGTAGATTGAAAGATATTGGTATCTCTGAGATGGCTCTAGCTTGGATTACGTCCTTTCTAACGGACAGATCGCAAACGATAGCCCTAGGTCCTTTCCTCTCTAAAGAGAAGAGGTCCCATCTGGAGTCCCTCAGGGTTCCATCCTGAGCCCTCTCCTATTCAACATATACCTTATTCCACTTATCTCTCTGATCGAGTCATTCGGCATACTTGTAACATCGTATGCCGATGATACACAACTCATTGTACCCATTGAGGAACACTCGACAGAAGCGGAACAGAACCTTAAATGCTGTCTAAATGCCGTCTTTCAATGGATGAACCTAAACCATCTAAAATGTAATTCCTGCAAGACCGAGATCCTCCCTATGGGAAAAAATGTCAATTTCTGTCCTAGCCTATGGTGGCCCGAAGACTCAGCTGTTCCCCCTCAGACAGTAACAACGGCTAGGAACCTAGGAGTCCTGTTTGATACTGATCTGTCTTTCGACCAACACGTTAGAACGGTTGCCGGCCGTTGTTTTGGAATTATCAAATCTCTAAAAAAGTTTTTTGACTTCTTACCAATAGATTCCAGGAAGACTGTTGCAGTGGCCCTAGTCCTTTCCCGCTTGGATTACTGCAACGGCCTTCTTGCCGGAGCCAGGAAGGCTACACTTAAGAAGCTCCAAAGTGTACTTCACTCAGCTGCCAGGTTAGTCCTGAAATTACCCAGAAAATCCTCAATTTCCGCCGCCCTAAAATCTTTACATTGGCTCCCACTGCACAAAAGAATATACTTCAAGATTCTGATTGTAGCATTTCGGGCATTTAATCACACCGGCCCAAAATATCTCATTAAGCGTTTCCCTCACTACTACCCCAGCAGGTCCCTGCATTCCTCCAATGACAATCTAATCCTGCCAACTAGGTTCTCTTTGAAAACCAAAGGCGGTAAAACCCTAACTCATCTTGCCACAAAAGCTTGGAATAGATTGCCCAAATTTATGAGGTCCTTAAACCAAGAAAAACACTTCAGGAAAGAACTGAAAACTTGGATTTTTAATCTTCCCGACGACTACACCATGGCAGCCATCTAACTTCTCTACCTTTAGGAAGCAACCTGATCTTTTACTTGGAAATCAGCGCCAAGATGCTCCTTCCGGAGCGACCGTTGCGCTTTACAAATACCTCCACAAAATTACAAATTACAAATTACAAACATGGTGGCTCTTGTCGTTTTGTGGTTCTGTGCATGTGTATAATGCTGGCCCTGTAGTTTTTGTTTATGGACCTTATTACGACACACAGGGGAGCCACGTTGCACAGTTGGAGATCAGAGACTTAGGAAATAAAACTTTATAATTGTAAGGGCTCTAAGCGATACAAATCGCCCGTTCTCGGTATAAAAAATATCACCGCTATTGGTGGTATTTTCCACGGTGTTAGTGCTCGAAGGAGAATAGTAACATATATGTAAAAGAAAATTCTGTAACAGGCTCAGCATTTCACATTATCGCGTGAAAACAAAATTTGTTCTCACATAGCAATAAGTCTCTTATAATTAAGGGACGGAGTGTATATAGTGCTATTTACTACTCTGCTATGTGAACGATGTCGAATATTTCATAAGAGGAGGCTTTAAAAGTTTTTCGATAAACTGGTTTTCCAGGGAAGTGGGCGGAGTGTTCCGTGTAAATTGCAGAATAGAAACTGGTAAGAACCAATTGGAAGTGTTGTTTTAAAGTCACATGACTGCACATGCGTGTCTCGACGCCTGTACGCGATAGGTGGGTGCGCGCACCCGGCGCGCACTAAATGTAAGCGGCGAAAAAACATCTTATAATATGCTCTTGGAGCACGTTTTGGTAGAAAGAGTTAGTTCTGAAAAGAACTTTTTTTTTTTTTTTTTTTTTGGGAAACAAGTGTTATGATGCTTTTGATTTCTTAAAGTTGCTACGACATTTTTCAGTATGTCATACTATCCAAATAAAGTGAAGAAATTTAACTTTTCTTGGAGCATTTATGACTCTCAATTTTGTGTTTAATTAGAGTAAAGCTTTGCTCTCCGTATACAAGAAGTTTTCCACAGTTCGTGCATTTCATGTGCACGTTCGCCAGATATGGTTTCAAGTCCATTTCAGCACTCGATGGAGATACAGGTCGTCCACCGGAAGATGTGCTGATTACTTCTGATGGTAATAGCGTGGCCTCCGTCTTTCTTGTCAAAGGTGGTCGCTCATTTCCTTCAGATTCGGAAGATGAATGCGGAACGGTAGCCATTGCAGCGAAGTCTTCGGGAAGATGTTCGACGTTGTTCTCTCTTGAGAGTAGAAAAGAAAGTGATGGAAGTGGGTGGAGTGCTGCGTGTAAATTCCAGAATAGAAACTACCAAGAACCAATTAGAAGTGTTGTTTTAAAGTCACATGACTTCACATGCAAGTGTCAGGTCCTGTACGCGATAGGAGGGTGCGCGCACCCGGTCTCGCACTAAAATAAAGCGGCGAAAAAACATCTCATAATATGCTCTTGGAGCACGTTTTGGTAGAAAGAGTTAGTTCTGAAAAGAACTTTTTTTTTTGTTTTTTTTTTTTTGGAAACAAAGTTGCTACGACATTTTTCAGTATGTCATACTATCCAAATAAAGTGAAGAAATGTAACTTTTCTTGGAGCATTTATGACTCTCAATTTTGTGTTTAATTAGAGTAAAGCTTTGTTCTCCGTATACAAGAAGTTTTCCACAGTTCGTGCATTTCATGTGCACGTTCGCCAGATATGGTTTCAAGTCCATTTCAGCACTCGATGGAGATACAGGTCGTCCACCGGAAGATGTGCTGATTACTTCTGATGGTAATAGCGTGGCCTCCGTTTTTCTTGTCAAAGATGGTCGCTCATTTCCTTCAGATTCGGAAGATGAATGCGGAACGGTAGCCATTGCAGCGAAGTCTTCGGGAAGATTTTCGACGTTGTTCTCTCTTGAGAGTAGAAAAGAAAGTGATGGAAGTGGGTGGAGTGCTGCGTGTAAATTCCCGAAAAGAAACTACCAAAAACCAATTAGAAGTGTTGTTTTGAAGTCACATGACTTCACATGCAAGTGTCAGGTCCTGTACGCGATAGGAGGGTGCGCGCACCCGGTCTCGCACTAAAATAAAGCGGCGAAAAAACATCTCATAATATGCTCTTGGAGCACGTTTTGGTAGAAAGAGTTAGTTCTGAAAAGAACTTTTTTTTTTTTTTTTTTTAAACAAGTGTTATGATGCTTTCGATTTTTTAAAGTTGCTACGTCATTTTTCAGTATGTAATACTATGAAAATGAAGTGAAGAAATGTATCTTTTCTTGGGGCATTTGTGGCTTTCAATTTTCAGTTTAATAAGAACGAGGCTCTGCTCTCCATACAAAAGAATTTCTCCACACTCGTTGCATTTCATATGCACCTTCGCAAGATATGGTCTCAAGTCCCTCTCAGCACTCGATGGAGATACAGGTCGTCCACCAGAAGATGTGCTGGCCACCTCTGATGGTAATAGCGTGGCCAGGGCTCTTGTCGATGCTTTTGCATAATGCTCAGGGTGCCTTTGTTTAACATGCCGCTGCATGGTATGTATAGAAAAGGAATATTTTCTATGTGGATTTCCCCTTGAGAGCTCCGAATTGCATATCGTGCAGGTTACTTTTGGCGCATTCACTTTCTTTTGATCTTCAGGATAAGTGAAAAATTGCCAAATGAAAGATTCCTTTTTTCTTCTTAAAGGTGGTCGGTCGCTCATTTCCTTCAGATTCGGAAGATGAATGCGGAAGGGAAGCCATTTCAGCAAAGTTTTCCGGAAGATGCTCGACGTTGTTGTCTCTTGAGAGTAGAAAAGATTGTGAGGAAAGTGGGTGGAGTGCTTCGTGTAAATTCCAGAACAGAAACTACTAAGAACCAATTGCAAGTGTTGTTTTCAAGTCACATGACTTTACATGCGCTTCTTAGGACGTGTAGGCGGTGACACTATCTAGTTATGAACGTGATTTCATACTTAGGAACTAGCATTTAAAAAACCTATGAAATTCACTGAAAAAACCATAGGTTTTACACACGTTATAGTTAGGAAATAGCATTTGAAAAACCTATAAAATTCACTGAAAAAACTCTAGGTTTTACACACGTTATAGTTAGGAAGTAGCATTTAAAAAACCTATGAAATTCACTGAAAAAAACATAGGTTTAACACCAGTTATAGTTAGCTGGAAATTTTACTGACATAAAACCAATGAAATTCCACGTTATAGTTAGTTGGACTCACTATAACTTGCGCGTGTAATGCACTGCTGATGACATTACATATTACATCACTCATGACATGGTCAGTGACATCACTCATGACATCACTGATGACACCAACCAGTGAATGTGTGTCTTTCTGAAAAATAAACATGTTTTATATTCCTCAGATGAGGGGAACAGAGTCTTTTTCTTGAATTTTAGACTCTGCATCGGTACCTACTTGTAGGTACTTAAATCACCCACATAACACAACAGCTCTTTTTAGAGCTACCCTCCCTCTAAGCAATCCAAATTCTTATTTTACACTATTTTCTTTCACTGTTTTTCCCTGTGGTACGCGTACCTGGAAGCGTACATGGGAACGCACCCAGCACTTACCCCGCGAAAATTAAAAAAAAAAAATGTTTTGCCCTTCAGGGTCCTTCTAGGCCCCCCTCAGAAAACCTAGGGGGTCAGGGAGTGTCTACCCTGCCCCCTTTTAATCATTTTCCCCTTTTTATTTTCACCTCTTGTGTCTCGATTCGACTTAGACACATGATGGCGGACTCTCCGGACTGTTTGGAATGTTGACAGAAACCCGAGAGCCAATCAGCTTTCTGCTCGCGCACTTCCGTGGCATTCCGGGTGCGCTTATCGGTACGCGTACCCTGAGCGCTCGAAGCGCACATATAGATATATACATTTTTTAGAAGTTAATTTTCGTAAAAACCACTGGAGCAATTTTCACCAAATATAGAAAAGGCACTTCTGCGTACCAGTCCCTACAATTTTGCAAAGTTTGGTCTAATTCCATTCAGCGGTTCGGGCTGTAGCCGTGTCTGAACGTCCTATGGAAATTAACATGGAGAAAACACGTTTTGGGACCCCCCTTTTTTCTCGGCCCCCGCATGACGAATCCCCCCGAAACTTCCAGGGAAGGAGCACTTATGGCCCCCCTGGGCCTCTTCACAGAGGCTGTGGCGTTAAGCCCTCGTGTTTCCGACCAAGTGAGGCCGGCAAGTCACTCTGCGACGCACACTGCATCAAATATTGCAACAATCACCTCCGCCCTTGTCAGTCTCTTATATTCACACTGCAGCTTGTTATTAGGGACATGTGCAATTGTTTCAGATCTTAGTTTCTGTTCGCTCACCCTTTTGTGATTGATTTTCCCTCATTCTGATTTAGAGGTCTGTAGGGCGTATAAGACCACATAGCTGTTGCTTTTCTCTTGTGCCGCTGCAATCCCCTTTACAGTTCGTTAACGAGAGCGTGCTCGCCAAACAGTGTCAGGTGGAATGCTCTCCCAGTCCTCTCTTCCGCATTTTGAGTTTCACTAATGGCGGCATGTGGCGTAGGCATGAATTCCATAAGAGGTGCCTGGCACCCTCCCACTGCGCGCCAGACAGTCTGGGTGCTCCTAGATCCCCACAAAGTATTAGTCGGGAGGAGGTCCCAGCTCTGCTCAAGTGTCCCTCGCAGGTCATCTCACCTCCTGTTTATCTCAGGCAGCTCTGCCCACCATTTTGTAGAGTGCTGATCTTCCCGTACCTGCTAAATTTCTTATTCTATGTACGTATCGTCACTGATTCTCCGGGCGCCAGTATCGGGATTGATCAGGTGCTCTGGGGCTCTGCAGTGGTTATCGCTGTACGGCCAGCCACTCATGAGAGGTGACACACTCCGGCGTCACCAGGCCTCCCCGCCTCTGATCGCCACTCTGCTCCGGGCAACATTGGCTCCTTCAGTGCGAAGTCAGGCTCAGACTCAATTTTCCAGGGTCTCCGCACACCCAGATACCCCGGCCGTTCAATGCGCTGCTTGTGAAGCGCAGATGGCCAGTAATTCTCAGGATTATTGCCGTAGTGTCAGGGCACGGCTCGGAGCTCCACTAGCTCGTGTCCGCTATGCTTGGCGGTTGGCCACGCCCCCAAAGCTCAAATTATTGATCTTCCTAAAACCTATAAATTAGATTTCCTGCTGGGTCATACAGCAAATGCTTGTTAACATTTTCAAACTATTTCAGATTTTTTGCTGGGTCATTGAAATATTTCCACTGAACTTTCCAATAGTTCTTGTTAAATACCCTTTACATATTCAATATCTTCTTTCTTTACAAGAATACATTGATGTGGTGAAATACAAGCATCCCAAAGTAGCCTTTCAACCATCGATGGTGCAGCCATATGGTGTAACCACAGCCTCACATGATTCTTCAGTTTTTAGGTCTCACCTGAGAGAGTACATGGTTTGCAAAACATTTTGCTTAGAGCCAGCCGACTTCTCCATTGATTGGCTTCATTGTCATTTCAAAAATCACATTCAATAGCATGTGCGAACTTCACTTCCGGTTCAGGTATTTGTCACTTCCCTGGAGAATAGACTTATTACTTGTGTCCTTCCACTGCTCCTTTTGGGTGCTACTTTTTGTATTTTTGTTTAAGCACTCAATCAGTGTGCATGTGTTTTTGCAGTCTTCTTTGTGTACTCTTTCCCCTCTACTGTGCTCGTGCAGCTATTGCCCTGCCTGGATGCTTTTTGCCCAGCCTCATCCAGTAATATTTCCTCCCCATGATGCTTTTTTGTGTTGTTCTCCCCTCCAGTTTCATGTTGTGTGGCTAGCCCCTCATCCTCTGTATTGCTTGGTCCTCCACACCTGCAGTAGTGTCCTTAGTGTACTTATACCCCCACCCTGTGGAGGGATAAGCGTTGTGATGCGTGGCACTTCCGCACTCTGTGTCACTTGGTTCCCCAATCCTCTGTCCTCCGTGTTGCTTGAACCCCGCACTCTCTGTTGCTTTGGCGCCCCCACACCTTCCATATTGTTACCCATATCCTGAATGTTGCTTCCGCCCACTGGCCTACCTTCTTTTTTTATTTTTGTGTCGGAAACACATTTAAAAAATCCCTCACATCATTTTGTAAGCAGGCGCATGCTTTGTGCGTGCGCCTACAAAGTGATGGTCAGTCATGTCATAGGGTTTTTATTTTTAAAGAAAATTCATGTTGCAAAACATTTGCGATGCTAGAAATATTGGCGAAGTCAAGGGCCCTTATTTATGAGGCCTTGCGTCACCAGCGGCGTAAAATATGCGCCTTGTTGCGCCATATTTAAAAAGTGACGCATCTGGGTAGATGCGTCATTTTTTAAACCCCTGCGCCACATTATACCTGCGTTAGGTATAATGTATGCAGAGGGGGCATTCCCCCGCAAAAAGCCTCGAAATAGTGACGCAGTGAAATCTATGATACTTCACTGCGTCACTTTTAGGATGCTGTTGCGTCAAAATCTTGCGCCTGCCTCACAGTCGGCGTAAGACTGACGCAAGCCCTTTCACATGGGGCTTTCCCCATGTGAAAGGACGCATTGCTGGAGTTGCGTCACTTTTGTGACACACTCCAGCAATGCGTCACTTTTGCGCTTACAGATACGTCAGAAATACTGACGTATCTGTAAGTCCTTGCGACATGATGCGTCATACATTAAATATGAGGCATCATTGGTGTCGCAAGGAGTGCGCAGTGAAAAGTGACTTTTCATAAATGAGGCCCAAGAGGTCCAAATGATGAGACGCATTGGCCTTGCCAATGCTTGTTTTTAAACTGAGTAAAACAAAACATCATCTAACTTGTGTCTACATGTCTATGTCATCTACACTGTGCGTAGACATCAGTTGTCTCCTGAACCCTGTATCTTGGAGGACTTGGAATGCCAGAGAGCCCAGACCTTCCATCAGGGTGCCCTGGAAAGGAGAGCATGGAATGGCGTACACCAATGCCTGCCTTTCTCCCCAAGGCAAACCCTTATACTTCATTCTATATCCGATAATAGCGCTCTTACACAGGATAATATTAATACTGATTCAAATAACTTCTAACCCAAATCATTCGCAAGAAAAGTTACATATGGTATCCGGGACAAGACCCTTCTGTCCCAGGCTAAGCTCCCCTTCTCCTGCAATCTCACCGACTGTTTTCATTATAAATCAGAACATGTATGTCCATCCAGCAACAGTGCAAGGCGTCTAGTGTGGGGGTCAGCATTCCAGCCAGTCCCTAAGTGAAGTGATGTCAGCCACAGCAGCTTCAAGAACGGAAACAACCTTTGGAACAGACAGCATTGCAGAAACCAGACACGAACTGCCGATCTGCAAAAATAGCACTATGTTGTTAATGCACTGGACGATAAAAAAGAACTACAGACATTCCGTGCCAAAAACACTGCAACCCAAAGGTTCAATACTATCAAAAAATAGCTGATACGTTATACACCTAATTCATCATGATTGTACAGGCAGAAACAGTCTGACAGTGCACTGCAAACACAGTGGCGTAACGAAACTTGAGGGGGCCCCCCTCACCCGGTGGCCCGGCCCACCACCTACCACTTTGCCCCACTTTGGATGGATGGACAGATGGGTCGGTGGACGGTGGTACGGATGGATAGATGGATGTGGATGGATGGATGTGTGGCTGGGGATAGATGGTTGGATGGATGGACTGTGGATGGATGAGCAGACGGAGGTACGGATGGATGGATGTAGATGGATAGGTGGAGGGATAGGTAGATAGGTGGATAGACAGATGGGTGTGTGGTGGCGGGGCGGACGGATAGACGGATGGATGAATGAATGTGTGTGTGGCTAGGGATGGGTATGTGGCTGGAGATGGATGGACGGGTGGACTGAGGTACGGATAGATGGCTGGATGAAAGGATGGGTGTGCGGCTGGGGATGGACGGATGGATGGATGGACAGAGGTACGGCTGGATGGATGAAAGGATGGGTGTATGGCTGGGAATGGATGGCTGAATGGATGGACGGACGGACGGACGGATGGATGCAGCTGCGGGTGATGCAGTTAAGCTCGGTGTGCGGGTTGACTGATGTTGTAATAGGATTTATTTATTTATTTAATTTACTCTATTCTATGGTCTATAGATCCCGCCCCTCAGGCGCTTAAATGTACCGGCCGCTGATGGATGAATGAATGGATAGTTGAATGGATGGACGGGTGGATGGAAGGATGGGTGTGTGGCTGGGGGTGTGTGGATGATTGGTTGGATGGATGGATGGATGGATATTTGGGTGAGTGGAATGGGTGGGCTGGATTTGAAGGTTAGAATGCACATGACGTAGTATGCAGTGGGAGACGATGGGATACTAGGGCCAGCTGGGGTCTGATTTCAGAAGTAGGCATGTGGCACTAGTGACTGGGAGGCAAAGAGGCGCCAGTCACAGACCCTCCTCTCCCCAGGCCTGTAAGGGGTGCCACAGTAAGCAGACCCTTCCTTAAGCTTCTCTTGAGAGTCTCGACACCCCAAAGGGACCACGGGCCCTTGCCAGACTGTCCCCGATTCATCAGTGAGTGGGGGCCCCATGCCACCCAGACTCGGCCTGTGATTCTCTGCCCTTAAAGGCCTCTCCACAGCCTCTATCCAGTGCTCATGTATGTGCTTGCGTGTACATGTATGTGGATGCTTGCCTATGTATGTGCGCGTATGTGCCTGCATGTACATGTGCACTTGCATACCTGCATGTGTGTGTCTGAATGTGCATATTTGTTTGGGTATGTCGGAGTGCCTGCATGTGTTTGTACTTGTAAACATGCATGCGTTTGTGTGTGTGTGGGTGTATGTATTTTCCCTCGGTGATGCTGTATGGGTATGTGCGTGCTTATCTGTGTGCAAATCTATGTGACCGTGTCTGTGTTTGTGTGTATCTCAGCATGCCTGTGTGCCTGTGTACCTAAATACACGCAGAGCAGAAAAACCAAGGGCAGGACACCAGGTGTGTGTCTGTGCTCCTGTGGGCCTGTGTATCGGTGTGTGTGAGAGTGTGTACCATATCGTGTGCCTGTGTGTTTCTGTTGCCTTTATCAATGTCTGTGTATAACTGAGTGTGTGTGTGTGTCTATCTGCACTTGTGAGTCTTTGTGACTGTGCATATGAGAGTGGAGGGTGTATACATAAGTATATGTGTATCATTGGTGAGTGCCCGGCTGAGTGTATCACAGTGAGTGTGAGTGTTTGGTTGTGCGTGTTTGTGTGTGTACGTGTGTGTGTGTGCCCCTATCTGCAGCGGTGTGTCCTTGTGCCTGTGCATATGAATGGTCTGTGTACAGAACATATCTGTGCATCTGTGCTGAGTGCGCAGCTGAGAGTATCACAGTGCATGTCTTTAGTTGTGTGCGATTGTTGGTGTGTTACTGGGAGTGTGAATGTGAGCCTTTGGTTGAGTGTATCCATCAGTATATCAGTGTGTGTATATCACAATGTTATATGCCTAAGTTGTGTGCATGAGAGTGGGTGTACACTGAAAGTGTGTTTGAGTGTGTTGTGTGCATGAGTGTGAAAGCACACTGTGAGTGTGTTCGTGTGCATGAGTGTGACTTGTGTTCGTGTGCATGAGTGTGACAGCACACTGTGAGTGTGTTTGTGTGCATGAGTGTGACATGTGTTCGTGTGCACGAGTATGACTGCACACGGTGAGGGTGTTCCTGTGCATGAGTGTGACAGCAGACTTTGAGTGTGTTCCTGTGCATGAGTGTGACATGTGTTCGTGTGCATGAGTGTGACAGCACACTGCGAGTGTGTTCGTGTGCATGAGTGTGACGTTTGTTCGTGCGCATGAGTGTGACAGCACACTGCGAGTGTGTTCGTGTGCATGAGTGTGACGTGTGTTCATGTGCACGAGTATGACTGCACACTGTGAGTGTGTTCCTGTGCATGAGTGTGACGTGTGCATGAGTGTGACAGCACACTTTGAGTGTGTTCATGTGTGAGGAGTCTATGCTTGAGTGTGGTTTTATCACAGTGTGCATACGACCGTGTGTACCTATGAGCCTGTATATTTGAGTGTATAACACTTCGTGCATATAACGTATTTGTGTATGTATGTGTTTGTGTTGTGGTGGTATCACTGTGGGTTTTCGTGTGTGACTTGTGCTTATGGGTTTATGTGCCTGTGAGAGTGTGTGTATATCTGTGTGTGTGTCTATGCTGTGTGCAATGTGCAGGCCTGTGTGTCCTCTGAGGTGTTATTTTAGGCACTGGAGTAAGTTCACAAGAAGGGGACCTTGAAGTGCCCTGTCTTTGAAAACATCCATCTCCGTGCTCTTCACTTGTGAATGTGCCTTTGTATTTGTCACTAGTGAGTGCACGTGTGCCTGTCACCAGCCACTGTTATTAGCATGCTGCCGTCGCCAGGGTGCAGTAAAGAATGCTAAATACTTCTGTGACGTCATCGGGTTGAAGGACGTTGTATCACATCTGAAGAATTGATGCTGATTGTATTGCAGCTGTTCTATAGCGCTTACTACACCGACGTGGGGGACTGAAGCGCTTGTCTACTTGGGCAGTATCTACACTATGTCCGTTGGCCAAGCGATGTCACTTCCGGACATTGTGGTGTTCACGATGGACGGTTCTCAGTGACATAGTGACCAATCCGGGTGCAGCGCTGTGGCCCCAAACATACTGTGGTTCTGCTCACAGTGTTGCTTCCATCGGCGGCCTCTTTGTTAAGCACTCAACATGTTCACTTTCTACCCAGAATCCTTCAGTCAGTCACACGGACGAAGCAGGCTAAAAATGAACAAATTTCAGTGCCCCATCTGAGGATTGCGTCAGATCCGGTCCGGTACTCACTCTGAACCCCTCCAATGATGGATTTGCTGTTCTGCGACAGTAAATGCCTTCTACAAACTTGTCTTCATTTGTTTGTCCTCCGTGGCTGTGAAATAGTTTCCAAAGGGTGCCCTGTCTGTCTGTCTCTCGCTGACTCGCTTCACTTCCATTGACTTGTAAAAGTGAAGCTGACAGTAGCTGGAGTGAAGGTAGCCCCTTTCTGAGCAGTGCCCTCTCTGGGGCCCCCACCCCCATCCTTGTCCCGCTCGTGGCTCTGACAGAAGAGAAACAATGTTGCTTGCTACTTTGTTTCTCTTCAGTCCACAGCGTGCAGGCTGCTTTACAGGCTGCTTTAGGGAGAGAGAGTCACAGCTCTCTACCCAGTTCTCTACAAGTGCTAAGGGGGCCCCCTTCACTTACTGAAGACTGCCCCCCCCCCCCCCCGCGTTACGCCCCTGTGCAAACACTACTCACTTCCAATGTCATACAAACCAATTCCAACCTCTACAGACCGCATCCTCCGCCTCCAACTCCTGCACACTGAGTTTTTACACCATTTTCAAGAGGAAAGTACCCTTATTGTATATGCTAATTTAAAACATGTTCCTGTGTTTGTGCGTCTTATCAAAATATAGTCAAAATGTGCTATTTTGTGCCACATAAACGCTCTCTTTCTAATTTTTGGCCGTCTGTCCAAAATAAAGGGACAACATGACTTATTTTAGTAAGAGACATATAGATAATCACATCAAATAGTTACATTCACATTTGGGAACAATTTTTGATGCACACACAATACAACTTATCCCATACATCAGTCTTTACGATGGTTTTGAGAATTTGCTCAACCAACAAATAAGCAAGGTTGATGAAACGTCATCACATAACTTTCACTTCCTACTGTGGACACTCTTCTATTTGGTTTGATCTGCTTGCAAGAGTTAACAAGCATTGTCAAAGCCAATAGTTTTGCCTATGCTAGAGTTATTGGCTTTGACATTCAATGTGTTTTGACCATGTTGTACACCAGTGTGACTATTGTTCAGCATGGCTAAAAGTTAGCGGGGTGGGGTAGATTGGGATGGAGTAAAGTGAAGTAGATTGGGGTAGAGTGGGATGAGATGGATTGGAGTAGAGTGGAGTGGGATGTATTAGGGTAGAGTGAGTTGGGTATCATGGGGTAGATTGCAGTGGGGTAGATTGGGGGAGAGTGAGCTAGACAGGAGTGGGGTAGATTGTGGTGGAGTAGAGTGGGGTAAATTGGAGTGGAGTACAGCAGGGCAGATTGGAGTGGAGTGGGTGGAATGAGGTAGATTGGAGTGGGGTAAATTGGCATAGTAGATTGGAGTGAGATGGATTGTCTTGGGGTGAATTGGGGTAGACTGGAGTGGGATAGATTGGAGTGGAGTGGGATAGATTAGGGTGGAATGTGATAGATATGAGTGGGGTAGAATGGAGTGAAATGAAGTGGGGTAGATTATGGTAGAGTGGAGTGGAGTGTGGTAGATTGGGGTGGAGTGAGGTCGATTGGGGAAGAGTGGAGTAGGGTAGATTGGAGAGGAGTGGGGTAGCTAAGAGTGCAGTGGGGTAGACTGGACTGGATGTGGGTTTATTGGGATAGATTGGAGTGGGCCAGATTAGAGTAGATTGGAGTAGCCTGAGTAGAGTAGATTGGAGTAGCCTGTCGTCGCTGGGTGAGATCGACGCACCTCTTGCTTGCAGACTGCATCACGTCGCTGCAAACATCGTCGCAGAGCCATCGCATCGAGGGCCCACAAGAGGAGAATATCGCCGCTGCGCATCGCTGCCGCACCTGAGATTGTCGCCGTCCCGAAGATCATCGCATCGTCCCTGTGCGAGATGCTTCCTACCGAACCTACACACCGGAATCTGGAATTTGGGCTAAAAGTGATGCAACTGTGGATTATTTTGACGCAAACCCTAGAACTCTTTTAAAAATATATTCTTGAACTGTGGATTTTTGTCATTTTGGTCTTGTGTAGTTTAGGTAAAGATACTTTATTTTTCTAAACTGGTGTGGTGTTCATTTGTGGTGTTTTCACTGTGTTACTCTGAGTGTTGATACAAATACTTTACACATTGCCTTTGATAAGCCTGTCTGCTCATGCCAAGCTACAGAGGGGTGAGCAGGGGTTATCTAAAGAGTGTATTCTCCTTACCCTGACTAGAAGCCAGGGTCTCTATTTGGACATTGGTGCCTACCTCTGCCAACTAGAGACCCCAGATTTAACACTTACTAAGTTAACTAGTTCTCTTCACTCCATTGCTGTCTTTCTTTAATATAGATGTAGCAACAATAACAGGGAAGGTATCGCAACTTCACAAGAGAGGTCCCACTTCCAGTTCCAGGTGAGCTCCAACTGTAGGATTAATCTGAATGAGTGATTATCCATCGTAGGCAACTAAATGGAAATAAAAAGACTGAGTTATTTGATTATATCAAAGCTTTACAAAGAATTGACACCAGAGTACAGCATAATGAGACAACAAGAATTCCTTATCGTGTCAAAACACAAAAAATAATAGCAATAGTATAGTAGTCAATTTTGGCTATCGGAGAGCTAATAGTAACTTATGAAATCCTTGAGTCATAAAAAATTGACTCATTCTCTGGAAGGGATAGCTAGGTGTCTATGGTTACACAACACAAGGCCTGAATGATGAATGATGCTGACAACTGATGTTCTTTGTTCTATATCTAACATTTGGATCACTTTTTATACACGGGTGGGTAAGTGGGGACAGTGTGGACTATTATTTGAAAATCCTGCAGTAAGTTGGTGTTGCTTTCACCACATCCACCCCACTAAGTGTGTGAGCCGTTGATGGTGTAAATTACGCCAAACCTCAATAAATCACACAGCCCGAGGGAAGAGGCTTTGGGGTTTGAGAAATAGATGGGAAAGGGGATTTGAGGAAAGGTTTGACAAAGACAAACACTGCACAAGATCAGCCCTCATCTGGGCAATGAGCAGCACATCATTTGTCATTAATCTGTTGTGGAAGAAAACAAAGGAATGAGTATGACAGAGTACACTGAAATGCAATGCAGACAGCCCTTCTAGCCTCGAGACCAAAGCTATCAGATATCTAAATGTTCTGTATTCTAGTTTGGGAGTGAACCCACCCTCCCAGTTCTCCAAATATGATTGTTAAAAGAAAAATGATAGTGTATTGACCTGGTAGGCCCTCCCAGCAGACCTGGCAGCAAGAAAACCCCCTGGTTCACCGACGAACTCAAGGAATCCAAGAAGAACTGCTGCATCCTCGAGAAAGCCTGGAGGCTCGACCACACCACAGACAACAGGACCGCCCTCAAGCACGCCATCCGCAAACACCATCAGCTGATCCGCGCCACCAAGAAGGCGGCACTCAAAGAACGACTGGACAACAGCACCCACGACAGCAAGGAACTCTTCAGCATCGTCAAAGAGTTCTCCAACCCCAGCGCCGGAAACAACGACATCACTCCCTCGCAAGACCTCTGCAACTCACTCGCCTCGTTCTTCCACCGCAAGATCGCCGACATACACAACAGCTTCGACGCACAGACCATCACCCTACCACCGAACCAGCACCCGCCACCACCACCCTCTGCAACTGGACCCCGATCAGCACCAAAGACACCACCCGCATGATGAACTCCATCCACCCCGGATCACCAACCGACCCATGCCCACACCACGCCTTCAACAAAGCCGACGCCACCATCGCACCCCACCTCTGAGACACCATCAACTCCTCCTTCCACACCGCCACCTTCCCGGAGAGCTGGAAACACGCCGAGCTGACCGCCCTCCTGCAGAAACCAACGGCAGACCCCACCAACCTCAAGAACTACCGTCCCATCTCGCTCCTACCTTTTCCGGCCAAAGTCATCGAGAAAACCGTCAACAAACAGCTTGCCGCCTTCCTCGAGACGAACGGATCCCTCGACCCCTCGCAGTCCGGGTTTCGGGCCAACCACAGCACCGAGACCGCCCTAATCGCAGCTACCGACGACATCAGAACCCTGATCGGCAACGGGGAAACAGCGGCCCTCATCCTCCTGGACCTCTCTGCAGCATTCGACACCGTCTGCCACTGCACCCTAGTGAAGCGCCTCAGCAACGTCGGAATCCGAGAGAAAGCACTGGAGTGGATCATCTCGTTCCTCACCGGAAGAACCCAGAGAGTCTGCCTCCCTCCGTTCAGATCCGAGGCCACCGAAGTCATCTGCGGCGTACCACAAGGATCGTCACTCAGCCCAACCCTCTACAACGTCTACATGAGCCCCCTCGCAGCCATCGCATGCCAGCACAACCTCAACATCATCTCCTACGCCGACGACACCCAGCTCATCCTCTCCCTCACCAACAACCCCACCACCGCCAGAGCCAACCTACACGAAGGGATGAAAGACGTCGCTGACTGGATGAGAAACAGCCGCCTTAAACTGAACTCAGACAAGACGGAAGTCCTCATCCTGGGGTCATCGCCCTCCGCCTGGAATGACTCCTGGTGGCCCCCGGCCCTGGGCACCGCTCCCAAACCAACGGACCACGCACGAAACCTGGGCTTCATCCTGGACTCCTCCCTGTCAATGACCAGACAAGTCAACGCCGTCTCATCCTCGTGCTTCAACACCCTGCGCATGCTCCGCAAGATCTTTAGATGGATCCCCACGGAAACCAGGAAGACCGTCACCCAGGCACTCGTCACCAGCCGACTAGACTACGGGAACACCCTCTACGCCGGAACCACAGCCAAACTTAAAAAAAGACTCCAACGCATCCAGAACGCCTCCGCACGACTCATCCTCGACATCCCACGACACAGCCACATCACCGGACACCTGAGAGACCTGCACTGGCTCCCCGTCAACAAGAGAATCACGTTCAGACTCCTCACCCACGCACACAAGGCTCTCCACAACCTTGGCCCCAAGTACCTCAACGACTGCATGACCTTCTACACGCCCACCCGCCAGCTACGATCGACCAGCCACGCACTCGCCACCGTACCACGCATCTGCAGAGCCACCGCCGGAGAAAGATCCTTCTCCTACCTGGCAGCCAAGACTTGGAACTTCCTCCCCACCCACTTTCGGCGAACCCAAGACCATCTCTCCTTCAGGAAGCAGCTCAAGACCTGGCTGTTCGAGCAGTAACTTACCCCTCCCCCAGCGCCTTGAGACCTTCCCGGGTGAGTAGCGCGCTTTACAAATGCCGTGATTGATTGATTGATTGATTGATATTGCAAAATTAGGTAGTGCATCTCCTCCGGAATGTCCATCACTCTTGGGTGCCTTTCTGGACAGGTCCGGTAGGTAAGCAGGAGTGTTGAGCTCATCTTTTTCCATTGATTCATGCAGGAGGCTTGACGATCTGTGGATTGTAAAACCGAAACTGTATTTTAGAGTCAAGGAGAAGAACAGGATGAAGGTAAACTTCATGAAGAGTGTATCAAAAAGTCTCAAATTCAGGGCAAAAAAAAGACAACAGGATTTGCTTTTGACACAAGACCAACACAAACACACACAGAAGCACACATACGCACACTCACACAGCAGCATTTAAAAAATAAATGCACCTCTCTCCATTCCACATAGCTGAGTACTAGGCCTCAGACTCTTGGTTTACCTTTGAACGGAAGTTGATAACTTCTTGCTTCTAGATGATGATGAGGAAGTCCTACAGCACCCACCCTGAGTTCTTCCTCACTCTGAGTAATTCCATCTTAAACCAGTCATCTTCACCTGAGCAAGATAAATGTGTAGTTCACTGCTGTTGAAGAACAAGTACAGAAACAGATTTGCAGTATTTTGTGTAGCCTTTTGTTTGTTAAAAGAAACCTGTTCTGGTATCTAAAGAACCAAAAAAATGAAAGTACTCTGCAATTAAACCTGGCTAAGGGTGAAAGGGCCAATCCAGGGGAAAACATGAGTGTCCATCACTCAGACTCGAAACATCTCAAATCAATCATCTCAAGAAAATTCCTGCATTACAGTTCAACACACCCTCCCTCATTGTCAGCCACCACATCAATCATCACTCATCACTCACAATTACTTGATAATCAGATCACTCAGTGGTGCAATGGTTACCTGTTTCAATCCAAGCATGGTGGTAGGTACACTACCTCC
Source organism: Lissotriton vulgaris (assembly GCF_964263255.1). NCBI lineage: Eukaryota > Metazoa > Chordata > Amphibia > Caudata > Salamandridae > Lissotriton > Lissotriton vulgaris. The sequence goes on along the minus strand of NC_141695.1, from coordinate 877,544,444 downwards.
CCTTTGCTGCAAACAACACATTGGAATTTGGCAGTCTTGTAAACCAAAAGATTGTCTGCGGCAGCCATCCTAGATGATTACAAAAACAGAAGGATCATAGGAGTGGACCATACAGTTTAATTAATTTTCTCTAAGTAAGTTTGTAAAGGACAAACACCTCAAGGGAGAAAATGGTCAACCATCACTCAGGCCCCAAATATTGCAATTCAATCATCTCAATAATGTTCCCACATCACAATTCAACACAAACCCTCCCTCACTGTCAACCACCACATGATGAATCCTCAATCATCATCACTCACGTAATCACTCATTCACTGTTGCAATAGTTGTAGTTATCTCTTCTAATCCAAGCAAGGTTAGTTGAGGTATTAAGCATTCATCTTTTTTGCATGTAACACATTAGAATGTGTACTGACAGGGACTCTTGTAAATCAATGAAGACCTGTTAGTGCTAAGTAATGCAAAAAGGGACAGGGAATAATCATGCCAGGGGGGCAGGCATTGTCTCCAATGTCATGAAAGAATTGTGGAGACTTCTTCAATGCATACTGATCCAACTGCAATCTGGCAATATTTATGACTTAAAAATGATGGGCAGCATAAATCTGACACAGAAACAATAAAATTCCAATAGCTACTTTTTTGCAAAGATTTAACTACAATGAGAAATAATGAGCAAGTTATATAGGGGCACTGGCATACTTAGTCCCGGAAGTAGAGTTTATTCTCACACTCAGGTGGTTCACCCAGAATTTGATCAGCTAACACACTTGATTCAATTTCTGACCAATTATTCTCCTCCCCCTCCTCTTGTGCTGTTTCAGGAATGGTGTAATTGTGTGGTATAAAATGTTAGTTCATTTTGATCATAGTCAATCTTGCTACATTTTGAGGTGAGAGACTGTTCCTTCTCACTATAACAACAGAACCAGCTGTACTGAACACACGCTCAGCAAACACACTGGCTACAGGACAAGCTGGACACTTTTTTGCCAGCCTGCTGAGCTCTGGCCATTGCTGCATCTTCCCATACCAAAAAATCAATAGATTTTGATCCACATAGGCCTCCTTTGGATCATCAAAATACTCCAGGAACATACTGTGGAAGGCCATTAGTACTGCCACTTGCTATACCTGTTTTGCCATTGCCTCTACATTGCACTGAAGCCCTGCTGATTGAAACCAATACAATGCAGAGGTTGGGTCCGGTCCTTCAGTTGCTGTTGTTGCTGATGTTCTGGTTGATGGTGTTAATGGCTGCTGTGAGACAAGACTGCCATATTTGGAAGTTGAAGGTGGCACACCAGGACAGCAAGGTGGGACTTTAAGTTCTAGCCATTTTTCTTTCAGGTTTCTGGCTTGTATTTTGAAACATCCCCTTTCAAAAAAGGAACGAAAGTGGGCAGACTTTTTTTGTACTGTGGATCAAGTAGTGTGGCAGAGATGTACTCTTTGGCTGTGATGATGTCATGTTGTAGCCTTGTATTACAAGCCAAGAGAAGAATTAAGCTCTCAACCAAGGGATGCGCTTCCGTGTTTTTATTCACAACTGCAGGGCGAACCTTTCAGGTACCTTCTTTAACTGGCCCTGTAGGAGATGCAACAGTGGGATAGCTTGGTCATCATACTGTCCTCCTTGCTAACTTCCTGTGTGAAAATCTCAAAAGAGAGTAGCATCTGTGTCAGGCATTTCACTAGGCCCCATTTGTCAGCATCCATGGTCATAGCTTACCTAACTGCATCCTCTTCTCTTGGAATGACATAGTTATTGATCTGTTTGTACTGCTCAAACAGATGTTGCAACATGTCAGGTTGAGATCCTTCGTGTTGGCACTGCCTGTAGCAGGGCTTTACCTGGTGCTCTATTATTATGCTGAGTAATCTGCAACTGCTTCTGGGCTTTAAAAGAAAGTTTGAAATGGATACAGGTTCTTCTACAGATGGTCAGTATGTTGCTGACTATGTCTTTTTTATGTAGTAAGCCTTGCACCACCAGGTTGATGCAATGGTTCAAATAAAGGACCATGAAATGGCCTCCGTCTGATATGACCTTGACTATGTTACTGCCATTGTCCATGGCAACAAATCCAATTCTGAGACCTCTGGGTAGCAGTCATTCATGTACCTTGCTGTTAAATTCCTCCAAAACATGTTTACAGCTGCATGTGATTTCTTCATGACATACATGGCCACTGCTTCATGCCACTGAATGCTCTTAAAACTTTCTTCAGGGCCAAGACCTGTAGATATCTTTTGGTTTACCCCAACAAAAGAGATCCAGTGTGCAGTGATGCACGTATAATCAGTGGCCTGACAACTGGTCCACATGTCTGTCATCAGGTGGATGGTGTGAACAACACTTTGCTGCAAATCTTATCCAACCAACTACCGCAGATTGTGATGCAGCACTAGAACAGCAACTCTGGCAAAATAGGTAAGAATTGATACCTTCCATTTAAGCAGATGGCTGCTGCAAATTCTAAAAATCCCACTCATTCCTCAAAAGAAAAAGGGAGGATGTCCAGTGCTAACATTTTTGCCAGCTTCCTATTGTACAAATGTGAGGTTGAGTAGTTCAGCACGTAGGGCCCCTCCTGCCTAAACATGCCCGTAATAGTAGCCTGGAGTTTCTTCTTTTGTGGGGGGACTGACACAGGCATCATTTGAGAAATAGACAGTGGTGGTAGACTCAATGTGCATTGTATGCCCTTGTGTCTCCTTCACACTCAAAGTCTTGTGCAAGTGGGAAGCCACTGAGGTGGGTAATTCTTCTGGTGCACTGATGGGGACAGGGCTGCTTTGCGTGAACATGTCACCCTCTTCTTCTTCATTATCACCTTCCACCGTGACTGGACTTGTAGCTGATGTTCCCCAGCTCTCCTCACCACCACAACCACATCCAGCAATTGTTTTAAGGTGCCCCTCCCACTTGATTGCATGGAGTTTCCTCATATGGTTCATTTGGCCTCCAGTATAATAATTCGTACCAGGCTTACCTCCACAAACATTCATGTGGCAAATTCTGCATACTGCCTCTTTGTTAACTGTAAAAAAGACAAAGTCCCAAACTAGAGAGAAATACTTTTTTACAGTGCCACTGCCAATGCCTGAAGTAGAACTGGAGGTAGGTGGGCATGTTGTCAATTTCCTCTCTGCTTCTCCTGAGATAGGGGTTGGTGCAGATCTCAGCTGGGGCTTAGCAAATATGGGAGCTGGTGGCAGTACTAACTCTGCCACATCCCTCAGAGCAAGTTGAATCGCAATGTCAGACTCCTCTCTGTCACCTTCCACAATGACTGCCTCGTCGTTGTCATCCTCCTCATCATCCCCTTCCATAAGTCTAAGTCTTTCAGGAACTTTTCTTTTCCCTTGCCTCTCCTGTTGTCTCCTGGACTCTGCAGGATCCACTAAATGTTAGTATCATCGACGTCAGAAGTAGTGCTTGGAGAAGATGGTGGAGTAGTATCCTTACTTTTCCATGCCAGAGATCTGGGAGTCAATGATTCTAAAAGAGGAAGTTCTTGCTCTGAAGGAAGCTCAACCTTCTGTTCTGCTCTTACATCGGGAAAATGTACTATTGCTTGCTGTGGCTGCTGGCCACTTTACTCTGTTACCTGAAACTATTGTGTACTACTTTGTGAAAGGGACAAATCCAATTCAACATCACTACTCATCGGCATCAACATGATTTCAGTGGCTGCCTCACCGACAGACATAGTCCTGGGCTTAGATTGAGGTGGTGCTGTTGATGCAGGAGTGCTGTTCCCAACTTTCTCTACAGAGGCCCTTACAGCCGGCACAAGTTTGCAAAACAAGGTCCTGGCCAGTTCTCCAGTGGTGGATAGGTGCTTCTTCTCACTGCCCATTTTCTTGGCAGCATATTCTTCAAGCTCTCAGTTGGCAGTTGCACCAAGCTGCACAAGTGGAAGCAATTGGAGGAATGACATGTGATTGCACATGCCTACTGTTTGGCAGTACTGCAGTTGATGTCTATTCTCTTGTGCACCTAAAACCAAACAAGCAAGAAAAAATGTGGTGTGAAATGTGGCATTGTTTGTGATTTGAAATAGTACACACAAAGGCAATATTAGTGAGGTTGTTTTGTTAGCTTAGGTAACCACTTTAAAGTCAAACCACACCACCATATCATAATTCCCCATCAGAATATAACACACAAAATATAACACACAATATACAGAGTGATAGATCTCTTTTCTTGATGTTAGATATATTCTAAAAGAGACACCCATAGCACTCAGGAACTAAATGTGTAAATGGAATAGTATACTTTTAAATAATGGACGTTAGTGTGTGCCACTGGAAGGCACAGTGGTTCAGAGGGGGAATGGAATAATAATCATCATCCTTAAACAAATGAATTATGCTAATGTCTACTCTAAGGTCCACTGCAGCAAGGGTGAACAGAGAGAAATTGAATTATATCTACCTAAAAAATGTAATGCTATTGCGCGGATATGTTCCTATGGTGGATGCATGATGGATCGACTGAAGCAAAACGAGGGTAAAATTGACAATAAAGAAATTTAAAACAATTAAATTCACAAAAAGTACAAAATTAAAAAAATTTAAAAATGAAAAAGAAGTAAAATTTCATAAAAAATGTTTAAATACAAAGAATTACAAAAATAACAAATTAACAATAAGTGTAAGTATCCTCAATCATATTTTTACATTGATATCTCATCCTTGCATGCAATCCTATGGCAAAAGCACACTGGCTGGATGCACAAAATGGCTGCCAGCCAGTGTCACATTGCCAACAATACTGAGAAAGAAGGCATGGAGATTGGGGAACAAAGAAGACTTGCAGCCCTATGGCAAAGCACATTGGCTGACTACATAAAATGTCCACCCGCCACATGATCCCAACAACAACCAGCAACGAGGCATGGCCACAAGAAAGAACATGTGCAGGTTTAATCTAAAGGCACACAGCCTGGCTACACAAAATGGCCACTGACCACATGGTCAAGCATCAAGTAAGGAGGCATATCTACAACAAACAATACAAGCAGGCCTACGGCAAACGCACACAGGCAAGCAACACAAATTGGCCACTGACCACATGTTTAAGCAGCAAGCAAGGAGGAATGGCCACAAGAAAGAACATATGCAGGCCTATGGCAAAAGCACTGTTGCTGGCTACTCAAAATGGCCACAAGCCACAAGGTCACAACAACAAGCAGGAGGCATGGGGAACAAAGAAGACATGCAGTCCTAGGGCAAAGTTTACTGGCTCACTACATAGAATGGCCACCAGACACATGGTCACACCAACAACCAACAAAAAGGCATGGCTACAACAAAGAACACATGCTGGCATATGGCAAAAGCCCACAGGCTGGCTACACAAAATGGCCACCGACCACATGGTCAAGCAGCAAGCAAGGAGGCATGGCCGCAACAGAGAACACGTGCAGCCTATGGAGAAAGTACATATGTTGGCTACACAAAATGGCCACCGTCCACATAGTCAAGAGGCAAGCAAGGAGGCATGGCCACAACAAAGAACACTTGCTTGCCTATGGCAAATGCACACTGGCTGGCTACACAAAATGGCCACCAGCCACACGGTCACAACAACAAGCAAGAAACATGGGGAATAAAGAAGACATGCAGGCCCATGGCAAAGGCTCACTGGCTGCCTACACAAAATGTCCACCAGTCACATGGTCACAACAACAACCAGCAGGGTGGCATGGCCACAACGATGAACACATTAAGGCCTATGGTAAAATAACACTGGCTGGCTACACAAAATGGCCACCAACCACAAAGTCAAGCAGCAAGCAAGGAGGCATAGCCACAACAAAGGGCACATACAGTCCTATGGCCAAAGCACACGGGCTGGCTATACAAAACAACTACCAGCCACATCGTCACAACAACAAGCAGGAGACATGGGGCACAGAGAAGACATGCAGGCCTATGCAAAGGCTCACTGGCTGGCTACACAAAATGGACACTGATCACATGGTCAAGCAGCAAGTAAGGAGGCATATCTACAACAAAGAATACAAGCAGGCCTACGGCAAAAGCACACAGGCAAGCAACACCAAATGGCCACTGACCACATTATCAAGCAGCAAGCAAGGAAGCATGGCCACAGCAAAGAACGCATGCAGACCTTTGTCAAAAGCACTGTGGCTGGCTACTCAAAATGGCCGCAAACCACAAGGTCACAACAACACGCAAGAGGCTTGGGAAACAATGAAGACATGCAGACCTAGTGCAAAGCTCACTGGCTCGCTACACACAATGGCCACCAGCCACATGGTCACAACAACAACCAACAAAGAGGCTTGGCTACAACAAAGAACAAACATGCAGGCATGTGGCAAAAGCCCACAGGCTGGCTACACGAAATGGCCACCGACCACATGGTCAAGCAGCAAGCAAGGAGGCATGGCCGCAACAGAGAACACATGCACGCCTATGGTGAAAGCACACTTGCTGTGTACACAAAATGGCAGCCAGCCACATAGTCACAACAACAAGCAGGAGACATGGGGAACACAGAAGATATGCAGGCCTGTGGCAAAGGCTCACTGGCTGCCTACACAAAATGGCCACCAGTTACATGGTCCAACAACAACCAGCAGGGTGGCATGGCCACAACAAAGAACACATGTAGGCCTATGGCAAAAAAACACTGGCTGGCTACTCAAAATGGCCACCCACCACAATGTCAAGCAGCAAGCAAGGAGGCATAGCCAAAACAATGGGCACATGCAGGCCTATGGCAAAAGCACACTGGTTGGCTACACAAAATAGCCACCACCCACAGGGTCACAACAACAAGTAGGAGACCTGGGGAACAGAGAAGGCATGCAGACCTGTGGCAAAAACACACTGGCTGCCTACACAAAATGTCCACCAGTCACACGGTCACAACAACAACCAGCAGGGTGGCATGGCCACAACAAAGAACACATGTAGGCCTATGGCAAAAGACCACTGGCTGGTTACACAAAATGGCCACCGACCACAATGTCAAGCAGCAAGCAAGGAGGCATGGCCACAACAAAGGGCACATGCAGGCCTATGGCCAAAGCACACTGGCTGGCTATACAAAATAGCCACCAGACACATGGTCACAATAACAAGCAGCAGACATGGGGAACAGAGAAGACATGCAGGCCTATGGCAAAGGCTCACTGGCTGCCGCCACAAAATGTCCGCCAGTCACATTGTCCAACAACAACCAGCAGGGTGGCATGGCCACAACAAAGAACACATGTAGGCCTATGGCAAAAGAACACTGGCTGGCTACTCAAAATGGCCACCCACCACAATGTCAAGCAGCAAGCAAGAAGGCATAGCCACAACAATGGGCACATGCATGCCTATGGCAAAAGCACACTGGCTGGCTACACAAAATAGCCACCAGCCACAGGGTCACAACAACAAGTAGGAGATCTGGGGAACAGAGAAGGCATGCAGACCTGTGGCAAAAGCACACTGGTTACCTACACAAAATGGTGACTGGCCACATGTTCACAACCACAACCAGCAAGGAGGCCTGGCCATACGAAAGAACACATGCAGGCCTATGGCAAAAGTACACTGGCTGCCTACACAAAATGGCCACTGGCCATATGGGAAAATAACAGCCAGCAGGAGGCATGGAAAACAAAGAACACATGAAGGCCTTTGTGGACACTGACTGTAAAAAATGGCCCCTGGCAACATGGTAAGCAGAACAAAGACAAATGGTTGCATACGGCAAATACCGTCACACACTGGGCAGACAAAGGAGGCATGGTAGTAAGACAGAGAAAACAGCACAAATTCAGCAATGCCAAAAAACAAAAAAAATAGTTTTTACAATAGCACACATCCTCCAAAGGCATCAAATATAAATACCCCACCTATACACTGTTTGCAGAAAAAACGTGAAATACCCCAAAAATCATTACATTTTGGTAATTTATTCCAATGCCATCCATGGCCTAAATGGTGTTTCAATTCAATAGACACCACAGAAACAGTTGTTTCATACACCCATGACCAGTACAGGGCCTACTGGCTAGAAGGCCCATTGACAGACTAGCCCACTTAGTGATTAAATAAATATTGCAAAAATGTTAGAAAACATTGAAAAAAATTACTTAACAGTGAAACTTTTTTCCTTTACAAAAGAAGAAAAATTAAATGCAAAAAAAATCTGGACCCCCTACAGAAACTACAGGCCATCCAGCACAATACATTTTAAAAATGTAATAAAAGTACAAAAAATCCTGGTGCATGCCCCCAGTCAAACAAATAATGCCCTTATAAAGCAGTTTTTTAAATTACTTGTGAAATCTCAATCACAAAGTCCTTAAATCCAATGGCATATATGCAGCAGACAAGGAGAGTGATCCTTCCAGCTCCAGATTTCAATAAAAGTGACCAGGAGATGGACAAAGCACTGGAAGGAGAATGCTAGAAAGGAACAAGAAGTTGGAATCTCTGGGGCACTTCATTCTTGTTGGAAAAAAATGGGTTCTTGCACACAAAAAAAAACTCCAATGGCGAGTTGGAAAAGAAAATCTACTCGAAAAACCTCTCAGTTGCTTCTTGAGCACAAAAGCTGCTCGAGCACTCCATTTGCAATCGCGATCAGCACTACATTGGTGCCATTGTGGTTGGACGCAGTGCAAACGAGGGAGAGGTATCCCACAAGCTCGCTAGCAGCCCAAAATTATTGTGGCACTTGTGAGCGAGTGCCAAAAGAAATCCCAAGCACGAAAACAGAAAAAAAACCTGCTACATGCTTAGGAAGGCGGAAATCAGGAAGTCTGTGCTCTGCCGCAGAGCACGGAGTTCCCAAATTTCCCAAACTCCAAAAACAGATAAGAGTTTATTGCCCAGGACTACTAAACACCTGAATGACATCTCCATGAAGGGTGTCCAGTTCATGACCAAGATGGGTTCCTACATTCTTACTCATCAGTTAAAGGAGTTGGATCATGCAGAGGGGGGCTTCTTGGAAGACCATACATTCACACTCTAGACACGTAGGTTAGGTTTTGTATTGCAGGAATACAGTAGATTGTTATAATATTGTATATATATATACATATAAAAGCTACTTCAATTCGATGGCGGAACTCTTTGTTTTATTCACTGTTTTGACACTCATTGTAAACATTGTCTGCTTCTGTCTATTAGTCTTTGCAGATCATATTTTCTGTAAAAGAGTCACTATGGTTCAATAACTATTGAAAAATGTCCTTTCGGGTATTCTTTGCTTATTTCTCTGAGTGAAAGAGACCACGAGTGATTAAGCGAAAAGTCCTAGGTCTGTCACCACGATTCCTGAGAGAACAGGGTTGTCGTGTTCAGTAATTGCCAGAACTGTTCGCTCCCTGTCTAGGTTAAGGGGGGCTAACAGTGGCACTGTGAGGTAGCTGGTCCAAGGGACAACATATCCTGTGGGGGTGTATGGAATCAGTCTGGCATCATTCTAAGTTTATGTCAACAGCAAATGCTCAGTTCCTACTGATCTGTGGAAACTACACAACAGGGCCATGCCTTCTTCTTTGGCTAGCCAGTTTTCTGTGTAAGCAGGAACATGGGGAAGAGGGGAACAGACAGGACCACAGAAATAAAACGTGGAGGCATACAGTGGCATACTTCAGAGGTAAACTTCCAATATGTATTTTAACACATACCGCTGAAGAAAAACTCATGCTGTTGAATTTGTGTTTCGTGTGCATGTATCTGAAACTTCATTGCAAATTGTTTGGGTTTGGTAGTTCCTTGCACAGTCACATGCATTCTCTGACAATATTCGTGAAACTGACTGATTTAATGTTTTATATGCACATTCCATGAAAGCTTCATTTTGATTCCATTAAGGAGGAGATTGAAAATGGTAAATGTGTGAAATAGTGTTAGCAGATACTTTCATGTTTTCAATGCCAGAGTGCATGCTGAGAAATGGTTCCAGTCCCCATAATCACACATATACAATGTTCTGCTTTGGCGTTGTTTCTTAGTGCAGTCACTACACTTTAAAAAAAGGAAAGTACAACTCTAACCATTTCAGAAATTAAACATAGCTCCTTGGAGTAGTAAAAAAGAAACTTTAATTATGCTTCAAATCCTGTGGAATCAGGCCTTTCCATGTATATGCATTGCTGAATGGGTATGTTCTTGCTAATTAAATCAGCCGTATTATATTGCATACTGCATGCTGCATTGTTGCTCTGCATAATGAATGGCACCAGTTGTCAGAGTTGAGCACTGCGCAGTTTCCTTTCTAAATAGTATAGTCAAATAGTTAAATAAAGTATTGCACAGAAAGTCGCTATAAACCTCTATCTGAATAATAGGTCTCTAGTCAAAGGTGTAACAAAAACACCTGATTTTTGCGTTGGACAATGTAACCTGTTCTCTTTCGTTGCTTCATGTTATGATAGTTGGCAGTGGTTACCAGAGGTGAATAGGCCATGTTTGCATTGTGTCTTATGTAAAGAGCTGTCAAAGATTATATGGATTTTCACATAAGATTCCATTGGACATCTTTGAGCTCCATTTGTTGAATTTGAATTCAACTCATTACCTAGGGGTTCTTAATCTGTGGTTCGAAGAACCTGGGAGTCCGCAAAGCCTACCCAGTGGGTGTGCGACTACTCAGAAAATTAAATAATATTAACAGAGTAATAAGCGCATATATATATATATATATGCAGCTTCGAAAATAAATTCATCTGTGCCTAAGTTTGGGATTCGTGTTGTCTTTTTGGATCTACCATATTGAAGCTCCCAGACCGCAACATCTCCTATATATCTATCTATATATATATATATATATATATATATATATATATATGGGTGTTGATGTTGCCGAATAAAAGCACTTGAACAAAGCTGACCTGGGCTTCGACTCTCTGTCAACGATCAAAGACGGTATTTTTCTGGATATATATATATATTCACTGAAAAAACCATAGGTTATAGACCATATATAGTTAGGAATTAGCATTTACAAAACCTTGAAAATTCACTGAAAAAACCATAGGTTTTAGACCATATATAGTTAGGGATTAGCATTTACAAAACCTTAATTTACTCGCACAAAACCATTGAAATTCGCATATATAGTTAGGTGCACTAACTATATATCGCGCACCCGCAATCCACTGCTGATGATGTCACATATTACATCATTCATGACATGGTCAGTGACATCACTGATGACATCACTGATGACATCTCAAATGACATCACTGATGACATCACTGATAACATCTCATTTGACATTACTGATCACATCACTGATGATATCATTCGTGTGATAATACGATGAACCTCTTCAGACTCTAATATAACCTTAGATACAATCAGTGTAAACAGACACTCACAGACTGTCACTCATCCATGGAGTTACTCACACACCTAGTCAGTCATGCAAAGAATCAATCACACCTCCATTTCCTCAACTATAAAGTTATACACACCTTACTTATTCAAATATACTAACACATATTTACTCTCTTATACAATCCCTATACAAGTTAACAATGATCCATACAGCCACTCACACATTCACTGGCTCTTATGCACAGTTATTTATATATGTCAACTCTCACATGTACTGTGTTTTACATATGTACTTACTTTGACATGTAGCACTGAGAAATCCATTCAATCACCAATACACTCATGCAGACAGTCAACCGCCCATACAGCTGTTTCCACATGCACTTTTGAACACATACATCTAGTGAATCAACTACTCACACATCTATGCACAGAGTCACACACCTCCCAGCCACCCACACACACACTCAGTCTCCCATACAAATACTTGGGCAACCAATCAATAACCCATATAGTTACTCATATAGCTACTGATCAACACATGCAGCAGTTTACAGAACAACAGACATAATGATGCACAAATTAAGACAGTTTAGTCACTAACCCATGCACTCAGTGAGACACATTAAATCACTCACTCATACAGTCAGTCATGCACCTACTAAATCCTTCATCCAGACACTTATACATCCACTCATTCTTCAATATGTAAGACATATTTTTACTTTACAGAAACATACAGTCACTGGGTGTTGTCATCAGTGATGTCATCAGTGATGTCATTTGAGATGTCATCAGTGATGTCATCAGTGATGTCACTGACCATGTCATGAATGATGTAATATGTGACATCATCAGCAGTGGATTGCGGGTGCGCGATATATAGTTAGTGCAACTAACTATATATGCGAATTTCAATGGTTTTGTGCGAGTAAATTAAGGTTTTGTAAATGCTAATCCCTAACTATATATGGTCTAAAACCTATGGTTTTTTCAGTGAATTTTCAAGGTTTTGTAAATGCTAATTCCTAACTATATATGGTCTATAACCTATGGTTTTTTCAGTGAATTTCAATGGTTTTTTAATAGCAAATATCAAAAGCTGTAAAATGTCAAGTACGTGGTAGGTAAAAACATTTTCGTATTTATGCACGCTGATGTGCTTTGAATGCTGCCCCCCCCTCCTCTTTTCTTTTAGGAGTATTCTCTCTTTGCAGATAGTGAAGGGTAGGTAACACAGGCCTTTGCCCCCGTTGTAATCCGTTGTGCCTGCTTCCCTCTCCATTTGATTGATTGTTATCCTAGCATTTATTGTTTTGGAATTGGTTCTCTTTGGTTCATTCTCTATTTACAAACAAGCACAGAGTCGCAATACTCTGTTTAGTCTTTGCAGATAGTGAAAAATCGTTAAAAAAACAAAAGGAATCAAGCAAAATCAGTAGGCCACTAATGGGATCTCTTTTTGACCTCGCTAAAATAGAAACATTATGAACAACCCCTCATGACAAATACGAAACTAGTGAGAGGAACTGAGCTCGACACCATGATAGCTGCAAGACAGCTCGGCTCCGCCGCCCACCCCACCCAAAATAACGACAAACACTATGCAAATATTATAAATATATACAACACACCAGCAAAGTAACAGGGTAAAACGTTTTATTAAATAACTATTTACATGGCAGCCTGCTGCAACATCGATCCAAACAAGCCTTTGTATTTTGGGCTCAAAATAAACCATCAATAGTAAGATTTTCATAGGTGAGTGTAGGTTCATAGTTTTCCATCCACAGACTAAAAGCCTGGAGTGGGAGTGAAAGAACAATAACTAGGTAAGAAGGAAGGCAGAGGTTGTGGGAAGGACTCTGGATATGGTATGTCCCTGAGATGCTTCGATGTCACTGCCTTGCACAAATGGCATAAGTCCTGGATGTGATGGTGATGCTCTCATGCTGACTCCACCTTCAGTCTGAAACATCCAGAAACACTGTAGACTACCAATTCGATGACTTCCGGTGGAGCCCCAACGTGACCCGGTAGGGAAAAACTTGCCCTCCCCTCTTTTGACTGATGGTTCTTGTTACCTGTCCCCTCTGTTGTTATCTAACGGAACCTTTTTGGATTGCCGAGTGAGAAAAAAAAGGTGGGGCTTTCATCATTTTGGAAAAAAAAATGTTTCAATCCAATGAAAAGTGTTATTTTTAGGTCATATGATCAAGCCTTCCATCATTAGGAAACCAAAAGTCAAATGAACCAATGAAAAGTTTTATAAACAAGTCACATGACCTGTTATGCGGCTTTGGGCTATAAAAAGCCTACAAAATCCGTTGGCCTGTGAGGCGGCCTCAGTAGCGGACCGATGTGCGAATAGGCCGAAGGCAGCACAACGCGCCGAGATCCGGATGGCACCGAGGTGGTGTCCAGCAAGTTGCACTGGTGTGGCCATCCTACAATGCTGTGCCGAAAGTCGGCGTGGGGTGCCCGGGGGGGGGGTGGGGGGAGGCGGTGCGAACTGGCCTCTCCCACCTCCCCAGGTGGAGGCACCTCATCTGCAGTGCGGCGCCTCTTACCGTTTCACTCCCCGTCCACTTGAGTTGCGCCCACACTTGCTGCTACAGTAGGCCGAAGGCAGCACAACGCGCCGAGATCCGGATGGCACCGAGGTGGTGTCCAGCAAGTTTCACTGGTGTGGCCATCCTACAATGCTGCGCCGAAAGACGGCGTTTCCAGCTGAGTTGCGGTCCCTCTTGCTGCTACAGTACGCCGAAGGCAGCACAACGCGCCGAGATCCGGATGGCATCGAGGTGGTGTCCAGCAAGTTTAACTGGTGTGGCCATCCTACAATGCTGCGCCGAAAGACGGCGTGGGGTGCCCGGGGGGGGGGGGGAGGCGGCACAAACGGGCCTCTCCCTCCTCCCCAGGAGGAGGCTCCTCTGCTGCAGTGGGGCACCCCTTAGCGTTTCAGTCGCCATTCAGCTGAATTGCGCCCGCTCTTGCGGCACTGTGCCTCATCTGCCATTCAGCTGAGTTGCGCCCGCTCTTGCGGCTACAGCGTCTCGCCCACCATCCAGCTGAATTGCGCTTACTCTTGCGGTGCAGCGAAAGGCGGCTGCAACAAGACTCAAAATGGCGGCCGGCTCTTTGGATTTGGGCCTGGTCCACTAAAATGGCCCTGGGACACCTTGGAACTCGGACGCTTGCCTGCTAGGGCATGGCCCAATTCACGAAAGCGTCCCCTCTTTTGACTGATTGTTCTTGTTGCCTATCTCTTCTGTTGTCATTTAACGGAACCTTTTTGGACTGCCGAAAGGGGTTCTGGTCCGACCGCTAGTTGGTGGAGACATTTTGACTATATCCTGGACCTGCCCGGCCTTGCCCAAAATGGCGCCGGTATAAATGGGACTCGAAACTCCTTGTTGTGTACTGGTTGCCCAACCTTGATATCACGAGATACGTATGCAGTTTTGAAGCACATGGTGGGCGGGGATGAGTACTGATTGAACATTTGGACATCCCTATTGATATTAAGTTCTGATGTGTTATTGATTACTGTACTATTGAAAGTTCGAATTAACGTCACCCATGGTACTTGCCCGCAAATGTATATCTAGATAATTTTATTGTAACTGGCCCTGTCGTACTTTAATTATAAAATGTACGTCCACCGATTCCGCAACTGTCAGACACCTTAGTTCTTGCAACCTAATGGGTCGCCCGTTACGTTCTTCTACAGTGTAAATGTCCCCTCATCATATACGATTCCAGTTTGCTCCGTGGCCGGCCCACGTGGTTATAGGCCCGTATTTGTATACTGACATTTTCACAATAAAGGTTTTTAAAACAAAACATGGTAGTAGTACCTAGATTGGTAAAGTTTTGAATAATAGCCACTGTTTTCGAATCAGTAAAAGGCAAGTGAAATAAAGCAGCCCGATTACATGAAGGTTAAAAGGTATAATACGTAGGAACGCAGTAAACATAAATGGTCAAGGGCTGTTGTGTTTTCCACTCCTGCAACATAAAGTGATCGATAAGAATCCGATATTCATGCCTATCAGCGACTAAGACAGCAGGCCGAGCCTCTTTTGTTCAACGGCTCCCTCATGGGACGAAGAAACGCCCTTTTTCTCGAAATAGGAATATTTTACTTGCAGGACAGTTGTAAATTTCCCGGGAAAATACATTAGCCTGGAACATTGTTAGTGATAAACTGTAAATGCATCTGGGTCCTTTGCTTTACAAGTCAGAGTGAGAAAAAAAAAGGTGGGGCTTTCATCATTTGGGAAAAAAAAATGTTCGAAAGCAATGAAAAGTGTTATTTTTAGGTCATATGACCAAGCCTTTCATCATTAGAATAACAAAAGTAAAATGAACCAATGAAAAGTTTTATTAACAAGTCACATGACCTGTTATGCTTACGTTACGCGCTGCGCGCCGCGCTCTGGATCGTTTCCGGGAAGCTGCGCCTCGCGCACCGGAGCACTTCCGGGTGCGCTAACGCGGCGCGTCATATGACGCATTACGCGACAACGCAGGTCCAGAATATAGTCAAAATGTCTCCACCAACCAGCGGTCGGAACACAACCCCTTTCAGCAGTCCAAAAAGTTCTGTTAAATGACAACAGAAGGGACAGGCTATAAGAACCATCAGTCAAAGAGGGGAGGGCAAGTTCTTCTCTACCGGGTCACGTTGGGGCTCCACCGGAACTGATCGAATTGGTAGTCTACAGTGTTATGGATGTTTCAGACTGAAGCTGGCGTCAGCATGAGAGCATCACCATCTCGTGGCTCCGTCGTGGCCATTCCGCGAGCAATCATGGCTGCCGCTCCCCACCGGAAGCCTGCGGGAGTCGGGGGCCCGATGACTTTTGTAGAATCTTCAAGGCTGAGGGGACGCTTTCGAGAATGGGGCCCAAGCCCTAGCAGGCAAATGTCCGAGTTCAAATGTGTCCCAGGGCCATTTTAGTGGACCAGGCCCAAATCCGAAGTGCCGGCCGCCATTTTAAGAGTCCTGTGGCAGCCGCCTATCGCTGCACCGCAAGAGTGGGCGCAATTCAGCTGGATGGTGGACGAGACGCTGTAGCCGCAAGAGCGGGCGCAACTCAACTGAATGGTGGGCGAGACGCTGTAGCCGCAAGAGCGGGCACAACTCAGCTGGATGGTGGGCGAGACGCTGTAGCCGCAAGAGCGGGCGCAACTCAGCTGAATGGCGGATGAGGCACAGTGCAGCAAAAGCGGGCGGTAAACAGCAGAATGGCGACTGAAATGGTAAAGGGGCGCCCCACTGCAGCAGAGGAGCCTCCAGCTGGGGAGGCGGGGGAGGCCCGTTCGTTCCGCCCCCCCCCCCCCCCCCCCCCCCGGGGCGCCCCACGCCATTTTTCGGCGCAGCATTGTAGGATGCCATGACCAGTGCGACAACTTACTGGACATCACCTGGGTGCCGTCCGAATCTCAGCGCGTTGTGCTGCCTTCGGCCTATTCGCACAAAGGAACGCTACTGACTCCACCTCACAGCAGCCCATTGTTGCTTTGTTTAAAATGGTTTTTTTTTAACGTGTTTACTTTGTTGGAGCGTTGTATATATTTATAAGTTATTAAAGTGTTATAATCTTACTACTTTGTTGGAGTGCTATATATTTTTAATGTGACACATAATTGTGAAGTCTTTAATGTACAAAAAGACATCCCTGGAATCTTCCGCTTCAGGCTCGGTCCCACACACCCTCACAGTGAGAATCCCCTCCCCAATCACAATACAGGATCGTTATCAGATAGTAGGAACGCGTGTGGTGTGACGGATCTCATGGGGTGGGGGCCTTGATCTACTGTAACTCCTTTGAAGAGGGGTGATTCTTTACAGTTGGGGCCATAAACTACATCCGCAGTGCTAAGTGATAGCCTGGGACTGGCCTGGACAATCAGACACAGAGGAAGAGGAGTGTCAGAGGGTACGGTAGTGAATAGGGTGAAAGGGAGGTGTCGGGCAGGCACAGGGTGTGATTCTCAGGGAATAGCAGCGCAGATGGGGGGAGGTTTATGGCCCATGCATGAGAGAGAGAGCGGGGGTGACCAGTGCTTGGGAGAGATGCTTGCGAGGGTGGGGAGCCATGCTGAGGATCGGCGGCGTGCAGAGAGTGGGTCTGGTCAAGGCATCTAAAATGGCTGCCGTGCACGACAAAAGTGTGGCATTGGAAAAAAGGCAAGATGGCGCAGACAATGTTTATCAATACGGATTAATTCAATTTTCATCTTGAATCTCATGATGACCTTGATACAGGAACATTATTAGGTGACATGGAGTCAGTAGACCTCCTACAAATTGTCAAATCACCTACCCACTCAGCAGGGCATACCTTAGACGGCCTATTCACCAACGACAGAGATATTACAATCAATAAGGTTCTTCCTCTAACATGGACAGACCACTCGGCAGTTTGTTTTTCAGTCCCCATCACTCCTTGCCCACCCTCCCAGACTACTTCTGGACCAACAAAATTCAGAGACTGGAAAAACATTAAGATCGACCAGCTCACTGAGATCATACGGGACAGTCCTCCGCTAAACAATCAAGACCCTGTAGCTGCGTCAGCCACCTACTTAAACATCCTGAACGCAGCCTGTAACAAACTAGCCCCCACAAAAACATCTAACAGGAACAGAAAGCATCCTTCAGCCCCTTGGTTCTCGGAATCACTCAGACTGCAGCGCCAATATTGCAGGAACTTAGAAAGACAATGGCGTCGACACTATAATAACGCAGACAAGATCAGCTATAAAAATGCCCTTTCCAACTATAAAAAACTGATCACATCCGAGAAACCACTTACTACACCAACCAAATCAACCAGGCCAAAAACTCATCAGGAAAACTGTTCCAGGTAGTAACATACCTGTCCAATCCTCCTCCACCCCCGTCAGAGGGATCACAGGACCTCTCAGATGCACTGGCCAAATTTTTTGAAGATAAGGTCAGAGCCATTTTCTCCACCTTTGCACCTGACCCTTCCTTATCCCCTACCGAGCACCCTACGACAAATAACATTCCAAATTTCTCAGCCTTCGAAAATATCACAAAAGATACGGTTCAACCCCTCATCGCCCGAACCAAATCTGGATCTCCATTTGATCCATGCCCTCCTGCTGTTCTCAACCTTATCCCAGAAGCTGTTGCCCCGTCACTCACTACGATCTGCAACGCAATGTTCACATCCGGCACCTACCCTTCAGTATGGAAGGAAGCCATTATCAAACCGCTACTCAAAAAACCCAGTCTAGACCCGTCTCTCCCATCCAGTTACAGGCCTATTGCATGCCTTCCTTTTCCGGCCAAAATCTTTGAAAAGATCATGAACCAGCAACTGGCAACTTACATCCACAACAACAACTTACTGGATGACACCCAGTTCGGGTTCCGTCAGGGACACGGCACAGAGACAGCTCTCCTGAAGGCGGCGGACGAGATTCGATCCATTATGGACAATGGAGGAGCTGCAATCCTCATACTTTTAGATCTGTCCGCAGCCTTCGACACGGTCGATCATGCTACTCTGATCGACCGTGTCGTGGCCATAGGAGTAAGGGACAAGGCTAAGGAGCTTCTGGCCTCATTCTTGTCAAACCGCCCACAAACGGTGAAGCTGGGACAATACACTTCCCAGACCTTCTCCCTGCCTTGCGGTGTACCACAGGGTTCCTCGCTAAGCCCGACACTGTTCAATATATATGTGTCTGACTTAGCGAGGGTCATCAAGTCCCGCGGTATCTCTCTCACTACATACGCAGACAACACACAACTGGTGTTGTCCGTATTCGATGATGGCCAAACAGTAGCGTCAAACTTCCAATCTGGCATGGAAGCAATAAGCTCCTGGATGTCATCAAATTGCCTCAAGCTAAATTCTGATAAAACAGAAGTGATGACATTCGGGAGACTACAACCAACATGGTCTCCTCAATGGTGGCCCCAACAAATGGGACAACCTCCAGTACCAGTGGTCAAGGTACGAAACTTGGGGGTCATCTTCGACAACAAACTGTCCTTCCAGCAGCACGCAAACTCAGTGGTCTCATCTGCCGTCCACACCTTAAAAAAAATCAAAAAACTCATCCCGTACCTACCATCTTCCGCAGGCAAAACTTTAGTCAGCACGCTAGTCTTTTCCAAGACCGACTATTGTAATGCCTTACTCCTAAATGCACAACAAAAGGTCCTCAATAAATTACAGACTGTACAGAATGCAGCAGCTAGGACCCTGCTACGCATTCCTAAATTTGCATCTGTCTCCCCCTACATCCAACAGCTGCATTGGCTGCCGGTAAGGAGCCGC
The DNA here is from genome assembly GCF_964263255.1 of Lissotriton vulgaris. Taxonomy (NCBI): domain Eukaryota; kingdom Metazoa; phylum Chordata; class Amphibia; order Caudata; family Salamandridae; genus Lissotriton; species Lissotriton vulgaris. The sequence goes on along the minus strand of NC_141695.1, from coordinate 877,524,780 downwards.
ATCAAATTTAAAGCCTTGTGCATAGCGTACAAAGCCATTCATAACCATGGCCCCCTATTTCTAAAACAAGCCTTTCGCCCACCCGAACAGCAAAGAACATTGCGTTCATCTTCTGCCCATCTGCTAACAGTCCCCCGCACAGGAAGGGCTAACTGGGGAGACAAACGTTTCACCGTTGCCACAGCTAGACTGTGGAACACTCTCCCTCTCCACCTTAAGTGTGCACCTACCCTGCTTAAGTTCAGAAAAAATCTGAAAACATGGCTATTCCATGCCTAGTTTCCTTTTCCTACGGAGAGTTCTGTGTCACAGCGCCGAGACACCCTCGGGTATTTGCGCGCTCTAAAAATCGCCCAAAATAAATAAATAAATAAATATAACAATTATTTATAACAATATATTTACTCGCAGTGACAAAATGGCGGTCAACACTTCCTGATTTCCTTCGAATCGAACGTTAACAGACGTCACGCAGCAAAAAATAAAAAATCCGCTCACGCGCAGCCGCTGGAAGACATGTATCAACATATATGAGCATCCTCAGCCACCCTCAGAAAACATAGGGGGTCAGGATACGTCTCCCGTACCCCCAGAGGGTGCGATAGTGAATAGGGTGCAAGGGAGGTGTCGGGCAGGCACAGGGTGTGATTCTCAGGGAAGAGCTGCGCAGATGGGGGGAGGTTTATGGCCCATGCATGAGAGAGAGAGCGGGGGTGACCAGTGCGTGGGGGAGATGCTTGCGAGGGTGGGGAGCCATGCTGAGGATCGGCGGCGTGCAGAGAGTGGGTCTGGTCAAGGCATCTAAAATGGCTGCCGTGCATAAAAAAAGTGTGGCATTGGAAAAAAGGCAAGATGGCGCAGACAATGTTTATCAATACGGATTAATTTATAACAATTGTTTTTAACAATATATTTACTCATGGAAGACATGTATCAACATATATGAGCATCCTCAGCCACCCTCAGAAAACATAGGGGGTCGGGATACATCTCCCGTACCCCCTTATACCCATTTCTCACATTGTTTTTCCTCCATCTTGTAATTTAATTAAAACGAAACACAAAATGGCGAATTCCCGTTTCGCTACCGGTTCGCGAACCGGAAAGCGCTTCTACCGCGAAAAATCTTTTTTTTTTATTTGCCCCACGGGACCCTTTAATAACTCCAACATCATTCCTAGGGGGTCAAGAGGGGTCTACCTTCCCCCCTTTCATTAAATTCCCCCTTCATTTTTCTACTCCTCTTGTCTCTCGATCCTACCAAGAGACAAGATGGCGGCCGTTCCAGACTGTTTAGAATGTTGACAGACACCGGAGAGCCAATCAGCTTCGCTTCGGAAAGTTCCTTAACGCGAAAAGTATGCAAACGGGATCGCTACCTGGGACGCTGTCACAGATATATCTGTTTTTTAAAACGTTAATTTCTCAAAATCCACTGGAGCACATATATTGAGACCCAGCAAAGGCACATCGGGCTAACAGTCCCTACAATTTTGCCAAGTTTCGTGCAAATCCATTCAGCCGTTCGAGCTAAAAGTGAGGCCAAACGCCCTATGGAAAAATGAATGGGAAAAACGCGTTTTGGGACCCCCCTTTGTTCTCGGCCCCACCTTGACGAAACCCCCCCCAAATTTTCAGGGGCTGCTCAGAAACAAAATGTGCCATATTCCTGAAAATTTCAGCCGATTCCGTCCACAAACGCCAAAGTTATTAGAGATAGAATTTTCAAAAGTCCCATAGAGAAAAAATCCTAACTATATATACCTACTGGCGACCGCCAGTAGGTAATATATATATATATATATATATATATATATATATATATATACACAGCACAGTCCCCCGTTATATATATATATATATATATATATAACTGCTCCACAAACCACCGGCCTGCTGCACACTCGAGCGGGTGCTTCTCCATGCGGGGGTGTACCCGCCGAACAAATGCCTGCTCCCAAACTTCCTCAACGATCTGTGTGAACAAGGAAACAGCACTCACAGGTGGGGGGGTGTCCGTGCCAACAAATTTTTATTAGCAACCCAGCGCAGACAAGACGCGTTTCGGCGCTTAGCCTTTGTCAATTGCAACACAGAACGCGCGCCATTCTTTTTAAAGAGCATTGCTTCAATTTCAATGTGATTTGCCATCAACATAGAAAGAAGACTAAACAGTTGCAAATTTAGTCGCCATATTGGAAAGTGCAATTATAACGTGAAGAAAGAAAGTATATACAATCGAAAGTCATGGTCTTCAATTCTAAATTCGTAGAGGTACAATACCATACTGTTTTCTGTATTTGGCAATATTTACATATAGCCCTGGATGGGCACAGTTACGGACATAGTTAATCTCGCCCACCGATGGGCATGCCCTAAATCACATCTAACTGTAAGCAATGCAGTATCTTGTATCTCAGTTCATCCAGCACAAATTCATATAAAAACATTACATTTGAAAAAATCCATACGAAACCAAATCATTCTAACATTTGAATAATCAGTAAATAAATATACAATTCATCAAACCAGTGTCAATCTGCAAAGATCCTACATACATTTTAATATCCCAAATGTACTGCCAATTCCTCATGTGTATTCAAACCAAGTGGACTTTTGCTCTGTAAATCAATGATATAGCGTGACTCTAGCCATCGTAGTTTCTGCAGACGGTCTCCTCCTCTAGGGAGGGGTGGTACGCTATCCAGACAAAAGTAGGCCAATAGGTCCCTATTGTGCCCCTGTAGTTTTTTAAAATGTCTGGCCACTGGGTAGGATTCATCTGTGTTATTAATTGCACGCATATGTTCCAATATACACAATTTTACTGGATTAATCGTGCTGCCGACGTATCTCAATCCACAGGGACACACTAGGCAATAAATAGCAAATGGTGTGGTGCAAGTCAGAAATTTAGTGATCTTTTTAGGAAGTTTAAGGCCTGGGATGGTATATGTTGTAGTTCTTTTGCTAATTTTGCAGGCTTTACATCGGCCACAGGGATAGAAACCCTTCGATGGTATTTTATTAGAGATGTTGGTTTTTATCATATGATGGCTATGTACCAAATCATCTCTCAAAACTCTAGCTTTTCGAAATGTGATTAAGGGATTCCTTGTTCACACAGAACGTTGAGGAAGTTTGGGAGCAGATATATATATATATATATATATATATATATATATATATATATATATATATTCACTGAAAAAACCATAGGTTTCACACCAGTTATAGTTAGCTGGAAATTTTACTGATATAAAACCATTGAAATTCCCACGTTATAGTTAGTCGGACTCACTATAACTTGCGCGTGCAATGCACTGCTGATGACATCACATATTACATCACTCATGACATGGTCAGTGACATCACTTATGACACCATCCAGTGAATGTGTGTCTTTCTGAAAAATAAATATTAGTGAGTTATGTTTAAATATTTAAATTCATTTATTAGTGTTTCACTTTGTGTATAAGTGGCTACATGTGTTGGTAAGTAGCTACATGCGTATGTATATGGGTTATTAGATGTTTCTCTTAGTATCAGTATGAGTGTCTATATGGTTTGGTGGGGGTATTACTTAGCACATAGATGCATGAGTGACTGACTCGCTGTTTGTATGTGTTTTGAAGACAGCATATGTGCAGGACTGTATGGATGGATGAGTGTGTATATGTGTTTGTTAGTGAGTGAATGACTGTCTCACTAGTGTCTTTATCAGTAACTACATATGTTTTAATCTAGTATATGTGAATATTGATGTATATAAGTGAGTATATGTGAGAGTAAGAGATTGTAAGAGTTCCTGTTTAAATAAGTATGTGTTTCTATAAGTGATTGTTTAAGTGAATAAATATGTGTAATTTTCAATACAAGTAAGGTGGAAGTGTGTGTATAACTCTATATTCAAATAAATGGATGTTCAATAGTTTATTTGCACGTGTGAGTATGTGTGTGAGTAACTTTTGGATGACTGTCGGTGTGTAACAGGATGTATAGGTGTATCACTTCATATGATAAGTGAGTATATGTATGAGTGACTATATAGAACTGTTGGTGAATGACTGGATGTGCATATAGATGGTGGAAGTACAGAATTGCTTGTTGTAACTGATATAGGTATATCCACTTTTTGGAAAATATTAGTTTCTATTTTTGAATATGTGTTTCAAGGGTTACATTATAGTGAAAGAAGGTCTGTCACTGTGTCACAAGGATGGTGTCATCAGTGATGTCATGACTGATGTCACTGACCATGTCATGAGTGATGTAATATGTGATGTCATCAGCAGTGCATTGCACGCGCAAGTTATAGTGAGTCCGACTAACTATAACGTGGGAATTTCAATGGTTTTATATCAGTAAAATTTCCAGCTAACTATAACTGGTGTGAAACCTATGGTTTTTTCAGTGAATTTAATAGGTTTTTTAAATGCTAATTCCTAACTATAACTGGTGTGAAACCTATGGTTTTTTCAGTGAATTTCATAGGTTTTTTAAATGCTAATTCCTAACTATAACTGGTGTGAAACCTATGGTTTTTTCAGTGAATTTCATAGGTTTTTTAAATGCTAATTCCTTACTTTTTATTCATACTCATACCTATGTGTTTTTTAGTGAATTGCTAAAGTATGTTTTTGTAAAAATGAACACTAAATGTATATTGAGATAATATTTTTAATTTACAATATTTTTTTTATATTTCGCTTTCGGTGCGCGCACGGGTGCGCGTACCGTCAGCGCACTCACAAAAAAAAGAAAAAAAAAATGAAGGAGGGACTAAGTAATAGATAGTAAGACAGATAAAAAGTGTAAAAGGAAGTAACTGAGAAAAGAAAAATGAATAAGGGAGCAAAAGAAAGAAGAAATAGGAAGAAGACTAAAGCAGAGGTTAAGGGAGATTGTAAATGGATGTTGAAAGTAAAAAGAAGGACAGTTAAGTATGGGAATGACAGGTAGTGACGGAATCAGAGGAAAAGAATAGTAGTGATTGAGGGAAAGTAAATATCAGTGTATATAAGTAAAGAGGGGTGAAAGAGGGTACATGTAAGTGAATAAGGGTAAGACATGGGGAGTAATAGAGACAAATAAGAGAGAGAGTAAAAGTAGGACTGTCACAAAGGGACTAAGTGAACCAGTAAAAAAGGTAAGTGAAGGAGTGTGCATAGGCAGAAGTACTGAAAGAAATTGAATGTGGTCGGAAGTGAACATGGAACAAAAGAATAAGTGAGGGAAGCAAAGTAAGGAAATAGAGGTGCGGTAGGGTGACAGAAAAATAGTGAAAATAAAACAAAAGGTGATAACAAAAAAGATTTTGTAAACACACTTACCATATAATCAATGCAAACTTGTATCTATGAAAGATAAAAGAAAAAACACGTTATAATTTCTTAAAAATATATAATAAAATAGAAGCAACAGTTCATGAGGTTTAAAAATCTACAAAAGTTTACTAAGAAATGATGCAATAGTGAAGGATACAAAAACAGAAAGAAAGTAATGTAGAAAGAGAAAAAAAAAGGAAAAAGAAATAGAAAGAGAACAAATTCCTAAAGGTAAATAAGATACTAAAAGAATGTAAGATATCAAATCAAAATCAGTAAAGATAAGAAAATAAAAGAAAAATGAGTGAAAAGGAGAGAAGTCTGATTGAGAAACTATAAATAAAAAAGAGGAATAGAAGATGATTGAGAGTGAGTGAAGTAAAGTAACAGAGTGAAGGGATGAAAGGAATGAAGTTAGTATAGAACGATGGATAAAACAGGAGTGAGAGAGTAAGTACACAGAAAGACAAAAGGAAGAACTAAGTGAACTACAGTACAATGGATGCAAAAGAAAAAAAAAGGAGAAAAAAAAAGAGAGGGTTAGGAAACTAAAGCAGTGGTACTGTGAGAATATGAAAAAGATAAAAAGTGGTGGAAGGAACAGAGGAAATGCAGACAGTTCCTATTAGATTAAGAAGTTGTGAATGAAGTGCATTAAAGAAACAGCGATGAAAAAAGAGTGTAAATTAGTAAAGAGAGGTAAATAAGGTTGAAAAAGAAAATGAGTATAAGACAATGTGAACACAATATAAATTACACAATGCAAACTACACAATAACTTCTACAATATGTTACATTATTTATTTTTGCTGTTCTCAGAATATATTGAATTTCACTTAAATTAGTGAGATCAAAGTCTTCATCAGATAACAGCGGGGAAAAAAAAACACAATCTAAAAGATTGTGTTTAAAAAAACCCATTCAAACATACATCTCATATAAGTACACTAATCTTTGATTCACTTACTTTTCCGTGAGACCAAATTGCAGATAGTGAAGGTCCTTTTGGTGGAAAAAAGTCTGCTGTGCTCTATAACTTCCATTTCATCGACTTCCTATGAAAAAAGATCTAACAACATCATATGTTACACTTTCCTCACGGCCAATTTGTGTCAGATATATCAGTATTTTTTACTTTGAGATCCACTTAAAGTATCTACATGAGATTGCAGATAGTGAAGGTCCTTTTGGTGAAAAAAGTCTGCTGTGCTCTATAACTTCGATTTCATCAACTTCCTATGAAAAAAGATCTAACAACATCATATCTTACATTTTCCTCACGGCCAATTTCTGTCAGATATATCAGTATTTTTTACTTTGAGATCCACTTAAAGTATCTACATGAGATAAATATTTTCAAATATTAGATTAACTAACTAACTAACTTTTATTAACTATTCCCGTCTTCAAAGGCCAATTCCCTTTACTAAAACTTTGGTTTTAAAAACACTAGATAAGAATTTGTAGAGTCATAAGGCAAACGTTGTTTATAAGTTAAATGAGAATCATTGCAGTAACTCCATCCATTTTCAGATTTTAAGTAGCATGTATAATGTCCTGAGGTGGTCGAAGGTCCATCATGATAAATAATAGCTTCAGTTGTAAAGGTCCTTCCAGAAATTGATAACTGAGAAGCCACAAAATTTTTGATAGAAGTTGTCAATTTAGTTCCATCAGGTCTACATCGTTGGAAAACTAAAATGATATACTGCCCATACCTTTGTATAAATAATGTGGACAGCATTGTACAGTTACATTGGGTACACACCATATTATGATCTGCTGCTTTAACTAGATTTTTAAAAGACACTGATTTACAGTCTGGTAAAGTCAAATATATAAATCTTTCAGTGTCTATTGTAGTAGTACTTGATAAACTACAATTGTGGCAGTCATGCTGCCATTGATAAGAAAGACTGAAAAGATTATCTACATCTACACCTTCATCTTCCAAAACACCAAACATATACATTAAAAATTCCTGACAATCCTGCTGAATGTTCTGTGAAAATTTATCTTGACCAGAACACAAATCTAAAATATTTCGAATTTCTGTTACATTTTCTATTTGTGCTGTAACACTGCTACATTTCTGAAACACAGAATTCAATAAACCACACAATCTTTGATCCCGATTTTCAACAATCTGTTCTTGTAAACTTTTAAGAAAAAAAACAACATTAACCACTACATTAGCATAGCAGTTGACACCAGAACTGTTTTCAAACTGAAATCCAACAACATTTTCTCCACAATTCTTTTTCTTCCTGTTTTCAATTACAGTTTTCTCTACTTTTTGTCTTTTTGCAACTACCTCACTACAATTATCCTCATTTCTTCTTTTTCGGCCTACCACACGTTTTTCAAACAGAGGATATTGAGGCAAATGTGGAGCATACTCTCTTCTTAACCTATTGTATTCTTTAACACAATCTAGATCTGCAGAAATCTTTGTCTCATCACACGCAATCAAATACAATCCTGATAAAGTTCTGACTCGAGATAATGCCACATATGCCATACCCTCTTTAAACACAGATCTTCCAATGTTCACCAATGCACTATCTACACTTAAACCTTGAGATTTATGAATTGTCACTGCATACGCCAAACAAACAGGAAACTGTTTTCGGCGAACATATAAGTCTTTTACAAGTAAAAATCTAGCAGAACAACGACTTATTTGTTGTACTTGTTCAATGCCATCAAATTTTATTTTTAAAAATTCAATTTCATCTCTATTTCTGTAATTCACAAAATCAACAACATAACCCATTGCTCCATTTACCAGACCGCTTTCAACATTTAAATTCCTTCTCAAAATGATACGACAATTTAAACACACATTCAGAGTCTTTTCAAAACCAGCTGTTTTTGAAATACTTTTCTCCAATGAATGCAATTTAATTTTCAAATTTTCTGACAAAACAATTGTTGCACCCATATGCTCTATTTTATCTATTGCTTCTAGTTTCACAATCTCTTCATTTTCTAAGTCTAACATTTTTTGGTTGAAGATGGAACATTCTTGCAGAGTTGGCATCAAACATATCCCAGATTTCTTCTCAGTCATTTTTTTAAAAATATTCTCTGGAAGAATGTTTTCATTTGGATACAAATTTGAAATTAATCGACTATGCAAAGCTTTTTTCCCTTTCTCAGTCATTTTTCCAATTCTTACATCTTGTAGAATATTTTTATAATCTTCATCCTTGGCCTGTCGCATATTTTGAAGCAGTTCAGCATATTTAAAATTTAGCCATATATTAACATTTCCAATGCTTCCAAGGGACTTCCTGGTATCTTCATGCGTGAGCATTTTAAACACTGGTTGTCCTTTTACTGGAGTCAACTGCAATAGATCTCCAAAAACAATAATGTGTTTTCCTCCAAATAACACATCATAGTCTGTTTTAAGAATTTCTTGCATTCTCAAATGCACAAAAGCAAGCATTAGATTTGAGACCATGCTTACTTCATCTATGATAAGAAGTTTCATTTTCTTCAAGACTCTTGAAACTTCAGAACACGCATCTCCAGATAGCTTGTTGTAATGCAATTTATTATCATGTTCAACTGGCAGCATCAATAAACGATGTAGAGTAATCCCTTTAATGTTATGTGCTGCCAGACCAGTTGGAGCAGTTACAACACAAGACAGTGGTGAATCAGTCCTTTTCTGCAGATAACTTGCAACGGCTTTAATTAGAAAACTTTTTCCTGTCCCCGCTTCTCCACTTACATACAGTCGGACAGGGTCAAATAATATACATGAGCACTCTTTTTTGTCATGTCTGAATCCATGTTCAATCTGCTCTGTGACTTCATCATATATCTTTTTCTGCTCAATGTTTAGTTGCCTTACCAAATCTTCTAAGTTAACTCCATCCTCTTGAGCTTGTTCCATAGCTCTTTCCACCTCATCCATGGCAGTGGCAGCTTCATTTTGGATAATTGGTCCTCCTAGTGGATCCTGGCTCAATGAAGTAGAACTCTGACTATCTTGAGAACTGTTTCTAGCTATCTCTTCAGCAATTGTGGTTTCTTGCTCCATTTCTTCATTCAACATTTGCAGATAATTTAGAAAAATAGGACATTCTATGGTATCCTTAGTTGCATTAAAAGAGTCTTCATAACAGAGAAAATCTCCAAGTAGTTCCTCTTCTGTACGCCATGGCTTAAAGAGTTGCAAAAGAGCTAAGTAGTAAAATTCTCTTTTGTCTGGAACTTCACAACTCAATTTTCGATGATTAATCAAATGGCCTTTTTTCTGCTTCACTAGACATCCTTCGTAGCCAATGAGTGCATATTTTCCATTATTGATATCTTCTGTGATGTTCCTCTTATAACTGTAGTTTTGAAGAACTTCATACAAACATGTGTTCTCAAGGTGAGTACTTCTATTTGGATAGTATGTATCCAACATATTTGTCTTCAAAATATCTGTACTGTTTGGTTCTTTTTCCGCCAAATATTCAATTTCTTGTACAGATTTCAAAACTCGGTTTCGTGTAGCAGCAAGACCAAGACTCACCCAAATGATTGTTCTTGATTTGGCATAGAGACTTGCTGATGATAACCGATCAGAACATTCATATGCTCCAATTTCTCGATGCGACAACATCTTCAGACTGAAACTGTATAATTTCTTGCTTAGACTCTTTTCATGTGAAATGTCCTCCCACATTTCCTTCAGTTCTGTCTTTTCTTTTTTGGTGATGTAAGATGTCACATATCGAGCCACAGCAATAGAGTTGTCAGCAACGAACTGAATATCCATGTTAGCATTCCACATGGACAAAATCACTGGGTTGTAATCGTTGATGTACTTAGATTCTTCATTTCTTTTCAAATTATATGTGTTTTTGGGAGATTTTCTCGTCACAGTATGTCGTAGAGATGACATCAAATTATTTACTCTTCCCTTAGAAATCACTGGTCGAGGAAATGCAAAACGACATTTCGTGTAGTACTTTTCCTTGTTTTTAAATTTTCGACGACAGTACTTTCCACAACGATGAGATTGAAAACGTAAAACTTGTTGCCTTAAATTGTTTTCTTCAGTAGATTTTGGAACAGCACATGTTGAATACTCTTCAATGAAACTCATCACTGTTTCATCTGAATCTGTTCCAAATTTGGGTGCATCTTTAATCCACAACAACATATGTATATGAGGAGCACCTCTCGCTTGATATTCCTTCCTCCAAAAGAAATCCAAAACCTCTCCAAGGGGAGGATTTTTTTTGTTGGTAATAAAAGACATCATAGCTTCAAATCTATGATTAAAATATCTGCAAACATTCACTGGATCTAAAGAACACAGTTCTCCTGGTGTTTTCAATTCTATATTTGGTATGTTTTCATTTGCCTCTCGTAGAAATTGAAGTAAATCGTCCCATGCATACTCAGCACAGCTAAGAGTGAGGAACCATGTAGGAGTTCCTAAGTTTCTTAGCATACATTTCAATTCTCCATGACGACGAAACCAATACTCATTGGTTCCACGTTGACATGCCATGAGATTGATTAGCTGAGATTCCAAAATACTGTCTTGCAGATTAACTTTCTCCATAAAGTCCCTTGCACATACATTTTGCAAATGAGGTCCACTTTTTAATATATGATTAACTGCATAAGAAAGCCCAGACAAATCACTTTCAAACAGTAGATGAAATAAATATGGAATGCATTGACGAAACCTTGGATCTTCTGCATATAATCTTAGAGTCCGGTATTCAGCTGCAGGAATTTGAACTGGTCGATCATCATATCGTCCACCACAACCTGTTGGAAATAATTGTGGAAAACAACGAGCTTCCAAACTTTCTTCCCATACACTAATGGGACTTCCTTTTGCTGCCTTCATTTGAAACAAGTCAATTGCATTTCCCATTACTTCTTTGGAATGCAAAGGATGAACAGTATAATGTTCATATATTTCTTCAGTTCTAGACACATCAACTTTTTCAATTTGACCAACTGAAGAATCACTATCTTCTTCTGTAGCTGTTTCCTCAACTCCAACACTTACATGTTTGTAGTACTCATTGTTTTTAACTAAATACAACGTTGCCTTCTTGACTTTTTTAACATCCACTAAATCTTGCCAAATTTTCTTACTCTTTGTTGGAACCCCATTAACTAGAATAACTAAAGGATCTTCTTCTACTCTTTCTACACCAATTGTATTAATATTTTTCTTTACATCTAGAGGCAAATAAACAACTCTTCCCTTTAATCCTCTCACTAAATCTGATGGAGGCAATTTCCCTGTCTTAGGCTCCATGCGTACAATAGCCTGAAAAGGATGGACACATTGAATCAAAATAGATTCATAAGTATTTAGATCCATCAATTCAGAAGGAATATCTATCAACTGAAGATTATTATAAATTGCTCTTGCAGGCATTCTATTTTCATTTAATTTTTTCAAACAATAAGTGCAAATACGCTGATCCAAACTCAAATCAAAAGAATTCTCCACCAACAAATAACTTACAAAATCCTCCCATTCACTATTATTTTCCAATTCACTTTTTGCATATAAATCAACTAACCTAGTCTGAATTTTATAATGAGTCCGTCGACAACACACACAAGTTACATTAGGCCTCTCACTTGATTTCACCTTAAACTTGATAATTTCCTCATCAAACTTTTCAATACTTGAAATTTGTCCATTATCTTCTGCATTACCATCCATTACTATATCTATTTCTACACTGTCCTCTTTGTTCCCAAAATAACAAAACTCAATTTCTTCACAAATAGTCTTCACATCCACTTCAGATCCATGCAAAAGAGCACTATTTAACTGTTTAAGCTTAAGTGCAGGACTTTTTGCATAATACAACTTCCTCACTAATTTCCTTACGTTATTATGATGCACTGCTAACATCCTAAAATGATGAAAAACACTCCGACAAACTTTTCTAGAAAGACATGCTAGTGAATGCCCTTGCAAACCTGTGCTTTCTCTCACTCTGCAAGGATCTAACTCTTGCAGGATCTTCATTTTTTGTTTGAGACTTTTTTTACTATATGTACGTAAGAAATTTCGAAGCAAATCAATTGATTCCTGTCGCACACTACAAATACTACTGCATTTCCATGTGTACACTGGACCCTTAGTACGTCTCCCTAAAACTTCATCAGCTAACACCTCTTCTGCATCTCTAGGTACAAGTTTCTCTTTTTCCATCACACAACTATCTTTCACCTCATAGGCACGACCACTGGTGTCAACCGCATGCACCAAATCATTTTCCTGAAAGTAACTCTCCTCATTAAAAAAAGGCTCAGAACTTGAACTATGCATCCATTCACCAGAAAATACTTCACAAAAATTACTCCGATTAATAATTCTTTTCCATCTACTGTTCGATTTGAAAACATCCATTGCCTTATTAAGTATCCTAATTCTATTGATTATTAAAATAAATAATTTTTTCTTAACTTCAAAAGCCTGATCAACAATCTTTTCTACACTTTTCTTTTTCTTGTAAAAAGCAGCTTTTAGTTTACTTTTCTTTTCATTTTTTAGCAAATTTAAAACTACCCTATTGCGAAACATTCGCCTACGAATGTCCCTAAAAACATTTACCCTTCTATTGCTAACCATTCTCTTCTCTCCTGGTCCAATGGAAACATTTTTTGTGGGCTTCTCTTTCCTTTTTAGATTTGTTGACTTTTTCTGTATATTCACATTAGCAATTTCATTTTTTTTCCTACGACATATGTTACGAAGAAAAGACTTAATTGGCTTACCAGAAGCTTTTCTGGTGTTTTTTGAAGTAGTTGTTGAAGAGGATTCCATAAACTCTGTTGTTGATGTTCTCCTTTTCCGTATGGTATTTTTAATATTTCTTTGCCTTGAAGGCATTTTTGCTTGCTTTTCAGAAGTTGATTTGAATCTGTTGTTCTGTTAAAAAAACACATGAAAGACCACTATTAGCAAACAACAAAGTAATGTTAAAAAGCAAACAATATAAACAATAAATTGCAACATATTTAAGTTTATACAATAGCAAATCATGGCTTTATTTTTAAAGGCCTTGCGCCACCAATGCGTCACTTATTACCCATGTTTAAAGTCAAGCATCAGCTGCACATGGCATTCATAAATAAGGGCCAAATACATATACCAATCAATTGCACCCAAAAATCGATTTTTCAATAACATGTAAGGAACACTGCGCAGAACCTATGTACAACCAATCAATATCATCAAACAAAGTCAGGGCCTTATTTATGAAAGCCTTGCGCCACCAGTGCGTCACTTATTACCCATGTTTAAAGTCATGCATCAGCTGCACATGGCAATCATAAATAAGGGCCAAATACATATACCAATCAATTGCACCCAAAAATCGATTTTTGAATAACATGTAAGAAACACTGTGCAGAACCTATGTACAACCAATCAATATCATCAAACAAAGTCAGAGCCTTATTTATGAAAGCCTTGCACCACCAGTGTGTCACTTATTACCCATGTTTAAAGTCATGCATCAGCTGCACATGGCAATCATAAATAAGTGCCAAATACATATACCAATCAATTGCACCCAAAAATCGATTTTTATTTAACATGTAAGGAACACTGCACAGAACCTAAGTACAACCACTCAATATCATCAAACAAAGTCAGGGCCTTATTTATGAAAGCCTTGCGCCACCAGTGCGTCACTTATTACCCATGTTTAAAGTCATGCATCAGCTGCACATGGCATTCATAAATAAGGGCCAAATACATATACCAATCAATTGCACCCAAAAATCGATTTTTATTTAACATGTAAGGAACACTGCACAGAACCTATGTACAACCAATCAATATCATCAAACAAAGTCAGAGCCTTATTTATGAAAGCCTTGCGCCACCAGTGCGTCACTTATTACCCATGTTTAAAGTCATGCATCGGCTGCACATGGCAATCATAAATTAGGGCCAAATACATATACTAATCAATTGCACCCAAAAATCGATTTTTGAATAACATGTAAGGAACACTGCACAGAACCTAAGTACAACCAATCAATATCATCAAACAAAGTCAGGGCCTTATTTATGAAAGCCTTGCGCCACCAGTGAGTCACTTATTACCCATGTTTAAAGTCATGCATCAGCTGCACATGGCATTCATAAATAAGGGCCAAATACATATACCAATCAATTGCACCCAAAAATCGATTTTTATTTAACATGTAAGGAACACTGCACAGAACCTATGTACAACCAATCAATATCATCAAACAAAGTCAGAGCCTTATTTATGAAAGCCTTGCGCCACCAGTGCGTCACTTATTACCCATGTTTAAAGTCATGCATCAGCTGCACATGGCAATCATAAATAAGGGCCAAATACATATACCAATCAATTGCACCCAAAAATCGATTTTTGAATAACATGTAAGGAACACTGCACAGAACCTAAGTACAACCACTCAATATCATCAAACAAAGTCAGGCCTTATTTATGAAAGCCTTGCGCCACCAGTGCGTCACTTATTACCCATGTTTAAAGTCATGCATCAGCTGCACATGGCATTCATAAATAAGGGCCAAATACATATACCAATCAATTGCACCCAAAAATCGATTTTTGTTTAACATGTAAGAAGCACTGTGCAGAACCTATGTACAACCAATCAATATCATCAAACAAAGTCAGAGCCTTATTTATGAAAGCCTTGCACCACCAGTGCGTCACTTATTACCCATGTTTAAAGTCATGCATCAGCTGCACATGGCATTCATAAATAAGGGCCAAATACATATACCAATCAATTGCACCCAAAAATCGATTTTTGAATAACATGTAAGGAACACTGCACAGAACCTAAGTACAACCAATCAATATCATCAAACAAAGTCAGGGCCTTATTTATGAAAGCCTTGCGCCACCAGTGCGTCACTTATTACCCATGTTTAAAGTCATGCATCAGCTGCACATGGCATTCATAAATAAGGGCCAAATACATATACCAATCAATTGCACCCAAAAATCGATTTTTATTTAACATGTAAGGAACACTGCACAGAACCTATGTACAACCAATCAATATCATCAAACAAAGTCAGAGCCTTATTTATGAAAGCCTTGCGCCACCAGTGCGTCACTTATTACCCATGTTTAAAGTCATGCATCAGTTGCACATGGCAATCATAAATTAGGGCAAAATACATATACTAATCAATTGCACCCAAAA
The DNA here is from genome assembly GCF_964263255.1 of Lissotriton vulgaris. NCBI lineage: Eukaryota > Metazoa > Chordata > Amphibia > Caudata > Salamandridae > Lissotriton > Lissotriton vulgaris. The sequence continues at coordinate 877,509,238 of NC_141695.1, read as the reverse complement.
ATCGATTTTTCAATAACATATAAGAAACACGGCACAGAACCTAAGTACAACCAATCAATATCATCAAACAAAGTCAGGGCCTTATTTATGAAAGCCTTGCGCCACCAGTGCGTCACTTATTACCCATGTTTAAAGTCATGCATCAGCTGCACATGGCATTCATAAATAAGGGCCAAATACATATACCAATCAATTGCACCCAAAAATCGATTTTTGTTTAACATGTAAGAAGCACTGTGCAGAACCTATGTACAACCAATCAATATCATCAAACAAAGTCAGAGCCTTATTTATGAAAGCCTTGCACCACCAGTGCGTAACTTATTACCCATGTTTAAAGTCATGCATCAGCTGCACATGGCATTCATAAATAAGGGCCAAATACATATACCAATCAATTGCACCCAAAAATCGATTTTCAATAACATGTAAGAAACACTGCACAGAACCTAACTACAACCACTCAATATCATCAAACAAAGTCAGGGCCTCATTTATAAAAGCCTGGCGCCACCAGTGCATCACTTATTACCCATGTTTAAAGTCATGCATCAACTGCACATGGCAATCATAAAAAAGGCCAAATAAAAATACCATTCATTTGCACCCAAAATCGATTTTTAAATAACATGTAAAAAACACTGCGCAGGACTTATATACTAACATACAATTTCACTTCTAAAACATAACTATCTGCTTCCAAATATTCTCCATAGAGAAAATAAATCTCTATCTAAATTAAATGAATCATTACTTACCTTTAGAAATGCTTTTGGAGATTGAAAACAGTGTCAGACACACACACCAATTTTTCTTTAGCAGAGGAAAAGGTGTGCTCTCAATACACTGAAACCAAGACTGGCATAGAAAATCTCTATCTTTGTACACATATGCCTTAATTCAACCAATGAAAACTCTTCCCTCACTATTTTCAAACCAACACCCATCCCCCTCTCAAACCTTTCTATCTGTTACCATAGCAACTCCCTCCTAACTGAACTCTAAGGTTCAAAAGTTTATCTTACAATGTTGCAAATTAACTCAGCAAGGATGTTTGACCTGTCAATACAGCAGCCTATACAGGGTATTTTTGCTTTTGGTGACTTTTTTTAAACCATTCAAATTGCTTCTTTCACACAACATAACCATACACCCTAACTTTCAGTTTTCAACTATCTGAATCCACCAATCATTGCTAGTGATTCAAGAGCACAGAAACTCCACAATTATTTTTTTGTGAACTCCTACTGTTCCAACTGCCATTTCATTCCCACACTTCATCTGACTGGACCAGAACCAACACACATCATGTACTCTGTTTGGATTATTGGACATAGCTACATCCACTGGGCTCAAAGGTATGCAGCTAGCAGAAATTTTCATAACCTTGATTTATCAAATGTGGAAATCAAGTGGATTGGCCACAGAGGATTAAAATGTCACCAATTGATACCATTGGTGAAAACCTTTTTGCATCTGCCAGAACCTGACCTTATAATTGTGCACTGTGGTGGAAACGATCTAGGCACATTAACTGGGGTAGGTCTGGAAATGCTATTAAAGGACACCTTTCATCAATTGATGATACTTTTTCCCCACACTGCCTTGGTATATTCCAATATATGCCAAAGACAGAAATGGAACTGGTCCAACCAATTTGGTCCACAATTTGAGAAAGCACGGAAACATGTAAATAAATCTGTTTCTGCTTACATGAGAGACTATGGAATGGGTTCATTATACAATAATAACTTGCGTTACAACATGCAAGACATCTACAGAGGAGATGGAGTGCACTTCTCAGATGAGGGGAATAGAATATTCCTCCTGAATTTAAGAATGTGTATTGGAACCTACTTGTAGGTACCTAAATCAACCACAGAACCCAAAAGCTCTTTTCAGAGCTACCCTAACTCTGATCATTCAAAGCGTTTATTTTTTTCTAACTTTTTTCACTATTTTTCACCAAAGTACGCGTACGAGTACGCTTAAAAGTGCGCGCACCAGGCGCTTCCCCCGCGAAAAATTATTATTTTTTTTTTTTTTTTTTACGTTTATGAGCCTCCTAAGCCCCCCTCAGAAAACCTAGAGGGTCAAGAACTCTCTACAGTTCCCCCTTCTATCCATTCCGAACATTGTTTACCCTCCATCTTGTGTCTCGATTGTTCCGAAACACAAAATGGATGACTCCCGTTACGCTGCCCGTGCGCGTACTAGAGCGCGCACTAGTAAGCGCAAAATAAAAAAAGGTGGGAAAATAATTTACGGAAAACCCAATGGAGACACTTTCATCAAATATAGAATACGCCCTACTACATAGCAGTCCCTACCATTTGCCCAAATTTGGAGAAATTCCATTGAGACATTTAGGCTACAGGCCTGTCTAAATATCCTGAGGTAAATTACATGACAAAAACACACTTGTAATGTTAGAATTTACAACCAATTAAAAAGTATCTCTCATTTTCTACGATTTTTTCCTGTCGTTTGATTGGTTAAGTACAACAATATATATAAAAGAAGAGAGGGAAACACAGCCATTTTGACTACTGCTTCCTGAAGTACACTTGAAAACAAATTTCACTGTCAACTTCAACTAATTTCTCTAAGGTAACTTCTAATTATGGAAGTATATTGTACACGTTAAGTTTATTTCTTAAAAAATATTCTATCCCTCTTTAATAGTTAGAGATAGACATAGACTTCTCTGTAATAGTTATGGATTGAGTTAGGCTTCTCTGGTATACTAGCTCTACTAATATAGTTAATTTATATGCAATTTTCAGAAAGAAAATGGAAGGAGAAAATCAGGCAAATGATACTTCTATCAAAGTAAAGGTGGAAAAACCAGAAGATGAAAAAAAAGAAGTTGATTTCATGGATGACTCTTTGGATGAACAGTTTATAGAATGTTTGGAAGAAATTGAATCATGTACATATAATTATGAGGAAATTCCGGACAATATTATGTTAGAAATTTTATTAAATTATGAAAAAGAATCAGAGGAATAAATTTATCTTTAATAATTTCAATTGTTTCAGACAATATTCTTTTTTATATGTAATTCATGAAGTATTACCAAAAATGTTTAAAATATAAAGTGAGACTTATAGTATACTGTTCAACTATTTTTCTGTTACATAGTAAGTTTACTCATAGTTACTACCTTTCTCCCACTATAATATCTCATATGAATATTTTACACCTCATTTTCATAAGTGAACAGGACAGACTACTCATGATCCCCTAGAAATTCTCAGGGAGTGCTTAAAAGATCTGTTTCTCCTTTCCAGACAGACTATATTATGAATTCCTTATACCACAAAAAATACAATAACAACATGCAAGATGTCTACAAAGAAGATGGTGAACATTAAATTTAAGTCTCTTCATTAGTACCTACATGTAGGTACTTACATAAAATAAACAAATAAAAAAAAAAACAATTCATAAACATACAATTTTTAAAGTGATTATTTTTCCATAGTACCCTCCCCGATACGCTCCCCCGTGCGCGCACCAGGCGCTTCCCCCGCGAAAATCGAAAAAAAAAAAAAAATTTTTGAGGCCCCGCGGGGCCCTTTAATGACCCCCATATCAAACCTAGGGGGTCAGGGGGGGTCTACCCTGCCCCCTTATGGTCAATTCCACCCTTTGTTTTTGCCACCTCTTATGACTAGATTTTACCGATAGACAAGATGGCGGCCGCTCCGGACTGTTTAGAATGTTTACAGACAACTGAGAGCCAATCAGCTTTCTGCGCGCAAGTCGCGTGTCGCGCCGGGAGCGCTCACGGGTGCGCGCACGGGAGAGCGCCTATAGATATATATATTTTTTTGAACCTAAATTACTCAAAATCCACTGGAGCACATATCTTGAGACATAGCAAAGGCACATCGGGCTACCAGTCCCTACAATTTTGCCAAGTTTGGTGGAAATCCATTCAGCCGTTCGGGCTAAAAGTGAAATCGACCGCCCTATGGAAATTAACATGGGGAAAACGCGTTTTGGGACCCCCCTTTTATCTCGGCCCCCGCTTGACGAATCCCCCCCAAACTTTCTGGGAAGGACCGGACCGCCATGAGACCATTTTCCTGAAAATTTCAGGCAGATTCGACAACCGGCGCCAAAGTTATTCAAAATAGAATGTTGAGATTTAACATTGAAAATTATCCTAACTATAACTACCTACTGGCGACCGCCAGTAGGTAATATATATATATATATATATATATATATATATATATATATATATATATATAGATATATATATATATATATATATATATATATATATATAGACATATATATACATATATATATATACATATATATATATATGTACATATATATATATATATATATATATATATATATATATATATATATATATATATATATATATATATATACAAAATGTACAGTTCAGAATTTTAAAATGTTCTGTAAATGTAAAGGAAATTGAAATTGGAGGCAAAAAATTACATTGGTATTCTCAGATTGATTTGTGGAAGCAATGCTTGTCTCTGGCACTTGTTCCTGTTTCACCCCCTTTCTTTAGGCACTTATTCACGGTCAGTTATTTCTTTTTCACCTGTTTGACACCAAGGAAGTTACTTTATCGAGTAGGACTATGCCTCTATTGGTACGAGTATGAACGAATATGCTTTCAAGCTGTTGAGTAGCATTACAATTGTCACACTAAATGTGATGTCTGGACCTTTTTTCACATGGACACTTGTCAATAAGTATTTCTATGTATAGATATATCTCACCATGTAAGTTCTCATAGACAATGAGAGACGACTGAAGCAATGTTTAATATTCCGGGTATATGAATATGTCTACGACATGCAGAAATTTTACTCCTCTATTATACCACTGTAAAATTACCTTTTGGTTTTGCCTTCTAGTTATTATATAGGAGGTATGCTTATTGCACTTTGTGGGTGATTTACAGTCATATGACCCAGCATGTTGCCTATATCATGGTCTTGTGTCCACGATTTCGACGCTTATAGGTTTAAACAATTTATTAATGTAAGCCTCTAGAGATTATTTGTATTAGAATGATGATATCTGATCAAAAGCAGGAGTTGCCTCCTATAATCCAGGACACTTGTCAATGAATTTTTATACCTATAATGTCGGAACGTTCCACATGTGCTATTGGCGCTGGCATTGCTACCCCGGTGCCTACTGTCAGACCAAGGTATATTTTCTAACCATTCATGGAACTATAACTGTATATGAATTATTGTTGGTTGAGACAGTTCTATTGGAGATCACGACTAGGACTCCTTTGTATATAATATAATATTTTCATCAATCACACGTTATAATGATGATTTTGTTATTTTGATTGCAATGCTTAAAACACCGTTACAAGATGGCCGACATTTTTTTGTACACTTGGCTGCAGTCCTACCTTTGTTCTGATTTTGTATCATAATGGCACACTAACTCACACACTTTTGTCACACGTGATCAAGGCAAGTCGCCGAAACGCGTTGTGTGAATAAACTAAGGATCTAAGTTTACTCCTGGATTGTTGTGTGATTCCTGAGAGCGTACTTTATATGGAAATCTGTGTGGAATATATATATATATATATATATATATATATATACAAAATGTACAGTTCAGAATATTAAAATGTTCTGTAAATGTAAAGGAAATTGAAATTGGAGGCAAAAAATTACATTGGTATCCTCAGATTGATTTGTGGAAGCAATGCAAGTGCATCAAACAGAATATTGTATGGACGACGAGTGGATTCAATTGACCTTAGAAACACTCCCTCTATTTTTTGTGCACTGCTGGTTCAAATAATAAAAAATGCTTAGGCTAAGATCCCCGGCTTCAGTGGGGGTCCCTGGATCCCAATAATGATTTAGTCAGGTCATCGGGTTTCAGCAATAATTAACTGAAGGTCCACATAAGTGAAAAGGTTAAGAAGCACTATATCACACCATGTAAATTGTGGAAAATATAAAGGGCCTGTTTATTTTAGCAACATTATATTTGAGCATATTGACAGGCAGTGACAATAATTGGAGGAGCACTTTTAGCAGAATTGGTGTTACCATTATGTATTTAAGGTTTTAATGTATCCCTACTACAGTGAGAAGTTAATTTTTCATCCACTTCCATAATGTCACTTGCTATGATTCAATTTTGCTAAGAGGTCATACAATGTCATATCCAATTATGTAATCAGGTTAAAAGGTCATATGATTTCACTCCCTGTGAAGTCATTTGCGGGTCAAATGTCACATGATATCTCTTCTGCTACCCCTGCATTTTGATGAATCAACCTCCATGCACAAAATCATGCCTTTACTCAAAACATGGATGGTTTTGGTAATCCAGGTTTGATCCCACAGAAAGGGTCTGTGTTTTTCCAAACGTTTAAGTAGTTTCAAATATCTCTGTTTAATTGTTTTTGGAACAATAAAAGAGGTTATTGCTGCCACAAAATTATGTGTGATACTATCCTCCCTGGTTGTGCCTCAAGTAATTGTATGATCTATTTCTGTGAGAGCACAGCAGCAGTGGCCCATGTTTGCAAGATCCTACCCATTTGGTTTCTCAAATTATCTTGAGCAGTTTCACGATGAGCCAAGTGCATTTCCCAATGATTACTTTAAATTGCATTTCTTTTTCATTTAAGCTCTTTGTTATTTTATATGTAGTTACCTAAAGTTAAAAGATGGAAAAAGTTACAGTATACTTTTACTTTAGCCACGCCTTTGACCTCACCCCCACACTCAGTCATCCCACCCCCATTGTGCACAGCATAACTGTTCCCATACTTTTTCTAATGCACTTCGACCGCTGCCCAAGTACCATGTATTGAAGTTGTAGTGAAACTGCTCAAGATAATTTGAGACTGGATCAAAGCTCTCTAGAACAATTTTGAGTTTAACACTGTTGTCCATATAAATATTAGATTGTTCTGTTGAGATCTTATTTTGGACAACTTGTCACAATTTAAGCCATCAAGTATAGCCAAGTATTCCACATTATCACTAAACAGTTGGAAACAACAGGAAGGGAGATTATCTATACTTGGGAACTTTTTCCACAACTATTCTGTCACGGAAGGATTGTCAGAATTCTCTATGTTTCTGAATAGCCCTGGTGAACCTGTATTAGTGTGGGAAAAATGGGAAGAAGTATTCGAGGCTAAGCTGGAGGCAGTTGAAGGGGACATCCTCAGAGCATTTGAGAAGTTAGCAATGTTCAAGCATTGATTGGGAGAAAAAAGTTAGAGAATTTTGAAACACTGCTCACCATCGCTGGAAGAGGATGCAAACAATAAGAACTGGATGAGTACGAAATGGTGGAGAAAAATAAAGGACTTGGACAGCACACCTCTTATTAATTGACGGTTTCGTAACCTTCATCACAATTATGGGTATATATGTCCCTATTTACTTAAGATACAGGGACAACAACAGAAACTTTAACCAAACATAGAGGTCCAAAGCACGTATTGAGTCTTGATATTCTTTTATTCCAAAATTTTACTCCAGTAAATGTTTCCAGCACACGGCTTGCCGACACGTGTTTCGTCTTACAAAGACTTTCTCAATGCGATGTAAAGCTCATGTTAAATGCAAATCCGTACAAGGTATGATTTCCAATATGGTAAAGGTTATTCACAGGAGTTTTCTCTGACAAATGTATAGAAGACCACTCAATGATAGGCCAAATATGGTAACAATGTATTCCTCCAACAATCACGGAAGATGAGGTAAGAACCTGTGCTTACAATAGTAGTTGTCCCAATCATCAAGGAAATTCCTTGGTCAGAGCCAGATATAGTGCGATAATATGGGCCCTCAGTAGTCTCCCTATTTGAACTTAATATGTCAGTCAGACACGACCTTGATAAGTCCCGACCTTAAGGAAAAGACCCCCATGTAGAATCCTCACTCTCCGCCTCCAAGTCAGGATGCCCTGACTTGGAGGCGGAGGGTGAGGATTGATTGATGATTGGGACAACTACTATTGTACTATTGTATGTTTGTTCAAAGTTGCTGTTGTTGTCCCTATATCTTCAGTAAATAGGGACATATATACCCATAATTGTGACTGAAGGTTACGAAACCATCAATTAATAAGAGGTGTGCTGTCCAAGTCCTTTGTCTTTCTGTCTAATGATGCACACTCTGTGTGTAAGTACCACAGTAACACCATTGGGTAGTTGGTGTTGAGGGACAATAGAGCACCCTAATTTAGACATCTATGAAAAATACTTATATTTTTCACATATAAAACACAACTGTTGCTTCCGAGTGTGCGGACGTTTCCCTATAGGGGAACACTACTACCCATTTCTTTGTTGATATGAGTACGAAATGGTGATTGCAAAACTTGACAAAACTGTAGGAAGAAACAGAATGATGTAGTGGAAAGATTGAATTTCATGAGGAGAGGGTAATTGCCAGGAGACCTAGGAAAGAATTTTGGAATTTTGGAGCGGCTTTGAGACAGTTAGCAGCTACATTCAGTACAAGACTTTTCAGGATGAAATATAAGAGAGCAACTGGTGCAAGAAGTCTACAATAAAAAAAGATCATATTAAAACAGAGAATATCACAAAGCTATAGACATTACTCAAAGGGCTCAGGACAACAGCTAAAGATTGAAAGAAATGTCAGAAACTGCTGTCCAAGGAAGTTGAGGTAGGGAAGGGAAAGAAAATGGAGAAGATCAGAAGTCCAATAAGGGCGATGAAAGAGGTTAAGACAAAATCTAATATAAGTAATTCTAACTAAATGTGTTTGAAATGCGGACTGAAGGGACATTTAGCTTCAGGTGACAGTTGCTCTCCCTTAGGCCATGTTTGATGTAAGTGTAAAATTAAGGGAATTATAACCGGGTGCACTGAGAAGGCCTGGGGAAAACTTTAATTATATAGGAGTAATCAATGTAATTTCGGTAACTTCAGGCTACTCTTGTGGCGTTAAATGACCGAAAATTAAACGATTAGACCCGTGTGCATAGTTTAGAGTATTTTGGGATAAAAATGCCTACCGCAAGAGCACAGTAACAGAATGGAAGCAGCTGCTGCTGCTGCACTTAGTGGAATCTCTTAGTGCAAAATGTATCCTCTTCTCTAGTTTGGATGCAATGGAACATTTTGCACTAAGAAAATAGCACTAAATGGATGAGTATACTCCTTATGTAAATTCGCTTAAACTCATGTAGTTTTGCTGTAATTTAGCTTAATGACTGAACAGCAATTTATGCAAGTTATGTCCATCTCTATTGCTGGGCAAAAAAGGTCAGGAATTTTGGTGGAGTAAAGGGAAAAGTAAATGTTGTAGCTAAAGAAGTTGACAGTGGGGTTACAGAAACGTTTGTGCTACAAACCAGTGAGGTGCTAGGTAATATAATTTAATTTAATTTGCGTGTTTATATAGCGCTAGAATCACTCCCAGGGGAGTATCTCCGCGCTTCGACCGCTGCGAAACCCTTCCTGGCTTCCCTGAGAGATGGTCCCTTAATGGGTATCTCCAGGGTGAGACCAGGCATCCCCGGCGGTCTGGTGGGGCCGTTAGTGAAGATGAGGCAAGCTAATGCCCAGAGTTGCCGAGTGTGATCGCTGATCAAAGTGGGCACCGAGGCGAGAGAATTATCGAGTCCGCTGACCCTGGTCCAGAAACCTGCCGCGCCGGGAATCGAACCCTGGTCCCGGGCCGTCCTCTGCTCTCGGGTCTGCCGCCTCTAACCAGTGAGCCACACTACTTCACTATACTAGGTATAGATGGGGATAACTTATATTGTACGATCAAGACTAATGTCCAAGTTTGAGTAATGTTTGTCAGGGAAATGTCATTAGAGGTAAGTGAAATTGGCAACATTTCAGCAAAATTACACAAAATGTAACTCCATCATTTTGCACTATATTTAGTGTGAAATGCTTCCTCCGCATGCCAATTTTTGACACGAGGATACATTTTGCACTAAATAAATAGCACAGGAGCAAAAGCACCCTGAAAAACAGCAGCTCATGTTCTGTTCTCCCGTCGCATTCACAGTTTTTTTCTTTACAGTGAATGGTGCATTCTCATACAAATTTTACCACATATGGTACAGTGCAGTGATCTGAGGAATTTCGCATAACAAGCATAATGAAATAGTCCTGAAATTACGCAATTTACACCAATGTACTTTACATTTCACCCAGGTATAAACATTATATCTTCACTGGCAAAAAACGATTTACCTCTATTCAGAGAATATAAACCTCCAGCTATAAAACATGTTGCTTATGGTAACCAGCCCTTTCAAGCATGTGGGTATTTCGTACCGGAGTTGGATTTTGGGGGAATAAGCATTCAATCCAAATTGCATTTGGGATTGTGGGATTTGGAATTACCAGCGGATCCTACTGGTACTTGGCACAGAGAATGCCAAGGCAAATGCTACCTGGTTGAATGATTGGGAAGATTCCCCATTGTATTTAAACAAAGACTAGGGTTGCTCAAGTGTTTTCCCACACAATAATTTCAAAGGAGGATCTGTGCCAAATACTCATCAAGTCATGAATGTGCCCTTGGTAATGCATGAGCCATTGGGGTTGTATGAGGAAAATATAATTAAGACTAATGAAGCACCCAAGTGGTTGGCACTAATAATACTGGCTAAACAAAGGGGAATGACAAACTCAGACTTTGCATTGACCTGTGTGAACGCAATGCTGCCACTTCAGTGGACACTGGACAGGCATTCTGTCTAACATTGGTGAAAGGCTGATGATATTCACCCAATTTCTATACATCCTGAATCTTGACCTTTGACTTCCGTTATCATGCCCTAAGGGCGCATGTAGGTACAACAAGATGTCCTTTGGGTTGAACTCTATGGCTGTTTCAGAGGGCCATGCACCACCTATTCAAGGGCATTCAAAATGTAACCCACTTCCAAGGCAACATTTGGACATTTTGAAAAAAAAAGTGATCAATGGCTGGACTCTAACCAAAGTGTTAGTCATTTTAAAGGAGAGTGTTCTTTTTTAAAAAACTTTTTTATAGTAAAAAAGAAATACATTCACAATTCTGTTCCACAATATTACAAAATACAAATAAGAAAAAAAAGATACAGAGGTAGTAACAAAAAATAAGATTTTTTCCGGAACGTGCTGTGTAGCATACGCGCCGGAAGAGAAGTCCCCGAGGGAGAGCGCCGTTGGACTGATTAGCGACGAGCTCCATACTACCGGGGGACGGCATAACTGAAAACACCATTAGGTTTTAAAGAAGCAATTTAGGTAACATTAAGAAGCAAGGTTGAGACATTGAGGAAAACAAGCAAAGTTGATTGAAGATCCCTAACCCAGGACTACATATTTTGCAAGACATGGAACTATGATGCAGTGAGTTCCACAACAAATTGAGCAAGCTTTAAATCTTGATGCAGAGAAACAGCTAAAGAGTGTAACCGTCATTATCAAATGCAAGTATCAGACAATCAGACCAAACTCCTGACCACCGTGTAGTTACACAGGTTAATTATATTGGTCCTGAAGAAGGTGGTTGTAAACCGACTAAACCACCGAAACGCGTCGACGCATTGATAACAGTTAAATCAGGAAGGGTCAACATCAGTGAGGGCACTGGTCATTAAACCCGGCCTCTTGTTGCACCACATGATATCTTGAGTAACACTTTTAAGACAGATGAACTTGTCTCTTATTGATCTTCTCCAATAGAATTGTTCGGACTTTCAATCATGTATTGTGTAGTGTCTTTTTAACTATGTATTTATTGATATTGTGTATAATGTGTTTTTAAAGTTTTATTTAATTTTATAATAAAATAGGCCATTATGGAATAACATATTTGTTATAATTCTCCTTTTTTCTCTTTGCAAATGTTTCATGTATGAATGTGATAGGTTCCAATATTGGTTGGAGCTGACCTCGGTATATAAGGTGTGACTTGATAATTTACTACCAAAAGTGAAAAACTCTGTTCTTACGTTTAGTAATTTAGTGCTCCATTCCCTTTTTGGTGAATATAGAGCCGCTCTCTCATTTATTTGAGGTATAATAAAGTGCACTGATCGTCCGAAATTGTTGCAGTCGTAAATTGAACGAATGTACCGAGCGTGCTATGATGTCAAAAGCGGTCTTTACCTCCCCTACGGTAATATTTATCCCCAAGGTCTCACTCCATTTCACAGCCATCAAGTCTGAACTGACAGAGAGATCGATGCATCCAACTGATGGCTGCTTGCCGGTTCTGAGCACACAAGCACTTCCAAACCCCTGTGCTTGAGACACTCCGGGTAGCAGGGTGTCTAATGAGATAATCGCTGACCTGAAGATATTTAAAAAACATCAGTTGGGGGACAGCATAAGTAAGTTGTAGATTCTCAAATTATTTAAATATTACTATCATACAGCTGCCCCAGATAATGGACCCCTTGCTTCGCCCATTGCTGGCCCACAGAATCCTGAAATATCAGGCAACATCGGGTTACCCCAGAGAGGGAGCTTTTCATGTATTAGAGATAAAGAAGATCTAGCCAAAATGCCCTGCCATACATAGGCACAATCTCTAATAGTCTTGAACCGTACCCGTCTAAAATACGGTCATTAATTCGATATAAAAATATTCGACTCTCTGGACCAAGAACAAGCCAATGCCAACAATCCGCTTTCTCTGGGTTCAAGAGGCTGCATAGACAACCAATAAATGCAGCCCAAAATACAGATTAACTTTGGGGGGTTCTAGACCCCCCTGATTATATGGAAGCTTCATTAATCCCATAGCACGTCTTGACTTATTATACCCCCAAATAAAGCTACTTAAAACCCCATCCTGTTTGCTAAAAAACATATTTGGAATGCACAACAAAATCAACCGAAATAAGTACAAACATGTAGGTAGTATTTACATCTTAATGATGTTACACCTACCCAAACACTGATTGGAAGCTTGTGCCACAATTTGAGTTGCTTAGTAATAGTAGCTAACAGAGGATCATAATTTAATACATGAATAAGTTCGACCTTAGGCGATATACAAACCCCTAAATACATAGCAGCCGGGCATACGCCTTCCATCGGAGATTACGGTTGAAAATTAAGAGGCCAAACTTCTTAGCTTCCATATTGATACCCTCTATTGCCGAACTTGGATAAGCCGAAAAAATAACTATATCGTCCACATATGCAGAGAGTTTCAGCAAGCGTTGCCCAATAGTTAGCGGACATAGCGTGACATTAGCCAGGAGTTCCCTAATAAATGGCTCAATATAGAGAGCAGATAGAAGGGGGGAGAGGGGACAGCCCTGTCTAGTACCAAAGCGAATGAAGAAAGGGGCCATTTGAACATTACAATAGGGCTGTCTAGCCATAGGTCTGTGATACATAGCTTGAACCCATTTATGACATTTCTCCCTAACCCCAAATGCAGTAAGTGTTGCCCAAAGATATTCCCAAATGCTTTTTCTGCATCTAATAACACCATGCCCAGGTTGTTTTTTAACTTCCCTGCAGCATCAAAAGCCGTCACTGCTGTGCTGACATGGGCAATGGTATCTATCCCTTGTATAAATCCATGCTGCTGGGGAGAAACCAGGCCAGCCATCATGGGGGCTAACCGGGTGACTAGTATCTCGGCAAAAACCTTAGCATCTGCATTAATTAAAGAGATTGGGTGCTAAGAAGCCCGTTCCTCCGATGCCTTATCCTTTTTTTTAATGATATTCGCAATATTTCACGAGTTTGGAACTCGACCAGTTACCCCAATTTGCTTAATTACCTCTCTTAGCACCGGGGCCATCACACTTTTACAGCTCTTATAAAATTCAGCAGGAATAGCATCCTCCCCGATCGCCTTCCCCAACAGGAGCGCCCCTATTGCTTCCTCAAATAAAGGAGAGTGTTCTAACCATAAAAAAAGAAAAGTTTAAGATTAGTTTGGATGGAATAGACTATTGAGGGCACCAACTTGGTAAGGGCCGCTGAAGATCTGTTACCTTAGTGTTAGAATCAATATTGTTCCTTTTGGGGATTGATGGAATATTATCGTTGATTAATACCAACATCTGGAATACAACTATGAGAGGGTTTATGAAGATAAGTAACAATTTAGTCTTGTGTGAGGTGTGTGACACGGAGTTAAATAAAACTTAAAGCAAAGTATTGCTTCAGCAGCGGCATTGAAGCCATTTGACACTAGTGACAACAACTTAATAGGCACAGATTTCGTAATTCTCGGATTGGAGGTTTTATTGCTCACAAGTAGAAAACACATAAAGGCCCACATGCATCATTGTTTCATTTTGCACTTTCTAATTTGCGATTTTTAGGGAATCGCAAATTAGGAAATGCAAAATGGGATGCATGTACATTTTCGCAAAATATATGAGAATCGGTAAAAATCGCAATTTTTACCGATTCTCAAATATTATGTGATTAGCAAAGTGCGAATTCGCAATTCCCATTCATTCCTATGGGCTAAAATGCCCATAGGAATGAATGGGAATTGCGAATTCGCAATTTGAAATCGCAATTCAGCAATGCATTTCAAGGGTGGAGAGGGGGGTCCAAATGACCCCCCCCTTTGCCCATGAAATGTACTTTTGAGTATAAGTTACATACACACATGTCCTAAGGACATGTGTGTCTGTAACTTTACAGTTTAAAAAATGCATATTTGTGCTTTTTTAAACAATTTCGCAAATTACCACGAGGTTCAACTTCGTGGTAATTTGCACTTGCAATTTCAAATTTCGCAATCTGAAATCAAATGATGCATAGCATTTTAGAAATCGCAAAATTGCAATTGCTGAAATGCTATCGCAATTTTAGAAATCGCAAAAAAGTTGCGATTTCTAAAAAAGCATGATGCATCTCAAAAAGCATTTTTGGAATCGCAAACGGCCGATTTTAAGGAATCGCACCGTTTGCGACTCCAAAAATGCTTGATGCATGTGGGCCTAAGACCCTAAATAGGTGCTGAGAAGACCTACTCCACAATTGAAGAGGAAGCGTTGACCTCTCGGTGGGTGGTAAACTATTTCAGGAAGTTTGTCTGTGGCACAACGCTTGTTGCGAGAACAGATCACCAAAAATTAGTGGATGTTTTTCACACCAATAGGGCTTGTTGCGTATCCTCAGGAATTTCAAGATGGTTATTGAAATTACAAGTATACAGCTTCACAATGCAATATATGCTAGGTAAGAGATACAAGTTGGCAGATTGCCTTTCCAGATTATCAGTGGTCAAGAGAGCAGAAAAACAGGGTGGACAAAGAAATAGATGAGTGTGTGGTTGCTTATGTAAAAGAAGTAACCGTAGGCAGTATTTTGAATGAGGTGGAGGTGAGTGTGGTCAAGCAGGATCATTTGTGATCAAGCAGAACCATTATTTGATGGAGGTTCAACATGTTCTTTTCACAGAGTTGCATTATCCGCTGTTTATTCTTTCAATATGTTTGTTTGTTCAAAAGGGGTGAAGCTTAGAGTCCTGCTATAAGGAATCTGTACTTGGAATATTCTAACTCAGACAATCCCTGTAGAAGTACTAAGTATTCCATTTGTGCCAGTTGGCTGCAGTTCCCTCCTTGGGAGGAGTGATCACTAAAGTTTTTTTTTCCTACTTTGGATTTATATTTTGTTACAGTCTCTTTCAGAGGGCCCATTATTTTGAAACTCAACTGTGAGGGGTGTCTTCTGTAAAAGGATTGGTGCCTTTTGTTGAATGTAGAGTTTTAGGAGATAGGGCTCTGTGGCAAGTATTGTTTTAAAAGGCTGCTGTCTCTTGGTTTGTGTACAAGCCTAACAGGCTGATGCATGGGCGATCTCTACAGGTAAAAGGGCTGCTCCCTCCGCTGTCTACTAAGAGGCCGAGGTGTGACGGATTCCCCGTCCAGTAAAACGTTATTTCTCTTGAGTGTACAGTAGGCTGAGCTTCCGAGGGATGTCTCTTTTTGACAACGACTGCTGCTTCTAACAGCTAAATGGACAGTATTACAAGGAAGAGGTATGCGGATGTCTCTTTCGGTCTCTTGCTGGGTGCTCGGTATTGAGAGGCTGTGCTGTGACGAAGGTCTTTCATGGCAGAAAGGCTTGCGCCTCCTGCTGGGTGTACAGTGTTAAGAGGCTGAGCTCTGAATGGTGTCTCTTTTGTACAAATTGGACGCCGTCTCTTGCTGAGGACAGGGTATTTGGAGGCGGGCTGTGAATGATGTCTCCTTTGTTATGAGAGATCTCCCTTTCTGCTTGGGCGGCAGTGCAGCAAAGCAGAGCTGTTTCCATTAATACACCAACCTTTTTCCTGTCAGTCTTTCGAGGCCCGCAGAGGGAGTTGATTTTGCAGTTTAACTATGTGCCCCTGACACACCTGGGACCAAAACCCATCAGTCAGCCAAGGTATTTGCACAGGGCCTCTTTCCAGCAGTGGATGCTGCCAGGGCTGACCCACTTCCAATCTTTCTAAGTGAGGCGCAAACTAAACGCGACATGTCCACTGCCTCAGAGCGCAAGTGGAAGCTGAAAAGCGTGAATCACAACCGTGTAGTGTGCATTATTTAACACCGCATGTCTCCTGCCAGCGAATTACACAGCGAATTAAACGTTACCTTAAAAAGCTCTCCTTGGACCTGCAGACTCGCATGCTGTGCTCGAATACTTTGCGGGCTGATAATGGCATTTGAAAAATATAATTGAAGTGCAGAATCTTGCTCTGCAAGCCTTCATGTTCTAGACAGGCGCACGAGGGCAAGATACTGGGGCTTTCAAGGGGCCACAGACTGCCATCGCCGGATTTTGAATGTATGCAGAGCTTTCCAATTCTTCAAAAGCACTTGTATTATAGTTCAGTGTGTTGAACGCCTGTTGCAGCGACTTAAATGTAACCTGCAGTTCACATTTTATTTGTAGAGCAGATTTAGTCATATTTCGAAAGCTGAGAAATTAACTTTTAGCAGGTTATTAATAACATTTAAGCTAGAATTAAAAATTGAGTTTGCAGTCTTCTATATATATAAAGAAAATGAAGGAATACTTCACCTTTGGAACATATCAACTTGTCTATGTGCTACACTGTAACAAAAACTATGTTGGTAGCACTGCGAATAAAGTGAAACTGACGATCCTCCAAAGTATATGTGCAATAAAGAATCGAGAATTTGCTTACCCCAGAGCAAAACATTTCTGAGAAAAACATGAGGGAAACCCCAAAGAATTTTTGCTACTTTGGTATAAAACATGTAAGGAAGGAAGAGAGAGGAGGTGACCGAGGATTGAAACTGAGAAGAGCAGAGTCAAGATTAATCATATTTATGGGACGTGTGGCTCCCTTTGGTCACAATTTAGATGCAGAATTACATGTCGACCTGTAAGAGAACAACTTTCACATTTTATAGATGTAATGAAACTACTTTATTACCTCTTTTTTGCACTCAGCCCCATGGTATCAATGAACACACTATAAGATGAGCACGGTGAGAAGAATTGAAATACATTCTATGCATTTTAATGTCTTGGGATTCGAGATTTTAAATAATTATATGTTGTGCATTTGTTGTTGTTTAACACCACCTTAGTATTTGCACTTTATTGCTGAAGTACTTTAAGATCATATGGTCTCAGATTTGGGACGTCTTTGGTACATCGACAGCACTTTAGCATATGCTTGAAGTGTGTGAAATTGTTGTTTAAATAACATGAAGAATAGTTTAATATGCATAAGACCGAGAAAATTCCGAAAAGTTGATGATGGATTGCATATTTTATTGGCTATTGCAGCTAGTAAGGCCTATTGATTGATATCCTTCTCTAGGACGATAAATAGTTGATATGATTTGTAATTTGAATAGTATCAGTCTATCAAGATCAACTAGTCAAATGATGTACACAATGGCAATTGGCATTTTGTTAGATATTACTGTTTAGGTTCTAAGATGAAATGTTAAGGATCTTTACTTCCTAAAGCACTGTAGCACTTTATTGCTGAAGCACATTAGGTTTATATAAGTCTTCAGATGCACTGTTAATGCATCTGTTGCACTCTAGTATTGGCATTTCTCTGGACCCTGAAAAATTACTACTTGAAATAATGTGATGAAAAATTACTACTTGAAATAATGTGATGAAATATGCTTAATATTATTGAAGTATCTAAAAAGGAACTAAAAAATGGTCCACTATTCTATGCCTCGGAAAATTGCAGTTAGGGCTCAATAGTATTTGGTGATAATTGAAGGCACTTGTCTGGTTTCATAATGGCTAAAGTGCACAGAACATTAAAACACACACCTAGGGCTTTGTTTTTCAGCAGCAATCCTGAATCTAATATATCAAATTGATTGCAGATAATTAGAGATCAAGTGGATAATGCTACTTCCATCGTCAGTCTTATACATTCTCAAGGTATTGTGTGGATCCTTAAGCCAGAAATGCGGCAAAGATGGGCAATCCACCAGGCATGCTGCTTTGCATATATGTATATATATTTATATACTGGGCGGGCCTTGACTGTCCTTATATGCTTCCAGACTGAATGTCTCTGAATTATTGTAAAGCAAGGTGGATTTGTAGAGCTCTGCTTGTCACTCTTTATTACCCAAGTTAAATGCTTGGTATTGTTGATTGAATGATTGTCCTTTTGAGTAATCACATGTGATGGTTCCCATGGTAATTCCCCATGTCAGGGCTCAACCCTAAAAGATTTCACTATATTTGACCTTGTGAATTGTTCAGGAAGGGGGAGAAATAGTGGGAATGCAGCATTAGCACAAGCCTTGTAATTCCTGATTTAGCTGCATACTCAATTTCTGGCATAAGTGGAAAATGCATTATCTTGAGACAAGATTGAATCCCACAGATCACTTAGAAAACTTTAAGACTCTGTAAAACAAACAATTCCATAGGCAATGCAGGTGGCACAAACATGTATCTCTCATCTCTACATACTTGCACAAGTTGGCATAAGTGGCAAGACCAACCCCCCTCACGGGGACATCCATGGTACTATCCCACAGCCAGACGGCAGATACAGGAGCCAGCAACGCAGGGAGATGTTAAGCAAGAAGACACACTTACTTATGAAAATACAAACATGGGAGCAAGGGAATAGACAGCTGAATAAAAGAAACATTTGGTGTCAGGATCAGATGTCATAATTCAGCTAGAAGCTCAAACATGCAAACGTGACTAAAGCTGAGGGTCATGGGGTGTGACTCCCCAACACAGCGTTTTCTATTTAATTTGGGACAAACTACCTTAGCCTATGAATCCCATAACAGCACGTAAGGGCCACTGGAACTGATGGGTGGTGTGATACATCAAAATTGTCCAGTGTCATCTTAATGATTTTTTGGGGTCCAGACAAGGCATGTTCATGTTACTGAAGAGTAATGACTGCTGCCTCTTGCAGTCTGGGGTTACGCATAATATTATCAGAGAACATACATACACATTATTGTATATTATACATATTGGCATAGCACAAGGAACTTGCAGAATCTAACAATGTATCTTCCTTTTCATATCCTAAATATGGGGACAGTAGTAGTATTGTAGGAAGGCGATATGTAGCACATTATGTAGTCTTACCTCATAGCACATTACGGATACCTGGTGGAGTGAGTCGAGCAAAACATGGAGTTATTTCAGCAGAAACATGCAGTGTGGTAGTGTAGCAGTGCAGCACTGTCTCCAGCCTTAGTTTTATATCCGGAGGGAAGGGCGGGACTGGAAGGGGAGATGGCCACAGGGAGTCCCTTCCATCACACCCCCCTGTCTCCCTTCTTGGCTTGGCTCACGCTAGCTGGATCTTTGCCAGGGTGTTTCTTTGGCAACAAATGATTTGTCTCTCATCGCTTTTATTTTCATCTCTTGGCTGATTTGCATATCCCTAAAATAGGCTAGAGTGAGGCTGTCAGGCGGCTCATTGACTTTCCTTTCAGATTTGTATTATGTGTCAAGTGCTTCTCAATGGACAATGTTGCAGCAGTGGTGTAGCAAGTGGGGTGGGTTTTGGGTGCGGCGGCCTCCCCCCTCACCTGCGGCTGTCGCGGGGCTGCAAACGCAGGAATCACTAGCACGCCACCCCCCACCCCCCCCCCCCTTGCCCCCCACACACTCCTACCTGTGGTCTAGCTGTGCCACTGGGTTGCAGTAAACAAGGAAAAGAAAATAACTGTGCTTTTCATCAGGACAAATCTTGACACTTCTTACTCACTTACATCAAATGTATAGTCTCTCAAATTCTTCCGTTATTGTTAATTATAGATTACTAGTGAACATGTACATTCCTTGACTGAACAAATTCGATTGTCACTTATAATTTCCATCATAGGTAAAATATCATTAGCCCGTTCAACGCTAAGTATTTAATGTACCGCACAGGATGAAAAAGGTGAGATGCTCTACAAGGATGGAAATCTATGACTTATAACTGCCAGAGTAATCTCTGGAGTGTGTTTCCACTCACTGAGCTATCTCACTTTCTCATTTTACCTACTGAATCACGTTCCTCTTCATTACTTCCACCTTTTGCTCTTATAAGTTCATTTTAATTATCCGTCCATGGACCTAACCCATCCCAAAATACAGATATCGAGCATCCCAAATGGCGAGCTATTGAGGGTGCGCAGAGTTTGCTCCAGGGAGAATGACTTTAACCAGGAAGCAGCACATAAGATAAAAAGGTTCAGAGAAAGTGTTACCAAGAATCAGTATTGCAAGATGCATGAAACAGAGTGAAAATAAAAAAAAGAAAATATCTGCTAGCATGAATAACAAATGGCAACAGAAAATCGATAAAGGCAACAAGTAAAGATTGATTCATTAAGGAATGTAATAAGTAATATCAACAAATCAATAAAATACTGCACAAGCACTGGAGCTTGCCGCGGAGAGATGAATATTTAAAGCACTACTTGGTCCACATCCAAATTAGGCGTGGGCGGAAAATCCGTTCCGCTCGCGGATTTTGCGGATTTTCGGGAAATCCGCAATCCGCGAGATTTGCGAATTTCCCGCAAAATCCGCAAATCCGCGAGCAGCGGATTTTGCTCGCACTGCTCGCACTGTTCGCGTGAGTTCGCGCCCCGCGAATAAGTGCAAAATTGCAGAAATACGATCTTAGCAAAACTGAAAGTAACTACTTACCAGGTTCAAAAGTTCAGGCTCATCATTAGTAGCCATTTCCTGGAGTGCTTCCTGAGGGGCCCCTCCAGAGTTCAGTTGCCAGTTGAAACTAGTATGTGACCCTGCTCTGAACCTCAGAATAGTTACACATATGCCACAAAGGTCCTGAATTACAGCTAAGGGAGACAAGCAGGAGCCAGGCTGGAAGTTAAAATCCATTAATCAGCCCCTAATTCATTATTGTCAGTTGGGGCAGGGCAGGTGTTGTAACTAATTTTGCAACAATGAAAGCACTTAGCAAGTGCAAAAGATCACTAATCAGGGCGCACTAAGGAAGCAGGTGCCAGCTAAAAAAATATTCTGTGACACATGAATCAGCCCCAAATTAATTCAGGTCACTTGAGGCAGGGAAGGTGTGCTTTGCTTTGCCGAAAATAATGTACACTGGACAACCAGAGGGTGAGGTGATGAAACAGAGGGTGGCATGGGTGGGCCAGAGGGTGGCATGAGTAGTCAGAGAGTGGCAGTGGTGACAGAGAGTGGCAGTGATGAAGAAGAGTGTCCCAAACAGGCTGGACACGTAGAAACAACAAGTTCGCGAAACTTGCGACCCGACAGGTAAGTTCGCAATTTGCGAAAGTGTACAAAACCCTCGCGAACTGGCAGAAACACGGGCGAACACAAAAAAAAAAAAAATCCGCAAATTCGCGGGAATTCGCGGATTTTGCGGATTGCGAATCCGCAAATCCGCAAAATTCGCGAACGCGAGATCCGCAAAATTCGCTCATGCTTAATCCAAATGTAACATACAGAAAAGTAGCATCTTTGGGAGACATACTGGCGAAAAGCTAGCTTGAACACGAAACAAAATAGGACATGATTGGTGAGATCTGGACAGAATACATTCTGGAAATGTGTATCCTGCTCATGGTAAAAAACAAGAATATTTAGCATTTTAAATAAGAAACTGCAAATACAGGAATGAATTAAATGCGATACTGAGTATGTCACGTATGTAGTGGAGTAAACTTGTGGAAAGAAATACGTTGGAAGTTTGACAAAGCAAGTAAAAATAAGAATCTTATAGTAGTTATGAGTAATTAAATAGCGTAACAATAGTTTTCCAATGAAAAAACGCTTTTGGTACAAGCATGAGGCTAACCCCACGGACCTAATTTATTCTGGTATACAACACATCCTGAGCCATCCACGAGGGGGTGCTTGTGACATGCAATCAAGAAAGTAAGAGTCCAAGGGGCAGATTTACAAGCCCCTTGGCCTCATTTACGCCGCTGTTGCGTCACTTTTGTGACGCAGAGGCGGCGCAAATCCTGCTCCATGGTGCAGGGGTACTTACAACGTGACGCATCTGGGAGATGCGTCACGTTGTAATGCCCTGTGCCACATGTAGGCGTTCCTGTGCAGGGGGGGCGTTCCGGCGTAGGAACGCCTCCTAAAAGTGGCTGAGTGAAATCTACAAGATTTCACTCAGTCACTTTGAGACCCATGCTGCGTCAAAACCCTGCGCCTGCCTGAAGCAGGCGTAAGGATTGATGCAGCATTAACCAGATAGGGCCCCCAGAGCATTGCTGGAGCTGCGTCACGCTTGCGACGCAACTCCAGCAATCCGTCACTTTTACGGCACAGATGCGTCACGCATCTGTGCCGTTTTTGCACCATGGTGCGCCGTATTGTAAATGCGGCGCATCCATGATGGGGGATGTGTGGCGCACAATAACTGGTGCATCCCTGCTGTATTTGCAGGGATGCGCCAGTCATTGTAAATATGCCCCCAAGTTTATTACACTTTTAGGACTAGAGGCCCCATGGAATACAATCTGAATGCAGAAATACATGTACTATGTCAAATAAGAATCACCTACAAAAATCAACTGAGAAGTTCGCAATGTAAGTTCAACAACAGGTGATCCATATAAAAAAGAAAGGTGTGCGAAAAACCGCTAATCATGCTAAGGGGCAGATTTGCAAGCCACTTGCGACACTTTTACGCCGCCGTTGCGTCACTTTTGTGACGCAGCGGCGGCGTAAACCATGTGCCACGTTGCAACTTAATTAACACGTGACGCATCTAGGCAGATGTGTCACGTTGTAAAGCCCTGCGCCACATGAAACCTGCGTCAGGTTTCATGTGGGCGTTCTGTCGCAGGGTGGGCGTTCCCTCGCAGGAAAGCCACGTAAAACTGACGCAGTGAAATCTACAAGATTTCACAGAGTCAGTTTTACGACGCTGCTGCGTCAAATCCTTACGCCTGCTTGAAGCAGGCGTATGGAGTGAGGTACCATGTTGAGTATGGGCTGCCCCTGTGCATTGCAGGAGTTGCGTGACGCTTGCGACGCGACTCCAGCAATGCGCCACCCGTGCGCCTCAAGATGCGCTCCTTGTACCATGGTGCGCCGCATTGTAAATGCAACGCATCTGTGGTGGCGCAAGGGGGGGGGATTTAGTGATACATCTGTTCTGGCGCATCCCTGCTGATTTGCAGAGATGCGCCAGAAGACGTAAATATGCCCCTAACTGATCTGCACACCGACTTGGAATGAATGATATATATGAATTTATATTTAGCAAATGAATGGCTCTTTGCTCCATTTGCTCCAAATCTGTGAAATATAAAAGATGTTGCAATGATTCTCAACTACTGTTATGTAAAGCAGACTCCTACATGTGTGCCTACTGGAGATAAGTGGAATTATTCCGACACTACATATTTCTGTGCAGCAATTAAGTAAAACTAATTAAAACTGCGCAGAATCTGCTCTACATTGTAGAAACAAAGTGCCAAGCTTTGAAATTCATATTTCAAACATGTGACACTGTGATATATAAAGGAGGAACTTTTAGGTTACTGACATGGGTCCTAGATAGACTTAGAAGCACTAACACATACAAATATGAACACATTCACAATTATCCACAAGAGAAACATATTAACTGGCTGACAAGTGGCTGTTTTCTAAAAAAATGAATAGGATCAATGATTTGTATTCCAATCGATTTTTATGAAGAAATTCAAGATTATGACCATAAATGATTTATGAAGCACTGTCATTTTAATTGGATCATATTAAGTATTGCTTAAAGTACAGTGTGTGTAAGCGCAACTTTCAGTGTGGCATTGAGAAAATAATGAATGAATGAATGAATGAAACTTATATAGCGCACGACTTACCCTGAGGCATCTCCGCGCTTGCTTAGGGAACCCGTCCTGGTATTCCCCTGTGAGATAACCCTGGCAGGGTATCCACAAGGTGAATGCCAGGCATCCCACCGCGAGGGGCCGTTGTGGAGATTAAGCAAGCTATTGCCCAGAGTCGCAGAGTGTGAACCCGTGAGTCGAGAAGGCACCGGAGCGAGAATTAACGAGTCCGTGGAATTTTTGAGCCCAAGACCCGCCGAGGCAGGGAATTGAACCCTGGTCCCGGACCGAACTCAAGCTCCAGGTCTGCCGCCTCTAACCCCTGAGCCACACTTCTCCAAAATAAGAAAACAGCACATGGAGAACAATATATAAAGCAATCTGGATCCATTTGCCAGGAGTATTCAGAACAGAGGTGTAACATAGGCTCCTTCAGCCCTTGCACTCATGGCCCCCCAACCCTTCAGAGGGGTCCCATTTAACCCAAGGCCAATGAATATTTGTGTGATATAGGAGACTCTGAGCAACCTTGTCACATTCTGGGAGGGGTATCATTTTAGGTTAGGTCACTGGTTCAGAACAGGCTGATTCTATCACTCTTGACACTGAAGTGGGTAATATGACGAACAAAAATGGGCCTAGAACTGGTATTACTTCATAGGATGAATTAGATGATTGTGGATTTCCATTCGGTAAATGTACTGTTGGGACGCTGTTATTTACTTGCCCTGTTGGTTGAAATATTGGTGGCAGTAAGTTGTATTAAGCATGATAAATTATGAGGTTTCACTACACAAATTCATGTGTGATACGATTCGCGATGTAAAAAGCTTACTCTAAGACAGTCAGGGAAGTGATCATTGCCAAATGTCCGCCACCCTCTAACTCACGTAGAGCATGCATATGACAATTTTTATGCATTTAAAGCTACATTTTAACTTCCAATTTAGATTGTGGCAGCAACATATATATAGCGCTTTGTGGTGTTACATTTTTGAGGAGTTTCCTGCAGTTTAACCAGTGTTTCCCACATTGAGAAGTTCATCAGCCCTCATGTAAGGTGCTGCTGCAGTTTCCTGTCAGGAGGGTGGCGTTGCTCTCAGGAAAGGACGCAGCTGAGGCCTAAACTACTCCTTTCTATTTGACTGCTTCTTCATTTTAATTTGTGCTCGTCTCTGTATATAATTACTTTATCAATATGGAATGGAAAAATGTGCATTTTGAAGATAATAAACACAAGCAAACAGTTTGACCTCCACCAGTTAAGTAAAAAGTTGTGGAAACAGAGGAACCTTCTTTATCCACTTTATTAGAGGAACTACAAGCAGATCGATCTAATACAAGGAATATTGTGTCAGAAGTTAAAAATATACACAAAGGCATGGCCAACTTTTCTATGATGGTTTCTAATATAATTAAAATTCAGGATAACAAACCAAAAATAGACAGTCTGGCATCTATTATAGCAAAAGTTTTGACGATGTGTTCCTAAATACTTGATTTAGAAAATCGTAATCAGCAGTATAACTTGCGTATCTTCAATTTACCTGAAGATGTGGAAGGTAATAATTGCAGGCAATATTTAGAAAAATTACTAATCAATAAGTGTTTTTCTAAAGCGTCACTACTCACCCATAAGAGTCTCAAGGCACTAAGAAGGGGGTTGGATCTGTGGTTCAGTCGAAGAGCCAGGTGTTGAGGTCCTTCCTGAATTGCAGCAGTGATGGCGATTGCCTGAGGAGCAGAGGCAGGGAGTTCCAGGTCTTAGCAGCGAGGCGAAGTAGGAGAAGGATCTTCGTCCAGATCTGTGGGATGGCAGCCATGGACAGTTGGGTGGAGTGTGGATATCTGGTGGGTATGTAGAAGGAGAGGCGGTGGTTGAGGTATGCAGAGATGGCGTTGTGGAGGGCTACAACCTGGTCTTTTGCACTTATCCATCCTAGAAAAATAAAAAATCAGCAAGGCTCACAGATTTCCTTTACACCGAAAAGTTTTGCGTCACCATCATCTTGTAATGATTCAGAAAGCATCAAGGGAAAACATGTCATTGATGGTTAATGGTAACACCATTTTTATACAGCAAGACTTAGCAAAAGAGACTGTTAAAACTCATAAAGAATTTACTGACCTGAGACCACAATTAAGAAGCTAAGGTTTTAACTACAGCCTTTTTAATCCATCTGCAATTAGAATATGGAAAGATGGGTTTTCCAAATCATTTCAATTTCCTGTCGATCCTCTGACCTTTTTTGATCAACAGCTCAATCAGTCAATCAGTCATTCAGTATTTGTTAAGTGCAACAACTCACCCATGACAGTCTCAAGGCACTGGAGGTGGAGGAGAGGGGCTTCAGGTTTGACTGGACACTGATGTTCAGGCAAAGAGCCAGGTCTTGAGATTCTTCCTGAATTTGGTCAGCGACGGGGATAGCCTGGGGTGGAGAGGCAGGGTGTTCCAGGAATTGCAGGAAAAGGATCTTACTCCGGTCCTGGTCTTGTGGGTCCGAGGGATGGTGGCAATGGCCAGTTGGGAGGAGAGGAGGTGTCTGGTGTGTACGTGGAATGAGAGACGATGGTTCAGTTATGCTGGCCTGGCATCATGGAAGGCTTTGTAGGCATGTGTGCGGAGCTTGAAGGTGAATCTTTTGTTGACTGGGAGACAATAGAGTTCTTGTATTTGTTTGGTGATGTAGCTGCTGCAGGGGATTTTGAGGACCAGTCTGGCTGCAGCACTTTGAACTTTCTGTGGTTTCCTGAGGAGTTACTGGGTGGCGCCTATAAAGAGTGCGTTGCCGTAGTTGTGTCTGTTGCTGATGAGTGTATGGGCAACCGTTTTTCTGGCCTCAGTGGGGATCCATCTGAAGGTCTTTCAAAACAGGTGGAGTGTGGAAGTAGGATGAGGAGATGGCGTTAATCTGGTGCTTTTCAGTGAGCGAGGCATCCAGTATAATGCTAAGGTTATGTGTGTGGTCCGTGGGTGTCGGGGTTCGTAACACAGCGGGCCACCAAGAGTCATCCCAAGTGGAGGTGTTGGACCCCAGGATGAGGACTTTGGTCTTGTCCAAATTGAGCTTGAGGCAGCTGTCTCTCATCCAGGTGGCGGCAGCCTTCCTCCGGTTGTGGAAGTTGTTTCTAGGGATTGTGGGCTCGCTGATGAGGGAGAGGTTCAGCTGAGTGTCATCAGCAAAGGAGATGATGTTGAGTCTGTTTTTCCCGACAATGACTGCGAGCAGGGCCACGTAGATGTTGAAAAGGGTGAGGCTCAGGGGCGAGCCCTGGGGACTCGGCAGCTGATCTCCATGGGTTCTGAGAGGAACAGTGGTAGTCTGACTCATGTGTGCTACCAGTGAGGAAGAAATGGATTCATTCCAGGGCTTTGTCATTGATGCTGGAGTCGTGGAGTCTCGTGCTTAGGGTGCAGTGGGAGACGGGGTTGAAGGCACCACTCTCAGTGAAAATTAATGTGACTGATACTTGATTCCTGTGTCATAATCTTTTGAATAACTAGCTTATTTTATATCAGAATATCTTTATGAGGGTTTGGTTTGGGCAGGTCATTCTTGCTTATACTTATGTGAGTTTCTGGAATTTTATTTATGTTTTTAGTTTTTTCTCAGTATTTTCTTTTTATCCCTTTTTTTATTTTTAGAGCTACATATTATTCTTTCTAACTGTTATTCTTCTTCTCTTTTACTGTCTTCGCTTTACTAAGATTAAGGATAACGTTAGGCGCTTACACCACTCTACTGACAAATGTTTTATGTTTTTTTCTAATCCTCACAACTCATATTCTTGCACAGACTACCTACCAATTTCTCGTCAATTACTTCATTCACTTTCTAATGCTATTGTCCATAAAATTGATATTTCTGATCATGCACTCATTTTATATGAAATGAAATGAAATTTGATTTGTAGAGCGCATGGCTGCCCGAAAGCATCCCAGCGCTTGCTTAGGGAACCCATCCTGGTATTCCCCTGCGAGATAATCCATTACTGGGCATCCCCAAGGTGAAAGCCAGGCATCCCACTGCGAGGGGGCGTTGTGGAGATTAAGCAAGCTATTGCCCAGAGTTACAGAGTGGGACTCCATGATTGGAATAGGCACCGAGGCGAGAATTGTCAGGTCCAGGGAAATTTGAGCCCAAGACCCGCCGAGGCGGGGAATTGAACCCTGGTCCAGGCCAGACCTCTGCATCAGGATCTGCCGCTCCAACCACTTGAGCCACACTTCTCCTATATGGTTTAACACTTAATTTATCTCAACAATCAATTGGGTGTTGACACATGAACACAAATATCATCCTAAAAGAAACAAATAAACCAAAATTTCTGTTAGAAATTCAAGATTATTTTTCTTTTAATCCATCTTTACCTTTATCATCTGGAGAATTAGCATTAAATGCTGAGAAAGCATTTGATAAAGTATTTTGGCAGAATCTATTTCATACTTTATCTACTTTTAATTTTGGCAGGTCTTGTATTCACATATCAGCTCTATATTCTGGTCCACCCGCCAGACTTTTCATTAATGGTAAAAATTCTAATCCATTTTTCCTTCTAAGAGGTACTAGACAAGTATGTCCTTTATCGCCTTTACTTTTTCTTCTTGGTATTGAACCCTCACTCATTTCTATCAGAAAGTGTACGCAAATAAAAGACATTACTATTAATAATGTTCCCATAAAAACTTCAGCTTATGCTGATGATATTTTACTGTATATTCGGAACACTGAATCCTCCCTCCCCCATTTATAAGTATTATACAAACAAACTCTCAAATTTCAGTATATATTTTAAACACTAACAAAAAGATAATTTGGCAAAAAGAAAACATTAAATAGTCTGGAATGTTGTTCTCTCGCATTATTATGAAATCGATTACAATCAGTAGCAGTCGGTGGTGGGAGTAGCTGCCAGGCGGTGATGTGGGGAGGGGGAGGGGCAGGGTGGGGGGTAGTAATCTATGGATTACTGAGGATTACAGGTAAATAAACATATAAATAAATAAAATGAATTTCGTTGTGTGCACTGCATCGCATTTGGGGAGAAAAGAAAAGAAAGTCAAGTGGATAAACAGGGTGGGGGATTATGGGCAAGGACGGGTGGAGGCAAAGGTCAATAGCTGGAAAGAGGAGAAAAGTAGGGTTAGGAGGTAGGGAGAAGGCGGAGGAGGGAGACAAGGTCTGGAAAGACACAGGAGAGTTTGCTCAAAGACAAGCTGGGTAGGTGATGGTCAAGGAGGGAATCCATAGCCCATCTCCCCTTTAGCTCGCTAGGTAGCTCCACTGGGCATCAGTCAAAATGACTAGGTCTCAGCTGTTGAGGGAAAGTTCTCAGAGGAAATGTTCTGGAGGGTGAGCTGGAACAGGATCGGGTGAGGGCTGATCAGGATCCAGGCGATGACCCATGATTTTAGACCAGGAGAGAAGGAGAATCGAGGAGGGTCTCACAGAGGCGGTCATCTTGAGGTCAGGCAAGGGGAATGAGACCTTGAAGTTTGAATTCGGTCAGTCCCCATTATTCTCTATAGCCAAAAAGAAAAGTGGGAGTAAGCTAAGCAGTGGATCGACAAGGGGACAGAGCCAGAGTCCGAATATCTTCAGGGGGCACGTGATGTCGAGAATATCCACCCGTGGAAGAGACAGCCGCCATTAGCGGGTCAGGCAGGGTGCCTCCAGTGTCTTTCTTGCCTTGAAATGGAAACCCTCTGCCCTCCCAGGTGATTGCGTTGCTGTAGTCAGTGTTGGGCCCACTACAATGCAATGCATTGCAATTTCAGCCCCTAAAAGCATCACAGATGAAATCATAAGATTATGCATATACAGCCAGTCACCCTAGCAGGAATGTCTGACAACATAATCCCACTTTGCTTATGACACCCCTTTACACAGGTACTTCACATTACACATGTGACCTTCAGTCCCTCTGAAAGAAATAACATTAGTAAATGCACTACGGGTGCAATTACACCTCTTCACCTCCAGGGGATGCCCTTCTCCAGACATCCCAACTCAGCCCTTCAACCCTTGGTGCACTTCTCAAGTCTCTTCCAGCTGTAGAACAAAAGTTCCAGCCCATGAGCAGTTAAATTGCTGGCTGAGCCCTTGAGGGGTTATTCTTTTCAAGTCCCCAGGAGACTTAGGGAGGGACTCTTCCTTGTGGTGCTGGGGGAGACTGCGTGGCTCCTGCAGCTCCCCCTGCACCCTGGCACACATATGGTGACGACCCCGTTCTCCTGGGGCCACCACAAGGGGAAACAACACTTACAACGCAACTTTTACAATGCAATACCTTTACAACGAAACTTTTACAACGCAACATCCATTACAATGCAGGCCATTACAACGCAACCATTACAACGCATGTCACTACAATGCATACCACTACAACGCATGTCATTACAACGCAGTCATTACAATGCATACCATTACAACGCATACCTACACTATCCAACACTTACCCTACTGTTGCACCCCCTGGAGTTAGAATAGTAATTTTTACCCCTACACTATCCAATACTTACCCTACTGTTGCACCCCCTGGAGTTAGAATAGTAATTTTTACCCCTACACTATCCAACACTTATCCTACTGTTGGACCCCCCCTGGAGTTAGAATAGTAATTTTTACCCCTACACTATCCAATACTTACCATACATGCAATGTAATGGTATGCGTTGTAAATGTAGTATGCGTTATAGCGGAATGCGTTGTAAAGGTATTTTCAAAGAATTTGTTGTAATGGCATGCGTTGTAATGGTATGCGTTGTAATGGATGTTGCGGTGTAAAAAATGTGTTGTAAAGGTATGCGTTGTAAAAGTATGCGTTGTAACAACATACATCCCACCACAAGCAGTAAAAATGCTGCTCTGTCCTTGCAGGCCGGACCTGGCCTGCAAGGCATTATGGGAACTCCTGCATAAGGGAACAGTGGCTCACCTGCTGCTCCAGGGGGGACCTTGATGTCAGGAGCGTTGCGATGTGAGCCTCCGGCCACTGGGGACTTCCGTTGGAGGGTCCAGTCTGCGGCTTCGGGAACCCACCCTCAGCCGCTTAGGCCCATTTTTGGGGGCCTGGTCTCACCTGGGCCCCTTCGGGTGTGTACGGGGTCCCGGACCCACCTGGGTCCCACGCAGTCTGCCCACTCCAGCGGTAAGATGCATCTTCTTCTGCCGGCCCGGCTGGACCTCGGGGGAGTGCGGCGGCACTCTCCAGGCCTCCTTCCTCTCTTCAGGGGATAGGGTCCCAGGCCCCCGGACATCTTAAGGGGGGTGCAAAGGCGCTCCCCTCCATTCCGGGCACTTCGGGACCCGGAGATGGGCCCCTCCTCATCTTCACGGGGAGCATGATGGCGCTCCCTGGCTGCGCTTCATCGGCGAGGGCCAGGGTGGGCTCCTGGCCCCCGTGGGGGATATCTTCATGGGGAGTGTGGCAGCGCTCCCTGACTTTGCTTCAGGGCCTGGAGATGGGGACCTTGGCCCCTTGCGCACAATTTTTCAGGGGCACGATGGCGCTCCCCCTCCTCCCATGTCAACGGGGCCTGGGTGGGCTTCTGGCCCCTCTCAGACAGTTCACTGGACTTTACTTCATTGGGGGACAATCGCCTGGACTTGACCCATCCCGGGGGCTCATCTGGAATCTGCGGCGGAGTTCCACATGCTTTGTTGTCGGGCTGGGCCAGGTTCAAAGAAAACCTACATTCTGGGGGATGTATCTCCACCCCAGGGTACCGTTCTGCACCCTTTTCGCCTCTTCTCGCTCCTGGTGGTGCTCCCCAGTCACTGGGAGCACTTTCCTTTGCCCTCCTTGCCTCAAACAGGGTGGATTCAGCAGGGAGCTGCCTTCACTGGCTCCCTGCACCAGCCTTTAACCTGCTCTCCTCTTAGGCCTCTCTTCTCCCTGCGCAGAGGCCCCTGCTTCTGCACACTGGTCCTGGACTCTTCTCCTGGCACTGTTCAGGATCCTGGGGTCAGTCAGGGGGTTCCTCCTTCCAACTGCCCATTGTGCCAGGCTCCAGCACCCTCTGCCTCAGCAGACCACAACCCAGAGAGAGCTTCACTTCCTGTGCAAGCTCTTTTTAAAAGTTGAGTGGGGGGCTGGCAGGAAGTCTCTGTTTGTCCTATCAAACAGCGACACATCACTTCACTGCCCCTGCTCCCTCCTTCCTGCCTAGCCTCCGGGTTTTTTCAAAATGGCATCGTCCAGGGTCTCTGGCCACATGGTCTCTGAAAAAGCCCATTCCCCCCTCGCTGCCTTCCCTCCTTGGTGCAGCCTGGTGCCTGGCACCCAGTGATAGCTGCTGATGGATGAGCCTGTAGCCCCACCCATCTTCTCTTCGTGGAGAGGAGGCCTTAGCTTGTGGAAGAAAGGTTATCAATCCATCCTGATGAGGTCAGCCCTCAGCCAGGCCCTGGTTATGGCTGACTCAGAGAAATGTGACATTTCTGGATGACCCAAAAGCAGTACAAATATGACTTTAGACTCTGCAGAATACTTCATCTCACTTATGTTACAGTGGACTTTAGTGCGTGTCTAGAATCTGTAGGCCTTGGGAAAGTGAAACTAGCACATGTGCTCCCTGTCCCCATAAGAGAATAATGAAATACACACTGTAAAGAGTGTGTGAGAAGTGTGGCTCACTGGTTAGAGGAGGCATACCCTGAAGCAGAGGTCAGACCTGGGACCAGGGTTCAATTCCCGACGCGGCAGGATCCTGAGCCCAATTGTCCACGGACTCGATAATTCTCGCTTCGGTGCCTGCTCGAATCACGGGTTCACACTCTGCAACTCCGGGCAGTAGCTTGCTTAATCTCCACAACGGCCCCCCATGGCGGGGTGCCTGGCTTTCACCTTGGGGATACCCAGTACAGGTTATCTCACAGGGAAAAGCCAGGACGGGTTCCCAATGCAAGCGCTGAGATGCCCTAGGGTAAGTCGAGCGCTATATAAGGACACACATACATAAAGCACACTGACTTTCCCTGGCATGTTTCTTCCCACTGTATAAAGCCTATTCCATGTCACCACCTCATTCTGCATAAGTCCTGACACACCAGTCTATCTGCCCTGCTCCTGGGCTGCGCACGCTAGGAATCTCCCCTGCGCAGCCCCTACACCTGTGCGCATGTATTGTATTGTATTGTATTGTATGGCACATTTATAGAGCGCAACTGTCACCCCACGGGTATCCTGGCACTGTGATCCTCAATGGCCTGAGCACGATATTATAGTGGCAGCTGTAATTACAATGTCCTTGGGAAAAGATGAGTTTTTAGTCCCTTTTTAAAAGAGGATAAGTCACCCATGCTTCGAAGAGACAATGGCAGCGCGTTGTTCCACAGCCTTGATGCCATATAGCTGAAAGAACGACCACCCATTTGCATCCTCAGGATCTTAGGAACTACCACCAGGTAGGCTGAGGCAGAACGAAGGGATCTAGTAGGGGTGTACCAGGAGAACAGCTTCTGCAGAGAGATTGGCCCCTGACCGTGGAGGTCCCGAAAGACCAAGCAAAGGGCTTTAAAGTCGACACGTTGGGAGACTGGCAGCCAATGAAGATCCGTAAGTGCTGCAGAGGAAGAATCAGAGCGCCAATGAGAGAGTGCCAGCTTGGCGGCAGAATTCTGCACCCGCTGCAGTTTGCCCAACCAGGTTATGTGTGCCCCCAGAAGTAGTGCGTTGCAGTAGTCAAGTCTGCTTAAGATGATACTACGCACTACTTCTGGTCTGGCATGGGCCGGGAGCAGGGGAAGAATCTTCCACAAAGTACGGAGCAACAACATACAGGTGGACACCGTTTTATTCACAAAGCCATCCAGTTGGAGATTGGGTTCGAGCATCACCCCTAGATTCCGAACGGAGTCTGCCGCCGCTACCGTACCCTGAAAAGAGGGGGGCCAGAAATCCTGTGGTAAAGGCCGGGAGATACGGTCCTTCGAACAGTGCAACACCTCGGTCTTAGAGCTGTTGAACTGTAAGGAGTTGTTGCTCAACCATTCCGCCGTGGTGGTCATACAATGGTGGAAGGTCTCCTGTGACACCGCATTCTTACCTTCAAAGGAGAAGATAAGCTGGGTGTAGTCAGCGTAGTTGGTGACCGCAATGCCGAAAGATTTAATAAACTTGACCAAGGGGCGGAGGTAAATATTGAATAGGATGGGACTGATGGCCGATCCCTGAGGCACGCCCTGTTCTACCCTTTTAATGTTGGATTTAAAGGGTGGCAAGGCGACCACCTGGTGTCTGTCAACAAGGTAGGAGATCAGCCAGTCCAGGGCCAAGCCCGACACCCCAGCCTCCTCCAGCCTCCTGACCAAGATGGCATGGCTGACCGTGTCGAACGCTGCCGACATGTCGAGCAGCACTAAAAAGGCTGCTCGACCTTGGTCTGCACGCGAACGAAGGTCGTCCAAAACGGTCACCAGTGCTGACTCTGTCCCATGGGCTGGTCTGAAGCCAAACTGCGCCACGTCGAGGCAAGCATTGGTCTCTAGGAAGTTGGACAGATATTTTGTGGCCAGTTTCTCCAAGATTTTAATTGGGAAGGGGAGCAATGAGATGGGCCTATAATTTGCTGGACACATAGGGTCCAGCGTTTCCTTCTTCAGGAGCGGGGAAACCACTGCAAGCAGCTATCCGGGACCCGGGCGGAGGCCAGGGACTGGCAACAATTCACATGGAGAGGAGGAAAAAGCTCGTCACAGAACAATTTCCAAAATTTGTGCGGGAGTGGATCAAGGGGAGAGCCTGAGGATACTCCGTCCGCTAAAGCACAGAAATCCACCAAAGAAGGAAGGGGGAAACTATCAAGCCGGGCTTGATACACATGTGTCTGCATCTAACCAGCCCGGTGTCCCTTACTCCAGCTGCTGAACAGTTGCCTGGTCAAGCCAGGGGCACACCAGTAAAATCCCTATGCAGTCTCTTTCATTATGAGTTTACTGTGGGTGAGTCCCAACTTATGAGGCTCCCCCACAGTAAAGCTCAACAATTAGGTGCTCAAAAAGCAAAAAATCCGGGTGCCCCATAGCGTCAGAACCCCCTTCTAACATCACTAAATTAACTTGAAAAGATCTGGATCCACTTTTTTCAATTTCCTATTTCACGTACCTTGAATATGTTGTTATGTTATAATCCACTGTTAAAACTTCATTTAAACATAACATTTTGCTAATCTTAGATAAAAGCTGGTATTTTCTATCTAAAAGATATTTATTGTAATCACACTTTTTAAACTTTTAATGACATAAACAAAAATGTCATTTGCCTACTTCGGATATTTCAAAATATGAAATTTTATGCAATTCTATACTTGATTCGTTTCCTAATAATTTTCCTCTAAATGTCACTTCTGATTTGCAAATCTTGATTTTAACAATAAACTCCTCTTCACATGCAGTTCATTGTTTTATAAAAAGC
The DNA here is from genome assembly GCF_964263255.1 of Lissotriton vulgaris. Lineage (NCBI taxonomy): Eukaryota > Metazoa > Chordata > Amphibia > Caudata > Salamandridae > Lissotriton > Lissotriton vulgaris. Next base: position 877,473,534 of record NC_141695.1, on the reverse strand, counting down.
TGAACAACATTGATAAGGATAATATTAACTTTCCTCTCTAATTTATGGAATGAAGAACTAGATATATGTGTCTTCTAAGACATTTGGAAAAGAATATGGATGAATAGTATCTCTGGATGGCTACCTGTAACCTTATACCAAACCAATTCCTTCATACTATTTGATAATTTATGGACTCTTTTAAAACTATTTCATGCAAAACTCTTAAATTCTGCTAGTTGTTGGAATTGTAATCAAATCTTAGGTTCACTTAAATATATGCTTTATGAATGTAATATTATTTTTAAGTTTTGGATAGAAGTTTGGGATATCAGTACAAAAATATTTAATATTTCAGATGACCTCTCTTATAATATGTTGATTTGTAAATCTGTTTCACTCACCACTAATATGTCAGATTTAAATAGCAAATTGATTTTCTTATTTCCACTGTTGTAAAACCAATCACTTCCAATTGGAAAAATGTTTCACTATTATCAATTCACTAATGGTGGTTTTGGACAGTTTTTACAGGAAGAGGAGCTACCTTGACTCGTTTGGGTATAATCCATAATATTTATCACTTATTTTGGAAACCAATTCATGATTATGTAGCATCTTATTCATAAATATATGTTGATATTATGCTCCATCATCCTCTAATATATCCGATTTTTGTAGTTAAGATATGTAGCTCATTTATGATAGATTTGTAATGACATTTTAATTTCTATATGTCCATTCCTTTTTTTTCTTTGCAAATATATGCATTTTGTAATCATATTGATACATTTATTCTATTACTATTACTCAATTTCCTTGTGTGCACAACATTTGATGAAATTTCTTGTATAGTCTCTTTATTGTTTAATTATCAATTTCAATAAAATATTTTGAATATTGAAAAAGCTGACTAAGCGAGTGACTCCTGTGTGGTTACAATGTAATGCTTACAAAAGAATAATAAGTTTGGGATTGTAGTAAACAATGGCGATGGTGCCTGAAACATGCCAGCAAGGTGTAACAAGGGTTAGCAGTCTAGTTGTCCGTAATCAAGAGCGATGATGGTTACCTTTTAATGAGTGTAACACAAAGGTGCATTGTGATCCAGTAGAAGGCAACGTATTGCTGAAGTATGTAGTCCATTTTTTGGGGATGCGATGATTTTATTTTTTACAATTAATTAAAGTTTATATTATGGTGTCCTATAAGTGATACACATTTGTTTGCTGTAACACTTTTTGCCGTAAGTGGGATGGGTATGCGCAGACATGGATCCCTTGCTCACTGTGCCACTGAATTCAAGCTAGCCTGGCTGAAGAAGGGTGACATACCCTGAAACCGGTCCCAGGATGCTTGTTTCTGGTCCAGGGAGGACCTGGCCTGGCAGTTCGGTCTGGACTGTTCTCATGGGGCACAGGGTCAAGACTGATTTGCATATGACTGGGTCCAAACTGGGGTGGCGTAGTGGGCATAATTAGGATGGATTTAACCCTGATCTTATGACTGGGAGAGAATATTTGCATCGTCAGGATTCTGTCCATCATTTGTTTGCTGTAAATCCTGTAAGTGATGCCTTTTTCTTTGTTAGATAGGAACCATGGCATATCTAATCTCCTCAACATTTGCATTATTAACCCTTCTCATTTCTTGCCTTGTAGTGATTTTTTAGTTACTACTTTTATCGAGCACAGCCTAAACTCTTGATATTTTCCAGTATAGATGTCCGGACATTACATTATACTTCCATCCCCTGAGCTGATTGGCTGACCCTGCTTAGCAGTGGTCTAGTGGCTGCCTAGCAGTGGACTGGATGACTATCCTGCTTCTAGTGCCCATCAAATGTACCTATTATGCTGGTTCATTCAACAGTGTTGCATCCTAAAATTGCATGATATCGCAAAAAGCATCCTCTATATTTGTAAATCCTGCATGAACAACTGACCTGTACCTAAAACTTCTCATTTTTTCTTTGATTGGTCCTTTCCTTCTCTTCCATCACTGGAATGCCCCCTCACTCTGAACACAGCCTCTCTAAGTCGCATGCATCTTTGACTTAACACTAATTAATGTATTCTACACATTTCCCACAACTCATTTCAAAGATTACAACCTCTCCACTTTTTAAAGTCATATTCCTGCAACCTAACAAACAACTAATCTCCCCTAGCTCATCTATTAACACATCCAAAGACTTGCAGAAACTCACATACCCCTCCTACCTGCTCTTGAGTGCACCAAACTATTATTAATGTATTCGATCACAAAGAAACTGAAATGAATGCATGGAATGGTTTGCATGAGTGCACAAGACTGATACCAAAAACTAATAACAATGGGCTAACCACTAACCTTGAGCTCCAGAGCACTATGATACCTGGCATAAAGCACTTCAACGCCTCGTCAGGGGTTGTAAGTGCTATAAAAAATGCAATTACAACACAATATAATTTATATGGGAGCAATAGCTTAGCCGAAGCAATGAATGCATAGAATGCATGTAATGTATCAATGAATGTATGATGCCTATATAGATGTAATGTATCAATGAATGTATGATGCCTATATAGATTAACATATGGGTATTGTTAAATACTTCATTATTTGCCTAATAATGTTGAAAAATGACCTTTTATATGACATTATGCTCTTGTTATTTATTGCTCTGTCTAAAAATGGTGTGTGTTTTGATGCCACATATCAATGACAGAAGCATGCATTTCAACGAAATACCAATTAATATGCCTTACCATCATGCTCTGCCATCCTGCCCGCTGCCTAAATGGATGAACTTGCACCTGAAAGGTTTGTGCTTCCGGAAAAGACCATTCCTAGATGAGGTTCTCAACACTCGGGAGGCCGGAGTGCTTCCTAATGCACCTCGCTCATCCCCTTTCTCATTATTGTAAGGGCTTGTGCCCAACAAGCATTCTTTTAATGTAAAAAATAGCTGTTGACAATCCTCCAAACTTTGCTCCTGCATCTGGGCACAAGACACTCACATCAGAATGAGAATATACTCGCCCTGGGAACAAGTATAAAGTACACAGTTGATACCAATCTGAAAATATGGTGTAGTCGACACCGGTGATTTCATGAAGGTTGTTTTATGCAAGAATGTTCTTAAAAGAAAAACAATGCCAGCCGGCATGTGTTTCATCAACAAGTCGTTACCTGTGACTCTTCAGGGCTGGGAATAATAATATAACAAAAAGACACATTTCAAAACCAAAACAACATATGCATAAATTAAAACGTAAGTGACACTAGAGGCGCGACCAAACAAAACACCCTATCGCACGTGGAAACCCTACCTGTGGCTGAAAAGGGACATAGTAACAACAGAGGCAAATGTTTCACAAAAGGGAATATCCTGTAAATAGTAGTGACCTCAATAAGATAAAAGAGGTCATGTTGTGATTCACTTGGAGAGAATACCAACTGTAGTGCCTCTCAAGGAATAGGGTTACATCACATAAATTCATGATTCGCTTGGATGGTCCTTTTCACTTTTCAGTCTCTCTCAACACCGTATGTGGACCCTTGGTTTGTTTTTCGCCATTTACTATCTGTCCAGTGTTCAAGCACCGTATATTCCTTTGTCATCTTTATTATAAAAATGTAAGAGGCACCTGATTTACTTCCATGGGTCACTAGGTTTCGATTGTCACATACCTAGTATTCCATAAACGACAGGAGTGTGTTTTCTCCCCTACTCTAAGTCGGTTTGGATTTTAGATTTTCTCGCTTATCTCACTCTTTTTCATGCAAGCACTCTGCAGGAATTGCCACAATTGCATTTAGATTTGATTGGTCATGTTATGGAGGTGATGTATTTTGAGACCATTCTTTACAATTTGATACATGTAACTATCGGTAATTCTGTTTGGGTTCTATTCCTTGAGAAGCACTACATTTGTATGCTCTCCAAGCGAATCATGAATTTATGTGTTGTAACCCTATTCCTTGAGAGGCACTACAGTTGGTTTGCTCTCCAAGTGAATCGCAACATGACTTCTTTTATCTTATTGTGGTCACTACTATTTACAGTATATTCCCTTTTGTGAAACATTTGCCTCTGATGTTACTATGTCCCTTTTCTGCCACAGGTCTCATTAGGGTTTCCACGTGCGATAGGGGGTTTTATTTGGTTGCCACACTAGTGTCACTAACCTTTTAATTTATGCATATGTTGTTTTGGTTTTGAAATTTGTCTTTTTTTATTTTATTGTTCCCAGCCCTGAAGAGTCACAGGTAGTGACCTGTTGACGAAAATCGTGTCGGCCGGCATTGTGTTTCTTTTAAGAACATTCTTGCATAAAACAACCTTCATGAAACCACCGGTGTCGACTATACCATATTTTCAGATTGGTATCAACTGTGTACTTTATACGTGTGCCCAGGACTTGTATATATGTATCTGGCGATGAGTTCTTAACTCATTCCTTGCTCAGGGGTTTGGGTTCTCCCCTGACCTGGTTGCACCATGAAGCATGTGTTCTTTTGTTTCCTTATAACCCTGCACTGTTACCTGCCCAAGCACCACTCACCTGCTACCCCAAAACCCTTGCAGAAACCACATCAGAATGAGACGTGCCTCCTCCTAATCCTCCTCAGCAAACCTAACACTGCTTGGTATGATGGCTAAACATACCTCAAAAAATAACCAGCAAAGAAAGTGACAAAAGCAAACTAAAGGTAAGCAAGGAGGAAGGGAGCACACTGCCTCTCATCCCAGCACAGTTCAGCTCATTGCATTCTGGTAAATCTATACGCTTACTTCAAATTTGCTATAGTTTTTCACCAAAGTTGGTGCAGGTAATGTTGTTATCTCTAGATGCGTGTTTCTGGGTTTAGCCCTCCATCAGTAGAGAGCAGAAGTAGTACAGAGCAGAGAAAGGTCATCTGGGGTGCTGAAATGCTGCCCAAGTCTTCACAGGTCATAGCACCACTCCACACTCAAACAGGTGCATCACAGGTGAGCACATTAGCTCAAGGCAGCCTTTTAAACATGACGGGAAGGGAGCACACTGCCTCTCATCCAAGCACAGTTGGCCCATTGTATTCTGGTAAACTTACTTGAAAGTTGCTGTAGTTTTTCACCAAAGTGGGTGCAGGTAGTGCTGTTATCTTGAGAAGTGTGTTTCTGAGTTTAGCCCTTCACCAGTAGAGAGCAGAAGCAGTAGAAAGCAGAGAACTGTCATCTGAGGTTACACAAATGAAAGGGATAACTGGATTTGGAAACAAAAAAGTGTTCACTGATAACACATTACCCTCTTTTCTCAGGTCAGGGATTCAAAGAAATAGGGATACACGTTTCGGTCAATAATAATATGTGGAGAATGACATGCTATTTGCCATTTGCTTCATAACTCGCGGCAGATATTTTGTTAAATTATTTCCACGCACCTATACTTTACAACACTTTTTGCACAGTGTAGTGTCGAAAGTGTAACTGTGCCACTATTTTGCAACAAGAAATAATTACGTAATCAGCAAAAAAATTATCCGGAAGACTGGATCTAAACATAAAAGACCAGAGTGAATGAAACATCTTTGAAAACTTATCGAAGGTTGGAAACATTTCTTTAGCCCTTTGAAAACTTTGTAGAAGCACAACTTGGCCACTCTGAGCAAGCCTCGTTTAAATACTGCTCTTGGACCAACACCGTTGGAAGGTGTCAGTGCTTAATTTGAGCCGGTGGTTGTCATAACTCATTTTTTGAAACCGACTCATGTTTTTCCTCATCAGATATTGACGGCAAGCAAGAGAGAGAAAAACACACAAACGGGAAATAAGGAGGGAGAGAAGGACAGATAAACCATCACAAAGGGAGAAAGCATGAACCGACAAGAGTGAGATGAAGGGGCAGCAGTGTCTGGTAATGGATTAAAGAGGCCTGTCGTTAATTCAAGTCTACCCAGCCTTGGTATTTGGAGCGCTGATTTGAAATGGCACCGCCGAGAAGAGCCTTGGGCACGGCACTCATTCTTTTAGGCACAGCTCTCGTTCTTTCGGTACAACAGGCATTCTCTTACAGATTAAGCTCTGAAAGGCGCCAGTGTTTTCCTGCATTAATCCTTCCGTCCTTAAAATACGTTCCTCATAGTTGTATGACCAAAGCTCTCACAGTACAATTCGATGATCACCCAAAGATACTCACAAACACCCACTCTTTTCATTTTCAAAGTGAAGGGAGTCCTGTGAATGCTCGTGGATCAATAAAGGGAAGAAAAATACAATTGATCCCGTTTTTAGGGCAGTCGAGAAAAGTAATATCTATTCGTCGCACATTACATGTAATGCACTGTAGGTTGAGTTATGTGCACTGATACATACACTTTCGATTCTGATTTCGAATATTAACACAATAGAAAGGGAATTTAGTATCGATTACTAAGCTACTAACTGTTATTCAATTTCTGTTAACTTTAAAACAAAAAGATTGAGTTAAAACCTGCAAGGATTGCAACGTATGCCTTGCAGGCCTCATGTGGATGGGATGTTTGCAGTAGGGGCTTTGCCAGTGAGCTATTTTACCTGGATGTAAAGAGGGGACATCCAGGCTGCATACAACGATTGATGCAGGAAGTGCATTGAGCCATGGGAAGTCTCACAAGTACATGAAACTGTGGCCCCCGGGTCATACCTAGTGCACTTCAGAAGGCACAGCAACCCCGTGGGTTCTTTTACGATTCAGCCCAGTGACCAGCAATACGTACATTCAGTACCTGAGCAGTCATGCAGCGCTTTACATGCAGATCTGGAGTAAAGGTACAGGGGGGCAGATTTACGACTTCTGGCGCATCTCTGCTCATCAGCAGAGATGCTCCAGAAGCGTTGATACGCATCTGCCCACCCGTGTGCCACCACTGATGCGTGGCGCTACAGATGGGCAGATGCGTGACGCATTCCCGGTGGAAATGCGGCACATTGCTGCAGTTGCATCGCAAGCGCGACGCAGCACCAACAAGGCTCGGGTGCCCTATCTCTAACATGCTGTGTCAATCCTTACGCCTGCTTCAAGCAGGCGCAGGGTTTTGATGCAGCATGGGCCCTAAAAGTGACTGAGTGAAATCTTGTAGATTTCACTCAGCCACTTTTGGGAAGCATTCCTGCACCGGAACGCACCCCCCTGCGCAGAAATGCCTTCTTGTGGCACAGGGCTTTAAAACGTGACACATCTCCCAGATGCGTCACGTTGTAAGTACACCGCACGATGGCGCTGGATTTGCACCGCTGCGTCACAAAAGTGACGCAACGGCGGCATAAAAGAAGCGCAAGGGGCTTGTAAATCAGCCAGTGCGGGTCTTTTAAAGTTAGAGTAGTGAGGGGCATCTGCCAAAAAATTGTGGATTCTACTCATCTGCCCAACTCACGTTTTCTCTGTTTATTCAAGGTTGGGGAAAGAACCAAGCCTGGATGGAGGAGACTCACCTGGCTTTGCCAGCAGGAACCCCTGAGCACTGGCGCGTCAACCCAAGAGCCGCTGGTCAATGTACATGAGAGCACCTGCTTCATGTATGGCTGTTGTTCTGATGGACAGAATTCTTGTTTCTGACCTCCTGGTGGTCCCGAAAAGGAAACAAGAGAATTTACCCTCAGGTGAACACTGCTTATTTGTTTTTCAACAATAAACACCCATTTTGGGTCTTTGTTATTGACAAACAAAAGCCTTTGCTTCCCATGAAACATGATGCATGCTGGGCTGACCTTCAGTGACATCAGCAGGGCCGTGGTGGCCATGCGGAAGGTATGGCGATCCTCGCATGCCCAGGGGGGCTCTCTAAATATGGAGGGGGATCAGCAAGGGGAGCGGTGGCTATTGCCTGTCCTTTGTGATCCTGGATCTCTGTGCCCCCTTACTTCTAACATCCTGGGCTGGCTGCCCTAATGACACCACATTTGCCTATGCGCCCACTTGACCAGCTGCACAAGGCTTTCCCTGGTGACTCGTAGCTTTCACTGGGAAGTGATTTGCATTCTCTCTGCATCGCATTCTCTCGAATGGCACCTTGAATACATGGAGGCTTTGCAGGCAAGTACCGTGCTGCGACACACCAGGGGTGGCTGCTCTTCTCCTGCCTCCCACCCTCGTGTGCCCCTCCATCGCTCCCTTCTGCAGAAGACTGGTGCACTGAGCATTTGACGGAGCGCTCTGTGCGGTTTTCTATTTGCCACAAATGGAGCTGTGCTGCTGGTGGAAGAATATTGCTCGTTCGCCGCCTGTTTTATGAGGCCCATAAAAGTACCTGCAATGCAGTAGGACGGAAGCCGGGCTGAGACGGGGCCTGCTGTCGAATGTGCGCTGGGCAGGGAAAGGGTCTGCAGAGGGATGTGAGCTGGACAGAGAGGGGGGCTGCAGTGGAAGGTGCTCAGGGCAGGGGAAGGCGCTGCATAGGATCTGGGCAAAAAAGGGGGATGCAGCGAAGGTGAAATGGAGCTGCCGAAAGATGGGTGCTGTGCAGGAGATGGGATCTGCGGCAGGATGAGCTATAGGAAGAGAAAGGATCAGGAGAGATCTGCAGAGGGAAGGGATCTGCCGCAGGATGAGCGCTAAGCACAGAAAGGATAAGGAGAGATCTGTGGAGGGAAGGGATCTGCAGCAGGATGAGCCAAGGCACAGAAAGGATCAGGAGAGATCTGCAGAGGGAAGGGATATGGAGAGATCTGATGAGGGAAGGGATCTGCAGCAGGATGAGTACTAGGCAGAGAAAGGATCAAGAGAGATCTGCAGAGGGAAAGGATCTCCAGCAGGATGAGCACTAGGCACAGAAAGGATCAGGAGAGATCTGAGGAGGGAAGGGATCTACAGCAGTATGATCACTAGGCAGAGAAAGGATCAGGAGAGATCTGCAGAGGGAAGGGATCTGCCGCAGGATGAGCGCTAAGCACAGAAAGGATAAGGAGAGATCTGTGGAGGGAAGGGATCTGCAGCAGAATGAGCCAAGGTACAGAAAGGATCAGGAGAGATCTGCAGAGGGAAGGAATATGGAGAGATCTGATGAGAGAAGGGATCTGCAGCAGGATGAGCACTAGGCAGAGAAAGGATCAAGAGAGATCTGCAGAGGGAAAGGATCTCCAGCAGGATGAGCGCTAGGCACAGAAAGGATCAGGAGAGATCTGAGGAGGGAAGGGATCTACAGCAGGATGAGCACTAGGCAGAGAAAGGATCAAGAGAGATCTGCAGAGGGAAGGGATCTCCAGCAGGATGAGTGCTTTTCAGAGAAAGAATCAGGAGAGATCTGCGAAGGGAAGGGATCTGCAGCAGGATGAGCGCTAGGCACAGAAAGGATCAGGAGAGATCTGAGGAGGGAAGGGATCTCCAGCAGGATGAGCGCTAGGCACAGAAAGGATCAGGAGAGATCTGAGGAGGGAAGGGATCTACAGCAGGATGAGCACTAGGCAGAGAAAGGATCAAGAGAGATCTGCAGAGGGAAGGGATCTCCAGCAGGATGAGCGCTAGGCACAGAAAGGATCAGGAGAGATCTGAGGAGGGAAGGGATCTCCAGCAGGATGAGCACTAGTCAGAGAAAGGATCAGGAGGGATCTGGGAAAGGATATGCAGCAGGATGAGCGCTAGGTAGAGAAAGGATCAGGAGAGATCTGGGGAGGGAAGGGATCTCCAGCAGGATGAGCATTAGGCACAGAAAGGATCAAGAGAGATCTGCAGAGGGAAGGGATATCCAGCAGGATGAGCGCTAGGCACAGAAAGGATCAGGAGAGATCTAAAGAGGGAAGGGATCTCCAGCAGGATGAGCGCTAGGCACAGAAAGGATCAGGAGAGATCTGCGGAGGGAAGGGATCTCCAGCAGGAGGAGCGCTAGGCAGAGAAAGGATCAGGAGGGATCTGGGAAGGGATATGCAGCAGGATGAGTGCTAGGTACAGAAAGGATCAGGAGAGATCTGGGGAGGGAAGGGATCTCCAGCAGGAAGAGCACTAGGCAGAGAAATTATCAAGAGAGATCTGTGGAGAGAAAGGACCTGCAGCAGGATGAGCGCTAAGCAGATAAAGGATCAGGAGAGATCTGCGGAGGGAAGGGTTTGAAAAATGATCAGGGGAGATCTGTGGAGGAAAGGGATCTTCAGCAGGATGAGCGCTTGGCAGAGAAAGGATCAGGAGAGATCTGAGGAGGGAAGGGATCTCCAGCAGGATGAGCGCTAGTCAGAGAAAGGATCAGGAGGGATCTGGGAAGGGATATGCAGCAGGATGAGCGCTAGGCAGAGAAAGGATCAGGAGAGATCTGGGGAGGGAAGGGATCTCCAGCAGGATGAGCATTAGGCACAGAAAGGATCAAGAGAGATCTGCAGAGGGAAGGGATATCCAGCAGGATGAGCGCTAGGCACAGAAAGGATCAGGAGAGATCCAAAGAGGGAAGGGATCTCCAGCAGGATGAGCGCTAGGCACAGAAAGGATCAGGAGAGATCTGCGGAGGGAAGGGATCTCCAGCAGGAGGAGCGCTAGGCAGAGAAAGGATCAGGAGGGATCTGGGAAGGGATATGCAGCAGGATGAGTGCTAGGTACAGAAAGGATCAGGAGAGATCTGGGGAGGGAAGGGATCTCCAGCAGGAAGAGCACTAGGCAGAGAAATTATCAAGAGAGATCTGTGGAGAGAAAGGACCTGCAGCAGGATGAGCGCTAAGCAGATAAAGGATCAGGAGAGATCTGCGGAGGGAAGGGTTTGAAAAACGATCAGGGGAGATCTGTGGAGGAAAGGGATCTTCAGCAGGATTAGCGCTAGGCAGAGAAAGGATCAGGAGAGATCTGCAGATGGAAGGGATCTCCAGCAGGATGAGCGCAAGGCAGAGAAAGGACCAAGCGAGATTTGTGGAGGGAAAGGATCTGCAGCAGGATGAGCTCTAGGCAGAGTAAGGATCAGGAGAGATCTGCAGAGGGAAGGGATCTCCAGCAGGATGAGCGCTAGTCAGAGAAATTATCAGGAGAGATCTTCGGAGGGAAGGGATCTCGTGCAGGATGAGTGCTAGGCATAGAAAGGATCAGGAGAGATCTGCAGAGGGAAAGAATCCCCAGCAGGAAAAGCGCTAGGCAGAGAAAGGATCAGGAGAGATCTGTAGAGGGAAGGGATTGGAAAGGATAAGGAGAGATCTAGGGAGACAAAGGATCAGAAAGCATAAGGAGAGATCTGCAGAGGGAAGAGATCTGCAGCAGGATCAGCACTAGGCAGAGAAATGATTGGCAGAGAAATGATCAGGAGAGATCTGCGGAGGGAAGGGATCTCCAGCAGGATGAGCCATAGGCAGAGAAAGGATCAGGCGAGATCTGCAGAGGGAAGGGATTGGAAAGAATAAGGAGAGATTTGCAGAGGGAAGAGATCTGCAGCAGGATGAGCACTAGGCAGAGAAATGATCAGGAGAGATCTGTGGAGAGAAGGGATCTGCAGCAGGATGAGCGCTAGGCAGAGAAACGATCAGGAGAGATCTGCGGAGGGAAGGGATCTTCAGCAGGTTGAGCGCTAGAGAGATAAAGGATCAACAGAGGTCTGCAGAGGGAAGGGATCTCCAGCAGGATGACCACTAGGCAGAGAAAGGATCAGGAAAAATTTGTGGCAGGAATAGATTGGAAAGGAAAAGGAGAGGTCTGCGGAGGGAAGGGATCAGAAAGGATAAGGAGAGATCTGCAGAAGGAAGGGATCTCCAGCAGGATGAGCGCTAGGCAGAGAAAGGATCAGGCGAGATCTGTGGAGAGAAGGGATCTGCACTGCAGCAGGACGAACGCTAGGCAGAGAAAGGATCAGGAGAGATCTGCAGAGGAAAGGGATCTCCAACAAGATGAGCGCTAGGCAGAGAAAGGACCAAGAGAGATCTGCGGAGGGAAGGGATCTGCAGCAGGATGAGTGCTAGTCAGAGAAAGAATCAGGAGAGATCAGGGAAGGGATCTCCAGCAGAATGAGCACTAGGCAGAGAAAGGATCAAGAGAGATCTGTGGAGGGAAGGGATCTGCAGCAGGATGAGTGCTAGGCAGAGAAACAATCAGGAGAGATCTGCAGAGGGAAGGAATCTGCAGCAGGATGAGTGCTAGGCAGAGAAAGGATCAGGAGAAATCTGCAGAGGGAAGGGTTCTCCAGCAGGATGAGCGCTAGGCAGAGAAAGGATCAAGCGAGATCTGCAGAGGGAAGGAATCTCCAGCAGGATGAGCGCTAGGCAGAGAAAGGATCAGGAGAGATCTGTGGAGGGAAGGGATTGGAAAGGATAAGGAGAGATCTGCAGAAGGAAAGGATCAGAAAGCATAAGGAGAGATCTGCAGAGGGAAGGGATCTGCAGCAGGATGAGCACTAGGCAGAGAAAGGATCAGGAGAGATCTGCGGAGGGAAGGGATCTCCAACAGGATGAGCGATAGGCAGAGAAAGGATCAGGAGAGATCTGCGGAGGGAAGGGATCTGCAGCAGGATGAGCGCAAGGCAGAGAAAGGATCAGGAGAGATCTGTAAGGGCAAAGGACCAGAAAGGATAAGGAGAGATCTGCAGAGGGAAGGGATCGGAAAGGATAAGGAGAGATCTGCAGAGGGAAGGGATCGGAAACGATAAGGAGAGATCTGCGGACGGAAGGGATTGGAAAGAATCAGGAGAGATCTGTGAAGGGAAGGGCTCTGCAGCAGGATAGGGCCAGGTAGGGAAATTATCAGGAGCGATCTACAGAGGGAAGAGATCTGCAGGAAGATGGGACGTGGCAGAGAAGGTGTCAGCAGCAGAACCAGGGTTGGGAGGGGATAGGACTGCAACAGAATGGGTTCTGGGCAAGAAAGGGGTATGCAGCATAATGAGGGCCTGGCAAGGAAGGTCTCAGCAGAATGAATGCTGGGCAGGGAATGGGTCTGCAGCAAGATGTCTGCGGCATAGAGAATGGGGCGTGCAGAATGATACCTGCTGGTAGGGAGGATTCTGCAGGAGGGTCGGACCCTGGCACAAAATTGGTGCACAGTCCAATGGGTGACGGGCGGGAAAAGGTTCTTTGACACGAATTTCATCTTGTCAGTGGGTAAGGACTGGAGCTGCAGAGTCGTGGATAATGACAGGAAAAAGGACCTGGAGCAGGATTTGCGCTGGGCCTGGGATGGAGCTGGGCCGGATATTATTAGGGCGGCAGGCATGCAAGATGAACCATGAGAACTCAGAAGGGAAGGCATAATAAGACAGAAAGAGGTGGGCATCTATGGGAACTTTTGAGGAATGGGGTCTTGGAAGTGAAGAAAAATTAAACAGGATGGAGCCTGCTTGGGACTTTCTGACCTCCCCCACCTGACCATACCATCAACAGGCTCATCCTTTATATAAATGACTCTATTTTGGAGCACTGCTCCCAGTTTATGTTTGTAGGGAGGGTTCAGGCGACAAGTGAGAAGAACAGATTGTTCCATACTTGGAGAGTCAGACATAGTCCTGCTAGAACGCTTTGGTTGTGTCTTTGATCTCCATCTTTTCTCTACTGAATGGCTGTATTATTCCTTCTATGCCGCCATGGTGTGTGAAGAACAGATTCACAGGAATACTTGAATATATTATCTTTATTGGAGCCTAGCGACCCCGATACATATAACTCCTAACCCCTACTCTTAACTGAACTGTTATCCCTTGAAAACCTTCTATCCTTCTATAATAGACCCTCTGCCCTTACCATTCCAGGTGACATCCCAATGTCTCCACATTTGTCATTACATCATTACACTGTGCTAGCAAAATGATCTATGGATGCTAAACACAATATAGTACTATGCCAGGGGCTGTGCCTCCACACTGCAGTAGAGCATCAGAACTCATAGGTATTGCAATGTCCTTGGCTCCTAGGTTTGTCATCTAAGATACCGAATGAGACTTACAATCACAGATCTGGCACCCTGAGTAATACTAATTACTTGGTCTTTGTGACCATAGTGTTGTGTTTGAGGAGCAACAGTACATGTGGCAGGAAGTTGGCTGTGAAGATTATCTGTGATAGCCCTGGCTCTCAAGTCCAGCCTGGAAATTAGACAGTTAGGGAGCAGGAAGCATTTGCTTCCCTTGGAGCGAGGCGAAGAGCTTCACCAGGAATGGCATGGAGTTGGCATCATGAATAGTCCACTGTTGTAGTCTGTCCTTTTAAGACATGCAGTTATAATGTCACCAGGGTCTTAATGACCACTAGAAGTCTATTTCAAGAGCAATGCAACACAGGTGAAGGGTTCCTGCAGTTAGAGGCGTGTAGGACCACTGCCTCAGCAAACAGCCCGAGGCCTACGATCCACCGTCCCAATGACCTCACCAAAAAGCAGACAAGTTAGCACTGTGGTGGCAGAACTTTCCAAGTTCAATGTTCCACCTTCTGGAACTCATTTCAGTCTTTACAACGTACTACAAAGACCTTCCCAAAATTCAGAAAAAGCTATAAAGATTCATTTGTTTAAACAGGCATCTGGTCTTCCCCTACAATCAGCCATGAACTACTATTATTTTATTTTACTCTCATCTCAGAGGAGTATAATGCTCTCCCCTCTGTAGTATCACTTTTTAAGTGCTTTGAGCCAACCCTGAATTTCCAGCTATCTTTAAAAAAATAAGAATACCAAAACTGCTAGTTGCAGATGTGCTGCAGCTTCTAGATGCCAGATTGTCAGGGTACATGCTGTTAAAATAAGCGTTCTGTAGTCATCGTTGGTTCAGGTATATTCAACTGAACAACCATGAACAACCACAAGCAACATTGCTTTCCATGATGACAATTTTTCTGCCTAGCTGTCAATTTTTTCCTGTCCTGAAATTATAGGAGCTGAACAAACATTAACTTTAGGAGACAGGTCTGCACCTGAGGAATATGCAGGGGTAAGCGCCATGAGACTCCTCGGATGTGATTTGTGCGCAATACAAATGTCCCTGATTTGATTTGATTTAATGAGGCACAGGGTCAGACTGATTTGCATATGGCCATGTCTGAACTGGGGTGGCAGAGTGGGCTAAAGAACGGTGATGGATTAAACCCAGATCTGTTGACTGGGTGTGAGTGTTTGATTGGTTCAGATGCTCCGTCCATCACCACTCCCTTTTGTACCGCTTTGTTCGCCATGAGTTGGCAGGGTAGGCTCAGACATGAGTCCCTTGCTCACTTTGCCACTGGATTCAAGCAAGCCTGCCTGAAGATGGCTGTAATGCCAGAAATCGGTCCTTGGAAGCTTGTTTCTGGTCCAGGGAAGGCATGGCTTGGCAGTTCGGGCTGGACTGTTCCCATGAGGCACAGGGTCAGACTGATTTGCATATGGCCATGTCTGAACTGGGGTGGCAGAGTGGGCTAAAGAACGGTGATGATTAAACCCAGACCTGTTGACTGGGTGTGAGTGTTTGATTGGTTCAGATGCTCCGTCCATCACCACTCCCTTTTTGTACCACCAACCTAAAGGTGTCATTTAGAGTTTGGAGTAGTGGGACTCCCGCTGTAAATCAGCTGTGACTCCGTCCCTTCAAATTCATGGTTCCTCTACTCTATTTGAATTCGATGGAAGTACTGAGTTACAATGGTGTAACTTCTGCTGGCTAAACTGGCAAAATATTTGGCCTAATGGCTTTTCCGCCTCACGGACATCAGGGCAAAGAGACATTCTCCCCATTCTAATTAGATCCTACTTAGTGCATTGAATTTGTCACTCACTTTCCATCACCAGGTCCACCATGCAATCTTCGGTAGGGAAAACTAAGAGTGGCCCGCACATGAAGGGAAAAAGCTCCCTGCCCATGAGGGCCATTGTATTTTGTTTGCTTGTTTTGAAGAAACAAAAACCCAGGTTTGAAGTTTGCTTATTGAATTTTAAAAAACTTTGCCAAGTGGCCACAGAAAATATGGTACCCACTTGGCAAAGTTCAGTGAATTCAGCCACACTAGTAACTCCTCTGAAGACATGGAGATCCCTATTTGCCAAAAGGAGATCTCTGAATATGGCAAGCAATTCTTTAGCAGGGGAGCAGCAGCCATGGCTATGGTGGACCAGGTGGGTGATCAGTCCACTTTCAAGGGTCTACATGACCACTAGAAGTCTATTTCAACAAGTCAAACTGATAAATAGCCGAGATACTGCAGTATTCAGGGAAGTGGCTACAGACATACCAGTTCTACAGCTTTCTGGCTGACAATACCAAAGTAAATCTGAGGCACCCACTTTTTTCATTGGCCCCTGGATATATTTTGAGCAAAATGGAGTTTATCAGTTAGCTCCATTCTCCTTTACAGTGCTGGCTTCAAATTTTACCAACACATTCAGCTTTCTAAGGTATCAAGTTATTGCTAACATTGAACATGAAATTGAGAAAGTATTTGAGTCTTTCACACTGTAAACCCGATGGTCCCCTGGCTAACCCTTTGCCGACAACCTAATCTGGTCTCTATACTGATGGTAGCCATTCTGTAGTTTTCAGTTGCAGAAACTATATATGCATGGCTAATATGTTCTAAGCTCCTTTGTAAATTAAGTCCAGTTATCTCTTGTAAAAGACTTCCGATTCTGTTGATAATTTTTTTCAGTGACAGTTATTGGTCACAATAATTAAGAGGGTTTCGATCACATGGAGATGATTTTGAGCATGATGGACTCATAATGGACTTTAAGCAGAGTATGGGTATGCAGCAAGATTAAGGGTGGAAGATTATACGTTTTGCTGACGCATGGAGCAGGTTGAAAAAAGAGAACAACAGAAAAGTGGTAGCTGGATAGGAAAGAGCATATAAGTGGTATGGAGCCAGACAGGAATGGGCTCTGCTGCAGGCCAGTTTTGAGGCGGCTGGCATAACTGTATGTGGTTCCCACTGCCACAATTGTAGGGGTGATTCCAGTTTTTGTCCATAAACATTGTCAGAGCTGCATGTGGGTCTCACACTCAGAACTGATAAATCAGGAGTTGCTTTAAGTTTTGAGTGAGTTGCTTCCTCTTCTCTCAGTTTTCAATTGACTAATACCCTACTTTTTTTTTTACTTCTTCCCTTTTGTCTTTCACACTCCTGTACTACTTTTTCTCTCTTGTGTCTTCTCATCTTTCAGCCCACTGCCACTTGACTTTTGTCTTTCCTTTTCTCTGTTGTTTGCTAAAAACTCATACCTTCTTGTCTCCTCTTTTGTCTTTTCTCTTGTTTCCTTTTCTTGTTTGATTATTCTTTCATTCTTTCATTTTCGGTTCTTTCTTTCTAGGTGGTTCAGCGAGTTAAGTATTCCACACTAATCCCTACTGTTTGTTGCCTGTATCTCACATTCATTGTTGGCTACTCAAACTCCAATGTCTGAAAATGTGGGTTTCAATTGCTCAACTAAATAATCCGAGGGTTGTAGGCTATGTTGTACATTCTGCAAATATTGATTTCACTGTGCCACTTTGGTTGTAATGGCTCACTGATAATCACTGTTTCACTGCGCCGTCACTTTGAGCTCCTGCTTGGGTTTGTTTATACACGATGAGATGATCAGTCCTTTTCATGTATAATTCGAAATACAGAAGGAGAATATCTGCAATTTGGTTGTATGAAATGTTTCCTGCAAATAAAAATCAAATTAGACTACAGATCAATAGAATGTCCATATTCTTTTGAAAAACAATTTTGTTTCAATTTTCTTCTCCCAGTAGAACAATTGTCTGTATGACTGTATTACCCTTGTTCTAAGGATTAAAGGGTGCCTCTTACATCTTTGTCCTATATCTAAACACGTTATTGCTATTCTTTGCCGTCCCTTTCTTACCTTCCCTCCCTTTATGTTTTTTCTACATTCTGTGTGCTTATCATCTCTCTTATTTTTCCTGTTTTGTCCTCTGTCCTTCTGCTCCTCTTCTCGGCCGCCTTCTCATGCGCTGTTTTATGTCCCATCATCTTTATTTCCAGCTTTTGTCTCTCTTACCTCTTCTCCACTTCTTTCCCCTTATTCCATCGCTATTTCCTCCCATGTTTCCCATGTTTTTAGGATTCACCTTCAAACAGCACTCACACTGTTCTCTGGGGAAAGCTCTTGTGGACTAAATGCTTTAAGGGGGCTTAGATCCAGTCTATTACTTGCCATTGGTTGGCATGCATGTTGCTCTAATTTTATTGCTTTTTGGTCAGCAGCTCCTTGCTTCCCTCTGGCTTTGAGTTTCGGTTCTGCAGTAGAGCATGGACCAACTACAGTTTCTTGTGTGTTCCCAGTGTCCTTTCACTGACTGTGTGCTTCCCATGGTACTTCTCTTTTTACTTTTAGACATGGCTCTATAAGAAATCATGTACCTGCAGTCCGTCCACCTCCCCCCACTCTCTGGGCATTTCCTGACCCCCTCCCACCTCCTGCTATCTATGATCTTCCCAAACATTCCTCCTCCACCCCATTGTTTTGCTTGCCCCCCTGCTGTCTGTTTCCTTTGTGTTCTCAGAACCTCATGCCTCTGTTCCTTGTCTTCCACCAACTCTGTCCCCGTACATCCCTCCCTATTGCCACCTTCCTCTGTCCACCCCCTCCCCATGCTACTTCTGGCCCTCCCATCAGCCACAAACAAGATTAACAAATAGCCTTGCTGAGCTAATTTGCTTTGTTAATTTTTTTAGAACTATGCAGTAAGTAGCAAGGTGGATCTGTGGTGTAGAAAGAAGATAGTTTATTCCTTATGATAATAGCCCATGGCTTGAGCAGCCTATAGTACTGGATCCGACAAGCAACTGACTATTTGCTCATGGAATTAAAGCCCACTATTCTACTCCAGAACATGAGTAGCATTCAAGGCAAAATTAATCAAATATGTACATTAAAATCAGCAATGACAATAACACCGAACCCAATACTAAAACACCCCCTCCTATGAAACTAAACATAAGACAGAGATCTGAACATCAGTATATCAAATGATACTTACATTTCCTTTGTACTGTCACAATGCAAGAACCAATTTGCCTCCAAACTCGACTGCACCTTACAACACTGCAAGCCCATCTAGCATTATAAATTAACTATGAAACATTTTGTGATGGAGTAGGATCACAGACATTCAATTGTTCATTCACTCCATCATTAGACTATAACCAACAAAACCAATCAGAGCCATTATTCCCACGGGTTTTCCCTCCAATAATCTGAGCTTGCTCAGTCTTGAGTACATTTCACTGTCTTTTACTCCACCATCTCTTCCTTTCAAGTAAAACAGAACTTTTACCAGCTTTAGTCACTTGCACCGGTGGTGTAAATTTGGACTCCCCTTTCCTCGATGTGTCAATTCTTGCAGCAGCGACAGGTGCTGTGTCGGTTTCAGTAGCGGTGTGGTGGGGAGATTCTTCTTGCACCCCGATGTTGTATCAGAAAAACGGTCGTAAGAAGAGCGATGTGTCGATTTTGTTGTTGTTGCATTGCTTTCTAGCTCCCTGCAGCAGAAGCAACCTCCAGAGGCCCCACACAGTCACAGGCACTCCTGGCCGGTCAGAACTCCCAGCATGGAAATTCAGGGCTGGGAGTGACGTCTTTGTGATCCTGAGACTTCAAAACAGGAGGCAAGCTCTACACAGCTCATTTGAAAACTTTCCTCAAGCAAGGGACACAGCAAAGTCCTTCTCCTTTCCTTGGCAGAAGCAGCAACGGCAGGCTGACCCCAGACTCACAGCAAGGGCAGTACTTCTCCTCAGTTTCTCCAGCTCTTCTTCTTGGAAAAGGTTCCTCATGATTCCAGAAGTAGTCTAAAGTTCAGGGGTTTTAGGTCTAATATTTATACCCCAAAATGTCTTTGTTTTCTTTGTGAAGAGAAGCCCTGTGCCTAGTCAAAACTAGTTCTGTCCTGTCTAGTGCAGCTTCCTGGCAGGAGGTGGAGACAGCATTGTGGAGAGCAGACCAGGACCATTTAGGTGTAAGGGAATCTTCTCCTCTTACTCTAAATGCAGCCCAGGTCTATTCAGCCCAGCCATGATTCACCAGGCTCTCTAGAGCCACTTCTCCTCCCCAGCCCCTGACACTCCAAACCCAGACAGTCAATCCACATCCTAGCAGAGGCACATTGGATGGCTAAACATGAAACTGCCTACTTTCTAAAAGTGGCATTTCAAACACAGAATGTTAAAATCACCCTCACTAAAAGATGCATTTTAACATTCTGAGTTCAGGCATACTAAACTTTATTTCCCACCTTGTTCCCAGGGGCAGTTATGTTTACACGATGTTATGAGCAATCTCCCCATTCTGTCCTATAGGAACAAGTAGCCTTGCAATAGTGAAAAACGAAATTGGCAGTAATTCCCTATCAGAACATGCCACACACATCAGGGCATGTCCTACCTTTCACATACAATGCACCCTGCCCACCAGGGTACCTTGGGCCTACAATACGGTCGACTGACATGTAAGAAAAGGGAAGATTGGGGACTGGCAGGTGGGTGCACTTGCCAAGTTAACATGTCAATTAACAACTGCGCACAGACACGGCAGTGGCAGATCTGAGTTGCTGTTTCAGAACTTCTCATGTGGGTGGCACAATCAATGCTACATGCCAACTAGTATTATTTGATTTACTAGCTCCGGCACTCTCAGTGCACTTCACTAGGGAGTGGCCAGGAAATCAAATATGCTAATCAGGGTGAAACTATCCTAATAACAATGTACACAGGAAGCACTTGGACTTTGACACTGATCAGCAGTGGCAAAGTGCCCAAAGCATCTAAGCCAGCAAAAACGAAATCCAGCACTGCATCCAATATACAGGGGATAGAGGCAAAAAGATGCCAAGTCTAATATTGACAAAGTTACTTTTCCTCTTGGATTGACTAACAACCATGTTTGAAAAAATCTCAAACGTGTCATCAAGTTTAATAACATTATTCTTGAACCGTTTGTCCCTAAGCTAACCAGGAAACGAACTGATGTTAACTTCTCTTACCCTAATCAAAGAACACAGAGTCACCCCGGTCGTACAAGATTGGAAAGTATTATAACACCAGACCTTTTACCTGACAAATTCACACACTTTATGATCAGATGTAAGAGCAGTTAGGGCTTCTCTATGAACTTATTCCCCTCTTCTACCAAATCCTCCTAAGATGGTGAATACAGAGCACCTATCAAATGTTTTACTTCATAGTGCTCTAAAAACACAGGCATGCAGTCAGAAATTAAATGCGTACCGTTGTTCATGACCGTTTTTTTCGGGGAACCTTCTAACACAAATATCTTTTCAAGAAAATTAATACCAGATGTATTACTCTTAGAATCTACAAGTGAAAAATACATCCACGTGGAATAATAATCAGCTAAAAGAATTAGGTACCTCATGTTGCTTGGTAGTATTGAATACAGCCCTGAAAAATCGAAATCCACCTTGATCCATACAGGATTAGTATATGGAACAGGGTGGAGAAAGGTTTCTCACTGGTCTTCCAATCTCTTTCTGAAAGTAAGCATTTAGAGCATGTACAAATGACAACCTTAACTTGACTATCTAATGTAGGACACCAATAGTGCTATTTAACCCTTTTGCAAGTCTTGGACATTTAAATGGCCCTGGTGATCCAATAAAATTGGAAGATCATTCCATACCGTTTCAGGTGGTATAAACAAATTACGTCTCAAAACCTGCAAAACATTTTCAATTTCCCAGACAAATACTTTCTTTCTGGCCAGCCATTAACATAAAATTCCTTGAACCTGCAAGTTTCATCATATTGATGCACTTCCATCCAGTCTTACTCAGTCACCACCACATTGCACTCACCTATAGCATCCACAGCACATTCTGCGTCATGCAAACAATCTTCATCCTTGGACTCCGCCAATGGCATACATGATAAACAGTTGGCACAGAAACGTTTCCCACCAGAGAGATGTTTAACAACAAAACTGCACTGTAGGAGTTTCAACACTAGCCTTAGCAGTCTTGCTGACAATTACTACAACCACTTTCACTCTGAATGTTCAAAAAAGGCTTATGATCAGTATGCAATTCAAACTTCGAACCCCATATCTACATTTTATATTTTTGTACGGCCTATATACATGCAAGCCTTTCATATTCAATATGACTGTAATGTTTTTGATTCAATGATCTGGAAATAAAAGCTACCATTTGCTCCTTATCATTTTTCCTCTGACTGTGCAACACCTAAACAAGTGAAACAGGCATCTACAGTGATTACAGAACTACTTCCTTCATTAAATGTTCTTAACGCAAGCACATCCTCAATCAATTTTTTAAACATTTTGAAACACAACATTCAACTCTCTTGTCCACAAAAATGTCTGCGCTTTTCTTAGCAAAACTATTACAGGCTCCACAAGTTGCACATAACCTTGCACACATTGGGCATATTAGTCTGAAAGACCTAGAAATGACTGTTGTGGTTTAGGATCTTTGAATGTTCTAATCATACAAAATTTAAGTTTTATGCCTTTTGAAGAAATTGTATGGCTTCAATATTCATACTCTACAGTACCAAATTAAAAATGTCCCATTTACTGGCCATACCTCTTTGTGATAAGATATTCAACACTCCTTAATATCAGGTTGTTCTCTGCCATATATTTTGCAAAACTCAAGATATCATCTTGATATGCCTGTACACCCTTTAAGTCATTAAAGAAATTGTCCATTAATTTCTGAAATACGCTATTTACTGATACCAGCCCAAATGGCAATTGGAGATACTTATAAGCACAAAATGGTGTCACAATGGTTGTACGTTCTTACGAATTGGCTGTCAAAGCGATTTGATGGTAGGTTGAGCACAAATCAATCAATGCGAACCATTTTGCCCCTCCCTAATTGGTACTGATGTACTTTAGGGAGAGGGTGGCGATCAATCAGTATGTTTTTATTGAGAGTGCACAGCTCAGCACATAACCTAATCTCTCCAGATTTTTTTTGCTCATTCTACAGTCACTGGAGAGACCCACTGTGACTAATCACTGGGTTGCTGCGTATACCATGTCCTTGAAGTAAACAAAAAAACGATATGATGCAGTCAACGCTGGCCGCACCATAGCTCTTTAACAACATTGACGTAATGGTGAAACTTATTGGCTTTGCCAATGCTTCTTCTCCCTGACACTGCACGTCACTATATTCGCAGCTTTCATTGCTGTCTGTGCTGCTCCCTGTGTTTTGCAAAGGGCACACCTGTCTCTTTGGCTATGAGGGATCCCTGCGTGGGAGCATTTATTGCTCTCAGAAGTGAGTGTTTCCTTCATTACTGTAACCTTGGTTTCCTCACTGTCTTATTTCCATCTGGACCTGGCTGGTGATGCAAACCAAGGCATTACCTTCAAGGATCTAATGCACGGCCTGCCGGCTGGGTGGAAAACGTCATATTAATGCAGATAACACTGCATGAAAGGAAGGAGAACAGAGAGAGGCAAGCATCTGCTTTATCTCTGGGCTTCACGAACAACACCAAACACACTCAAACAGCACCAAAACACACCGCTTATATTCGACAGCACAACCCACACCCTCTTTAAACCATGTATAACACAAATAAGGAGCAACTTGACCAACTCCAAATCACTTTCATACAGCATCAAGGGGTAGTAAAGAGTTTTAAAAAATGCTAGAATACCGCGCTGGGGTGTCACTAGAGGTTTAACATGATGACACTGAACAACCATAACCATAACGAGCATAAAGCTCATATCCAAAGGTGTGCAAATAGAGACAAGTCATAATAGCTTTGCATTACTCTTGTCTCGGAGGGGCTGGAGCCAATTTGGGCACAGAAATGAATCAATACATTTCCAATACTCTAAAAGCACAAAATTAAGATAAGATTAGTCGCCCATTTGTTTCCATCAAGAATCGTTGTTGTTATTCCAAAGCACAGCCCATGGAGCTACAGTGGATGATCAGATCCAGTGGGCTGGAAAAGTAATAATGTTGATGATGTACAGGTGAGCATCTCAGAGCGGTGTCAGAGCCTGGTAAGCATCTGTGATAAAGTGAGAGATTTTAACCCCTGAGATCAATCAGAGATTTTAACGCCCTCCTACCAAATTCCCCTGTACCACAATGCATACAATGTACCTTGCTATTTCTAAACTGGGGCCAATCAATTATCAAACACAAAGATGTAAGAACTGGTTGAACTAAGGATTCAATTGACCACAAAAGTCCTGGTTCATATGTTGGCGATATGAATACTGGGGGTGAGCAATATAGTCTGCTTCGCTGGCGGAGTTGGCGGAGTTGTGGCCACTCAGCGTTACGTTTATAATGCGGAGTTCTCTGCAAATTCCACCAACCGCCGCATGGCGGAGTTTGTTCTCACGAGCTGGTAAGTTGGAGAGTGAGATTTGGCATCCCCTGGCATGATTTTTGGTCGATAGAAGGGCACCCGGATAGATTTCTCCAATGCAGGTGTTGGCTGTAGTTTGTGGTCAGAAAGCTGCTGCTGTAGTAGAAAATCTACAGAGTGGCAGTAAATTCAGCTCGGAATCTGCGCTCTCTGGAACGCCATGTAGTGCTGTTTACAATGATTTTTAGTGCGGTATGAGCTGCCAGTGCTAAATCACAGAGCGAGCAGCGTGGCGTGCCTATTTCTGCCTGCTCGTAGAATCCCGCGGATTCTCTAAGTTTTTTTGTAACTGTGCGGAATTCCACAGAGGGAAACTCTGCAAGTTCTTCCCAGGCCAAATGTATACTACATTGCAGCAGCGATGGAGTATATACACTGCCAACATAATGGTCTGCATTCCTGATTTAATTGCTGGCGGTCCAAAGGTTTGGCTACGTTGGCGACTACTCCATCACTGCCTAAGTCAAACCTCTTCGATGGCCTGAGTGAGGGAAATTGGAGAAATGGCTACATGTCCGCCCACCCTATCAGGATGCGTAGACATGTAGCCTTTTTTAACTGTCTATCACCACCAGACAAACCTTGGAAGTGAGGGACAGTAATAAGCAAATAATGCTACCCCATCATTTTCTTTTGAATATGAAAAAAAGAAAACTGTTTTGTGCAGGGTTGGGTCCTGTCGATGGAGTCCTGCCCCAAACAGCAATATGATTTGACAGGAACCAAGGTGGTAGTGGTTCCTGCGGATGCTTTACAAATGACAGCCTGGTTGGCAGTCATTTATAAATTTGTTGGGCAGACCCTCCGCCATGGGGATGGAGTAATTTATTGCGTCATCCCTATCTCTGTCAAGAACTAAAGCAGGCCCCAAATCTTTACATTTCTGTGGAAATGTAAATATACATTTAGCACGTGCAAAATTTCTAATGGACATCTTGGCAGGGCCTTGGCCGAAAAACAGAGTACATGACCCCATCCTGAAGATGTGTAACAATTTTATTAGTCAACCTATCAGTACCTTGTACAGAGACAGAATCAACACACCCTCCCGACTACCTTTTGTCCCTATGACCACACACGCACTATTCCACTATTGACAATTCATAAGATTCACAGCACATCCATCCTCACTGACTTTCTCAATCTGACAAGGTAAACCAAATCTCTTGCTTCTCTTTAACGCCTGTGAAATATGGTAGCCTGACACAAATCCAATGCAGCTTTTAAAGAAACAAAGCCTTTGACATCTTAACTAGGGGCGTTTGGAATTGGCGGAGTTTCAGTCTGCGGGTATCCACGAAATCACATTGACATTCAGCATAATTCTGTCAAGGGGCAGAGTGGGCACCACAATCTACAGTGCATACACCTCGGATCTCTTACATACTTATGTAAGAGCACCAAGGGATATTATGTGTACTGCAGTGCATATCCCTCAATGCCCTCATATAAGTATGTATGGTCACCAAGGGGTATCCACTACAGTGCACTGTAATGCTGTGCATACTCCTTGGTGCCCTTACAGAAGTATGTAAGGGCACCTCATACCTCTTGGTGCCCTTACATAAGTATGCAAGGGCACCAAGGGGTATGCAGTGCACTACAGTGCACAAACAGCATTCTTAACATTCACACCTTTAATCACCTCTCCCATAATGCCCTCAGTCACCTATTCGCCTTCTCCCTGACCATTGTTCTGGGGATGGTATAAACTGCATTTTTTGTGTTTAATGCTTGCACTACGTTTAAATTCCTTAATCTCTGAGGAAACAAACTGCACACCATTATCCGACATCAACTCAGTAGGAAAACCTACCCATGCAAACACATCAGTGAGAAATCTAGTAACAGTCTTGGTGTTAGTTTCAAGCTCAAACTTCACTTCCAACCACTTAGACTTGTGACCAAAAAAACCTATTGAAAACCATTGGACATTAGAAAAATGCACAACGGACTCGAAGAATCCAGACTAAGTCTGTCTCACACCTTCTCAGGGCTCACAACCTCACTCCTGGGTGGTGTGACACACCTGAGATCTTTGTCATTCATCACAAATGGCACATTTTTCAACAAATGTCTTCACACCTTTGTCAATGCCTGACCACCAAGTTCAAGTTCAAAGTTCAAAAATACTTTATTCGGTTTTCGTGATTTAGAATAACCATAAAAGTACATATAAAAAAAACTGTTGATTGTACAATAAAAACATTTTTTTTAAAGGAAGAGCAGTATCAATATACATATAAAATACTGGCATACGGTTTGATATCTAAGTCATTAAAAACTTAATTATAGCATTTAAGAAATTACACATAAAGTCAACTGTAACAATTTCAAATTCATAGAAGAGACATGTTACTCTCTGCGCTAGTCCTAGATCTTATTAATAAATTAAAAAAATCTAGCTAGCTGGTTTGATGTAACCTCGTCCTTCAAATATTGCAATCGGAGGAAAGCTGGGCGACATCTGCGTAAATTCATTAATTTTAATATCGAAATTAACCATCGTTTTCTTTGGGCTGAATAAAATTTGCAAAATAGGGCAACATGGATGGTTCTTTGAGTTGATGTTTCATCACATGGGCATAAGAGTAATCTTCTTGACCAATCATTTGTTCTAGGATAGGTGACAAAATGATGGAAAATATTGAACCGGAACCTAGTTAATAATAGCCTTTCATAGGATGTTAAATTGAAAGGTATATAATGCTGGATAAGCAAGGACGTTTGAACCATTATAGTGTTAAAAACTGGTTTGCGATGTCAACATAATCGGCGCCACCTTGTCCCCTCTCAGGCCCGTACGCTTTAGTAAGCAGTAGCCATTTTGAAAGCACCATAGCCCCTCTGCCCCTCGCTGATCGCCAGCGCGTTCCCCTGGCGCTGCGAACATCCCCCCTCGCACTCTCTGACCACCCCCGCTCTCTCGTATATGGACCATGCACCCCCTCCCAGCGCGACGCTACCCCGGAGGCGCATTTCGCCCCCGGCCAACACCTCCCCGTCCTTTGGTGGTCCCCCTTCCTCTGCCCTGCCCTGTTCCCAAGCCACCACCTGGCCCTGCAGCTGCCATTTATTGGCCCTCTTTCCTATAAGCAGTTGCCCCGATTCAAAGGATCTCTGACTAATCAAAGGCCCCCCTCACCCCGTGCGATCCGATCAGATACACCCGCTCCGGGAATCGGCAGAGTGTCCTGCTGTGGAATAGTCATCACTTACTGTAGATATGTGTGGGAACGGGCTCAAAGTGGGGATTCCAAGGATGTCTTTCCGTACATCAAAGCCTTAACAAGAATGTGTCACATGTAATAAAGCTATAAACCTGTGTATAAGAGGTGAGGCCTCAGAGATGCAGTTAGAGCACCTCCCGAAGACATTCTGTGTGCATGTCCGAAATGACAGGCTCTCCTCATGAGAAATAAAACCCTGTTCTTGCGCTCCAGCTCCCAGCGCCTGTCTCTTTATTTGGTAACTATTTGCTATGGGAAATTAGAGGCGTCCTTGCGCCATCAGCCTGGGCAATTGACAGTAACTGGCTGTTTTTCCTCAATTGGCGCCCACGTGGGGCCCATCAGCGACATGTGGGTTCAGTAAGAGAGGTCCTGACGACGGGGTGAATGTCTAAACGATTGGAGTATACCTGCCTGGAGAGGACCCTTGTCTGGCTGCCGATCGAGTGAACTTCACCGATTCTGAACGGACCTCTCTTGAGTGACCTGCTGTCCTGACTGGGACCCCACAGGAGTGCTGTGGTAAAACTGGAGTAAGAGGACGATCGGGCGCTGGAAGGGGAAGAACTGTCCTCATGGTCCGGGTAAGGTTAAATAGGACGTTTATACGTCTGATTGGTAGGATGGCTTTATCCATCTGATTGATTAATCGATTGATTGTTTGTATTGGAATTGTTTGGAAATACTAGTATTGCTCGTTGGTTGGTTCGTTTAGCCTTGGTCGCTACTTGATACATTGGTTGCTCTTGGAGAATTCTCTGTCTGCAAACGGGGAAGAATAAAAGTATTCTATCCTCCTTTGCAGATAGTGAAGGGTAGGTAACGCAGACTTTTGTCTCCCGTTGTAACCCGTTGTGCCTATTTTTTCTCCCCCACTGATTGATTGTTTGCCCGAACATTGTTGTTCGTGGATTGGTTCTTTCTGGAGATTCTCTGTCTGCAAACGGAGAAGAACAGGTTCTCTCTTTGCAGGTGGTGAAAGAGTAGGTAACGCAGACTTTTGTCCCCGTTGTAACTCGTCGTGCCTATTTATTCTCCCCATTGATTGTTTGATTGACCGAACATTGACTGTTCGATATTGGTTCTTTGGAGGTATTCTCTGCTTACAGATAACGTGTAATAGAGATATTCTGTCTTTGCAAGCAGTGAAAAGATAGGTAGTGCAGACTTTTGTCTCCCGTTGTAACCCGTCATGCCTATCTTCTCCCCACTGATTGGTAATTGGTTCTACCCGGACCATTTATTAGAGGTAGCTCATCCGGCTCCACCAGAGGGCACCCCTAATAAAGAGGACATATATATAAAATACGGATTAGCCGCTGTACCTTCCTAGTAAATTATGGCATAAAATCCGCTAAGAAAAACAAAAGGAATCGAGCAAGATCAGTAGGCCACTGATGGGATCCTTTTGACCCCGCTAAAATAGAAACACTAGGAACAACCCTTCACGAGAAATATGAAACTAGTGGGAGGAATCGAACTTGACACCGTGATGGCAGCAAGGTAGCTCGGCTCCGCCGCCCACCCCGCCCAATAACAACAAACCCTATACAAATAAAAGTCTGCTGATACCCGGTGTCACCAGATTGGGCTAGATCACGCACAATTGGACTATGTTTTTTTCTGGTTATACAGTAACATCTTTGTGCTTGTTGCCAAATTACAAATATATAGCACTCCAACAAAAGTAGTAGGATTAAAACACTTTAATAACAGATATAAATATATATAACGCTCCAACAAAGTAAACTCGTTTAAAAAAAAAACACTTTTAAACAACTATTTACATGGCAGGCCGCTGCAACGTCCATCCCAAAGCATTCACCATCCGCTTGACACTGTCCCTGCCCCTCCCTCCCCGGAGTAGCAACAATGGGCTGCTTTGGGCTGTCTTTTAGTCGGCTTTGGGCTATAAAAAGCCTACAAAATCCATCGGCCTGTGAGGCGGCATCAGTAGCGGACCGTTGTGCGAATAGGCCGGAGGCAGCACAACGCGCCGAGATCCGGACGGCACCGGGGGGGTGTCCAGCAAGTTGCTGCACTGGTCTGGCCATCCTACAATGCTGCGCCGAAAGACGGCGTGGGGCGCCCCGGGGGGAGGCGACGCGAACAGGCCTCCCCCGCCTCCCAAGGTGGAGACTCCTCAGCTGCAGTGGGGCGCCCCTTGGCATTTCACTTGCCGACCAGCTGAGTTGTGCCCGCTCTTGCTGCACGGTGCCTCACTCGGCCAGCTGAGTTGCGCCCGCTCTTGCGGCACGGTGCCTCACTCGGCCAGCTGAGTCGCGCCCGCTCTTACGGCACACTGCCTCGCTCGACCAGCTGAGTTTCGCCTACTCCTGCGGTACAGCGATAGGCGGCTGCCACGGAGCTCACGAAATGGCGGTCGGCTCCACAGAATTGAACCTGACCTGCAAGGATGGCTCTGGGCAACCCTGGAACTCGGACGCTTGCCTGCTAGGGCATGGGCCCCACTCCCGAAAGCGTCCCCTCAGCCTTGAAGATTCTACAAAAGTCACCGGAGCCCCCGACTCCTGCAGGCTTCCGGTGGGGAGCGGCTGCCATGATCGCTTGCGGAATGGCCACGACGGAGCCACGAGATGGTGGTGCTCTCATGCTGACGCCAGCTTCAGTCTGAAACATCCAGAAACACTGTAGACTACCATTCGATCAGTTCCGGTGGAGCCCCAACGTGACCCGGTAGGGAAGAACTTGCCCTCCCCTCTTTTGACTGATGGTTCCTGTTGCCTATCTCTTCTGTTATAATTTAACGGAACCTTTTTTGGACTGCCGAAAGGGGTTCTGGTCCAACCGCTGGC
Source organism: Lissotriton vulgaris (assembly GCF_964263255.1). Classification (NCBI taxonomy): domain Eukaryota; kingdom Metazoa; phylum Chordata; class Amphibia; order Caudata; family Salamandridae; genus Lissotriton; species Lissotriton vulgaris. The sequence goes on along the minus strand of NC_141695.1, from coordinate 877,443,262 downwards.
TGGTGGAGACATTTTGACTATATTCTAGACCTGCCCGGCCTCGCCCAAAATGGCGCCGGTATAAATGGGACTCGCAACTCCTTGTTGTGTACTGGTTGCCCAGCCTTGATATCACGAGATATGTATGCAGTTTTGAAACACATGGCGGGCGGGGACGAGTACTGATTGAACATTTGGACATCCCTATTGATATTAAGTTCTGATGTGTTATTGATTACTGTACTACTGAAAGTTCGAATTAACGTTACCCATGGTACTTGCCCGCAGATGTATATCTAGATAATTTTATTGTAACTGGTTCTGTCGTACTTTGATTATAAAATTTACGTCCACCGATTCCGCAACTGTTAGACACCTTAGTTCCCGCAACCTAATGGCCCGCCCGTTACGTTTTTCTACAGTGTAAATGTCCCCTTATCATATACGATTCCAGTTTGCTCCGTGGCCGGCCCACATGGTTATAGGCCCGTAATTTGTATCCTGACATTTTCACAATAAAGGTTTTAAAACAAAACATGGTAGTAGCACCTGGATTGGTGAAGTTTTGAATAATAGCCCCTGTTTTCAAATAAGTAAAAGGCAAATGAAATAAAGCTGTCCGATTACATGACGGTTAAAAGGTATAGTACGCAGAAATGCTGTAAAGATAAATGGTCAAGGGCTGTTGTGTTTTCCACTCCTGCAGCATAAAACGATCGATAAGAATCCGATATTCAGACCTATCAGCAACTAAGACAGTAGACCGAGCCTCTTCTGCTCAACGGCTCCCTAGTGGGACGAAGAAACGCCTTTTTTCTCGAAATAGGAATATTTACTTGCAGGACAGTTGCAATTTTCCCGAGAAAATACATTAGCCTGGAACATTGTTAGTGATAAACTTTAAATGCATCTGGGTCCTCGGAACCCAAAGACTTCGTAGTCTTTGCTTTACATGCCACGTGTATCAGGGAAGTTGTTTCAGATGCTCCTAAACCACTCCAAAGGAATACCATCTAACCCCTCTAGTTTCCATGCCCGGCGAATAGGAACGACCCTGTACTACTGCAGGTCATTCCTCTTCTCCGAATGAGAACATGGATCCGTCACCCCCTCACTTTACACTGACCACCTCTGGTTTTGACCCTTCCCTGCACACGGTCTGTGATACCGCACTCGAGCGATCTATGTAATAAAGAGCCTACCATTGATTGTCCTTCCTGCACTACCAGTTCCCCTGGGCTTAGACGTCGAGATGCCAGGGTCGGCGTCCCGCGGAGATAAGTCGAGTACGTGATAAGTAAAGACATTTTTTGTGTTTATGCACGCTGATGTGCTTTGAACGCTGCCCCCCTCCCCTTCTTCCCCCTTTTCTGCAGGTCGCATCGGTACTTCGACTGGATTATGGATAAGACCTAAGACTCACCATGTTCCGCGCGGATATTAGGCTAGCACTGTAAGATGGTACATTGTATGCGGGGGCTATCCCTGGGAACGTGAGGAATTTGTGTGGTTTGAATGTGCGCGTGAATGCCCTGATGCGTATAGCTTGACCAAATACGTTTTGCACACGTCTAGACCAATAAGAGAATGCTTTGTGTGTGACTAAAGTAGTGATCAAACAGTCGATGGAATGCGGAAAGTGGGCCTGAACATGGTGCCTCCATGCGACGAACAAACAAAGACATAGATAGCACTTCCTTACTCAGAACCGACTGTCTCTCTCTGAAGCTAGCGACTGGGAGGATGGCCTGCATCAGAAACTTGACGGGTTATCGCAGTATGACAAAACGTGAATCCAGCTGACACCCCAAATATGCAACCAAAATAGCGCACGCCAATGAGTGAATTCATACCCCGACTAAATAAGAAAAAGTCAAGGAGTACCCCGGGTTGAGGTTCACCCAAGTCCCCTCCACCTAGAAACTATGAATGTCGTCAATGTTTTAGATTTACCCCCTTCTTCTTGCACCCTCATAGACATGGAAGTGAAAGCTGCACCATTGCTCCCCCCCGACTGACGCCCTCCTTTGCCTCAGCTTGGATCATCATTTGCTAAAATGTTCGAAGACCCCACCGTGAATATAAGCACAACCGGATTGGTCCCCGACCAATTGACAAAGAGTAAGTATTTTCAACAGAGGCCACCAGCGAAGGTTGCCAACAATTAGGGAGGAAGAAAAGGTAAAAAGGCGACCCCCCCCCAAAAATGAATTACGGAGAATACTGAAAATACGCAGCACGCATAGAAAAAGGAAAGGAAAAGAAAGGTCCCCTTACCCAAAATAGCTCTGTGTCTTCGTCTTAGATTTCTGCGTTTGATGTATGTACTGTCACACCCTATCCGGTATTTGTGTGTACGTGAACGTTGAATTTATGTTTTCCCTCAGCTTGTGTTCTTGTACGTAAACCTGACCCGTGTTGCTCTATGTTGTGTGTGCACCAAGTAGCCTATTATCGTACACGTTTGTCTCTCTCTCTCTCTCTCTCTTGTTTTATGTTGCATGTGTACCAAATAGCCTACTTGATGCGCGCGTCTCTCTCTCTCTCTCTCTCTCTCTCTCTTTCTCTCTCTCTCTCTCTCTCTCTCTCTCTCTCTCTCTCTCTCTCTCTCTCTCTCTCTCTCTCTCTCTCTCTCTCTCTTTCTTTCTTCCTTGCTGAAGGCCCCCTTGCCCTCTTTTAAATAAATGACGACACTGTAACTCCTCGATATATGTATAATTGGTTTAAACTCGACAAGGGTTCGAACAAATTAACAGAAGCAAAACAACCGTATCTTGCCACACTACTACCTCTCCTTTCTGTAAAATGATGGAGCAAGAAAGGACAGGTGAGACGACTGATGTCCCCCAATCTGGCCCTTATTACGGGAACTATATGTCAGTGGTTTTTGTTGTTTTAGGGTTCTAACAACCCCACCTCCATTGCTCGGACCGCCCCGCCTATTGTCCAAAAGTAGGACGTCTAAACACCCCCCGTTCCTCCAGAATAGTCCCAGTTCTGTACTAGCTGTCCCCGGATATTTTAAGAAATAGCTGATGACCTTGTTTTTGAAGATGCATCGCTTAAAACTGATAAAGGTTAACAATTGTCTCCAACAAGAAAAATGTTTAGTTTATGTCCCTCCCCGAACAGATACTTGTGAGCCCATGACAGTAGCACTTCGCCCTTTTTAGCAGTCCTTGAAAAAAAAGGAAGTATGAATAAACAAGGCTTGTGTTAGAAAGACGAGTCTCTACCGGAGAAGCCGGTTCGAATTTTGACAGACCAGGTATTTGATAAATGTCAGACTTCGTACCACGTTTGTAAAGTACAGGAACCCACACCTAGCAGACCCGATGAGGGAAATTTGCAGGAGCATTCGTAAACTTGCATCGCAGCAATGATTTATGAGTTAGTAGCATACACCAATGTAAGAATTAATAGACATCCACCATAGAGTGACCGATAAACGTTTCCCCAACTACTTGGGGTTGGGAGAGAGAATGAAGTATGTGAACGTCTTCCCTACCAGTTCCCTAAGATTTGTTTTTCTTATTCAAAGATAACATGCGGTCATCGGAGGAGAGGGGTCGGACGTGACGCACAGCCTGGCTGCGGATCATGGAACATCTATGGCCTCGACCAAGGGGGAGCCACGGAGCAAAGAGATGCGGGACGAGGCACCATTCTCAGCATGGGAAGTGATAGAAAGAGGGGCTATTCAGAAACCTCTGCACATTGATCAGTTCGTGTCTGAAGTCCCAACCCGTCGAGCCCGATTGATGGGCTCATTGCTAAAAGACTCTGCCCTCCTTGGTCCACTTTTGATCCGATCCCACTCCACCCCCTCTTCCCTCGGCCTCCCAAAGCACGCCCCTACACCCCCCTTTCATATGGGATTTTTGAACTTGACTTAACGAAAGAAGAACAAAATGCGGGTACACCGTCTAAGGGTACCTATGATAAATTTGTTAAGGAACAGGACTGTGATCCAAGAGCAAAGAGCGGTCACACCCTGCAACATGAAAAATTGGGGTTGAGCTGGACCTTAGCTCCACCGCCGGTGCTCAACAGCGCCAACGAAAGAAGAAGAACAATGAGAGCCTACCAGTGATGGCTCGCTTTTATAAGGACACTGGAAAGAAGAACTCCCTTTTGGACATTACCCCCCCCCCTCTGACTGTAATTCATGTTGAGTCGAATTCCTCTCCCAACCACTTTCATATTGACTATCTCCCAATCGAGCTTTCGAAATATTATATTGGTCACTTCCAACTGTACGCATGACTTTGTATAATGACAATTGTATAACATCAGCCGTGCCCCTGAATATGCTGTCTAGTTTGATCCATGCGAGGTCTAGGCCCTAAATAATGTAAGTAATATCCCTTGTTCTGCCAGAATGTTCTACTATCATGTTTTTATTCAAGCGAGTTTCCCTCCTCCTACCTCAAGGTCTGACATATGACGCAGCTGGTGTAATTTTGTATGCGCTACCTCCTCGCCTATCACATCAACTACATGTAATTATGTACAATTCTGTCAGATTATTTCTGTCTGTCCTAAAACTCTGTACTATGAAGAGAGAACGCCTGAAATAATTTACGATGCCGAGGTTAAGAATTTAATGAAGATGGGTGCCGGCTAGACAAGCTGGCTAGATGTGTTGAAAAGGGAGGACTGTTAAAAACTGGTTTGCGATGTCAACATAATCGGCGCCACCTTGTCCCCTCTCAGGCCCGTACGCTCTAGTAAGCAGTAGCCATTTTGAAAGTACCATAGCCCCTCTGCCCCTCGCCGATCGCCAGTGCGTTCCCCTGGCGCTGCGAACATCCCCCCTCGCACTCTCTGACCACCCCCGCTCTCTGGTATATGGACCATGCACCCCCTCCCAGCGCGACCCTACCCCGGAGGCGCATTTCGCCCCCGGCTAACACCTCCCCGTCCTTTGGTGGTCCCCCTTCCTCTGCCCTGCCCTGTTCCCAACCCACCACCTGGCCCTGCAGCTGCCATTTATTGGCCCTCTTTCCTGTAAGCAGTTGCCCTGATTCAAAGGATCTCCGACTAATCAAAGGCCCCCCTCACCCCGTGCGATCCGATCAGATACACCCGCTCCGGGAATCGGCAGAGTGTCCTGCTGTGGAATAGTCATCACTTACTGTAGATATGTGTGGGAACGGGCTCAAAGTGGGGATTCCAAGGATGTCTTTCCGTACATCAAAGCCTTAACAAGAATGTGTCACATGTAATAAAGCTATAAACCTGTGTATAAGAGGCGAGGCCTCAGAGATGCAGTTAGAGCACCTCCCGACGACATTCTGTGTGTGTGTCGGAAATGACAGGCTCTCCTCATGAGAAATAAAACCCTGTTCTTGCGCTCCAGCTCCCAGCGCCTGTCTCTTTATTTGGTAACTATTTGCTATGGGAAATTAGAGGCGTCCTTGCGCCATCAGCCTGGGCAATTGACAGTAACTGGCTGTTTTTCCTCAATAGAGTGCTGTACACTCTTTTTTCTGACCTCACTGCTGAGGCACAGCTGTTCTAAGTGGGTCAGACAGGTTAGCTTAAAAGATTTCCTTGACAAATCCTGCAATCTGTGTGGGGTTATTAAAATAATCCACCATTCCTAGATCATCAACAACATTTCTGACATAAGCAATCCAACCTATCCTGTGCGCTTTTTCAAGTGAAAGACAATCCAAGATGAGATTTTGTGAAAAAGATGTTTTTGTGGATGTGCATATGCGATGCCACAACATGAGGGGCTGGATTGCTATCAAATCTGTCAGAAATGGGAGTCCTAACTACATCTGGCAAGAATAAGTTGAAGAGCCCTGAGGCAGCGCAAGGAGATATCTCAAAAAGGTGTTTTCCACCCTTTATATTGGTTCCACCTTCACGTAGCCCCATAGATTACGGTGGAAATGCATTTTGCCTTGTAGATGTTTAATAACTCAGTTGGAGGCCGCTTAGCCAGTCTACGCGAAAAAATAATTAAGGCCGCAGTTGCTCTTGTAAACAACAACTTCCTTGCGTCAATGGCCTGTTTCCATGTCTGTTTATTATCTATAACAATACCCAAGTATGGATACGTTATCGCTGATTCCAGTTTATTGCTATCTAGGAAAATTGCTTTGGACCGTTGTTGAGTGTTTCCTAAGGTCATTACAAACGTTTTTTTTATATTAATTTTCTAGGTCCAGAGCGGCCATAAATATTTGATACCTGTATAGGGCATTTTGGAGTTCCCGGGAAGTACGGACTAGAATGACCGCGTCGTCCGCGTAAAGCAAAGCAGGAATTGGGCGTTTCTTAATTTGTGGTAAGTCCTGGCACCCTTTCACCATGGCTCGCTCAAGGCCATTGGTGTAGAGAGTAAAAAAGAAGGGTGCCAGGACACATCCCTGCCTTACTCCTTGCCGTACTTCGTACAACGCCGTCAACTGTCCACTCACACCGTACCTAACTCGGGCACTATCTCCTGAATAAAGTTCATGTTTGAAATTCAGTATGACATGTTCTACCCCCATGTCCTGCATGAACGCCCATAGCTTGTTGTGGCTAACGCAGTCGAACACTGCTGATAAATCAACGTATACTAGGTGTAGAGACCCGCCCTTCGCAGATACATACTTCCCCGCTAATATTGTTAGATTCAGGACCTGTTCAGTGGTACCTAAGCCCTCACGAAAACCAAATTGGAGGTCTGATAGTACCAAATTTTCTTCTGCCTAGTTGGAGTCTCTCTAGGATGATGCGGCCCGCCACCTTCCCCACAGAGTCCATCAATGATATTGGTCGGTAACATAAAGGGGATTGCCTGTCACCCTTTTAAAAAATTGGTACTAGTATACTAGCGGACCATGTGGTGAGCAAACCGACCATACAAGATGCTTCCAGTACCCGAACTAAAATGGGGGCCCAGAGTTTCATATTAAATTTAAATAGGTCTACAGGGACTCCATCCGGGCCTGGTGCTTTACTGCTCCTACTTGCTGCTAATGCAGACTCCACTTCCTTTAGGGTAATGTCAAGATGTATTGGGAAGGGAGTGGGATTGATCTTATTATTGCTTTCCCCATCACAGTTTTTTGAAGAAGCTTTTCATTTTCGGGTAAATCAAAGATCGGGGCAAAATGGTTAACCCAGGTTTGTTCATCCACTGCTGGATTGGAATGAGTGTCCACTAGAAAAGGTGACTTGACTATGGCCCAAAAGGTGGTATTGTCATTTATGGCACAGATTTTATGGAGTTCTTCCCACAACTCGTCTTTTAGTTCCTTTTTCCTTAGTTTTAATACACAGTTATATTCCTTTCTGAGGTGTGAGATTTCATTTCTATCCGTTACCGGTCGTTGAAGAGCCCGTTTCAGTTTGGAATGGGCTTTGGTGCACTGTGTATTAAACCACCAGTTTGATTTTACAGTCTTTGATCTTACATTGGCGTCAGGGCTTCTTTAGCTGCTTGGGTTATTAACTGAAAATTATCCAGAACCAACTGGTGGATGCTTGTGTCATCTAGACATTTTTTAATGGCTCCAAGGGAGTTCATCACTATCTTAGTTGTAATTTGTAGTGGGTCTATTTTTCCCCATTGAAGAGTATAGCCTTTTCCTCGGTTTATCGACAGATTTGTCTGGCCCAAGAGCTCCAATGAATTCCCTCTATCGACAGATGGTGGCAAAGATAAAGTTATGCTGCTTGGATAGTGGTCGCCTAGTGCGATATCGTGTGTTAGAAATTTTTAAAGTCTGGGGGACGAAGATGTAGTGACCAATATGTAGTCTATAGTGCTAGAGGATCCTCTCCCATTATAGGTGTTTGTTAGGGAAATTGGAGGCTGCATGAGGTCATTTGCTAAGCCCATTTCAAGATCGAAGATTTTTTAGTTTAGGAAATTTCCCATCAGGGTATGATTGAAGTGGGTAAGTGGATTATCGTTGTCGTCCTCAATGCCACACAATCCGTCAGCACTATATCCACAGATACATTGATTAAAATCCCCACCCCATATTATGTCTAGGTCCTTCCTAACTTTTCTTTTTAGTTCTACCAGACTAGTGTAGATCTCTGTTAGTACATTTATTACCTCATCTGCAGCGAGGTTATTGTAGAAATTAACAAGGGCTATGGGGTTAGTTTTATCTATGTTTAAGGTTATAATTTGATAGTTAGGTGCTACCTAAATACATCAATTTTCAATGACCTTATAATATTGGAGACGAAAATTACCAGTCCGCCCTTTGCTCTTCCAGAAATCGAAGGCAAAGCCATAGAGTAAAAACTTTTATAGCCCTCAATATGGATCTGGGTAGTTAGCCATGTCTCCTGAAGACATATGATGTAACATTTATTAATAAAATGTATCCAAAATTCATTATTTGCTTTGGATTTCAGGCCTGCGATATTCCAGAAAAGCAACCGTAGCTCGGCCCTATCAATGTGTTCAATTTTAGAGGGCCCTTCTGGGGTCATACTGGGACTACCTACGGGATCCTGTCTGGGATTAGGTTCCATCATGCTTTCATGAAGTTGGTCACTTTCTCGTCCTGATAATGTTATATCTTTTGGGTCTCTAATGGGGAGTCAGTCTTGTTCTTCCAATCCCGATAGTGGGGTAAATCGATTTACTGTGGGAAACATCTGTTGGAGATCATGTCTCTTACAATTCTCAAGTTGATGGGAAAATGGCATACAGTTTGACGGGGGATAGTAAAAGCCTAGGGGAAGTATGTTAATTTCACCTCTGACAAAGTCATTTCTGCCCAGCTCATAATGAATTCGATTTACTAACCTAGGTGATCCAAAGTTAAGTACTATACAATCACCAGGACATGATCTTGGGCCAAAATCCACCCACTGCACCCTTCTTGCCATTTTAAAATCTCTGAATGGTGCCTCATCTATACCTATTTTTGAACCTATCCAATGTGAGCTTTATTTCTAAGCGTTTCCCATCCCTCCTCATCTGAGGTAGATTTACGTGGGACGTTTGCCAGCACCACAACATAAGGTGTTGCTGCCGGTGGAAGATTCAAAATTTCATCCGGCCGTAGTTTTTTCTGATTATCGGGCTTTGATGAGAGGATCTGTTGTAAGCGAGGGGGAAGAGCGGGGGTACCTGATAGAATAGTGCCTGTGGTTGCCTGAGCAGAATTATTGACCTTTCCACAAGCTTTAGTTTGGGAAGGTTTAGATGACTGAGTCTTTGGTCTTAAACTAGAACTCTGTTGTTTGGTTTGACGTATGTTCTCATTTCCTTCTTGGCTTATAGTTTGATTACTTTGGGAGGGGTGAATGTTTTTATTAAGCAGCCCTGAGTAAGAGGATAGCGTGTGCTCAATTTGACTCAGTCTGTTTTCCATTTGGTCCAGCCTTAACCTAAGATACATATCCAGCCTTTCCAGTACTATGATAAGGGACTTAATATCGTTATTAGCACCAGCACGGCCCTTGTTGTATGCCCCTGAGCTTGTGTCGATGTTTTAGCTATCCCTCCTTTCCGCTTTCCTTGCTTGGTGTATTTCTTTCTAGTGTTTACTGCTTCTTTCTCGCTATCTGGAGGAGTGGGATGTGCGCTTTTGTCGCTTAGTGCGTTCGCCTGGAGCGTACTGGCCTGATGACCGGGGTTTTTCTGGTTTTTCTGCGGGGGTTGTTCGATAGAATCTGAATCGCTTAAAGTGATTCTATCATCGTTTTGCTAGACATAACCATTTACAAGGGGTTTTGGTGGTACTTTCTGTCTTTGGTTCGATGACTGGGCCGATGGATTAAGTTCCAAAGAATTTGCCTTTATCTGTTCCTCTCCTGTACTAATCTGATTTTCTAGGGCGTCCATTGCTCCCGTTAGATAGCTTAGCAGTGTTTTTTGTGTATCCGCAACGGCCCTCCCCTCGCCCTTAGCGATGGGGCTGACATGCTTCCTTTTTCCCATTCCTATGCTCTCTAAGTATGGTCGTACTGTCACAAAGTACAATTAGGGTAAGGCACAGAGAATAAGTATAAGCCTAAGGGAATGGCCCAGCCCAGCCCCAGTTGGCCACTGACGGGCACAGATGGGCCCGCCCTTGGCCCGGGCTTAGCCCAGCACGGCCCGAGCGTGGTCCCGCGACGCGGTGGCTGTGCTCAATTTTAAACGCCTCCAGGTGCGGAAATGGCGATGGCGGCTTCCGCCTCGAAGGATCCTGGGGGTTGTGGTCCCCCTCCGCACTGCGGCCGCGAACAAATGGAGGCTGCGGCGGTGGGAGGGAGACGGGCAGCGGTAAGGGCAGGCAGCAAGGTTAGTGTCCAAAGGCCCCCAACAGTCTAAAACAAACGCCCGCTCCACCGGGGCTGTGCTCGATTTTAAACCCCTCCAGGCCCGGGAATGGCGATGGCGGCTTCCGCCGCGAAGGAGCCTGGGGGTTGTGGTCCCCCTCCGCACTGCGGCCGTGAAAGAATGGAGGCTGCGGCGGTGGGAGGGAGACGGCCAGCGGCAAGGGCTGGCAGCAAGGTCAGTGTCCAAATACCCCCAACAGTCTAAAACAAATGCCCGCTCCACCGGGGCTGTGCTCGATTTTAAACGCCTCCAGGCACGGGAATGGCGATGGCAGCTTCCACCAAGAACGAGCCTGGGGGTTGTGGTCCCCCTCCGCACTGTGGCCGCGAAAGAATGGAGGCTGCAGCGGCGGGAGAGAGACGGCCAGCGGCAAGGGCAGGCAACAAGGTCAGTGTCCAAATGCCCCCAACAGTCTAAAACAAACGCCACCAGCATGTTTCCCTTAGCCTCTTTACGTTGAGAGTCATACCTAAATACCCCTCATGACCAATGCCTAAAAGTGCATTTCTGACAAAACTCGGGAAAATCAATTTATCAGTGCTAAATAACAAGCTGACTTGACATAAAATTCAGTCTACAGCTTACTGCATGACTGAAGTTCTACAGAACGATTCCTCCCCATAGGATACCAATTCCTCATGCATTCCATAACCTTATTCAAGAAGCATCATGTACAAGCATATTTCTCCATTCGTCCTCACTTACGCATTTTGTCTCATTTCACACTACAATTGCCACCAGGCATCCTAGTGCTCATCTAACATTTCCTCTTTATCATTGTCTGACACAGGAAAGTGAGACATACAGTCTGCTTTCTTATTTCTTGGGCCAGGCATGTACCCAACACAAAAATGATATTCCAGAAGTTTGCCACTCAACCTCACCAATCTGGCAGTGGCGTTTGTGAAATAAACATTGGAATCCCTTATGATAGGCACCAATGCTTTGTTATTTGTGTGTAAGAAAAACGTTATTCTCCACACATAAGCTGTGTTAATCTGCCCAGTTACAAGCAAGCATTGAACATTCAAGCACCAAAAAGAGTAGTTTCTGAGATTTAAGGGTGTGCAAGGCACATGTAATAACATGCCTAGATATCTGCTTTCCCTGAGACAAAACTGTCCCAATTCCCACACAACTTGGATTGGTTAAGGGTAAAGGCTCACCACATTGATACGGGCAGTAGAGGATACCGCTGGAAATTCCCTATTTCCTTTTTTTTGTAATAGCTAAGTCCTGCACCTAACCGCAGACGAATATAGCTTGTTTATTACAGCAAGACAAGAAGAGACTCAGTTTGGTTGCAAAATTCTGGGGAAATTTTTCATAATGCTTGCACATGCCTAGAAAAGTGTTTCTCCTGTGGGATAGGTACTTCGTCAATAACTTTACACAAACCTGGAAGTAGGCTAATGCCCTTGCCTGATGTAACATGACCAGATGCTCCAGCCCATACACTACAAATTAACATTTGTCCTTTCTTAGTCTCAACAGTTTCTCTTACAGAGCTAAAAGTATAGCATTTAAACTAGTGACATGTTTCTTGTGATACTTACACAAAAAACATGTTGTTTTTTAAAACCAACACAGATTCTAGATATTTTAATGTAAAGAAAGAGAGGAACCCCTTGAGGAGAACAAGGGAATTGGGGTATTGAACCTAAGTCAAAACAAATGGATTCCCTTGAGTTGTGTACAAGAAAAGCTGGGAATTAGCTATAACACAGTAAAATTTACATCACACACGTTAAGAACTTAAACAATATTAAAATTAAGAGTACAAAACAGTTTATTGAAACATTAAAAATAGCATACGGTACACTTCAAAATAATATCCAAAGATAATTAAAAACACATTTATAATTTTGTGACCTGCACAAAAATATACGACAGACAAAACAAAATTGTAAAACGTAGGGCTTGAAGATTACAAAGCGTACATTCACAGTAAAAGTTTCAAGCAACCCTGGTGTTATAACCTCACAATCTTATATACATCGGGGAGGAAAGTATGAATTGTACATGAACTTGCGTCGACGCGTTTCGGTGGATGTGCGTATGATTAGGTTCCACCTTTGTCAAGACTGTTATATTCGTTGTCTGTCATACAGATGGATCTTCATTGATCTCCTGTAGGTTTCCTGTACGTGAACCCTTCTGTAATTTATAGTGGCTGTGATTTTGGGGATGTGAAGTTTGTACCATCTGCAGGTTATTCGTACAATTCCTATTCCGTAGAGGATTGAGGAAATAGTTCTAGTCCGTCAATAGGTGGACACTTTTGTGCGATTATACGACCGCTGTGATTAACAAACGTCGTGTTACACTTCTGGTCAGGAATATAAAATAGACCTGAGAAACTCACTCAATATAAGGGGATAACTTGATATGAAGAATATATGTAGAGGCGCGGTGTGCTGCCTGGTCTTAGTTGCGTGCTCGGGTGTTTCAGGTCATTTAGGTAAAAATATCCCCTGTTTGAGCAGTAGCGTGGCTTCACTACGGGTGTCTGTTTGCAAGTGAGAGTTGTTTTGATCTAGATATTTTAATACATTATTCATAAAATGCTGCAACACAGAAGCAGTCAACCAAACCCGAAGGGCATTCTCCAAAGTTGAAACACCCTACAAGCTGCTACAAAAGTAGTGAGGTGCCTAGACCGTTTGGCTAAAACTATTTGACAGGCTGATGCCATGACAAGTGAGGATCATCCACCCAAATGGCTTCATTCAGACACCTCAGTCCAATGCACACCCTTAACTCATCATTCTTTTTGCATGCCACCACAATGGGGGATAACCACAAAGAGGATTCTACAAGCTCTACCAACACCTCTTTCCAAACTCGAACTAGTGACTTTTCTCATCCCTTCCTGATTCTTAAAGGGATGCACCTATGTTTGTGTTTTACAAATACTCTCAATTCTTTTAGTTTTATCTCCTGTTCAAAACATTGCAAACTCTCACCTCACAAATTACATCATGTTCCTGTAACACAGGACTTGGTATTAACAACACTTGCTTCAAGTATAGAATTTGCTGTGCATTTCCCGGCCTTAGAACAATTCCTAGATATCCTTGATGATGCCACCAAAGAATGTCTGGTCCACTTCAAGAAACATAAACTTTACTTTGCACCGCCCCATCTTAAACTTAACAACTGTTCAAAGAGAAAAATGATTACGTTGATATTCTCACCATCTTACTATTGAGGAGTTATATTGGAGGGAACTAAACTCATATATGGGCAACATTCCCAATAGTCTTAATAAAAATTATAGTGATTTATGACCCTGAGTCAGTAAGGAAAAGAATTTGCACTTCCACAACAAAACTCTTAATAGAATCTTTAGATTTAGCAAACTTTCTTTAATGAACTCCGATTCATAAAAGTAAGTTGTCCATGCTATTCATTAACCTTAGATCAGTATATTCAGTAACAACATTAACTGAATTTTTCTTACTATTCATCGAACAGACTCTTGTGAAATGACCTGTAACCTCATACTTCCAGCAACCCTTCCCAACAGCAGGGCATTGTTTAAAAGAAGGGATGGGAAATTTAGATTCACAGTGATAACAGAGACTGTTACAATTCACAATTCTTTTATTTTCCTAGATTTACTCACAGCAGCATTGTTCCCTTTAACAACAAGAACAATGTAATCCAAATTCTTATTAAGTTCCTTCAATAATTGTTTTGAGTCTTGACTACTATTTGCAATGGCCATTGCCTCCTGCAGAGTGTGGATTGTTCAGATAAGCAGCCTTTCTTGATTTTTTTTAACCACTGGTAACCAATTAATCCCTTATTAATTTGTCAATGAAGGTATCCAAATTCACATTTAGTAGCTAGAACACAAAGACGCTACATACATATACACTGTTTCCATTGCAGATTGTCCTCTTTAAAAAGAGCCTCGTGTTTTCTTACTACTAGATTTGGAGGTTTTCAGAAATGATTCTCCAAGCATTTAACAACCTCATCATAATAATCTATTTCTTCCTCCTCATCATCATAAGGCGTCAAGTGTGCAAAAACGTCTTGGCCCGCCATGTCTAGAGATTATACTAATAACCATATTTTTCCATTCTGGTTTAAATGTTAAACCAACAATAGAACTTAGAAATGCAATAAAGACTTTGAACCACTCCTCTGGGCAATAGGTGGTTCACCAGGTGATTGTAGGAAAGGCAGCAGAGGACTTATAGCCTGCATTAATAAAATAGAGATTCAGCTGCCAGTGAGCAAATAAGTGAGCAGATGCACCTCACAGTTATTAAAATAATGTTATTAAGTTAGGAACAACAAAATAAAAACAAAAGTCACAATAGTTGGAAGTAGTGTAACATACTAACAGAAATTAAGAAATGTTGTTGCCTGACTTCTTCAACAGGACAGAACATGTGAAATTCCAAATGGCTGCTTGATGTATGTGTGTGTGTGTGTGTGTGGTTGCGTGTGCGTGTGTTTGTGTGTGTGTGTGTGTGTGTGTAAACATGTAATGAGGTCACTAAGAAACCTGCAGCAGACAAAAGAAAAAACAATGGCGTCTTGAAAACGTTATGAGAGGCAATAACGGTAATCAGCAGAGTAGCAGCAGAAGGGCAGTAGAGGGAACGGAGGCGCAGTGGACAACAGCCGCTGAAATCCAATTGCTGCTTGAACATGAAATACATTGAAAAACCAAGAGGCATTTTCCAAAACAGGAACAGTTTGTTTCATTAAACAGTGTGGCTGGGAGAACAGTTATAGGCATTTGGACTGTCTCAACTTACTATCGATCAGACAATGATTTTGTAACATTTGTTGAATGCAATAAAACAGTTCTGGTAATCCTATTTTGGTTAGGAATGTGAACCACTGGCTTTAGAGCTATAAATTAATGTATTTGATGAGGAATCTAGGTGGCTAGTGGGTAACGTGTCCAGATGCCCGGCATGGGGAGCCATGATCACTGTGTATACTGTGTGTGCTGTGTCCTGATTGGCTATTTGCTCCTAACTTCATGTGGCATCTGACTTTGTGGTGTTTTAGGAATGCAGTACCCTTTGGCTATGTGTGCTGTATTGGGGCCAATCTCATTGGACCATCATGATGTTGATGCACCTATCTGGGGGACTGATCTGGTGTTTCCTGTTGAAGCATTTGTCTGCCAGCTATGTGCCACCCCACCTGTGATTTGTCAATCAGTGACCTCAGACCTGGCTCCCAGAGCATGCCTGACTACGTATTTCTGAGTCGATGTTGACGTGCAGTTCACAATGGGCAAATTCATCAAGAAAGATGCGATTTCGTTTTTATAAACAATAGTATCTTTTTTCATATTTATTGATTTATTTACTGTATTTGTAAAGTGGAACACTTATCCCCTTGGAGATGTCATGGCGCTAGTAAACTGCCTATTCTGACCTTAACAGAGAGAATCCTATACCGTAAGAGCAAAGGAAATAAGGTTATCCTAAAAAGAGCCAGGTTTTTCGCGTCTTTCTGAGTGAAAGATTGTGATAAATAAGTCAGATACCCAAGGGAAAAGATTTCCATTGGACTACAGCTAAATAGGAGAACGATTGGCCACCAGACCTGGCTTTTCTTACTCGTTTGGTCCTGGCCAAGGCTAAATTCTGGTGTCTCAGGTCACGAGCAGCCTTGTAATACCCCACTCTAGCCTGTAAAATCCCAGGTCCAGAATTAGGCAGGGCCTTATGAGCATGGAATATACATTTGGAACTTGCTCTTTTTCACATTGAAAGCCAATAAAAAGATGCCAAGCAAGCAGAAGCAGAGCAAAATCTGTCCATATTACAGATTAACATAGCAATGACATTTTGGATTACCTGCAGTCTCATGAAAAAGTAATCAGCCATGCCAACAAATAAGGCATTACCATAATCTAATCTGCTTGTTATCAGAGCCTGGATTATGGTATTTGACCAAACTATCAATAGCCATTTAAATAGTTTTCTCAGGAGCTTCAGAAAGTCAAAGCATTTACCGCACATGGCCCTTATATGATCTTCCATAGAAAGACTGTCATCAGTAATGACACCAAGATTTTTAGCAGATTTATTGGGAGTGGGCATTTCCTAAAGTGAATCTGGCCACTAAGAGGCATCCCAAATCAGATGAGCCCCACGGAATAGCAGAATTGTCAAGCAGCAAGATGCCATCCAGCATGCTATTTTGGCGATTCATTCCCAAAGTTTCCTCTGTATCATCTTGTTTCTCTTCCAGAGATATTATCAGCTGGATATCACCTGCATAAGAGAAGACCTTGAAGCCCCATTTTCCTACAATTTTTGCTAACAGAGAAATGTGCACATTAAAAAGGGTGAGGCTCAAAGAGGAGCCCTGAGGGACTCCATGTTTAGATGTAAAAGAGAGAGCAGGAGCTGCAAGAGCCCAGCTGATCCATATGTGATCTATTCTTTAAAAAAGAGTCCAACCATTGAAGGACACTCGAATGTAGGCCAAATGTGTGAAGTGTGTTAATCAATTACCAGTGGGAGACAGTTTTGAAAGCTGCAGACAGGTCATGTAGGATCAGGACTGCTGTCTTGACCTGGTATCATCCAGTCCTGTTAACAGCATGGACTCTGTGCTATTATTAGCACAAAAACCAGTCTGAGAGGGATCCAGCAGCTTATTGTTTTCAACAAAATGTATTAGTTGGCTGTTTACTAGTTATTCCAACCGTTTTTGATATGTAGGGAAGGAGAGATATAGGCTGATAGTTGGAGAGAATAGAAACAGTTTTTTTGCCAAGGGAAGTAGTATTGCCTTCTTTCAAATCTCTGGATAAGTCACTTTTGGCAGGGATTGATTAACAACTTGCGTAAAATAAGGACATAATGTATTGGCTAGTCAACAGTAAATAAAATGGGGGCCAGGGTCGAAAGAAGAAACAGATTTAACCACCTCCATCAGCTTTAACCCCTTCGCTGCGGGGTGTTTTCCCCCCTCTGTGCAGGGGGGAGGGGGACCGTGCACGGCACCTCTGTGCTTGTGACGAGCTCAGCTCGTCATGAGGCACAGTGCAGCTGCACTCATGACGAGCAGAGCTCGTCACAATCTCACCCGTTTTGGAACGCTCAGCACAGCGGGGGAAATTATCCCTGCGTGTGAACGTTCCAACGGTCATGACGAGCTCAGCTCGTCATGAATGCAGCTCAACCGTGCCTCATGACGAGCTCAGCTCGTCATGAGCATGGAAGAGGTTAAAACCTGGAATTCTGAGACTTGTTCAAAAGCTCCTTGATAAGTCTTAGCTCCTGAATGAGCAGTAGCAGTCGGTGGTGGGAGTGCTGCCAGGTGGTGACGTGGGGAGGGGCAGGGTGGGGGGTAGTAAACTATGAAATATGGCAAAATGCAGGTAAGTAACAACAGCGTTGTAATGGAATGAGTTGTAGTGCATTCGATGTAAAGAGATATATTCTAAATGCTTAGTGGATTGGTGTCATTCTGTTTTATAATACAGCTTACTATATTAAACCTGAGTTTATGTTTATAGACTGGTCAGTGCTTAGTATCTCTAGTTTTTGTGGTAGTTTCCCATTTTAACTGTTGTATCATTTTTTCACTGCCTGTTAAAGAAACTTCTTTTTTATAATAAATGCCCTCACTCATTACTGAACGGGGTTGCATACGGCTTAGAGGCATGTCCCAGTGAACCACGTTACCTTAGAACTTTGTTTGTTTTTTATCAAGCTCTAAATTTAACACTGAAGGAAGTGTCTCAAAGCTTTATCTGAGGAGGGTTGCATGGAATTGAATATGTAGGACAAGTTACCATGTCGAAAAGTGTTAAAGGAAACATTAAAAGCTCTGTGCAGAGAAAGAAACCATTGTATGGTACACCTGAGCACATTGAATATCTGTGACTACTTCTCTTGGAAGGATCTTTTTTGTAGATGTATAGATTTTTTTGTTATCTGTGGAGACTCCACAGTTGTAAAGATACTACACATAAAACTTCACTCTTATTTTGTAAGTACCAAAATAATCGTAACCTTACACAAAAGTGTAAGTTTACCTTTGTGAAAAACCCCTGCATGTGTAAGCATGTATGTGTGAGTGAAAGTGAGGAATAGTCACGTAACAGAGAGTGAGTGAGACTGTTTGAGATTAAGGCCCAGATTGACTATTCTGTGACACAAGGCAATGCTGTGCCAAAGTTGCTGTGCTGCCTTGTGTCAAAGGGTTAAATAATAAATACACCATATCTAATATAATTACCCCTTGGCTGGTACACTTTTGGCACTCAATGCACATTCCTAGTACCACAGTGGAAAGAGGCCCATTCCAGTACAAAATCAATGCGTTAAAGTTTTTCCCACTTTGCATGTGTTCTGTAAACTGTGGCACACATGCAAAGTTGGACAAAAAGATAGGAAATTAAAAGAATTCTCCTGGTAACAACTGCCTTGAGGCTGCATAAGATTATGGCTCAACTTCCTGTCTATCAATGTTTGTAGATAGATATTTGTGTCAAAACTTATAGCTGATTGCATGGGTTTGTCCATGCACCACCCATCAAGTGCCCCTTTGATACAAAATAATGCAGAGCAGCGCATAGCACAACTTTGCGTTACTTTAGCATACTAGCCAATGCAAGTCTTCAATTGTTGTTATGTTATGGTCATGTGATATGCATTCCTAAAAAACACCAAGGTTTCAGGGGTCATATGATGTCACTTCCTCTGATGGCATTAAGGATAAAGGGTATGCAATGTCACTCCTGCAACCCCAGGCATTTTGGTGAATTGACGCCCATGGAGCTGACTGGGATCATTTGGAAGGGAGAGTTTCTGAAGCATGACCTTTCCAGGCTTGGTGCTCTGGATCCAGGCCATATATAAGTAAAGTCCTGTTCTTTGATGCTTGGGAATAATTTAGTCTTGGTCGCTGTGTACCCTGCATGTTGTTTCATCTAATTCAACAGTAAACACTACATGAAAATCTAGGTCCAGTTATTAATGGGGAATGGGTGTGTTTTCTGAAACCTATCAGATGATTTTTCTTTTCTCTTTAGGAAGGTAATTAATTACATTTTTGCTTCTCAATTGAATTCAGCCATTACGACAGTGCTTATTATTTCCTAAATCTTTACATTGTATTGTTGTTTTTTGTGGTTGCAAATTATCTACAATGTAGACCCTGCCCCTGGCTTGGTGCACAATAAGGAGTAAGGCACCTTCTATGAGTCTATGTTTCTTTTTAGCTTGAGAGAAGAACAGTGCAATAGGATCAACTTTTGTGGTTCTGTCTAAGACTTCCGTGCACCTACACCCACCATGGCACATCCCTCACTACACCTGTTGCAATAAAGGTTGGCAACTCACCTCAATGGGGGTTGTTCAGCTTTTCATCAGAGTAGTGTATAATTCTGACACCCCTACCGTGTGTCTCGTCCTCCCAAGAACTCGTCACTGGTGATGAGTGTCAGGTTGAATACCTTCATTCTGGCAGTGGTGTTCGGAGAGTGGTAACCACATTAGAACAAGGCAGGGTCGTCTTAACCTGAGTTTCTGGGTTCTCAGGGCAAAATGTAGGTAAATCTTTTTTTCCGACTCTTAAATACAGACTCATACAGAATCGGTATTTCAGAATCGGAAAACAGAATGTAGGTAAAATGTTGGTAAATGTTACCGATTCAGTATCATTCGGAATATCCAATCGGTATTTACCGATTCGGGAAATACCGAATCGGTAAATCACATTCATTCCTATGGGCCTTCAGGCCCATAGGAATGAATGGGATTTACCGATTCTGCATTTTCCGATTCGATAAATACCGATTCGGTAAATACCGAATCGGTAAATTCCGAATCGGCAGTTTGAAAATTGACATGTGAGCCTGCTAACCAATCAAGGACACCCTGCACACCCCACAACCAAGGCCCAGAGTAACCAACCAATCAGAATGAAGCACCCCTCCCCAGAACCTGGCAGTGGCCACACCCATGCAGGTGCAGAGCACCTGAACAAACAAAAGAGCAGAGGTGAGAGGAGCTGACTATCCAGAGCAAAGCTATTCAACAGAATGGAGTCTCAGGAAGGGCAAAAGGATGGTGGAGGGCGCAAAAGGAAAATTAAGTTCAGCCCAGCAGAACTGCAGGTGCTTGTGGAAGAAATTGTGAGTCACAACACCCAAATTTTTGGCAAACAGTCTCTGCATGTTGCAGAGTCTGTTAAGAGAAACATATGGCTTGGCATACAGGCAAAGGTCAATGCCATTGGGGAGACGCACAGGGAGATTGACGACATAATGAAACGATGGTACGACCTGCGCATCATGACCAAGAAGAACATTGCTGCCCAAACAAAGGAGGCTGGTGTGACAGGGGGTGGTAGAAACAAAGCACCAAAACTGACTGAGCTGGAGGAGCTCGTGGAATCAACCCTGGAGCCAGAATGCATCCATGGGATAGTTGACTTGGACAGTTCAGCAAGAGCAACAAAGAAACAAGATAAGATGCTTGGACCCTAATCCACACCCATTACCCTGAACCCGTTCCCCACTGTGTATAATCATTACACTCCTGAACAGCTTTTGATGGGGGCCAGCAATGCATCATGGGAGATGTAGTCATAGTTACATACATGCAATGCATACACCATACAATTCAGCAAGGCATTGAACATTCAAGCACCAAAAAGAGTAGTTTCTGAGATTTAAGGGTGTGCAAGGCACATGTAATAACATGCCTAGATATCTGCTTTCCCTGAGACAAAACTGTCCCAATTCCCACACAACTTGGATTGGTTAAGGGTAAAGGCTCACCACATTGATACGGGCAGTAGAGGATACCGCTGGAAATTCCCTATTTCCTTTTTTTTGTAATAGCTAAGTCCTGCACCTAACCGCAGACGAATATAGCTTGTTTATTACAGCAAGACAAGAAGAGACTCAGTTTGGTTGCAAAATTCTGGGGAAATTTTTCATAATGCTTGCACATGCCTAGAAAAGTGTTTCTCCTGTGGGATAGGTACTTCGTCAATAACTTTACACAAACCTGGAAGTAGGCTAATGCCCTTGCCTGATGTAACATGACCAGATGCTCCAGCCCATACACTACAAATTAACATTTGTCCTTTCTTAGTCTCAACAGTTTCTCTTACAGAGCTAAAAGTATAGCATTTAAACTAGTGACATGTTTCTTGTGATACTTACACAAAAAACATGTTGTTTTTTAAAACCAACACAGATTCTAGATATTTTAATACATTATTCATAAAATGCTGCAACACAGAAGCAGTCAACCAAACCCGAAGGGCATTCTCCAAAGTTGAAACACCCTACAAGCTGCTACAAAAGTAGTGAGGTGCCTAGACCGTTTGGCTAAAACTATTTGACAGGCTGATGCCATGACAAGTGAGGATCATCCACCCAAATGGCTTCATTCAGACACCTCAGTCCAATGCACACCCTTAACTCATCATTCTTTTTGCATGCCACCACAATGGGGGATAACCACAAAGAGGATTCTACAAGCTCTACCAACACCTCTTTCCAAACTCGAACTAGTGACTTTTCTCATCCCTTCCTGATTCTTAAAGGGATGCACCTATGTTTGTGTTTTACAAATACTCTCAATTCTTTTAGTTTTATCTCCTGTTCAAAACATTGCAAACTCTCACCTCACAAATTACATCATGTTTCTGTAACACAGGACTTGGTATTAACAACACTTGCTTCAAGTATAGAATTTGCTGTGCATTTCCCGGCCTTAGAACAATTCCTAGATATCCTTGATGATGCCACCAAAGAATGTCTGGTCCACTTCAAGAAACATAAACTTTACTTTGCACCGCCCCATCTTAAACTTAACAACTGTTCAAAGAGAAAAATGATTACGTTGATATTCTCACCATCTTACTATTGAGGAGTTATATTGGAGGGAACTAAACTCATATATGGGCAACATTCTCAATAGTCTTAATAAAAATTATAGTGATTTATGACCCTGAGTCAGTAAGGAAAAGAATTTGCACTTCCACAACAAAACTCTTAATAGAATCTTTAGATTTAGCAAACTTTCTTTAATGAACTCCGATTCATAAAAGTAAGTTGTCCATGCTATTCATTAACCTTAGATCAGTATATTCAGTAACAACATTAACTGAATTTTTCTTACTATTCATCGAACAGACTCTTGTGAAATGACCTGTAACCTCATACTTCCAGCAACCCTTCCCAACAGCAGGGCATTGTTTAAAAGAAGGGATGGGAAATTTAGATTCACAGTGATAACAGAGACTGTTACAATTCACAATTCTTTTATTTTCCTAGATTTACTCACAGCAGCATTGTTCCCTTTAACAACAAGAACAATGTAATCCAAATTCTTATTAAGTTCCTTCAATAATTGTTTTGAGTCTTGACTACTATTTGCAATGGCCATTGCCTCCTGCAGAGTGTGGATTGTTCAGATAAGCAGCCTTTCTTGATTTTTTTTAACCACTGGTAACCAATTAATCCCTTATTAATTTGTCAATGAAGGTATCCAAATTCACATTTAGTAGCTAGAACACAAAGACGCTACATACATATACACTGTTTCCATTGCAGATTGTCCTCTTTAAAAAGAGCCTCGTGTTTTCTTACTACTAGATTTGGAGGTTTTCAGAAATGATTCTCCAAGCATTTAACAACCTCGTCATAATAATCTATTTCTTCCTCCTCATCATCATAAGGCGTCAAGTGTGCAAAAACGTCTTGGCCCGCAATGTCTAGAGATTATACTAATAACCATATTTTTCCATTCTGGTTTAAATGTTAAACCAACAATAGAACTTAGAAATGCAATAAAGACTTTGAACCACTCCTCTGGGCAATAGGTGGTTCACCAGGTGATTGTAGGAAAGGCAGCAGAGGACTTATAGCCTGCATTAATAAAATAGAGATTCAGCTGCCAGTGAGCAAATAAGTGAGCAGATGCACCTCACAGTTATTAAAATAATGTTATTAAGTTAGGAACAACAAAATAAAAACAAAAGTCACAATAGTTGGAAGTAGTGTAACATACTAACAGAAATTAAGAAATGTTGTTGCCTGACTTCTTCAACAGGACAGAACAGGTGAAATTCCAAATGGCTGCTTGATGTATGTGTGTGTGTGTGTGTGTGGTTGCGTGTGCGTGTGTTTGTGTGTGAGTGTGTGTGTGTGTGTGTAAACATGTAATGAGGTCACTAAGAAACCTGCAGCAGACAAAAGAAAAAACAATGGCGTCTTGGAACGTTATGAGAGGCAATAACGGTAATCAGCAGAGTAGCAGCAGAAGGGCAGTAGAGGGAACGGAGGCGCAGTGGACAACAGCCGCTGAAATCCAATTGCTGCTTGAACATGAAATACATTGAAAAACCAAGAGGCATTTTCCAAAACAGGAACAGTTTGTTTCATTAAACAGTGTGGGTGGGAGAACAGTTATAGGCATTTGGACTGTCTCAACTTACTATCGATCAGACAATGATTTTGTAACATTTGTTGAATGCAATAAAACAGTTCTGGTAATCCTATTTTGGTTAGGAATGTGAACCACTGGCTTTAGAGCTATAAATTAATGTATTTGATGAGGAATCTAGGTGGCTAGTGGGTAACGTGTCCAGATGTCCGGCATGGGGAGCCATGATCACTGTGTATACTGTGTGTGCTGTGTCCTGATTGGCTATTTGCTCCTAACTTCATGTGGCATCTGACTTTGTGGTGTTTTAGGAATGCAGTACCCTTTGGCTATGTGTGCTGTATTGGGGCCAATCTCATTGGACCATCGTGATGTTGATGCACCTATCTGGGGGACTGATCTGGTGTTTCCTGTTGAAGCATTTGTCTGCCAGCTATGTGCCACCCCACCTGTGATTTGTCAATCAGTGACCTCAGACCTGGCTCCCAGAGCATGCCTGACTACGTATTTCTGAGTCGATGTTGACGTGCAGTTCACAATGGGCAAATTCATCAAGAAAGATGCGATTTCGTTTTTATAAACAATAGTATCTTTTTTCATATTTATTGATTTATTTACTGTATTTGTAAAGTGGAACACTTATCCCCTTGGAGATGTCATGGCGCTAGTAAACTGCCTATTCTGACCTTAACAGAGAGAATCCTATACCGTAAGAGCAAAGGAAATAAGGTTATCCTAAAAAGAGCCAGGTTTTTCGCGTCTTTCTGAGTGAAAGATTGTGATAAATAAGTCAGATACCCAAGGGAAAAGATTTCCATTGGACTACAGCTAAATAGGAGAACGATTGGCCACCAGACCTGGCTTTTCTTACTCGTTTGGTCCTGGCCAAGGCTAAATTCTGGTGTCTCAGGTCACGAGCAGCCTTGTAATACCCCACTCTAGCCTGTAAAATCCCAGGTCCAGAATTAGGCAGGGCCTTATGAGCATGGAATATACATTTGGAACTTGCTCTTTTTCACATTGAAAGCCAATAAAAAGATGCCAAGCAAGCAGAAGCAGAGCAAAATCTGTCCATATTACAGATTAACATAGCAATGACATTTTGGATTACCTGCAGTCTCATGAAAAAGTAATCAGCCATGCCAACAAATAAGGCATTACCATAATCTAATCTGCTTGTTATCAGAGCCTGGATTATGGTATTTGACCAAACTATCAATAGCCATTTAAATAGTTTTCTCAGGAGCTTCAGAAAGTCAAAGCATTTACCGCACATGGCCCTTATATGATCTTCCATAGAAAGACTGTCATCAGTAATGACACCAAGATTTTTAGCAGATTTATTGGGAGTGGGCATTTCCTAAAGTGAATCTGGCCACTAAGAGGCATCCCAAATCAGATGAGCCCCACGGAATAGCAGAATTGTCAAGCAGCAAGATGCCATCCAGCATGCTATTTTGGCGATTCATTCCCAAAGTTTCCTCTGTATCATCTTGTTTCTCTTCCAGAGATATTATCAGCTGGATATCACCTGCATAAGAGAAGACCTTGAAGCCCCATTTTCCTACAATTTTTGCTAACAGAGAAATGTGCACATTAAAAAGGGTGAGGCTCAAAGAGGAGCCCTGAGGGACTCCATGTTTAGATGTAAAAGAGAGAGCAGGAGCTGCAAGAGCCCAGCTGATCCATCTGTGATCTATTCTTTAAAAAAGAGTCCAACCATTGAAGGACACTCGAATGTAGGCCAAATGTGTGAAGTGTGTTAATCAATTACCAGTGGGAGACAGTTTTGAAAGCTGCAGACAGGTCATGTAGTATCAGGACTGCTGTCTTGACCTGGTATCATCCAGTCCTGTTAACAGCATGGACTCTGTGCTATTATTAGCACAAAAACCAGTCTGAGAGGGATCCAGCAGCTTATTGTTTTCAACAAAATGTATTAGTTGGCTGTTTACTAGTTATTCCAACCGTTTTTGATATGTAGGGAAGGAGAGATATAGGCTGATAGTTGGAGAGAATAGAAACAGTTTTTTTGCCAAGGGAAGTAGTATTGCCTTCTTTCAAATCTCTGGATAAGTCACTTTTGGCAGGGATTGATTAACAACTTGCGTAAAATAAGGACATAATGTATTGGCTAGTCAACAGTAAATAAAATGGGGGCCAGGGTCGAAAGAAGAAACAGATTTAACCACCTCCATCAGCTTTAACCCCTTCGCTGCGGGGTGTTTTCCCCCCTCTGTGCAGGGGGGAGGGGGACCGTGCACGGCACCTCTGTGCTTGTGACGAGCTCAGCTCGTCATGAGGCACAGTGCAGCTGCACTCATGACGAGCAGAGCTCGTCACAATCTCACCCGTTTTGGAACGCTCAGCACAGCGGGGGAAATTATCCCTGCGTGTGAACGTTCCAGCGGTCATGACGAGCTCAGCTCGTCATGAATGCAGCTCAACCGTGCCTCATGACGAGCTCAGCTCGTCATGAGCATGGAAGAGGTTAAAACCTGGAATTCTGAGACTTGTTCAAAAGCTCCTTGATAAGTCTTAGCTCCTGAATGAGCAGTAGCAGTCGGTGGTGGGAGTGCTGCCAGGTGGTGACGTGGGGAGGGGCAGGGTGGGGGGTAGTAAACTATGAAATATGGCAAAATGCAGGTAAGTAACAACAGCGTTGTAATGGAATGAGTTGTAGTGCATTCGATGTAAAGAGATATATTCTAAATGCTTAGTGGATTGGTGTCATTCTGTTTTATAATACAGCTTACTATATTAAACCTGAGTTTATGTTTATAGACTGGTCAGTGCTTAGTATCTCTAGTTTTTGTGGTAGTTTCCCATTTTAACTGTTGTATCATTTTTTCACTGCCTGTTAAAGAAACTTCTTTTTTATAATAAATGCCCTCACTCATTACTGAACGGGGTTGCATACGGCTTAGAGGCATGTCCCAGTGAACCACGTTACCTTAGAACTTTGTTTGTTTTTTATCAAGCTCTAAATTTAACACTGAAGGAAGTGTCTCAAAGCTTTATCTGAGGAGGGTTGCATGGAATTGAATATGTAGGACAAGTTACCATGTCGAAAAGTGTTAAAGGAAACATTAAAAGCTCTGTGCAGAGAAAGAAACCATTGTATGGTACACCTGAGCACATTGAATATCTGGGACTACTTCTCTTGGCAGGATCTTTTTTGTAGATGTATAGATTTTTTTGTTATCTGTGGAGACTCCACAGTTGTAAAGATACTACACATAAAACTTCACTCTTATTTTGTAAGTACCAAAATAATCGTAACCTTACACAAAAGTGTAAGTTTACCTTTGTGAAAAACCCCTGCATGTGTAAGCATGTATGTGTGAGTGAAAGTGAGGAATAGTCACGTAACAGAGAGTGAGTGAGACTGTTTGAGATTAAGGCCCAGATTGACTATTCTGTGACACAAGGCAATGCTGTGCCAAAGTTGCTGTGCTGCCTTGTGTCAAAGGGTTAAATAATAAATACACCATATCTAATATAATTACCCCTTGGCTGGTACACTTTTGGCACTCAATGCACATTCCTAGTACCACAGTGGAAAGAGGCCCATTCCAGTACAAAATCAATGCGTTAAAGTTTTTCCCACTTTGCATGTGTTCTGTAAACTGTGGCACACATGCAAAGTTGGACAAAAAGATAGGAAATTAAAAGAATTCTCCTGGTAACAACTGCCTTGAGGCTGCATAAGATTATGGCTCAACTTCCTGTCTATCAATGTTTGTAGATAGATATTTGTGTCACAACTTATAGCTGATTGCATGGGTTTGTCCATGCACCACCCATCAAGTGCCCCTTTGATACAAAATAATGCAGAGCAGCGCATAGCACAACTTTGCGTTACTTTAGCATACTAGCCAATGCAAGTCTTCAATTGTTGTTATGTTATGGTCATGTGATATGCATTCCTAAAAAACACCAAGGTTTCAGGGGTCATATGATGTCACTTCCTCTGATGGCATTAAGGATAAAGGGTATGCAATGTCACTCCTGCAACCCCAGGCATTTTGGTGAATTGACGCCCATGGAGCTGACTGGGATCATTTGGAAGGAAGAGTTTCTGAAGCATGACCTTTCCAGGCTTGGTGCTCTGGATCCAGGCCATATATAAGTAAAGTCCTGTTCTTTGATGCTTGGGAATAATTTAGTCTTGGTCGCTGTGTACCCTGCATGTTGTTTCATCTAATTCAACAGTAAACACTACATGAAAATCTAGGTCCAGTTATTAATGGGGAATGGGTGTGTTTTCTGAAACCTATCAGATGATTTTTCTTTTCTCTTTAGGAAGGTAATTAATTACATTTTTGCTTCTCAATTGAATTCAGCCATTACGACAGTGCTTATTATTTCCTAAATCTTTACATTGTATTGTTGTTTTTTGTGGTTGCAAATTATCTACAATGTAGACCCTGCCCCTGGCTTGGTGCACAATAAGGAGTAAGGCACCTTCTATGAGTCTATGTTTCTTTTTTAGCTTGAGAGAAGAACAGTGCAATAGGATCAACTTTTGTGGTTCTGTCTAAGACTTCCGTGCACCTACACCCACCATGGCACATCCCTCACTACACCTGTTGCAATAAAGGTTGGCAACTCACCTCAATGGGGGTTGTTCAGCTTTTCATCAGAGTAGTGTATAATTCTGACACCCCTACCGTGTGTCTCGTCCTCCCAAGAACTCGTCACTGGTGATGAGTGTCAGGTTGAATACCTTCATTCTGGCAGTGGTGTTCGGAGAGTGGTAACCACATTAGAACAAGGCAGGGTCGTCTTAACCTGAGTTTCTGGGTTCTCAGGGCAAAATGTAGGTAAATCTTTTTTTCCGACTCTTAAATACAGACTCATACAGAATCGGTATTTCAGAATCGGAAAACAGAATGTAGGTAAAATGTTGGTAAATGTTACCGATTCAGTATCATTCGGAATATCCAATCGGTATTTACCGATTCGGGAAATACCGAATCGGTAAATCACATTCATTCCTATGGGCCTTCAGGCCCATAGGAATGAATGGGATTTACCGATTCTGCATTTTCCGATTCGATAAATACCGATTCGGTAAATACCGAATCGGTAAATTCCGAATCGGCAGTTTGAAAATTGACATGTGAGCCTGCTAACCAATCAAGGACACCCTGCACACCCCACAACCAAGGCCCAGAGTAACCAACCAATCAGAATGAAGCACCCCTCCCCAGAACCTGGCAGTGGCCACACCCATGCAGGTGCAGAGCACCTGAACAAACAAAAGAGCAGAGGTGAGAGGAGCTGACTATCCAGAGCAAAGCTATTCAACAGAATGGAGTCTCAGGAAGGGCAAAAGGATGGTGGAGAGCGCAAAAGGAAAATTAAGTTCAGCCCAGCAGAACTGCAGGTGCTTGTGGAAGAAATTGTGAGTCACAACACCCAAATTTTTGGCAAACAGTCTCTGCATGTTGCAGAGTCTGTTAAGAGAAACATATGGCTTGGCATACAGGCAAAGGTCAATGCCATTGGGGAGACGCACAGGGAGATTGACGACATAATGAAACGATGGTACGACCTGCGCATCATGACCAAGAAGAACATTGCTGCCCAAACAAAGGAGGCTGGTGTGACAGGAGGTGGTAGAAACAAAGCACCAAAACTGACTGAGCTGGAGGAGCTCGTGGAATCAACCCTGGAGCCAGAATGCATCCATGGGATAGTTGACTTGGACAGTTCAGCAAGAGCAACAAAGAAACAAGATAAGATGCTTGGACCCTAATCCACACCCATTACCCTGAACCCGTTCCCCACTGTGTATAATCATTACACTCCTGAACAGCTTTTGATGGGGGCCAGCAATGCATCATGGGAGATGTAGTCATAGTTACATACATGCAATGCATACACCATACAATTCAGCAAGGCATGCCACACACATCTCCAAGCACACAATGTACACTAGGCAAATGTGTGTAAACAATTTATTTAAAAACTACACACAGGTGAACAACACCATTGACCCTATGTCCATATGTTTTCACAGGAGAGTCCTCACACAGTACAGCACCAGCAAGGGAGGAGAGGGCACCAGCAACTAAAAGAAAAGAAAAAGAGAAACAAAGCGCAGGTCATAGCGCTGTAGAAGGAGGCAATAGCACATCACAGGAAGCCTCAACACCTGAGCGAGCCACAACACCTGTGCCGCAATCCGCTCTATTGTTTGGAACCCCTGAGTTGGAACCCACACCGCTTACACCAACACCAACGTCCAGGTCGTCCATGCAGGGAAGGGCAAGTAGGCCTGATGTGCCCCCTCTGAGGATCCTAGAAACCTCAGATGAGAAGGATGAAGAGGGCGAAATTCAAACCATTGCACCTGTGGCTGACAAGGCCAGGCCGCAGAGTACAGCAGGTGTTGCGTGGACCAGTGTCCTTGGCAGGAGGGCACGTGAGGGTGGCGAGGGGCAGGAAGGAGAGAGAGTCTTCTGTGGCCTGATGGACCCTTCTGTCTCCTCCACACCCGTGTCACCTCCAGTGCCTGTTTGAGTGGTGAGCATCTGCTCCATCACAGAGGTCACTCTTCCCATGCCCCATGTCAAGTCTATGCAGCAGTGCACTATTGCATCCTGCATGTTTATTGAGCAGCGGCACAGTAGCGATGTTGTTGTTGCAAATCGGTTAAGTGCCTTGGACTGCTGCCGCATACACTGCCGCTTCCTGTGACGCTCTATATGGTCCCTGTCCAACTTATCAGACAGTACACCCATGATTGTTGAGATGTCTGACATCCCCTTGGCAATTGCCTCCAAGCTACCAGCAATGTTGCCTATTCCCTTGTCTATGTGTGATAGTTTGTAGTTTATGCTGTGCACCTGCCTGTGCACGGCCAACATTGCCTTAGCCTACATGTGCTGTACTTTCACCATTGCGGCCTCCAGGCCACAGAAGAGGCTCTTTCCTTCCTGCCCCTCGCCACCCTCACGTGCCCTCCTGCAAAGGACACTGGTCCGCGCAGCGCCCGCTGTACTCTGCGGCCTGGCCTTGTCAGCCACAGAAGCAAATTGTGACTGGGGTTGGCACCTGCTCCATGTATCTTCACATTAGTGATGTGCAAGTAAGTGGTGATGTATCGCACACGGTATCCTTCTTCGAGATATTTGAATCACTGAGGCTCAGTCAGATGCTCTCAATGCTACTGTGGGTATTTGCATAAAAACGATGGCTCCGATAAGAACTTAGGGAATGACACATCACTGCATGCTGAAAGGCAGCTAAAAGATGAAGAAAGGAAGCCTCAGGTCTCCAGTGACAGGCAGAAACCAATGTGTGGGTCACAGAGCTCCTGTGCAAATAAGACCTACGGCCAAAGATGGCTCCAGAAAAAATTATAGAATTGTAGCCTGGGGATATAAAGCCAAATCAAGATGTTTTGATAATCTCCCTCCTTGTGTAACACTCGCCGTCTTGTAGCGAAGGGATGGCTTATCGAAAGTGCACCCTGTCTTGATCCTAAACCAGACATCCCCATGGAACAATGGTGAATGATTAAAATATTGGATTAAAAATATTGTGTCAAAAATATTGTGACTACCAAAATATCATGGAATAGAATATCTAGTCTGAGAATATCATTTTTTGAAATATTGTTGTATTTATTACTGTTCACTTTAAAATAATTGTAATCAATATTGTTTTGTTATTAATGTAATGTATTAGTCAGAATATTAATTTTAACTGATAATATTGTTAGTATATTTGTTACTAGTTTTTTAAGATATCATTTGCAATTTAAAATGGGTAATAAGTTTAAATTAAATTAAAGATTTAATTGATTATTGATTGTGTAAATTGTTTATTAGGTTTATATGTTTAAGTTTGTTAATTTTCATTTTCAAATGTATTTTAGCAGTTGGATTTGTGGGGAACAGGGTGGGAAGGTAATTAAATTAAATTTAATTAGGTATTTTAATTGTTATTTTATGTATTCACCATTAACTTGTACATTATAATCAAGATTTTGTTTTTATATTTTTGATAGCATTATGTATTTTTGTAGTGGGTTGTTGCAGTTGTAGGGGACTAAGGAGGAAAGTAATTTTAATTATATTTGTGGTAATCAATTGCCAATTTTTATTAACATTTTTATTGATAATTATTGATGTATATTTTTCAATATTTATTTATTTGAATTGTTTTTTATTTGATTCATGTATTAATTTAGTGTTACATTTTTCAATATTAATATTTGTAAAATGTAAGTTTTTATGCTTGTATTCCCTTTGTTTATATTTAAGTAACATTTTCATTTCAATTGTTTTATTTAATTTGGGGGTGGGAGTTTCTTGGTGTGGGAGGAAAGAAGAGAACTTAATTGTATTATATTTTATTTTTGTATAATTATATATATTTTTGATTTTAAGCTTATATTATATGTATCTATTATATAAAATTTGATATGAACATTTAGGGGATGATTACAACACAGCCCATAAAGGCTCTGACCTGCGGTCGGTGCCTTTAGGGCCACATCGTAATTAACTGGTCGGTTTACTTTCCGACCACCTCATTATGTTGGAGGTGGTGGGAAAGGATACCAGCTGGTGATTCCGGCTGGCTTACGAAGGGCTCAGAGAGCCCGCCCACCAGTCAGAAGCCGGCACGTAATCTCAAGTGCAGATCTTTAAGCCCCTGAGATTGCGATCATGGGTTCCACGCAGGTCTGTTTGACATGGAAACCATGTCAGAAAGCGTGTTTGGGGGCCCTGAGTAGTGCTCCCTTTGGTGCACGCTGACCCCCCTGTTTATCCCTACACCTTGTGCCAGGCACCCTGTTGTGCCTGCCACGGCTGCAGGGATGAACTGCACCTCCTTTTCCTCAATTGGAGCTTGTGTTACGGCTGATTTACGGCCGTAACACGAGCTCCCATTGAGGAAATGGACCATGAGCCTAAACTGTGTTCGGTTGCATTGAAATCAGTCGGTCGGGATCGCCGGCCTGGTGTAAGTTGGTCCCATGACCGAGTCGGGGTCGGGCAGAAGTGATTCTACCCACCATCATAATAGGCCCCTTATTGTTGATAGGCATTTGAATGTTTTCAAGAACAAAATTATGACTTGGAAAGGTATAGACAGTTCTTATGAAGTTCAACACTGTTGCTAAGACTGGGGTACGATTAGTAAATCTAACCTTTCCGAAGTCAAACACTTTGCCTACTGCTGCTTAGACAGGAATGGATTTAGTAAATCTAACTCTTCTGAAGTCCATCACCTTCCCTACTGTTGCTTAGACTGGAGTGGGAATTCTAAATTTAACTACTCCAAAGTCAAACAGTTTTCCTACTGTTGGTTAATCTAAAGTGGGAATAGTAAATATAACACCTCTGAAGACCAATACCTTCTCTACTGTAACATAAATCAGAGCGTGATTAATAAATTAAACCCCTCTTTTCCCACCACCAGTTTTCCAAATTTTGCTTAGAGTGGATTTATACTATTTTTAATATTTGATATTCTTTTTAATGTTATTGTTTTATTATTTTGTTGTGTTAAATGTTTATATTATTTTTTGAAAAATGTTTGGCATCATTATTTTTATATTTATTATATTATTTTAATATTTTGTATTTACGTATCCATTTTTAAATTTGTGTTTTGTTTCCTTCAGTATACATTTTTTTTTAATTGTAATTATTTTAATTATATAGGTACATTATTTCTATATTTAGTGTACAGTATTAACACCTTAACTGCAGCGGCAATTCCGCTGCAGTGCTGCACGTTTCATTGAGTGGGCGGGGCCGCTTCAGCCAAAGGACTTGCGCAGCACTACGGAGGTAGTGCTCGCGACAGCCGTTGGCCCACGGGCGCAACGAAAGGTTAAACAAAACTATGTTTATATGTTTCATATTTAAATTATGTCACATATTTTTGTTAGTTGTATGTATGTATGTATGTATGCGGCCACGCTTGACAAAATCCCACAATGTCTAAGGATAGAAGATAGTAGATCATTTTAGGTTTGGAAGAAGAATGGGGGAGAAGAGGAAGATTTTGGTTCACCTTATTCATGGAACACAACCAGCCACTTGTCCTAGGTTGCAGAACAAATAAGATAAGAAAAAGCACGTTGCTAAGTCCCTACTGTTTTGTTAGGCCAAAGAGCTCACAAATATTACTCGCTGGTATGCGGCACTCCCAGAGATTTCTGGAACATTCCGACCTCCGTGGTTGGCAAGGATGAGAAAACATCGCATCTCCTTGGTGCAGGACTAGGACACAGGTACCTGGGTTGAATAATAAATAAAGCTCCCTGAAACATTAAAAAGGATATTGCCAGTCACCCGGCCTGCTCCCTCCTACCTCTCTGTGCCTCTGTATTTATACACAAACTGGAATGGCGTGGTGCAGAATGTTGCAGTATGCGCAGTCATTTGCCTTAGTACGCATTGAATTGGCTCTAATAAGGTACGGTTACATGTCGCGTCATACCGGAATATCTCTAACTCTGAAGGAGACGTGGGGGCCATTTCACACCCGCCTTCATTGCATTAAATCAGAATTATTGCAGATGAAATTGTCTGAGAATGTAATCTCCGCGCCAAGGCATCCATTCCACTCTCCACACAAGGATTCTCTTTCTCATGCAGGACATTACCATACCCAAGGGCACCCTGTCAGCCCTGGGCAGGTGCAGTGCCATTCTAACAAGACAAAGTGTCCACTTAGGCAGTGGAGCGGCCGCCTGCCAATCTCTGTGCCAACGTTTGCCTCTCCTGGATACCCGAGGTGTAGCCTCTGCTGAATATTTTATTTTTTTCATTCCGAGATCAAGAACGCCTTGCTCTGACTTTCTTTCTCAGAAGATTGTTCATATTTTTATGGCTCTGTGGAGCACACTGCGGGGCCTGCAATGCAATATAAAGATGGATCTCACCCGAGGGGCCTTATTCTCATAAACAAAGAGAAGTGAAGGGCGGCGTGGCTCCCAGCCAAAACCTAAGAGTCACATCCATCATGAGCTTTTATCAGGCACATTATAACTTTTAGTTCACTCTGTCTGAGTGAACTTCTTTTAGTAAGTTAGTTACATGCAGCAACTGGAAGAAAAGCAGCAACTGGCGGGGCCTTGGAATATGAAGGGAGTGTGGCAGGGAATCAGACAATTCAGTAAGCAGAGATATTGTCATATTGCCATGACATAATGTCAGAACCTGTTCATGGGCCTAGAGTCTAGCAGGAGTTTATTGGGTACAACCCTGGGGTTGGGGTCTTTTACCATTGACTTTGTGGGGGCGGACTTAATATGGGTTTGCAAACATGGCGCAAGTGCATTCTTTCTGCTCTAGAATCTCAGGGCAGTTAGGGCGAACAATCAAAACGTCTCAAGGAGATAGAGATTCAGAACTCTCATAGTTATACAACTGACACTAAGTCCCTCTTTACAATGTCGGGCGGAGGCAGCACCATTGCGGGAAAAGAAGCGCCAGACCATAGGTCAGTAGTTCA
This sequence comes from Lissotriton vulgaris, assembly GCF_964263255.1. Lineage (NCBI taxonomy): Eukaryota > Metazoa > Chordata > Amphibia > Caudata > Salamandridae > Lissotriton > Lissotriton vulgaris. Next base: position 877,408,093 of record NC_141695.1, on the reverse strand, counting down.
GACACCCTAATTTGGATGTGACCTCACATAGTGCGGTTGGAAACATCCATTTTCTAATCAGGGCTTGTGTGACGGGCTGAAAATGCCTCTTTCGAGGCCCTGTAGAGATACAATTTGTTGAATAACGTACGCAAAATACCAACATTGCATAAATAAATGCAATCTTCAGTTTGAACACTGTCAATTTTCCATCATTATTTACTTTCAATTGGTGTAAACAATTTTGTGGTGCATGTTTGTATGATGCAATACAGAACTGATTTTGTACATTAGTTTCATTGCAACTCGGACCTCTCTCTTTTCGTACTGGGCTGAAAATGCCAGCAGCACAAGCTCCCATTGAAAAATGGAAGTTTGTAAACATCCCTGCACCTTGTGGCAGGCACCTTTTGCTGCCTGCCACACGGTACAGGGATGTTGATGGGGCACCTATGCCCAAATGCAGAAGACCAGGGGGGGAATGGGGCCCTGCTAGGGGCCCCCAAAGTCAGTTTCTGACAGCCAATTCATGTTGGAAAGGCCGTCATAGATCGGCTGTCGGAAACCGACATTATAATCCCAACACCAGAAACGCCATCCTTAAGAGATTATAAAGTTTCTGACCGAGCCCATCGGAAAGTGTTGGTCAGTCCCTCCAACTGCTGCCTCTGACCACATGCATCTTAATGCATGGGTGGGACCGCAGCAGCAGATGGTGGCCGAACCACACCCGGCACGCACTGCGATGAATGAGCCATCAGTTGCAGTCGGACCACTATTGTAATTAGGCCCAATAAGTTCTGCCCAGTCTATTGCTTTTCTTTGTAGAAGGAGAAGCCCTTTAATCACACACCAAAACATAATACTGCACATAAGTAATGTTAATCACCTACACCGATTGAATGGGGTCCCATACACACACAAGTATTCAAGAGCAAATCTGGCACAGACGCAAGCTTGTGGTGCAAGCAGCTTCCCTGGTTCTGTGATCTACAGGACAGCCATCGTATGTCGCATTACTAAGATTCATGATGGTGAATCAGTCCCATCGGGTTAAATAACCCACTTGAAGTTTAGCAGAGGGAGACACTTCCAATGTTCATGCTCATGTTGCTCAAGTTCCATGGTGGATCGAGTGCTTGGAGCACATGTGTGTACAGCAGCTGCTAATAGGAGCAGGGGCAAGTGGTCCTGCTTGCAGCTAGGCTGTAGACTCACCTCCTCAGATTCTTGGTGTTGATGTTGCTTCAGTACAGTGGCTCTGGGAGGGAGCAGCACAGGTTCGGCACCAAACGAAGGTCCCTTCTCTGATAGGAATCCTCCCATTGGGGTAGTCTTATATCTATAGTTAGAAGGCTCAATGACATGGCAAAGTCAACATCATTTCTCTGTCCTCTGGCAGATGACAGGTATGTCATGGTCATGCTGGCTGACATGTACTCACTCTTGAAATAGTTTGGATCACTTGCTTCGCAGAGGTAACTCGTAATGAGGTTGAGAGAGGCTCTCAAGACTTGGGTGGGCACCAGTTGCACTCCCCAGTTCAGAAAAATTGTTTTGACTGCCTCGCAATTCAGACACAGCGGCTGAGCCTTGTCTCTTTGAATAGTCTCTTCCTGCAGCGTTATGTACTCCTGTCTCACTTTTACCAGGTCAGGCCACAGGCAGACCCACAGCTCTCAAGCAAGATGCACTAACTTCCAGTGATCAAATCAACCCTCTAGGACATGAGCCTTGGATCTGGGCAGTCACTTACGTACTCTGCACAGCACTTCCTACCTTGGTCAGTGAAGAACTTGGAACTGAAATGAATTGGGAGGTGACCTGGTGGCAAGACTGACCACATTCACATTGCACTTTTTGCATGATGTGGGAAGAGGCTCAAACAGACCAGCTATGTTAATGTCCACCTGCTTAATGGTACACCTACTACATATACTGGCTATTATATGCATTACACAAGCATCATTTGGGTAACTTTTGTAATTTTGTGTTATTCTCTTGCTAGGCAAAGTTCTCAAAAAGTATGCTATTACACCACAGCATGAATGTGCCATTTGTGGTAAAAACATTACATCAAATCCATGAGAACAATGTGAATGACAGAATATGAGTGGATGTTGTTCACAGTGCTTTTGTTTTGTTTCATCTTTGTTTTGTGTGAAATACATCAGTGGATGTGAGGATGAATGCCAAGCTAAAATACAGTGCCAAATTAGAATTTTTCATATTAACGCACAATTTCCTGTAATCTTTCCCAAATGGAGCGTAAGTATGTAAAAGCAAATTAGACATTTTTTCACAGCCCTAGTAAAGGTACCAGTGGTTCAGCCATCTTATTTCCTAACTTACCACCCAATTGTCCAGTGGAACAGGTTCTCTCTGAGTCCCAGCAGGTCCCTGACAAGTAAAACAAAGGTTCCAACATGTCCTGGCTCTTTTTTATGCCCAAGTGTCCTGCTCATGGAAGTTAACGAGCCTGTGAAGGCAGGAAATCCCTGTGCGCTAGAGGAACCACTAGGCTCTTGCTAGCCCTGGGCTCATGATTCGTGAGCTAGCTATAAAGCAGTCCATCCTACCAGCCTTAATGTTTCCTAGCCTAGCCATTACCTTGCTGTAATTGGAACAGAGTGGAATAGTCTGGGTCCTACTTTTACATACACTTTCCAGACAGGTCTTATCCCACAACCAATGCATATGAACCAGTTCCCTTTCATAGTCCATTTTTAGATCTTGCCTACAGACAGCCTTTTTATTTGGCATCCCATGTGGACACACATATACCCACAGAGAAATATGGAAAAACATTGGCAAATGTAGAGACGGCGGTGGTTGCTGACATTTGGTCAACTAACGGAGTTTACATGGTGCTTGAACAGCTCTTTCACTCCTTCACATCAGGTGCCCCTGCATCATTTGTCCCCTGCAGGCAATGCAATGAAATGTGATATTTTCTCCTATCCTGTCCTCTCCTACAATGTTTTCTCTCCTATTATATGCTCATGTTTATTTGTACCTCTAAATTACCCCAGCTACTCTCTTTTTGTGGTCACAAAGCCTTCTCATTCCATGAACCCCCTCATGTAAGTCCCACCTCATCTCAAACTCTCTCTCTTCTTGAGAGGTCTCTTTCCTGTGATCCCATCCCCCAAATGAGTGCTTTACAATTGAGCACTATTCCACCTTCAATCTTTGCCATCATATCCCTTAACCTCAGGTGCTCTCTTCTATCCTGTTTTCCTCACTCTTTGTGCCATTCTCTCTTGCCTTGTAGGACTGCCATGAATATGGCCATCCTTTTTACCAGACTATTATCCTTCTTTTTGTGGAAAACTCTCTAAAAACACGGAAAGAGATTCTAATATTGCTTCTTGCTCCTTACTCTTATTTAAGCAAGACCAACTTGGTTTTTGCCAATGAATGCGTGTTCCTTCTGGAGCACAGCAACATTCTTTGTTGAAGGTAATGGCTGTCATTGGAGGTATTGACAAGCCTATCATCAACTGAGGCACCCAGAACAAGAGCAAAATTAAGTGCGAAAACGCTGCACCTGGCAGTCATCAGCCTTTTGAAGTATCACTCAGGGGATCGATAAAAGGTGCAGGCCCTGCCTAGAACATTGCCTCTCCCTAACAACAGAATACTGGTGGATCAACTCCCCTTTCCCACTATCAACGCAAAAGGCAGTGCTCAGGAAGAAATAATCATCAGGCCCCTTGCTGAAAGGTCACACTCAAATAAATGAAGCTACCCTGTCTCCAACCTCACACAATTCATTGTTTGAGGTTAGACACTGTAACTAATGAAAGCAAGAAATATATTTCTGCTATCCTGGGAGACTTCAACTTCCAACCTGTGTTCTGTTTTACCAGGATATTCAAAATGGATCTGCCTGAGCTCTCCAGCCACACAATTACACATCCAATGGAGTCCTGCTACCAGTCACCAATCATACAGCTTACAGATGCCACATACACACAGGGGGGTGTTAGTGCAGGGTCTGAACAATACATTCAAGCAGAACTTTAGACGAGTGAGGCCTATGGGCACCACATTTATTGATAAATAGAAACAAAGATCTGGTAGGGACTATGATTCAGAAAAGTGATAAACTGCCAACACCACTTAATGTTTATGTACAGGACATGAAACACACAAAAAGGTGATGAGAGGCTGCTTGCAATAAGTCTAACCACTGGCAATCGCTCTGGGTAGCACTCCAACTCACCATTCTTTTGCTCACCATGCCACCTCAGTTTGGACCCAGACATATGCAAATCAGTCTTGACTCTGTTCCTCAAACTAACAGTCCAGCCCAAACTGCCAAGCCAGGTCCTCCCTGAACTGGAACACAAGTCAAGAACAGGCCATAAACAGCAGTCCCATATGAAAAGAGATGATTCATTGTGCTCCTCTCAATACCAGAGAGCTTGGCAGTGGGTATCAGAACCATGATGCAAAGCCTAGGACTCAGAGTGCATTCATGATTGTCTTGTATTCTGGGCCAAATGAAATATCAGGATACCAGATAATACACAGCTAGGATCACTGAAGGTAAGGGTGAAATCATGGAATACCATTCCCACCCCACAAAAATAACACTCAAAATAGGAACCTTCAAAGGTTTGTACGATAGAGGAAGGTCATTACTCAAAATGATGCTCACTTTGGAATGCTAACCTGTGCACACCTTGATTCCACAGTAAAGCATACTGAAGACAGTAGGAATATATTTAAGTCTTAAGGCACTAAGACATCAAAATCACAAACGCAAATGGTTGCAAACACATATGGGAATCTGTCTTTAAAGAAGATACTTTTTTTAAAAACAAATCTTCAACTAAAATAAAATAACACAACTGTATGCTGTTACTAAAATATGGCACTCGGGTAGTTCCCAGGTCCATGTGTGACTAGGTAATTCAGTCACCTCAACACAGCTCTCACATTACAGGTCTCTCTGTACAATCTCTTACACACTACTCCTATGAAGGTGCATCTCCAGTTTTTTCTCAATCACCTGAGAAAGAGTACTCCCCCTGTGCGGAACAGGTATCCCAATTCATGAATCTTCTCCACAGAATATCTTAGGCACCACCTCTCTCTCTCCACTGGTCAATTTGTAGGCCATGTGAGATGGTCAAACATAGGGGTGCGTGTTGGCATGTGCTCATGGGGGCGACTGGAGGATCAGTATTTCCTGAAACAGAGTGATGTCCAGTAGAATATTCATGGTGTGGGGGCTAATCTGCATGAGATTGCAGGCTCACTTAAAGGACCCTCCTTCGGGTGATGGACAGACAGCAGGTGATTGACAGACAGACTAGTGAGTGGATAATATTATGAAATGCTACCAAGATATGACAAAGATACACCAAAAATATCTAAGAACTTTTAGGGATGGAAGTGCAAGACACCACAACTTGACCATGAAGATGATTGAGTTGACAGTCAAAAAATGCCATTATCAATCATCATGGCCAAAGCTTGCAGGAAATGATGCACAGACACCTGCACCTCCTGTTCTACCTCTACCACTTGCATCACCTTCACCACCTCCAACACCTGCATAACACGCACAACCACCCAGAACAGAAGCACAGTCTCAAGCATTTTCGCCACCAGCATTGCATAAGCGGAATGGTAGGAGAAAGCCCCTGCAATAACTAGGGGCCACATGTGCAAAGCATTTTTGCGGTTGGAAATGTCTGATCAGGCCGTTTCTGACCACTAAAATGTTTTTACAAATGTACAAAACGTAAATTACGATTTGGTAATATGCTACCGAATCGCACTTTGTGTCTGTGATTGGTAGTTGGAAGGGGCATGTTTAGGGTGTCCCTTCCAAATACCGTTTCGCATTGGTATGTATGTATATTTTGTGACCGAAATGCGGTTGCAAAATATTCATTTTTATACCCATTCCCAAATGGGAAGGGGTCTTTAAGGGACCCCTTCACATTTGAGAATGGTTGACACAAATATTTTTTAATAGCAGGCAGTGGTCCCACAAATCCTGCCTGCTCTTAAACAATGAAAAGGAAGCATTTCATTTTTTGAAACAAACTGCATTTCAAAAAACATAAGATTGCTTTATTTAAAAGCAATCACAGACATGGTGATTTGTGTCATTCCCAATGGGCTGCAAACTGAAACCTTCTTTATTAATATTCATGGAGTTGGTCTATTTGAGACCCACTAGGAATCGCACAAAATGTAAAGACACTTTATTATATTAGTGGTTGTGATTACCAAATAGCAAATTGAAAAAAAGTGCTATTTGGTAATTGCAAGCACTAATGTTAATACATATGTCCCTTTATTCAGTTTACTTCTTGAATACATTCACTGTCATCATTTTTGCTTAGTAAAAATATTTATATTTTTTACAAAAGAAACCTGTGACAACTTTTTATCTGAGTCGGTTGTTGCAATTACCATGTAGAAATGTTGTCTTTTTTGCTCTTTTTTAAAGTATAAGGCATTTTAAAATTGGATTGCAATAAGGAAAGCATCTTCTAAATTACCTAACATTTCCATTCAATAGGATCTGTGTATGCTAGAAAGAGATAGATTTTTGTTTCAGTTAGAAAAAATCTATCTATCTATCTTTATATTTACATACTTACCTGGAGGGGATTTGTTCATGGATTCTGCGCATCTGCCAGTGGCGCTTTAAGAGGCCCCGTTCCTGCAAGTGGCCGGAGTAGTGCTGGCATCAGCTGTTTCAGCTTGAACTGCTTTTCCGAGGGATCAGATCAACTCCTGCCCGCCCTGGGTGCAGGCTGAGCAAGGGCTTCTACCAGTGGTGGCTCGTGACTACACGAGTATTCGAGTGCACTGTCTTGTTGTCTCAGAGCCCGGCAAAATTCCTGCGCCCAAGGTTGGAACGTAAAGGGGTCCCAAGGGAACCTAACATCGTACCTGGATGTCCCGTTCTTATACATCGCTCCTTTTACCTGCTACTTTTCCCCACGCAACATCGAGCCAGAAACACTGATTTCTGGGTTATGAAGTCCACTATGGATGGCAGTGGCAGTGTGACCATGTGACTATGGGTCAGTAACTTTTCCTCCAATGAGGTCGTTGCAAGACATACAAAGGTGGGGGCGAAGCTACATTCAAGGAACAGCCGCATCTGAGGAAGGCCATTTTGGCTGAAATGCATTATGCACATGCTGTTTTTATTAACGGTTTCCTGTTTTTTCCACGAAGTGGCCTCTTCTCCTTACTTTCCTGGAGGGGATTTGTTTATATATATTGTGGAGCTGGATGTTCTGTATATATATATATATATATATATATATATATATATATATATATAGTAGGTAGTTATAGTTAGGACCTAGTTTCCATAGGAAATCCGCAACATTCGATTGTGAAGAACTTTGGCGCCGGTTGTTGAATCTTCGTGAATTTCTCAAAGAAGATGGCCCGCTCCGCTCCTTCCCTGAAAGTCTCGGAAGATTTGTCAAGCGGGGGCCGAGAAAAAAGGGGGGTCACAAAACGTGTTTTCCCCATGTTAATTTCAATAGGATGATTAGACACGGCTACAGCCCGAACCGCTGAACGGAATTACACCAAATTTGGGAAAACTGTAGGGTCTGGTATGCAGATCATGTTTTTGGTTAGATTGTGTAAATCCCTCCAGTAGTTCCTGAGAAAATCAAAAGAAAAATATATATATATCTGGGCGAAGCCTAACCACACATCTCATCGTGAGATCTGATTGGCTGTCAGCACTTCATCCAAGAAGTGTTGGCAGCCATCTTGGGACCAATATACATGATAGCACCTCATTAAAAAGCATTGCAGTTAATAGAAGGTTTTAGGACTTTAGTTACATTATAAATCATTTGTTGATGGTACCATACTCATTTTAGGAATTGTGGTGTGTTCTAAGGTTATTTTACCATGTGAAAAAGCCTTCTGCTGGGATATCATGAATCATGTTTGAAAGAAAACTATTATCTCATACTTTTCCCACAGTAGTTTGGAAAGGGATCTATAAGCTAAACTGAAAGCATATTTTCTGTAAATTCACATTATCTTTCTCAGTCATGTGAGAATGAAGTCGGGCATTCTAACTAAAACATGTACATCCAACAAGGACAGAGACTGTCAGTTGATTCCTTTGTGTTCTACTGCAGCTTCCCAGAGTGTTCTAAAGAACAACTAGAGCGCTAACAGTCCTACCTATTAGAAAGGTATGGCACACCTGAAGCCATCGTGATTGGAATAAAGTGGTAACTCTTAAAACTTTTAATTTAAAAAGGAACAAAATGAGGGGGTATATTTTGCCATAGAAAGTATGATGAGTGCTGCAGAAAGAAAAATTAGAGCACATTTTGAGTGACTTCTCAAATCCTCTTCTATTTCATGAAAAAATTCTGACATGTAGTCTCCCAAGATGGCCACCAGAGACAAAAGAGCCCAAATGTAGCCCAAATATCAGCCAGATGTAGCCCAAGAATAGCCCAATGACAGAATGTCCCAGAGTGTTCTAATGAATAACTAGAGCCCTAAAAGTCTTACTTATGACAAAAGTATGGCACACCAAAAGCCATCTTGATTGGAATGAAGTGGTAAGTCTGAAAACATTTAATTTAAAAAGGAACAAAATGAGGGGGTTCATTTTGCCATAGAAAGTATGATTAGTGCTTCAGAAAGAAAAATTAGGGCACATTTTGAGTGACTTCTCAAATCCTCTTCTATTTCATTAAAAAAAATCTGACATGCAGACTGAAACATGCACTTTCAATACCGACAGCAGACTTCCCTGGTGAGCAGTAGCTTTACTACAGTGATCTAATAAGCAACTAGCGTGCTAACATTCTGAATTCATGGCAAATGTGTGTCATATTTGAATGCCTTCTTGATGGAATCAAAGTAGAAAACTGAAAGTATTTCCTACTGAGGGGACTGTAGTAAAGGAGGAAATTAGGAAACTTCATAACAAATAAGTCTCCCAAGATGGCCACCAGAGACAAAAGAGCCCAAATGTAGCACAAATATCCCCCAGATGTAGCCCAAGTATAGTCCAATGACAGAATGTCCCAGAGTGTTCTAAAGAACAACTAGAGCGCTAACAGTCTTCCTTATGACAAAAGAATGGCACACCTGAAGTCATCTTGATTGGAATAAAGTGGTAACACTTAAAACATTTAATTTGCAAAGGAACAAAATGAGGGGTTCATTTTGCTATAGAAATTATGATTAGTGCTTAAGAAAGAAAAATGAGGGCACATTTTGGCTTCTCAAATCTTCTTCTATTTCATTAAAAAAAAGTCTGACATGCAGACTGAAACATGCTCTTTGAATACCAGCAGCAGACTTCCCTGGTGAGCTGTAGCTTTACTACAGTGATCTAATGAGCAACTAGAGTGCTAACATTCAAAATTTATGGCAAATGTGTGACACATCTGAATGCCTTCTTGATGGAACCAAAGTAAACAAGCATTGAAAATGCAATAGAGCTCGCCCTCGTTTAAGTTAAAGCCATTTGTTTGTAATGAAGTGGCTTTTGAGCTTTGCTTTTATTAGTGTTTTTTAAACTTTAATGTAAACAACATGCATATGTATGCATGTATGTATATGTATGCATGCATTTATATTTGTATTTATATAGATATGCAGATTATATATGTTTATATATGTATGTATATATACATATTTATACACACATACATATATATAAATGCATATGCATATATATCAATTTTACCCACACAATTCGAGCAGACTTGAGTAATTTATAGCATCCTCAAAGCCAGTCTTTAAAAAATTCCAAAGTATAGGACATGATAATCCAAATCCAAATGTTTCTCAAGAAAAGTCATTTTCAATCGTTCCGAATATCGGTGTTTGGGCAGATATGACCCACGGACACGGTTTATGACTTTTCTTGAGAAACATTTGGATTTGGATTATCATGTCCTATACTTTGGAATTTTTGAAAGACTGACTTTGAGGATGCTATAAATTACTGAAGTCCATGGAAGCTGCTGGGAACCTCCCCAGCAACACCCATTGCACGCCCCTTTAACACAGGACACTGCGTTAAAAGGACTGATATTTATCAGGCAGGATTACGCCACAAAAAGTGGCTTAGTCCGGCCTGATAAATATCACTCAGTCTGCTGCGCCACCAGAACGTCACAAAAAGTGACGTTCCGGAGGTGCAAGGGGCTCGTAAATAAGGCCCCATAGGTTTCACACTGGTTATAGTTAGGAATTAGCATTTAAAAAACCTTTGAAATTCACTGAAAAAAACTAAGGTTTCACACCAGTTATAGTTAGCTGGACATTTTACTCATACAAAACCATTGAAATTCCCCTGTAATAGTTAGTTTTACTCACTATAACTCGCCCGCCCACAATCCACTGCTGATGATGTCACATATTACATCATTCATGACATGGTCAGTGACATCACTGATGACATCACTGATGACCTCTCAAATGACATCACTGATGACATCACTGATTACATCATCCAGTGAATGTGGTTTGCTTTGATATTTAAATTTGTATTATAAATACACTACTTTGCATTGAAGAATGAGTGGATATATAAATATAAATGTGTGGATGGTGGATTTAGTAACAGTGTCATTGATTGTTTCCTTGACTAATTTGTAGAGTCTCACTATATATAATGTGTAGTTACTAAACTGTGTGAAAGTCTTTATTGCTTTGTCTTAATTGCTATGTTAAAGACTATATTTGTTATTGGTTTCTTAACTGAGTATTTGTATGGGTAAATTAACGTCTATGTGGTTTGGTGGGGGGTGTGTGATTGCCAAAAAATGTGTATATATATATATATTCCTGGATTCCGTTACTCATCCAATCTTCGAACAAACGGAACGGACCACTGAAATGTGCTTTCTCAGATGTTTATTTCAAGGTGCAAGTCTCGCCACATCGCGTTTCAGCCCACCACATGCCTTGACGAGCATATAGTGGAGTTGCATATAGTGTATTAGTGTAGATTGGAATGACATAGAATGGAGTGTTGTACAATGGAGTGGCATACAATGGAATAGTGTATTGTGGAATAGTGTACAGTGGAGTGGCATACAGTGGAGTGGTGTAGCCTAAAGTGGCATACAGTAGAGTGGGGTTCAGTGCAATAACATACAGTGGGGTGGAGAACAATGGATTAGCATTGAATGGAATAGCGTAGAATTAAGTGGCATAGAGTGGAGTGCCATACACTGGAGTGGCGCAAGGTGTAGAAGCATATAGTGGAGTGGCATATAGTAGAATAGTGTACAGTGAAGTTTTGTAGAGGGGAGTGGCATACAGTGGAATAGAGTAGGGTGGAGTGGCATACAGTGAAATGGTGTGGAGGGGAATAGCGTATAGTGGAGTAGCATCCAGTGGAGTGGCGTACAGTGGAGTTAGGTAGACTGGAATTGCATAGAGTGGAGGTGTGTTAAGTGTAATAGCATTTAGTGTAATTAGTGGCGGACAGTGGAAAGTTATAGAGTGGAGTGACATAGAGTAGAATAGTGTATATTGGAGTGGCATACAGTGAAGTGGATTTGAGTGGAGTTGCAAATGGTAGAGTGGTATACATTGGAGTGGCACATACTGGATACAATATATATAGTACAATAGTCTATGGAAAATGCATTGGTGGGAAAATGCCCCCATTTTATCTTTGCACCCCATGAACGATTCACCACAACAATTTACATCATCACAAAATGTAGAAAATGCTATAGGTCTGGAAAGTTTTGTGGTGATTCGTCAAACAGGTGGAAAGTTCTTAGGGAGCAAAAATATAAGAAATTCCTAACTCTGGGAATTCTAACTATAACTACAGAGCGGCAATCAGATTTATGTAATTTCTTTCTTAGTATCTATTGTATGTTTTATGTATTTGTTTTTTGGGTTTACACAGTCATGTGACAATAAATGTGGCACTCAAAACATTACCTTCTCAAATTGCTGATTGTGGTGTTAAGATTGATTGCTGCGTCATTAACTCTTACTATCTTTGAACGGGAGAAGGTGACTGATGACCGGGAGACAGTTTTCGATATATTTTTGCCCGTATGGGAACTGATCGGCAATTGAATTTGTACATCAGCTGCTTTCTCAAATATTGTATTTGGCAGTTACTTTTATTTTTATGATGTGTGTTAAATGTACAGGCAACACATCAAAGAGTGTTTGATGCCTTATGTTCGATGTAAGCTATTTCCCTCTCAAGCGGGCTAAATATAGGCCCTTATAGCAGTCTGTCTAAACTAACACTTTTAGCATGAAATTTACGATAGAGCGTATATATGAATTTGTTGCTTTTTTATATTTTTCACAGCATTTGTGCTTAACTTGCACTTACATTGCTGAGGGTTGAATTGTATGCTTATCATTGCAAGTGTGCTTTCTATGTCTACCTATGCTTTGAGGGGGAGTGACTATTTATTTGTAAAGGTAATGGCACCAAACAGATTGATAAAGGCTTTATCTGAAGCTGAAATGCATCTCTCTTGGCTTGGGGTCGTGGGTGACCTGATTTAATAAAAAGAAGCCTTTTACCTATAGCCTGGAGTCTGTGCCTGCTTCATTAGAGTCTCTTCTGATGTTGGTTGTATATATATATATAATCTACTGGCGGTTGCCAGTAGATAGTTCTAGTTAGGACCTATTTTTCATAGGAAATCTGCAACATGTCCCAAAACATGTTTTCCCCATGCAATTTTCCATATGAACCGTTCATCACGGCAACAGCCCGAACTGCTGAACAGAATTACACCAAATTTGGCAGAGGTAATCCTTAGTTCATACTTATGCCTTTTGCTTAAATGGTGTAAATCCATTCAGTTGTTCCTGGGAAAATCACATTTAAAAGTACATATATATCTATGGTCGCGCAGGATCAGCATATCCTAAGCGCACCCTGCTGTGCATGAGCTGTATTCTAATTGGCTGTCAACACAGTCGAACCGAGGCACTAGAAACCTATAAAAAAACATGCAAAAAGGGGGCAGGGTAGAAACACCCTGACCCCCTAGGCCTGTTCGGGTGGTCCAACAAGGACCCCCAAGGCCCCCCCAATTATTTTTTTTCAAACCGGCAAAATACGCGCAGGATGCACATATCCTGATGATCAAAATAAAACTATGCGCGGGCTCCCGTGCTTCAGTGCTAATTAGCCCCCGGGGGCCAAATCCCAGGGGCATGATGAAAAAAGTGTGGGGGGGCCCAATCCCCCCCACACTGCCCTGGGGACTGCCACCCTCGGGGCTTTAATATAATATAGCCGGGGGGCTCACAGCCCTCGGCACCCCCGAGGACTGCCACCCATCAGAGCTGCTTTAAATTAGGTGGAGGGGCTCTCAGGCCTCCCAGCCCCAGGGACCGCCACCCCTGTGGCTTTTTAAAATTTGGTGTTGAGGGCTCTCAGGCCCCTCCAGCCTGGGGACCGCCACCCCTGGGACTTCTTCAAATTTGTTGGGGGGCTTTCAGGCCCCCTAAGCACTGGGGACCGCCACCGCCCGGGGGCTTCTGGAAATATGTTGGGGTGTTCTCAGGCCCCTCCAGTCCAGGGACAGCCACCCCTCGGGGTTTTAAAAACTGAATAGCCCGGGGGCTCACGGCCCCTTGAGCCCCCGGCAACCGCCACCCCTGGGGCTTTTTTTTAAAAAAATACCCTGTGTGGGGGGCTTAAGCCCCCCCCACACACCCCGGGACCGCCACCCCCGGGGCACAAAATATTAAAATTGGCCCCACCGCCAGGGACTTTTTAAAATGTGGGCGGGGGCCACGTGGCCCACCTCCTGGAGCCTGGTCGAGGCCCTGGGGACCGCCACCACCCAGGGCCGGTTCCTGAAGTGTCCCAGGGTGCCCACCTCCGGGACACTGCTGTTTGCAATCACAGGGCGGGAACCTTGCGGCTCCCACCCTGTCATTGCAAACTGCTTTGCTATTTGGAAGAGAGAGAAGTAAACCTGCTCTCTCTTCCAATTAGCAAAGCAGATTGCTTTTCCACATGGGGAGCAGCATGTTAGCTGCTCCCCATGTGGAAAAGCGATGCCGGCTCCTGAAGGATGCGGTGAGCCTGCTGGGACCGTGGAGGGATTGGGGACCCCCACGGCCCCCAACAGAGAGGGCCAGCTCCCGGGGGATGGGGTCCCCGGGGCTATTAATGGCCCCCTCCCCAAATTGAAAAAAAAGAAATACATTTAAACAAAACAAAGGTCAGCCCCGGTGGATTGGGTCCCTGGGGCCATAAGTGCCGACAGGAGGGGTCAAGTAAGCCCCCTTCAAAAATGATTAATAAAAAAAAGCTCCATGCCCCGGGGGATGGGGTCCCCGGGGCAGATTATGGCCTTGGGAGGGGGGCCATGCGGGCCCCTTCCCAATTTTTACTTTTTTTTTTTTAATGGGGCGGGCCCTGGGGGGGGGGGGTCACCATGGTCAATAAATTAGAAAAAGAAGGGGGGCTACACAGCTCCCTGGTGCATTTGCAGAGGAGGAACAAATTCCACTTCAATACTGGGGGTCCCTGGGGGCCAATTAGCCCACCAGGAACCTCCAGTATGCGCCATGGGGCTGCGTTGCAGAGAGGTGTTCTGAGTCCATGTCCCTTTTTACACCTCTCTGAAACGCAGCTCTGTGGCACATACTGGAGGTAGCTGGAGGGCTAGTTGCACCCCAGGGACCCTCAGTATTCAAGGGGAGTAAATCCCCCAACTTAAAACGCCCCAAAGGGTGCGTTTGCACAGTGGTGAAGGGAGGGGTTAGGGGCTGAGTTCACATGTGTGCAAACACACCCTGTGGCACGGTTTAGATTGGGCAATTAATTGCTTGTCAATCCTGAGGGTCCCTGGGGGCCAACTAGCCCACCAGGTACCTTCTTTCAGCACCACGGAGCTGTGTTGCACAGTGTAGTAAAAAGGGGTGTGGCCTTTAAACATCTCTCCGCAATGCAGCCCCCTGGTGCATACTGGAGGTACTTGGTGGGCTAGATGGCCCCCAGAGTCCCACAAGATTGAGGAGGAATTAATTATCTAACTTAAAATGTGCCACGTGTGTGTAAGCAGACATATCACCTCAGGCCACGCCCCTTTCCTTCACCACTGTGCAAACGCGCCCCGTGGCTTGTTTTAACTTGGGGAATTCATTCTCTTTCAATACTGAGGGTCCCTGAGGGCCAAATAGCCCAACAGGTATCTTCAGTATGCGCCAGGGAGCTGCGTTGCCTACAGGTGTTCAGAGGCCACGCCCCTTTTTACACCTCTCTGCAACGCAGCTCTCTGGCGCTTATTGGAGGTACCTAGTGGGCTAGTTTGACCCTAGGGACTTACTCTCCCAACTTAAAACACACCACAGGGGACTTAATCTCCCAACTTAAAATGCACCACAGGGCGTGTTTGCATGGTGGTGAAGGGAGGGGATGGTGTAAGAAAGTGGCTCTACATATACTGGACCGAAGTAAAATCAGCCGAACTACGAAATCCGATTTACTCACCTGTTATCAGGAGAGACCTCAGTGCTGCATCTTTGAGCTCAGAACTGATCCTGAAAAGTAATTCGAACCGTACTTACCAGTAACTTGAATTTCCTTCCATAGGCTAACATTGATTGGTTTCAGAATTTATTCTAAGTATGGAGTTTTGCAACTTTAAAATATTCCTCTAAAATCAGCTGAACTACGAATTCCGATGTACTCACCTCTTATCAGGGGAGAACCCATTGCTGCATCTTTTAGCCCAGCGCTGACCCTCAAAAATAATTCTAACCATCCTTACCAGTAACTTGTATTTCCTTCCAGAGGAATCCATTGTCTGGTTTTCACCAGAAAATTTTCCAAGTGTCAATTTTCACAAACTACAAATATTCCTTATAAATCGCCTGTATGACTTAAACACACTCTTTTAACTGTTTACAGGTGATGCACCAGTGCTGGATCTAGGATCCACCACTGGGTAAGAAACAGTAACGATAACACTACTTACCTGCTAAGTGAATTTCCTTCCATAGGCTAACATTAACTGGTTTCAGAATTTATTCTAAGTATGGAGTTTTGCAACTTTAAAATATTCCTCTAAAATCAGCTGGACTACGAAAACCGATGTACTCACCTGTTATCAGGAGAGAACCCAGTGCTGCATCTTTTAGCCCAGCGCTGACCCTCAAAAATAATTCTAACCATCCTTACCAGTAACTTGTAGTTCCTTCAAGAGGAATCCATTGTCTGGTTTTCACCAGAAAAGTTTCCAAGTGTAAATTTTCACAAACTACAAATATTCCTTATAAATCGCCTGTATGACTTAAACACATTCTTTTAACTGTTTACAGGTGATGCACCAGTGCTGGATCTAGGATCCACCACTGGGTAAGAAACAGTAACGATAACACTACTTACCTGCTAAGTGAATTTCCTTCCATAGGCTAACATTGACTGGTTTCACTTGGAAATTCTTCTAAGTGTGGAGTTTTGGAACTTTAGCATATTCCTCTAAAATCAGCCGAACTACGAATTTCGATTTACTCACCTGTTATCAGGAGAGACCTCAGTGCTGCATCTTTGAGCCCAGTACAGATCATGAAAAGTAATTCTAACCGTACTCACCAGTAACTTGAATTTCCTTCCATATGATATCATTGCCTGCATTTTGCTGAAAAAGTTTCTAGGTGTTGATTTTTAAAACTTACAAATATTCCTCTAAAATCAGCCGAACTACGAATTCTGATTTACTCACCTGTTATCAGGAAAGACGTCAGTGCTGCATCTTTGAGTCCAGTACTGATCCTGAAAAGTAATTCTAACCATACTTACCAGTAACTTGAATTTCCTTCCATAGGCTAACATTGACTGGCTTCACTTGGAAATTTTTCTAAGTGTGGAGTTTTGGAGCTTTAAAATATTTACCCAAAATCATCCGAACAACAAATTCCAATGTATTCACCTGTTATCAGGAGAGAAACCAATGCTGCTTGTTTTAGCCCAGCACTGACACTGAAAAGTAATGCTAACCATACTTACCAGTACCTTATATTTCCTTCCATAGGAGTCCTTTGTCTGGTTTTCACCAGAAAAGTTTCGAAGTGTCTATTTTCACAAACTACAAATATTCCTTAGAAATCGCTTGTATGACTTAAACGCATTCTTTCAACTGTTTACAGGAGATGCACCAGTGCTGGATCCAGGATCCACCACTGATTAAGAAAAATTAACGATAACACTACTTACCTGCTAAGTGAATTTTCTCCCATTAGATAACATTGGTGATTCTATGTGCAAAGGTTTCTGTCAACTTTTAAAAGACAATAATATTCCTTAAAAATCACTACTGTAACCAAAACTCTTTTACTCAACTGTTTACAGGAGATGTCCCAGGACTGAATCTAGGATCCAGTACTGTGGTTATAAAAGTAATCCATAAAGTAAACAATTGCATTTATCTAGAAATTCCTATTGAGTTCAATGTTGCATTGTGTTTTAAATTGTGTTGCACATACCAACAACTGTAACTACTGTACTTAAAAGTCTATTGCCTATTTGCAAAGTATTTAAACTAAAGTAATTCATTCTGAGAAAGTATATTTTGTAATGTAATGTATAATGTAATTATAATGTAATTTAAAACATAAAATATCCAAAAGTAAATAGTTTTTAAAAATTTAGTAAATCAGTATCCAAAAAATAAATATAACAATTAATACATTTAAAAATTGTCATTTAAAAAATCTTTGAAATTCACTGCAAAACCATAGGTTTCAGGCCTGTTATAGTTAGGAATTGTCATTTAAAAAACCTTTGAAATTCACTAAAAAACATAGGTTTCAGACATGTTATAGTTAGGGATTAGCATTTAAAAAACCTTAGAAATTCACTGAAAAAACATAGGTTTTAGGGGTGTTATAGTTAGCTGGACATTTTACTCATACAAAACCATTGAAATTCTTCTGTTATAGATAGTTGTACTAACTATAACTTGCGCACCTGCAATCCACTGCTGATTATGTCACATATAACATCATTCATGACATGGTCAGTGACATCTCAAATGACATCAGTGATGACATCACTGATGACATCATCCACATGACAATATGATACATCTCATCATACACTATTATAACCTTTCAACATTCATGATAACACATGGAGTACCATATTTGAAACCATTGACACAGCAATATAAGTTTTGATATATAGTTATATGTAGCCTGAATACTGTGTTAAATTAGCATGAGCTTTTTAGGAGTTTAAACACCATTTTACCTTTCTGCTGCTTTTGCAAACGACACATATCTACTGCTTTAGCTTTGAGCCTAGTAAAATGTTTTCGATTCATACGAGAATAATATGTTATTGCACTGATACCAGCCTTGCTTGGCGAGCTGTGTCAGTACAGTGAGTGCTGAAACCTTCAAGGATATCTCAACACAGTAGTTGTTATGAGCACTGATCTTCGCACGTTCCTAGACATAACATACATGCAGCTGCAGCCAATTCCTGGCTTTAGGCGTGTTTTATATTGCTTTGCACAAGAGCATACAAACACACTTGATGGTGCTTCGCATGCAGAGAGCTGGTTGCTGATGATGTGATCCCTTACCACTAGGATCTTGAGGTATGGGGCCGCTCTGCTAAAACCCAAAAGAGACCTTCTTAGATATAATATGATATCCTAGCTAGGGAGGGTGAGAATTAGGTTTTGTTAAACTCTATTCATTTTAGCATAATACTATGCTTGCACCGTTGGTGTTCTATGGACTAGTGACTATGCTGATTACTTTGTTTCTTATAATATGTTTGCTTGTATTAGCTAAGGTACTGCGCTTGAGAGCACTGCATTAGTGAATAAACATTTCAAAAATGCACGTGTCCTCTTTTACTCCTTGTTCTGGATTGAAATGATTGTATAACAAAAGAGTGTTCATGTGCTCCACGTTACCTGATGTGCACTAAGTTCATGTTCTGGTTTGTCTAAGCATTGGGAGTTTATGATGACCAATGAGACACTGATTGCTAGTCTGGTAGGGGATTTTTGGGTACTAAGGTGAGTTTTGGCTCACCCTAATTCACTGAGGTTCCAAGCCTCTATGCACAGTTCTGTCTGAGCACGGAATCCCTGCGACATGGCGCCCAATCGTTGGTGGTCTTATAGCGTGATACTTGAGTAGTACATCATTCAGTCCTTAACACCGTCACTATTGTTTCCGGTTAACGGTGGTGTCGGACAAACCTACCTATATTAGTATAGGTCTTTTAAAGCTTGAATCTTTCTAAACGGTTTCCTTGAATTACTACCCAGTTGTGCTAAAGGGTTGACTTTGTACCTTTTTCTTTATGTGTCACTATGGCCACGGTGGACATTCCGCAGCATAGTCGCATTGCTGTGCGCAATCATTTGCAAAATTATAATGTTCCCGTGGATGGCATGGCAGTAATAATGGTGGTGAGTGCAGAGGTGGCTTACCCATACGAAATATTTTATTTGTGGGTAACCTTCCCGGCTGTGGACGGAACTTCAGGTGTGTTCCATATGTACACTCCCACTGCTGTGCCAAATGAGTATACTTCGTATAGGGCACAGGAAGTTCCTATTGATACTTGGCAGCACCGAGTTTGGTTTAATGGCGCCCTACCCCATTCATTATCAGCTTCAAGGTTAGGTCCTTTGTCCATTCCAGGTGCAACTTGGTCTGTCTTGGCTGGATTTACGCCTCATCCTCAGCACGGGGCATGTGCCGTGGCTGAAATCAGGCGACTACATGTAGTCGCTATTAGCGTGATTAGGTCGTTAGTGCATTACATCAGCCGCAATCTCCCAGGCGGGGCCCCGGCTGGTGCGGCGCTTCCTGCCGGACAGGGCGGTATGAAGCTCAGTCCCGTTATGGTCAACGCTGTGATGGGCAGGCGTCCCCAGGAACAGGATGATTTTCCTTTCTGGCTTGCCGAGAAGTTTGACCAGCTGGAAGCTGTATTTCCTAACACGTCTCCTGGTGAAAAACACAGGATTCTGACAATTAGCTTACCAAAGGATTTGACCCCCGAAATCGGTGACTGTGAGACCTGGGGTAAAACATTTGCGGCGGTCTACGCGAGGTGTTACGGCACTCCGTCTATGACTGTCCTGCCGACAGTCCTTAAACGTGTTCAGGATGACCACGGACCGGAAGCTGCGGTTGATTTGGATATGCGCCTCTGTGGCTCCTTTGATGTGGTTTCCGATCTCATACTTGCTAATGTCAAGCGGGATGCAGTGAACTTTCATGTTGCCAATGCTTTGCAGGCGGTTCCCGATGCCGATAAACCCCGACAGTTGGCGAAAATCATTGTGGCGGCTTATAAAACCGTGGGCCGCAATAGTAGGGGCCTCAAGCCATTTTCTACTAAAGAGAAAAAACAACCCCAAGTGCAGAAGTCGGAAAGCGAAGAACAGCCCAAGTCCAAAAAACAAAATTGGCCTAAAAAACAGAAACAGGGAAAACAACATCAACAGCAGAAACAGGAGTCTCGTCCTGTGTCTCCATTGCCTGCGCCCACAGAACGTGTTTATGACTTGCGCGATTGTGCGATGATAAAATCACCTGATCATTTTCAGGTTTCAGATCCACGCTCTCCACGTTCTTTACAGGAGTCATCCGCTTTTTCTTCCGGTGGTGGAGGAGGCGGCAGGGGTCGGGCGGCCAGCAAGGACGCGACCAGCCCCGCCCGAAAGAAGGCAAAGGCAAGCAGGACGATTCCACGCCGAAGAGACCCCAGTTTCAGAAAAAGAAAGTCGCTGCTTTAACAGCACACAGATATGCCACAGATAGTGAGAACCCAGCTTCGGAATCAAACATGGGCTCTGACCTTGCTGGACAGCGCAGTGGAGATTTCCATGGTGCGAGAGGCCCTGCGTCCACTACTGAAGGTGACAGCGACTGACCGTTATGTTGTTGTGGAGACAGCTGACACTAGAGTAGCTCCCCCTGACAGGATCTATGAAATTGTCTTATTCATTGAAGATGACATTCAACGCACTATAGAAGGGGTATTTTGGGAGAATCTTACTACTACCTATGACATTTTGTTAGTGGAGGCTGACTGGCCCCCACCTTTTGTGCTTGCAGCTCCGAGAGGGGAGGAGGTAATCCTCCCTAGTTTCACGCACACAGTCTCGAAGGATCATGTGCTGAATTTTGCAAAAGAGTGGGCTAAGGCCTTTGCGCCTGCTCTGTATCGTACACACTGTGGGTGGGATAAATTTTCCCCGCACCACGAAATTCCTTTATGGTCTATGCCACAGCCTCAACCTCAATATCTCATAAAGCATGAAGCAAAGGCTTCCGTTGCGAAAATCCTGGAACAATTGGAATATTAGGGTGTTATTGAAACTTATGTATCACCAATGAATAACCCTCTTTTTACTGTAACCAAGCCTGACGGTTCATATCGTTTGGTATTGGATTACCGGCATTTAAACTCGCATTGCCGTACTTGTGCAGTACAGAATACTCACGGCTCTGCTTTTAGTGGATAGTCTCGTGCGTAAGCGGTTTAAAACCACGCTTGACATTTCCAACAGTTTTTATGCCCACCATTTGGATGGCCTTAGTTCCCAATGGACCTCCTTTTAAGCATGGGCGGAAAATCCGTTACGCTCGCGGATTTTGCGGATTTTCGGTAAATTCGCAATCCGCGAGATTCGGGAATTTCCCGCAAAATCCGCAAATTCGCACGCAGCGAATTTTTTTTCTTTGCGGTGTAAGTTCGCAATTGCGAACATGTAGGTGCGGCGGGCAGCAACAATCTCGCACTCGCGAAATTACAAAAATTGCAATTCTGCACAAGAAATCTACTAGCAAGCAGCATAGTCCTTCTGAAAATGATGATTTTTATCAGAATAACTCCTCAGGTTGACATTTGCCTGCACTTTTTTGGATTTGAGGCCTTTTGATTTTCTTTGGATAACTTTTGGATTAGAAATCAACTTTCTCATATAAGCTTGGTGGGGCATTACAGTTGCTGTAATGCTGTTCTGCAGAAAAACGAGTTTTGCAAAAGTGAAAGCAGGTTCAAAAGTTCAAACTCATCATTAGTAACCGTTCCCTGTAGTGCTTCCTGACAAGGGCCCCTCCAGAGTTCAGTTGCTAGTTGCAACAATTGTATGACCCTGCTCTGACCCTCACAGCAGGCTCATAGAATAGCTACAAGTAGGCCCAAAGGTCCTGGAAAAAAAATTTGCACTGCAACAGAAAGCAAATTACAGATAAGGAAGCAGGTGCCAGACTGGGATTTTAAAACAGTGACACATTAATAAATCAACCCCAAATTAATTCATGTCAGTTGAAGCAGGCAGGTGTGCTTGCTTTTCCCCCCCATAATCTACAGTGATGATGAACCAGAGGGTGGCATAAGGCATTGATGTACCAGAGGGTGGCATGGCTGAAACAGAGGGTGGCAGGGGTGAAACAGAGGTTGCTGGGAACCTGTGATGATGAACCAGACGTAGAAACAACATAATCGTGACCGTTGCGAGCCGACATGTAAGTTCGCAATTGCGAACTGTTACAAAACCCTCGCGAACTGTCAGAAATCCTTGCGAACTGGCAGAAATCCTTGCGAACACAAAAAAAAAATTGCGAGAATTCGCGGATTTTGCGGATTGCGAGTTCGCAAATTCGCGAACGCCAGATTTGCAAAATTCGCCCATGCTTACCTCCTTTACTTGCGGCGGTGTCCAAAAACATTTCAATCGTTTACCGATGGTCTACAAGAATAGTCCTGGGGTGCTTGCTGCTCGCATAGTCTCTCTCTTAGAGAGGGTTGACCCAGATGCTTGTTCATATGTGGATGACATTTATCTCACGGATGATGAACTGTGGGAGCATCTGTGTCGAGTTGACCCCTTAATTTGTAGCTTTGCGGACTTCGGTTACAAATTCAACTTTGCAAAATCGCACATTGCAGAGTACACAGTGTTGTTCCTGGGCTACGAGCTCAACAATGAAGGTCGAGGATTGGCTCCTCACTTCGTAGAGAAATGCGCACAATTGCGCGCTCCGACAACTCTGAAAAAATTACAGTCTTTGCTGGGATTTTTGAATTTCGGGAGGACATACATTCCCGATTATGCCCAGCGTATCAAGCCTTTGTATGCTTTGATACAACCAAAATTTACAAAATCAAACTGGCTGCCTGAGCACTCAGCTATACTGCAATCTTTGCAGGCTGATCTGCATGCTTCTAAATACATATTGACTCATGATAATCACACCAACCTGGTGATAAGAATCATCCCTGGAACGGTGGGTTTCACATACCTTACTTTTAATGAAGGAGATACAGTACTAATTGCTTACAAGTCACACTTGTACACTTCGGCTGAAATGCGATTTTCCACTGTGGAGAAAGTTTTGATGGCTGTACAGATGGCGATTCTAAAGGAACGCGCTCTGTCACAGGGAAAACGCATGTTAGTTGTTACCCCATGTCCTGCTTTGGAAGCAGTTACGAAAGCCAGTGTACCTAATTCTAAAGCTTTGCACCCTCGGTGGATTCAATGGGCTGCATCATTGACGTCTACGGATGTCACGTTCATTTTTGATGCCTCCTTACGGTCGCAGGAGTTTTTACAGTATGAGTTTGTACATCCGGCTCCTTTGTCTATGAGGCCTTTGGAGGATTTCCATTGCATCATTTACACCGATAGTTCGGCGCAGGTTGCGCATGGTTCTAAACACGCCTACGTTCCGCATGCGCCATTGTGGTAGGTGCCATGGTGAACGATGAGTTCAAGTCCAGGGTCGTGCACACGCAGACTCTAGGGGACTGCACCGCACAATTGGCAGAGCTTTGTGCTCTGATGCTTGCATTAGAGTACGCTGATCCTAGTGTGACAACATTTATCGTAAGTGATACTTACTACTGTGTCCTGTCTTACAATGAGAACTTGTGCTTTTGGATTCAGAATGATTTTCGTGATTCCAAGGGTAGCACAATAAAACATAAAATTATCTGGGTCCGAGTGGCTAAGCTTAAACAGCAGTTGCCCCTCGTGTTTGTAATTCATACTCTCGGTCACCAGTGCGTGGGAGTCAACTCTGTTGGCAACTCGCTTGCTGATGAAGCTGCGAAATCAGCAGTATCGACATATTTAGTTGCAGCAGTCACACGGTCCAAAAGTAAGATTGATAATGATATCTTGGCGGCTATTACTGCCACTGAGAAGGGAGACAAACATCCGACGGGGTTCCCTTCGAAGTACACATACCACTTAAGTCCCGATAAGGTTCCTTATGGGAAAATTCCGGAAGTTGGGGAAAGGTTGATTCCCAACTCTGATCTCAGACATACACTGATCACAGCAGCCCATGAAGGAGTTGCGTCTGCGCATGTGGGCGTTTCGGCTACTTTGTCTCAGTTGCAACAACGTTTTTGGTGGCGGGGACTGTACAAACAGATGCGTGACTATATCCTTCAATGGGACATTTGCCAACAGATTAAGCCTTCAACTGCTACGCGTCCACCCCAAACACAGTTGTTCATTTCTAATAAACCGTTTGGTTGTGTTTATTTGGATCACTGCGGTCCTTTTTCTTCTGATACTGCGTATAAGTACATCTTAGTAGCAGTTGCTTTGTTTGGGTCTGGCCTCATCGAAGCGCTGATTCACGGACTGTCATCAGGGATTTGCGTGTCTTTGCAGGGATTTTTGCCTTTGGTACCTTCCATTTGGATCAGGGTCCTGCTTTCGCCTCTAAGGCGTATAGGGATGTCATGAGTTCAATGGGGGTCCAAGTCAAGTTTTCGTCTCCATATAGACCTGAGGGTAATAGTGTTGTGGAACGAATGAACAGTGACTTAAAGTAATCACTGACAGCTCGAGTTATAGGCACTGGCAGAAACTGGCTGGCCCATCTCAATGGCGTGCAGCGTGCACTTAATAATCTCCCTAGAAGGTCTCTGGATGGGCGGACCCCATACAAAATGCTCTTTGTTATCAAGATGTATGTCCCGGACCTTGACCGTCTAGACGTGGTCGGTTCGGGTGCCTTCTTTGACGTAGATGAACATTGCAATGTTTTACAGACTCTACAAGAGACCAGAGACAGTCTTGCAAAGGAGCATTTGCCCTCCACCTCGGATGATGCGTTTCAGATCCCGGTAGTTGGCTGGCTACCCCAAGTTGGAAAACTGGTTGGGGAGAAGATCGATAACAAAAAGGAATTTGGTCCCTCATACCGTGCATTGTGATATTATTTTGATAATGGCCCTCTTTCAGAGAGCATATTTAACTCTGCGGGTAAAGGGAAAGTTTTAAAAAAGCGTTGCCATAATTTGTCTTTTTTTAATACATTTTCAGGGATATTAGGCGCTATATAAATACAATTACGATACAATCACAAGACTAGTCCCTAAAATAAAATTGCTACTCTGCATCGTTGTAGAAGGCTTGGCAAAGAACATTACAAGATGGCTACAAATTTCCCAGAACCACGTGCGGTTAATAACTAGCCCACACTCCCTCAGCAGACTTTCATCTAATCTAGAGCGCACCACAGACATGGAGTTGCAGCTGAAAGAAGCACTGGGGACGTCTGTGCTGAAAGCCACATCCTATGAAGGTGGCGACTGCATCAGCCAGGGTCGGAGCTACGACACGGACCACGGGCAGGTCTTAGTAAAGTTCAATCACAAGCCCGAGGTGCTGTGGCTGTTAACCCTAACCTCACACAACATACTTGTGGCGACATTCCCCTAAAAACATAAGTATGAGGCACAGTGAAAGAGGCGAGTCTAGACAGTTGCAATGAATGTTTAGCCAGTCTAATTGTTTTCTGGGCTTTGTAGGACCAGCTGTGAGGACAACTGGCCAACTGCTCTCAGGTAATTGCAGAACCCTTGCGGAGAGAGGCAGTCCCTGTTTATAATGCGAAAAGGGAAACTACTAGCGCGTTATGTTTAGCATGCTGTCAGATAATGCAGTACCAGGCAGAAGTTTCACCAGTGGGCTAGGTCAGAGCCGAGGCAGTGCTGCAATTTGTAAACGCTAACTGTAACCTATAAATGAGAGGTCAGTGTGTGGCAGAAGAAAGGGGTGGAGTCATGAGGGACGGAGCTTGAAAAGCAGAGTTGACAGTTAACCTAACATTTATATAAAACAAGAAAGACACTCTAATGATATTCTGTAGTAGCCCAATATAGGGAGTATCATAGGCTTCTCGGTATTATGGTATTTATTTTTCCAGCATTTCCGTCTGTATTTATCCATATTTATTTTTTTGTCATTTTATCTGTATATATCTGCATTTATTTTTGGCGCAAGCAAGATAAGAATCTGGAGCTAGTATTTTTCGAAATGTATTTAAATAGACAGTGCACACGGTTGTTATAGGTTTAGCTACATTTATATATACGCCAAATTAAGTGAATACAATACATTCTTGAGCTGCTGCTGTTACAATATTGGAAACACTGTCATTAGCCATGATTATTAGATGCAAACACATTTAGAATTTAGATGAGTGCATCAGTGCACTGTGTCAGTGACCTGGCCAAAGAGGGCATGAAAGAGCTGACAGCTTTCATGATAATTTAGATATATTGGGTGCCTCGATGCTCTTATTGCTAGTTCCATGCTCCTCTCTGCAGCATACTATGTGTTGCAAGTTGCTGTCCACAGCTGAGCGAGCAAACAACCTCCTTTGAGGCAGTGGGCTCTTATTTCTGACCACCAAGGATCTTTAAAGTATCATGCCCACACCTTTGTCCCATCTCCGCCTTTCGCCATAGTCTACCATGTGGCTAGGGTAGACATGAGAATAAATCGTCCACCTAATGTGGGAATAAAGTTTCACTCCTCAGAAATTAACGCCCTGCATTAGTCCTGCCAGGCTCTATTTTCCTCACACTTCTGAAGCCTGAAACCAGGTAATGAACACCCACATGAGCTGGCATCTTTTGAATCACTTTTTGTTACCTAATTCCTTCACTAATGCAAAATACATTTTCCAGAAGGGAGAGACAATCTCTGCATTGAAGAGTCTAGACCTTAGACGTGTTTCATTTGCCTCATTTTACTTTTTACTGCCTAGTAGCATTGAACCTTTTACTGAATTTAGAAGACAAAATTCTGTTTGTTGAAGACGTTTTTGGTGCACTATATCACACAGTGTAACTGTGGCCACAGTGGAAAAAACATGATTTAACTTTAAAAAGAGTTTACAGATATGCCCTGACTGTCTCTGGCAAGATGCACCTCACAGAAATGTTTACATTCTGCTATTGTTTTCTTGCTGTGTTTCTTCATGCCAACCAAAGTCAGGGTGGAAAGTTTCGTTTTATGGCCTGCAGGATATGAATGTTAATCCAACCGAATTTCCCCACCTGTGTTTATGCTGCTGTTCTTTTAGCCCTTTTCAGGTCACATTCAAAAGATTTATTTTTGTTTCTCAAAGTAACTCAGTGACCATTTGGTTAATTAATTATTATTGCTACACGCTTCCAATAAGCAGTTTTAAAAAAAAGAAAATAACTGAAGCCACATGTAAAAAAAGATTGAAAGAGTTTTTGAATGCTTTATCACCCTGCCGATCCTCATAATCTATCCTGCCATCAACTCATTTATACTGTTCTTTCATCAGCGCGTCCCCAGCCTCCATAAAGAGCAAACAGTGAAACCAAAATGCTATGGAGGGCAGCCAGAGGTCAATACAAGACCCTCATAGAAAGGAATTTCCTGCGCATTTCCAATGATTAATGGCCCAGCAGGTATTAATGTGGGCAGGCAGACACTGAAATCAGGAAGAGCGGAGTGGTGAGGCAACTACTTGGCTGGAGCACCAGTTTGGTCGTATTTTTCCATTTCTATTTGTAAATACAGACAGAAAAAAAATATTTTGCCATCTGTATTTATGTGTAAAAATCCGTTTAAACGGAAAACCGGGAGCCTTAATCATTATCTACTACGAATGGAACAAACGTGCAGATGCAGCACCGCGTGCGTGGTGCCAAATGTGAAAAGCAGATGCAGCGTCGCGTGCGCGGCGCCAAAAGTGAAAGCAGAGGCAGAGGCGGACGAGGCGCGCGCCTGTGCGTGTAATCGCAAGCTGGTGGCCGCTTGGACGCTTTGGTAGCACTTCCAAAAGCCGCTCTTACTAAATGTCTCTCCAGAGCAGCGTTTGTGCTGGCTCAGGCGAGACCTAAAAAGGGTACTTTAGGAAGGTTTATAGTAAAGGTAGGTTGGAGAAGTGTGGCTCACTGGTTAGAGGAGGCAGACCTGGAAGCAGAGGTCAGCCCGGGACCAGGGTTCAATTCCCGGCTTGTCGGAGTCTTGAGTCCTAAAATGTCCATGGACTCGACAATTCTCGCTCCGGTGCCTACTTGATTCACGGGTTCACACTCTGCGACTCTGGGCAATAGCTTGCTTAATCTCCACAACTGCCCCTCGTGGCAGGATGCCTGGCTTTCACCTTGTGGATACCCTGCTGGGGCTATCCCTCAGGGGAATACCAGGACGGGTTCCCTAAGCAAGCGCTTAGAAACCGGTTGGTGATTTGCGCTATATAAATTCCTGTACATTTACATTTACATTTACAAAGGTACAGAAGAGTCGCTGAAAAGCAGGGTAGAGGTGGAAACTCTTCCAGGTTTGGGTATAGGAAATTCTCTCCAACCACTGGTTGGGATAAAAAGAACTGAACCTCATTACTAGCTCCTCGGGACATTCATGGAACTAGAAGAACACCTTATGGAAGAAGAATAAGTCTGCTTGGTTGCTTGGGAAAGAAGTTTAAAGGAATCCAAATTTCTATTGGCACCCGGACACTTTAACTGTTATCATTTGCCCTACTACTCGTTACCTGCTATAGGAGCAAAATAAGTACGGCTGAGTGAAATCGAAAATGTATTTCTTGCAAAATTTTGTGAAATTCCATTAACATTTTCGGAAATTATGCTTTTGTAAGGAAATTTGCTTTGCAGTGTATTGCGTCTTTTTTTTAATCTGAACTACAAACTTGAGTTAAAAATTTCACGAGCTACTAGTAGGAGAGTGGTCTAAGAGAACATATTTCTTGGTGAGCAAACAGACTAACCAGACAAAAAACATCAGATTTCCCGTCCACTCTTTTTAGGGTGCATCCCCATCAGAATTAGAGCAAACCATGTGGACTTGTCAATGGGGAAGACGTTTTCTGGAGTTGTGGCAAGCTAGGGGATTAATCCTGCCATTCTTGGTACCACCAGCCAGCCATTCGAGAGTGTGAAGATCCGTAAATACTGCTACAAAAAGTGTTAGACAGTTTAATTATATGGCAAGTATGTTGCCTTTAAAATCTAGGAAATCCTCCAAGTCGTTAATGAGACTGTTTTGAGGGAATGTTGACAGAAATAGATAAACTCTTGTTCTGACCATAAAACCTTTGCACATATGTGTTTGATAACTTTGATCTCAATGACACAGGTTAAAATCCTCGTGGGCCCACTCAACCCTTCCAGCAGGTAAATCGGGGTCCTAGAAGAATAAAACCAGTAAGCTTATTTAGTGTGACGAGCATCTATTAACATCCACTCTCTTGAAATCGCCTCACATAAATTACCGCCCCAACACATCCAACCGCTCTTACAAGAAATACACACCAATGTTCTAAATCATGAAGCTCATCGAACTGTGCCAGAGAATCCCCAACAGAGGGGAAATAACCCAGAGCCATTGAAGCGGCAAACCATTATTGAATATTACATTTTCTTCCATCTCGGGTCGATAACAAAAAAGTATTATTAAGTTATTCAGTGCTAAGGTACCCTCTGGGGGAGCGTGAGCTTCACAAATACTTATAATTCTACCCACTAAATTAGTGGCACTAATGGCAATCCTGCTCCAGAGGGTCTGCACGTTCTTAACCAGCATCACCCCGCCCCCACACCCAAACTTCTTCTTTCCTTTCTCTCTTTCCTGTACTCGTTCAGCTTCTCACTTCCTCTACCTCACCTTTACACGGTCTCTGCAATGTCTTGGTATATTTTTTCTCTCTCTTCTTGCTGCTCACAGCCGCCTCTGTTCATTCGCTCATTCTTCATCCCTCAGCTCTGCCTTGCTTTCTCTAGTATACTCCATTCTTTTCTCTCTCTCCTTCCGCCCGCCCCCTTCCCCCGCACTCCCCTTACACACTCCATGCAGAAAGATGGCATGACCATTCTCATGCAGCAATGTGTTTTTGCCTTGTTCAGTCACACACCCTCCTGTCAGAGTGAAGCACCCCGCACTCCCTTCGTGACTGCGCACACCCGTCAGTGGTGGGGTCATGCACATTTACTAACTCTCCCCGAGCCCAGTCCACTCCACGCCGCGCTGCGCCGCGCCGGCCCCCTTCTCCGGCCTCCCAATGCCTCAGTGATCAGGGCTCTTAATCGATCCAATCACAGCTTCGATCGATGGTCCGCGTGCTTAGCATTCCGCTGTCGTCGCTGGCTCATGAAACGACCGAGAAACTGCGGGAACTGTACATGTACCGATAAAACAAATGCACTGTGATATCTCGAAGCTAACGGCTTTCCGCGTGAGATTTTTCCTTCTTAAGCTGATGTCACCGACCAGAAAGGTAAGGTACCCAAAATAATCGTCAAAAACAAGAGAGCGTACATAGTGTTCCCGAATTAGCGGCCAGCTCCCACACGAGGGGCCTCATTTATGAAAAGTGACGCATCGCTGCGTGAAAACAGCGGTGCGTCACTTTTCACTGCGCACTCCTTGCGACCCAAATGATGCGTCATATTTAATGTATGGCGCATCATGTCGCAAGGACTTACAGATACGTCAGTATTTCTGACGCATCTGTAAGCGCAAAAGTGACGCATTGCTGGAGTGTGTCACAAAAGTGACGCATCTCCAGCAATGCGTCCTTTCACATGGGGAAAGCCCCATGTGAAAGGGCTTGCGTCAGTCTTACGCCTGCTGTCAGGCAGGCGCAAGATTTTGACGCAACAGCATCCTAAAAGTGACGCAGTGAAATCTCATAGATTTCACTGCGTCACTATTACGAGGCTTTTTGCGGGGGAACGCCCCCTCTGCATACATTATACCTGACGCAGGTATAATGTGGCGCAGGGGTTTAAAAAGTGACGCATCTACCTAGATGCGTCACTTTTTAAATATGGCGCAACAAGGCGCATGTTTTACGCCGCAGATGCGTCACAAAAAGTGACGCATCCGCAGCGCAAAACTGACGCAAGGCCTCATAAATGAGGCCCGAGGTATCTACAGACTGCAGGAACTATCACAACAAAATTAGCGTCTTCACAAGAACAGGGTGATTTCAGGCTAGTGTACACGCCCTAAGTGCAAGACAGTAGAGGCAAGATGCTATACATATCTGCACTAATTGTAGGGACCCCCAAAATCCTTATATGGAAAAAAATCACGACTGCACAGATCTTTGCCTGCCAGTACTGCGAGGTACACTTGCAGAATAAAGGTAGTTACCCTAAAAGAGTGACTGCAAGATTTATCAAATCTGCAGGTGCGGTGCAGGCAGGACCAGCTAGATCCTCAAATAGTGTACTATCAGGAATGTATTTGTATAGACTGCAATGCGTATGTGCAGGAACTAATAGGCCTCCAACATCTACCTGCAGGGATTTCCAAGTCCTCAGGAAGAAGGTTCTATGGACCCCCAGACATCTCCCTGCAGGAGGGAGCCGCCACTCACTGCACCCGTCAGTATTGGGATTTTTGTCCCTCTTTCAAATACAGGCCAGCAGGACCTGGGCAGGGCTTTTACTCCACATGGCTTTCCCTGGTGGGTTGAGTAGTTTTGAAAACCAGTTTTGAAAGACAGGGCCAATTTCTGTTTCCTCTCCCTCTTTCTCCAGCTCCCCAGCTCAATTGCAGCAGGCTCAGGGAGGCCTCGAGAAATAAAGAAATGGAAGGAGGGAGTGGGAAGGTAGAGAGAACGAGATCAGAGAGGGAGAAGAGAAAGATGACAGAAAGAAAGAGGCAATACGAATGAAGAGATTGCACGAGGAGATGAAGGAAGGGGGCTGGTTTGAGCATTATTACCAGGGCATCTTTTAGTTCCCCATTCTGTACCTGGAGGACTTAAACAGCTGGTCTGCCATCACTAAAGGGCTATGGGGGCAAGGGGTACACTGACTGCGTGCCACCTGTTTGTGGCACACAATCAGTGTGCTTGATGATGTAAGTTTTGACTCTGCGCCCAGATCCATAAGTGTATGCAGGGGCAGAGGCAATGCACCTCCCAAAGTTTTTCCTTGATTAACATGGATCCACACACCCATGCCTAGCCCCTTGAAGATAATGCTGGTGCTGTATGTGCAGCAGGACTATTTGTATTACAAAAGGGGTACACATCTGTGTCTTCCTCTGTAACGCTACAGTGCCCCAGGCACACAACAGGTGCATTGGCCTGCTGCACTCACAGGGTACTGTTTGTAATATGGCCCTTAGTGCTTTTGAGAATAAGGAACGGGTTTTGTCAGAAGTTAGTTTTCAGAGTTTGACTTTTGTCAAGGTGAAACACAAACCAGTTGGAGACATCACTGCCCTCTTGTTCAGAGCAAATGGAGTCCAGAGTGTGCATGATGATAAACCATGGGGGGTAGATTAGGGTACTTTCAGGGGTTGCATTATACACAGTGCCCCAAAGGTTTAACGGCCATGTGCCAGTGCTTAATTTGTAAAATAATCAGTGCCAGGGAGGACCAAAGCTCTGTTCAGAAACCTGTGGATCAGTACTATTAAATGTCAGCGCTTCAAATACTGAGGTTACATAGTCCTGAATCCACCTCCTGCCTCTTTAGTCCACTACCAGACACTCCCTACCCCTTTATCTCACTCTTGCAGGGTAATTCTTTCCTTCTTTGTGACCGTTTTACAGTCTTTCTTTTCCTCTTTCTTTCCCTGCTGTATGTTTATCCTTCTTTTGCTCTCAGTACATATCCAATTGGGCAAAATAAGTGTTGGTTCCTGTGGGAAAGTAGGATCTGCTTCTAATGGTTACCTCCACTTTTTGCTTGATGTTACACTGTTTTTTACTAGTCCGACTGAGATCCTGCTAATCAGGACCCCAGTCTATCTGCTTTCTCCCTAAAATGTCATGCATGTACTCAGGTACACTCCAGATTGAATACTGGGGTACCATTTTCAGTCTCTAGTATATGGTGCAAATGTACTCAGGGCATAGGTACCCCAGAGGCCTACTGTTGGACAGGCCACATGAAGGGCCGCTCTCCCCCGGCCCAACCAGGCCTGAGCCCAGTCCCGCAAGTACCACACACCACCATTGCACGTCCTCCGTCCCCTCAGGGACCCCTGCCCTCGAGCCTGCCGACCTCGAGGGTCCGATCCACTGCCGGCCCACGCGCCCAGCCTGGGGCGCCATCTTGGACACTCCACCACGAGGCCGCCTGGCCCCCGATCGACCTCAACCCTGGGCCTGGCCCGGCCTCAGACATTCCGGCACCACCCTCCACCCAGGAGGTGAGCGGGCTACTTGGCAAGTCAATGGGAGAAAGAGGTGCCGATGGCTCTCCCCCACCAAGTGCCGCTCGCCCATCGCCTCCCCGGGCGCTGGCTCCACCCCCCTGCTGGGTGTCTGGACTCCCCCATCCCGGACCTCCCGACCTCCAAGTGCGAGGGTCCGGACATCAAAGCACGCCAGCCCTATAACTGGGGCAGCTCCAGAGCAGGAAGGCAGTTGTATCTTGGAGTCGAGAGACGTAAAGAGGAACTCATCCTGGACGGACTACTGGCGCTGCCATAGCTCTGTCCTGTGCACCATCGTCCTGCCTGTTGGCGCTGCCACAGCCGTCGTAACCTTCATCCTTCATCGTCGTCGGGACCTGCTGGCGAGGCCGCGGACCGTTGTAACCGTCATCTTCCATCGGGACCTGCAGGCTCCGCCGCGGACCGTCGTCCTTCCTTCATCCATCTCGGGACCTGCTTGGCTCCTCCACGGCCCGATCATCTAGAACGCCGAGCTCGAGGATTGAGAGCTATTTTGTACTCATTGGTAACTAAGACTGTCCCGCTACCCCTTTCCTAAACCAGAGACTAGAACCGAGGGGACCCCTGAGTCCAGACCTCCTTGTATCCATCCTAGTAACCTAAGAATTGCATATAAAGTCTCGTTAACCTTCAACCTTGTGTGGTGTCCGTCTGTGGGGGGGGAAGTTACTTATCTGTACAGTCGTTGGAGACGGCTCTCCCTGGAGACCTCTCCCCGTAACCTCGGCCGACCCTCCCGGTCCGTCTAACATTGGTGGCCAGCGGCGCGATCCGAATCACCGCATAAACGTACAGAGAGTAGCTCACCCCACGACGAAGTCACAATGACCACGAAAGAGAGCGGATCAACCGAGAAATTCCAAATGGAGAAATTGGAGGAGTACAACCATCGTGAACTTAAACAATTCTGCATCGAACTGGGTATCGCTACCACCGGACTGAGTACCAAGGACGATTTTAAGCATGCCCTAGAATCTTGGGCAGAAACCGGGGCTGCCGGAACCCCTGATCAAAGCACCGTAGAAAAAACGACCACGGCCCCGGAAGGGCAAAGAACGGGTCTCTCGCAAGGCGAGATCCAGGAAAGAGAAAGGACCCGACTACACGAACTAGAAATGGCCCGACTTAAAATGGACGTTGAACTTAAGTTGGCCGAACAAAAAATCAACTTAGAGCACCTGCGTCTCCGAGAAGAAAGAGAGGAGAAACAGAGACAAAGGGAGCTCGAGGAAAAAAAACTAGCGTACGAACACGAACGAAACCTAGCCGAGATCAACCTACGCAAGCAGAATAAAGAAGCAGGGGTACCCGAGCGACCCCCCACCTCAGGGGCCACAGACAAAAAGGTACACATCCCCAAGGATGTTGTCCGAGAATACTTCAGAGAGGACGACATCCAGCAATGGTTTAAAGCCTATGAAATCGCTATGACTGCACACCGGATCAATAGAAGCGACTGGGGAGCCGGTCTCTGGGGAAGATTCCTCAATGAGGGCCGCGACACCCTACTACAGCTCCCGGACCACCAGATGACCTCCTACGACCATATGAAAGCGGCCCTCCTCACCCGCTATGGTCTCACACCCGAGATGTACCGTCAGAGGTTCCGAGACTGCACCCGCATCCCGGGTACAACTTGGGTGGACTATGTAACATACTTTAGCCGAGCCTTCGAGGGCTGGATCCGAGGAAGCAACGTCACGACATACGAGCAACTATTTAACCTGATGGTATGGGAGCATCTGTCGAACAATTGCTTCATTGAACTCCGCCAACACCTCCTCGACAGCAAGTTAACGGATCCCCGGCAGCTCGCAGCCGAAGCTGACCGGTGGGAGATCACCAGAGTGGGCCGGAATGGGTCCTACGAACAGAACCGGAACAACAATGGTCAGCACCGACCCAGAGGAGGAGGAGGGGGCCAAGGGCGAGGAAGAGACAACGCCCCGGTCGCCCCCGCTACCAACACCACCCCCCCGGCCAACCGGGGCAGCACCCCAGCGCGACCGGGGTACAGAGCCAATGTCACGTGTCACCGATGTCAACGAGTCGGCCACTATGCGAACGACCCAAACTGCCCGCAGTACCAGAGCCCAAGACCCCGCCAAGTGGCCGCTGCAGCCCTAGGGGAAGAACAGATCTCCGAGGAACAAGAAGAGTACGAACAAGAGCATCAAGAGTGGGAGCCAGCCGCCATGACTCTAGCCTGCTTAGGGGGGAAAGACATGGTCCCGCGGGTCCCCCTACCCGCTAACACCCAGAAGTACAGCCAATGGGTGAGCATCAATGGACACCAGGCCGAAGCCCTTCGTGACACCGGGGCCAGTGTAACAGCCGTCCGCTGTCACCTGGTGGCCCCAGAACAGTATCTACCGAACATTCTCTGCCCTGTACGATCAGCCGATAACTCAGAGAGCCTGTGTCGGATGGCCTGCGTCCCCTTCGAATGGGGGGGGGTCTCCGGCATGTTGAAAGTGACGGTCCGAGACGATGCCCCCGTAGACTGCCTCCTGGGCAATGACCTGGAAAGCTCTCCGTGGGCCGCCGTGGAGCGAAAGGAACACCTGGGGATGTTGGGCGTCCCAGACTGGGCGTGCGTCACCACCCGTTCCATGGCCGCCCGTGCCAACCACCAGCCAGAAGAACCCGAATGGCCGGCGCCACCGCCTCCGGTCGCCCCGGCCGAAAACACCGACCGTAACATTCCCGCCGAACCAGCTCAACCTACCGACCTCGCTAACCTCGACCAGTGGCCTCAAGAAGGGGGGCCCACGCAAGAACAATTTCGCAAAGAACAGAAGACCTGTCCCTCCCTCGAGGGACTCCGCCAGCAAGCGCTCGCCCAAAGCGCAGGGGATACCCCCGGAACTCATTGGGTCTACTGGGACAATGATCTGCTGTACAGCGAGCAAAGAATCGCCGAGCTGGGGAGCAACCGAGTACTAGTGGTACCCCTCCGTTTCAGAGACTTCCTGTTAAACCTGGCCCACGATGTCCCCCTGGCAGGACATCTGGGACAAGATAAAACCTACAGTCGCCTAGTGACCCACTTCTTCTGGCCCAAAATGAGAAACGATGTGCACCAGCATTGCCGATCTTGCCCCACGTGCCAAGCCAGTGGGAAGAGCGGCCGCAAACTAAAGGCTCCCCTGCAACCTTTTCCCGTGGTCACTACCCCGTCTGAGAGAGTCGGAATAGACATTGTGGGGCCCTTGGACCCACGCACAAAACAAGGCCATCGATTCATCCTGGTGCTAGTGGACCACGCCACCCGCTACCCTGAGGCTGTTCCTCTGCGAACTGTGACAGCCCCGGTGGTCGGCCGGGCCCTGATGGGGATCTTCTCCCGTGTGGGCTTCCCCCGAGAAGTCGTCAGCGACAGAGGCACGAACTTTATTTCCAAATACATGAAGTCCCTCTGGCAACAGTGCGGGGTCACCTACAGATTCACAACCCCCTATCACCCTCAAGGGAACGGACTCGTTGAGCGGTTCAACCGCACGCTAAAGGGAATGATCGGGGGGTTGGAAGAGCCCCTCCGTCGCCAGTGGGATGTGCTGCTGCCGTGCCTCCTCTTCGCATATCGAGAAGTCCCCCAGAAATCCCTGGGCTTCAGCCCATTTGAACTGCTATATGGACACCCAGTGCGAGGGCCGCTCAGTCTCGTCAAAGAAGGCTGGGAGATGCCTCCGCTAAAGAACCCTCCAGATGTCTTCCGGTACCTCCTCACCCTCCGCAACCAGACCCGGCGGTTCAGAGAACTAGCGAAGGCCAACCTAGAGGCCAGTCAAGAGGACATGAAAAAATGGTATGACCAGAATGCCTCATCCATTGAATTCGAACCTGGCCAACAGGTATGGGTGATGTCCCCCACTGAGCCATGCGCCCTGCAAGACAAATGGACGGGGCCCTTCAAAGTAATAGAGCGCAAGGGTCCTGCCACTTATCTCATCGACATGGAATCCTCCCGGAACCCTCTCCGGGTCCTCCACGCTAACAGACTAAAGCCCCACTTTGTGCGAACAGAGCTCAGCCTCCTGATGGCCACAGACACTGGGGTTGAAGAAGACTCCGAGCCTCTCCCTGACCTCCTCCGGACTCAAGAGCAAGACGGCTCCGTGGATGGGGTCCGGCTCTCAGAGGCCCTCACCAGAGAACAACGCCAGGAGTGTCAAGCCCTCCTATCACAGTTCGCCAGCCTGTTCTCCCTCACCCCGGGTGTCACTTCCTGGTGTGTGCACGATGTGGATACCGGGGACAGCCCCCCTATCCGCCACCGGGCCTACCGCGTGCCAGACCGGGTACGGGCCTGCATCCAGGAAGAAATAGCCAAGATGCTCACGATCGGGGTCATCGAGCCCTCAGACAGTCCCTGGGCCAGCCCTGTCGTACTGGTCCCCAAAGCAGCTGCCCCCGGCACCACACCCGAACTCCGGTTCTGCGTCGACTACCGGGGCTTGAATGCGGTCACCAGAACAGACGCGCACCCCATCCCCCGGGCAGATGAACTAGTCGACCGAATGGGAGCTGCCCGCTACCTCAGCATCTTCGACTTGACAGCAGGCTATTGGCAGATCGGCCTCACACCCCGGGCGCAAGAACGTTCTGCCTTCTCCACCCCCGATGGCCATTACCATTTCACGGTCATGCCCTTCGGCATGAAGAATGCCCCAGCAACATTCCAACGGCTCGTCAATCAGGTCCTGGCGGGGCTCGAAGGATTCAGCGCCGCCTACCTAGACGACATCGCTGTATACAGCCACCATTGGACCGAGCACCTCCACCACCTCCGAGCAGTGCTGCAAGCCCTTCAGCGAGCTGGCCTCACGATCAAGGCCAGCAAGTGTCAAATTGGGCAAGGGTCTGTAACCTACCTCGGACACCAGGTGGGAAGCGGCCTAGTGGCCCCGCTACAGCTGAAAATTGCCGCCATCCAGGCCTGGCAGCCCCCCATCACCCAAACCGAGGTACGAGCCTTCCTGGGCCTCACGGGCTACTACCGAAGGTTCGTAAAAGACTATGGTACCATAGTGGGGCCCCTCACAGAACTCACGTCAAAGAACCAGCCCAAGAAAGTCACCTGGACCCCAGAGTGTCAAACTGCATTTGAACAATTAAAGGCCGCCATGTGTTCCGCCCCTGTGCTCCAGGCCCCAGACTACAGCCGGGAGTTCGTCGTCCAGACGGACGCCTCCGACCAGGGCATTGGGGCAGTCCTGTCTCAAGTGAACACCGAAGGCCTTGATCAACCGGTGGCCTTCATCAGCCGGAGACTCCTACCACGGGAGCAACGCTGGAGCACCATAGAGAGGGAAGCCTTCGCTGTGGTATGGGCCCTCAAGAAGCTCCGGCCCTACCTTTTCGGCACCCACTTTCGGGTGCAGACCGACCACCGACCCCTGCAATGGCTGATGCATATGCGGGGGGAGAACCCAAAGTTGCTACGCTGGTCCATCTCCTTGCAAGGTATGGACTTCACAGTCGAACACCGGCCTGGGCCAGATCACGCCAACGCGGATGGCCTGTCCCGGTTTTTCCGCCTCGACGAGGAGAGTCCCCAAGAGGATGGGTAACTCTCCCCGCCTTCAGCTGGGGGGGACGCATGTTGGACAGGCCACATGAAGGGCCGCTCTCCCCCGGCCCAACCAGGCCTGAGCCCAGTCCCGCAAGTACCACACACCACCATTGCACGTCCTCCGTCCCCTCAGGGACCCCTGCCCTCGAGCCTGCCGACCTCGAGGGTCCGATCCACTGCCGGCCCACGCGCCCAGCCTGGGGCGCCATCTTGGACACTCCACCACGAGGCCGCCTGGCCCCCGATCGACCTCAACCCTGGGCCTGGCCCGGCCTCAGACATTCCGGCACCACCCTCCACCCAGGAGGTGAGCGGGCTACTTGGCAAGTCAATGGGAGAAAGAGGTGCCGATGGCTCTCCCCCACCAAGTGCCGCTCGCCCATCGCCTCCCCGGGCGCTGGCTCCACCCCCCTGCTGGGTGTCTGGACTCCCCCATCCCGGACCTCCCGACCTCCAAGTGCGAGGGTCCGGACATCAAAGCACGCCAGCCCTATAACTGGGGCAGCTCCAGAGCAGGAAGGCAGTTGTATCTTGGAGTCGAGAGACGTAAAGAGGAACTCATCCTGGACGGACTACTGGCGCTGCCATAGCTCTGTCCTGTGCACCATCGTCCTGCCTGTTGGCGCTGCCACAGCCGTCGTAACCTTCATCCTTCATCGTCGTCGGGACCTGCTGGCGAGGCCGCGGACCGTTGTAACCGTCATCTTCCATCGGGACCTGCAGGCTCCGCCGCGGACCGTCGTCCTTCCTTCATCCATCTCGGGACCTGCTTGGCTCCTCCACGGCCCGATCATCTAGAACGCCGAGCTCGAGGATTGAGAGCTATTTTGTACTCATTGGTAACTAAGACTGTCCCGCTACCCCTTTCCTAAACCAGAGACTAGAACCGAGGGGACCCCTGAGTCCAGACCTCCTTGTATCCATCCTAGTAACCTAAGAATTGCATATAAAGTCTCGTTAACCTTCAACCTTGTGTGGTGTCCGTCTGTGGGGGGGGAAGTTACTTATCTGTACAGTCGTTGGAGACGGCTCTCCCTGGAGACCTCTCCCCGTAACCTCGGCCGACCCTCCCGGTCCGTCTAACACCTACTATGGGCTGAAGCATGTATTATGCCACCCATGAGAGGCCATGCAAAATGGAACTGCAGGTCTGCCATTGCAGAGTGTGTAAGGTGGTGTATGCACCACTTACTTTAGATATAGGTTTACTATATCTATAGGTCACTACACTTAAAACCTATCAGTCACCCCTCTAGCAGGCATTGACAATCCTGAAGGCAGGGTGCTGGGTTTTATGTGAGAGGGTTCTTCTGCATGAGCAGAGCCTCTCTGCAGCCTTTGGAGACCATGCTCCTGGGTTGTCAGTGACGCAGCCAGACATTTAGGTAGAGGTGCAATATATGCTCACTTAAAATGCTATCTCGAAAACAGCAAAAAGAACAATTGATGGACAGAATGCAGAACAATGTCATACATTCACCCCAGTACAGAGATCCGGGCCTAAATCCACAGTTTTTTGCTCACCATGCCATTCCAGTTTGGACCCAGCCATATGCAAATCAGTCTTGACCCTGTACCCAATGGGAGCAGTCCAGCCCGAACTGCCAGGCCAGGTCCTCCCTGGACTGGAAACAAGCATCCTAGGACCATTTTTGGGCTTTCAGCCCCATCGCCAGGATAGCTTGACTCCAATGGCATGGAGAACACGGGATCCACGTTTGGGAATACCAGTCCCACTCGGGTGACAAATACAAAAAGAACAATTGATGGACAGAATGCTGAACAATGTCATACATTCACCCCAGTACAGAG
Source organism: Lissotriton vulgaris (assembly GCF_964263255.1). Taxonomy (NCBI): domain Eukaryota; kingdom Metazoa; phylum Chordata; class Amphibia; order Caudata; family Salamandridae; genus Lissotriton; species Lissotriton vulgaris. Next base: position 877,367,242 of record NC_141695.1, on the reverse strand, counting down.
ATCTGGGCCTAAATCCATAATTTTTTTGCTCACCATGACATTCCAGTTTGGACCCAGCCATATGCAAATCAGTCTTGACCCTGCGCCCAATGGCAACAGTCCAGCCTGAACTGCCAGGCCAGGTCCTCCCTGGACTGGAAACAAGCATCCTAGGACCGGTTTCGGCTTTCAAAACAGCTGCAACAAAACATGTTGTGTTTGGTATCAAACACCTTGGAATCATACCTCCACACAACCCAGTGTGGGAGGTATGATTCCACCCTTCTGAAGTGATCTTCGTGGGGTCCCTGGTCTACCCAGTACCAGCCTTCTCGACCCGGGCAGCAGAAAATAGTTGTTACCGACCTGAGACACATTTCTGCCCTCCTGCTGCTGAGCCAAGCTCGAGCAGGGGAAGGCAGGACACGTCCCAGACAGAATTTAGTGTATTGGGGCTGGGTGGGTCCTCTTCCAAAGTGCCTGAAAGTCTGCACGTGGGGCAAATTTGGTGTCCATGTGCATAGTCCAGTTCAAACCACTCCTGGGAGCCATTGGGAGCAAAACTGGACAAAGGACATGGGAGTATCCTCTCCACTGTCCTGACACTCCGCTGGGAGGGTCCCCTGAATCTGTCCAACCCTCTCCTGTGGGTACTTAAAGGCTTACCTAGCTGTAGGACCCTAGATTCAACATGGACAAGATTCTGATCAAGAAACAACTGACCGCGTGGACACTCCGGACTTCGCTGAACTTTGAATTGGCCTGACCTCGTCTCCCTCCCTGTCCAAAGCATTGTCTGTGCCCGAACACCATACAGGCTCCGTGCAGGACCTGTGGAGCATCAAGGACAACTGAAGTTATCTCCCTTGGGGTGAAGGAGTCTCTCCCCTGCATTTGCAAGCACCGTAACACAACTGACTTGTCTGATGATCGAGAGCCCCTCCGGACTCCGAAGGCTCCAGCAACACAGGAGGTGGGTTCCTGTGTTCCTTGAGGTTGTGCTGCCCTCTCACAAAGTCTGAGTCCAGTATCCTATGTGGGGACCACATAACCAGAACCCCTGTGCATGTGTATATTTGGACTTGCATATGCTTGTTGACGTTCCCCAACTCAGTGCATTGGGTTATTGATCGCCCCAATCTCTGTGCACATTTTGTGAAAAGGACTTTGGCCTCCTCGACATCTCCTGGTCCCTGTGGCTGCAGAGTCAAGGTCTCCATCTTCACACCTGAAGCACCCGACATCAGTGGGCATTTGTCTATCGGGCACCTGGTCACTCCTGAGTGACCGAGACTCTGTACCCTCTGCTTTCAGGTTCCTTCCATCAAGAATCCACCTGTGGGTTCCACCGGCCACTTTTGTTCTTTCCAGCAGTGGTATTTCTTTGAAGGCTTCCATTGAGATTGATGACGTTTTCCCTTTCCAATGCCGCTTCAGCCCTATGCACCCGGCTTTCCGGGGATAGGTAACTCTGGTTGCCCTGAAATAACTAAGCAGTTTCATGAAAAGGCCACAGTGAAGCACCCGTTGGACTTAATTGCACACCGTCCAGCCATAAGGTCTCTCAGTGACAGCGCAATTACGCAGAACTTGGAAATTGAAAGCAGTAACCTATTGCCCTTGGTTGGAAGGACCTCTGTCTGACCTAGAGGCTGTTAATGCCTTTGATGGCCTGGAGCCATCTGCCCCCAAACCCCCTCAACCGAGGATACCCGTTATCCCCAGAGATTGAGCTAATAAAGTCTCCTGCATCAGTTGGCCTCAGTACAGGAGAACTATGGAACTAATCTACATCTCAGGTAAATCCTCCAAATGACAGCCCTACACATAGGGAAGCCCTTTATCTTACCACACATACTCGCACCAAGTTGCACTAATCATGCCCCAGATCAGGGCAAGAGAGGCAATTGTGGCCTATAGCTACAGCACTAATTCATAGGAATGGCCATGAAAGTGAGCAAATCTATCCCTTCTGCAGATACCTGCAGATCACTAATGTCATGACGTGGGTCACGAGGGATGTGAAACACCTATGCCTCTGATTTGGGCCTGACTCTTTGAAATGACATACACCAACATTCTATCTCACTCTGGGCCAAAAACCCCGTGCGGTCTTGCGCCCCTTTAATAATACCCTCGGGTGAGCCCGTCCTCGGGGTGTGTGTGCTTGCGCGCGTGTGTGGACGGGCAGTGTGGCTCCGTCATTACATCCCTCCAATCTTTCGGACACATAGTCCTACATGTGATACAACTTAGGCCTTGTGCCAGGCATAGTCTTTCAGTCTCTGACTCGGAGTAGGGTTTGGTCGGAGGCTATACCTCTGACTCCGGGAACTTCCACATTGCTCCAGCTCTTCAGGACGCTCCCCCTGGACATCTTGACCCTCTGCGGTGCTGCGGTTGTTGGCAGCGGTTTCAAGCACCGCTCTCGGGGATGTCGGAACCTCTTCACCTTGACATTGATGGGTTTCTTCCGAGACCGGTTCCTCCCCCTGCTCGGCGTCTGGAGTTCGCAGTTCAGCTGTCCTCGGCTCTCTCTGGAATCTCTTGATCCACGAGTCATTTTGCATGACCACTCGTGTGCCTCGTGCCACCGACACCATGGTGCCATGGATATTGACAACTTCCCACACCTCCGGTTCGTACGGTGTGCGGTATTTCCAGTTTGGGTACTAGTCCTTTAGTATCACCTTGTCTCCCACTACAAGAGACATGGGTCTGGCTCTTCGCATTTGGCTCGCTTTGTCGTTGGCTCGTCTTCTCCTGTCCTGGGTGGCGTTCCGGTCGAGTTCGGGGGGGGGGGGTACCAGGAGAGACCCGCCTGTACACAGTCCCTGGGGGCCTTTCGGAATACCAGGTGTGCGGTGGCACAACGGGTCGTGCAGTGGGGCGTCTGGCGGTATGCGCTGAGGAACTGAGAGAGACATTCTTTTGCATCTTCCCCTTTCCCTACTCCGATCCTCAGAGCGCGATTCAAAGTCCGCATGAAGCGCTCAACTTCTCCGCTCGCCTGCGGCCACTGTGGGGTGATTTTCCGATGTTTGATGCCCCTGGACGCCAAATACATTTGAAAGTCTTTGCCCATTGTCTGACCGAATCTCTTCCGGTAAACCCATCATTGCGAATTTCCGATCTAGTATGGTCTTGACATGCGAGAAGGCCGTGGAGGGAACCACCTCCACTATGGGGAAATGCAAGTGCGAGTCTATCAGTACAAGTGTGTTCCGGACGTCTGGGAATGACCCATAATCAATACTCAACTTGGACCATGGTTCCTGGCAGAGTTCTTCCGTGATTACCGGGTGTGGCACTGGGTCACTGCTTGTGATAGCGCACAAATGACAGTTGCGCACTTCCTCCTCTACCATGGCATCCATCCCGGGAAACCATACTTTTTGTCTCAGCCTGGCATTTGTCTTGGACGCTCCCTGATGGCCTTGGTGTGCCAGTCGAATAACCTTGTTCTACAGGCTCGTTGGGATCACCAGCGATGTGCCCCTTAGTACAACTCCATGGGGGCCTTCACTGAGCTCGTCAGAGCTCGCCAGACTTGTTGCCTAAAAGTTTGCTCCGCTGAGGTCAATGAAAAGACACCATCGAGAAAGTGCTTCCAGCTGTGATTGACCAGCGTAGTCTTCACCTTCGTAAGACACTAGTCCTTTTGCGTTGCTTTACCGATGTCTTCCAACGTGAGGGTGAGGGGGAAGGCTTCCTGTTTGATTATCTGCACACATTCTTCGACCTCCTCAGCCTCGTCCTGCAAGGGAGCAAACGGGGCTGCACTCGGGTGGCGTGACAAGAAGTCAGCAGGATTGTCTGCCCCGGGCTGGAAGTGTACTTAAGAATGATAGGTCTGTAGCTGTACTGTCTACCTTTCAATCCAAGGAGGGGCGAGCCTCGCAGTCCCGGCGAATAGCGGTACAAGCCTCTTGTGGTCTGTGATTACCCAGAACTCTTGTCCGTACAGGTACAAATGGAAATGTTGACAGGCCCACTTTATCGCTAGCGCTTCACGTTTGATCTGGGCATAGCGCATTTCTGTGGCAGTCAACGCTCTGCTGGCGTACCCCATGGGTACCCACTCTCTTGACACTTGATTCGGTCTCCTGCTTAAGAACAGCTCCGAGACCTACGGGGCTTGTGTCCACAACGACCTCTGTGCGTCTGTTCGGGCGAAAGTACGCCATTACCTTGTCATTAATGAGGGCACTTTTGACCGCCTGGAAGGCCATGTCCTCTTTTCCCGACCACGCTCACTCCTGCTCAGCTTTGATGAGGGCCCTCAGGGGCTCCGAGAGGGACGCGAGGTTGGGGATGAACCGGCCACAGTAAGTGGCCATCCCCAAGAAGCTTCTGACTTCCGTCGCTGTGGTCGGTCTGAGTCGTGATCGAATGGCCTCTGCTTTCTTCGGGTCCACACGTAGACCTTCCCTTGAGAATATATATCCAAATTAGTCCACTGACTCCTGGTAGAAGGAGCACTTGGCAGGGTGCAAGGTGAGCCCATGATCAGCCAGGTGCTGTAGCGTGGCCCTGAGGTGGACATGGTGTTCCTCGAGGGTCTTAGAGAAGACCAAAATGTTGTCACTTGAGTTGATTACGCCCGACAGCCCAGAGAGTGTCTCTCTTATAGCGTTCTGGAAAACTTCAGCCGCGGAAGAGACCCCGAAGCTAAGCCTCTTGTAACGGCGCAGGCCAACATGTGTAGAAAATGTGGTGATATTGCGACTGTTCGGGTGGAGCTCCAGTTGGTGGTACCCCGCGTTGAGACCTAATTTGGTGAACCACCGGGCCCTGTTCTGGTCTGCGACTATGTCATCCATCATTGGTGTGAGATGGCATTCTCGCTTCACGGCCTTATTTGGTAGGCGCATGTCAACACATAGCCGTATGGCTCCGGGCTGTTTCGGTGCGACCACGAGGGGAGAAACCCATGGTGTCAGGCCCGACACCTTTTGGATGACCCCCAGTTCTTCCAACTTCCAACACACACAATCAACTGCTGTGCTGGCTCTGTCATTTTCCAGCCAAGCGATAACTCATGAGGTACCTGGGATATTTTGAACAGGAGAAATATAGTTAAAATCTGCTCGTCCCTCCCAGGCATTCCTACTGCCCAGACCAGGGGAGAGGAGGGACTCCTATGAAGTTCGATTTCATGATTTTAAAATCAAGGTCCCTATTCTTCAGCACAGAGCCCTGCTGGAAATGTGGGGAATCGATGTGAGCTCGCCAGCGCCAGAGAAATTTCCTCACTTCTTCTCCCAGTCCACCCCAGATAGCCTTCCATTACGAGAGCCAGCCAATCTGTGTTAGCAGGTGCAAAAGGTCCACTCAGTGATTCAATACAAGTAAATAAAAACTTTAAAATTACCTTATCCATAATATACGGAACCAGGTGCACCGGTTTAACACCGTCTGGCAACGCAAGTCTCGACTGGCTCTCAGCTGCCCATCACGGCCGTTCTTAGCACACAGGTGCCAACAGAAAGCCTGACCGCTCCCCTCAAGAGTAAGGTCACTCTAACTTTATGGAATATTGCAGGTGCAAATAAAATCACACTGGACCCCAAGCTAGAAACCTACTTACGTACATATGACATAATATGCCGCCTGGAGCTCTAAATAAAAGAGCCCTCCGGTGATGTGCACAATTCTATGAACCTGCAGAAAATAACTGAAGAAAACTCAGGCCAAAAGGTGGGATGAGCATTTATGTGACCCTCAACAAAACCATAAACGCAATCACACTTGAAACAGACTCTCTTTACATGCTAGTGCTACTACTTAACAACTGGAAATCCGGGTCTTCTTGGGAAATCAAGTTCCTGGTGGTGAAAGTCTACCTGAACGTTAAGGACACCCGCAGCCAACGGTCAAGGTCTACTCAAACTTAACAGACAACACTCGGGCTCAGAATGGATAGTGACTAGCGACTTTAACTTAAATCTGGCTAATCATCTCAGGAATAGCACAGAAACACACTTGGATGCCTGCTGGAACATACCTGAGCATGTCTCTAAATATGCAAAACTTGACTGAGCTGACCACAAACTACTGTCAACACTTGAAGCAATGGACCTTAGGGCACTGAATGGAATGTTCATCTCAGATCACCTGATGGCAGAGACTCGAACATCCAAATCAGCAGAGTCAGTGCTAGACTATGTATTTGTATCCTGCAACCTATTCCACAGGGTCATAGCTTTTTCAGTAGAAGGCTGCTGAGGAAGCATCTGTAGAGATCATGAACAACAATGATCATGTTGCTTCAAGACCCAGAAGCAACGTGACATCAAAAAAGAATGTCCTCAAGGAAAATACGAGCAAAGGTAATTGGCCAACCCACAAGGCAGGTGAGAACCACAGAATCTGGTGGCTGCCTGGACAAACTTAATAGCTTATTTTATAAAACTCCCGTGGAGCAAACAACTGGCAACGTTTGGCCTACCTATGCCTGGTCAACAACAGATGGTAAAATAGTGCTCTCAAACAACAGAAGCATGCCTTAAATGTTGCAAAGACAAAGCAACACCTGCACACATCTGGGTCTCCTTCTTCCATATACAGCGATCAGGAAGGAATTTAAGATGTCTATTTGGGAGGCAAAGTATGCAAGGGCTGAGCATGACTGGATTGAAAATGTACAAGCCTGCAATTTAAAAAACAACAAATATTTGATCACTCAGCTAGAGCACGGCCCAGCCTGTGCTGCTGGCAGCAATATGCCACAACAAACGTGGCTTACACACATTGGATTATCATATCACAGCAACGAACCCTCCCTGCCATGTATAAACAAGGCAGACATTCCAGTTCTTACCCTTTCCACTATTGCGGTGCAAATAAGAGGCAAAGGGGCGCCTGGCCCAAATGGGGCACCCGCCTCAATCTACACAATCTTGTGGAACAAAAGACTCTGCCATCTACTCAACTGCTGCCTTCGTGAAAATCGCATACCAGAGTCTTGCTGAAGTTCAATCCTCCACCCAATCTAGAAAAAATGCCCTTATTCGAACCTAGGCAGCTATCACTTGATTCTATTATTAGAAACTGATGCAAAGGTCTTCGCTGGCATCCTATTGCAGGAATTGGAAAACCAGGTGGAAGAATTGGGCCCGCTCTCAAACAAGCAAACAGGTTTGACTCCATTCTCAAACATGACAGATAACCTAGTGGTCCTTTATACCCTAATAATAAAACACACTCAGAAAAAATAACAGTTCTGCACGTGCTTTATTGACTTTTCAAAAGCCTTTGACCATGTTGACAGGACCCTGCTGTGGCGTAAAATGGCATCATGGAACATCCCACCCAACCTTCCATGAGCACTACAGCTATTGTAGTCCTACACTTTACTTGGACAAAGGTCAGCCTGGGCACAAATAAGGGCCTGACTCCAACAATTTTAACAAGACGAGGAATAAAACAAGGCTGTGTCCTTTCTCCAACATTGTTCAATCTGTTCATCTCAGATCTGAGCACAGTTCTGGATGAGGTGCACTCCCCCCCAAAAAACAAACCTGTTGACGTCACTTAAATATGTGTACTATATAGTTCTTATGAATTTAGCTCCCATTGGTCTGGAAAACTTGCTTAACACTCTAGCTCTTTACTGCTTAACAAACCAGATGACAGTCAACTAAGACAAAACTAAAACAGACATCTTTGGGAACAGCCGCAAAAATGAGGGTAAATGGCATCTTTGCTAAATAAGTGCCACTCTCCCAGGCCCCATCTAAATTCTCTAAAACCATGCCTTGCCTCACTGTTTGCTGCTTTTCAAAAACTACTCAGGAAATTTCCTACGCCAACTTGGAAACCAACTCTGATAGCAATCAAAGCAAAACGGATCCCAACGCTGTCTTATGGATCAGTAGCCTTCCTGGGTAAAATAAGTCTATTTTTGAGTAATGCCCAGAGTAAAGTCTGCCGCCTGCTATTCCATCTCCTACAACAACACACGTCACCGTCACACATTGAGTTAGAATGTGGGTTTCATGAGCAAAGACTAGCACAGCAAATCACCCTTCTCAAGTACTTGTCATCCATAAGAATGGGCCCTCTGAACACTCTAAAAGCATTAATCTGGAAGGAGATTCAGGATAACAGTCAAACAAATCACTAGGCATAGGCGAGAAGTGAGGCTTTAGAAGCACTGGCCTGGCAACATCTGTGGGATGCACTCTTACCACATCACACTTTAAAACTCGCAGTGAACAAACAAATGAGGCTATTATCCTGGGAGCAAGATAAGGAAGTCTTCTACAAGCACAGATACTCGTGGCTATGCATCAACACAAACGAATCGCCAATGCCACAGAGCTATCTCTTCGAAACCATCAAAGGCTTTTACAAATCTAGATTTCTAGTGTTAAGACTCAGCCAGTTACCAACAAAGGGTACCAGAAACAACTTCACTGTCTGGCAGGCTGGTCATGGGCCGGATGAATCTTTCTTGCACATATATTATAGATATGGTCCATTTTGCAACCGCACGCAGAAAGCTTTTACGCAATCTATTTAATGCTAATTAAGTAAGAACATGTGGCCAAGCCCTGCTGTTCTAATTGCAAGGAAATAGCCCCAAGTAATAGCATGTTTGGTAAAATGTATTACCAGTGTGGAGCAACAATTTAAAGTGGTTGCACAATCAAATGGAGGAACTATGTCCTAAAGACTTTCCCCTTTTCATCTGCACTTTCTCTGCACCAGCACTTAATTTTGTGTTCGTCCGTCTCAACTAAGGAGCTTTCACGAAGAGTCCCTTAGTGATTATCAAGCAAATCTACATTTTTTATTGTTTTATTTTGTTTTATTCTGGCAATATGCAACCCTTCCTTAATTTTTAACTGCTGCACGTTTGCTTTTTAGGTAGTATCAAGGTCAATTATCGAAGAGCTCTTGCACTTGCACTTTACCTTTTGTATACTTGAATTAATCAGGACACTCACAGAGGTAACTTTATGTGACCCTTTCTTCAGTTTTACCAGCTGTGCATTCACTTTTAAGTACTATTAAGGCTAATTATCGAAGAACTCATGTTTTTGCATGCGCCTATTCTTTTAACTCATTGTGTACTGATTAATACTGTGTACTTATGTCATGTCATGTTTTTGACTAACTAAAATAATGAAGCTTAAAAAACATAAACCCTAAGTTTTCGGCTAGCAGAGGAGGGGGGGGGGGGGTAGTGCTTTGAATTTAGTAGGGCACGCAATTCCTATTTGCACCCTTTGCACCTGTCTAAAGGTGCGCTGGGGTGCAAGCAGGAACAGTGCACCTGTTACATGATGCTGGCCCAAGCATGTCTGCTGAGAAGATCGTAGATTTGCACTTTCTTCACTCTTTGACCTTATTTCAACTGCACTTGATTGCATCTACTGTGTTTGTTAAGCCAGATGCAAGAAAGTGCTTACATCTTCATTTTCTGTTTTCGATAGAACCAGCACGCTCTAACCAAGCACCATCAGCATCCCTACATGCACTATGCAGGTGGTGCTGCTGGATTTGAGAGTGAGGAGCTGCGAATCACAACAACAATATAGAGCCACAACTTTTAGCAATGAGAATCGGCTTTTGTCCCGTGGTTATTTTCAAGACATCACAATGTTGCAGATATTGACCTACAACTAGGGCTGCATGACTCTGCGATGGGCATGTAAACTTTTGTTTTAACTTTGCAAACTTTGCGAAGTTAAAAAAAATGCTGTAGTAGCCCTTTGATGGGTTTATTTATCATTTATTTAAAGTATTTTTTAAAATATCTCTCTTTCCACCAGATTGTCATTAAGGCACCTCCTAATAATAATCTTTATTTTATATGGTTAACTGAAACTTTTATAATGTGAAATACTGATAGAATCTGTTTGAGATTATATTAGAAAACAAAGTACTGGAACATAATAGAAAAAACAGATGAAATAAGGTGCCTTATCACTAGGACCATATGCTAGGATGAACATCCCTCCTCAGTACTCAACGATATCCTGCTGCAGTGGTCCGGTCCTCGGTGGACGCGACATGCTGCTGCAGTAATTCATCACAGCAGGATGGTCGCAAAGGCTACCAGCTGCCTCGAGAAAAGATGGGCGAAGGCAGGAAACTCCTGAAGGGCGTAGATTTGCGACTTCGTTCACCTTCACTGACGATTATTAAAGTCCACTCGCTCTCGATTTCCTTAAAAAGTGTGCTAGTAAAACATCCTATCATGATTTCTTTCTGCAGAGAAAGCAGGTTGGTGCATGCATGCACCAGGCAAACACGGGGCGAAGTGCATATCCTACACAGATTATAATGGGGCTTTGGGGGGGGGGGGGGGATCGGCCGACCAGCAGGGAGGCTTGCACCCCGGGGGTTTTGGGGCCGGGTGGTGCGGCCGAGCCCAATTGGGCTTGCGCTTGGGATACCTTTGGGCTGGGGGTATATAACCGGCCATTTCGGGAGCGAAATCTCCGTAGTTAGGTAAAGTTTTGGTTGGTAACGTTTTAGTTAGTTTAGGGAATTTCCTGGTCAGAGGTCCCGTCGAGATCCAGCGACGGCTCGTGGAGGGAGTTACGGTGGGGCAGGAGGGCGGGGAGGGGGAGGGGCAGGGTGGAGGTTGCTAAAAACCGGCATATGGATAATTGCAGGTAAGTAAACAATTTAATTAATAAAACGAATTTCGTAGCTCGCACTGCATTGCATTTTGCGATGCAAGGCGCACTACGAAATTCGTTTTATTAATTAAATTGTTTACTTACCTGCAATTATCCATATGCCGGTTTTTAGCAACCTCCACCCTGCCCCTCCCCCTCCCCGCCCTCCTGCCCCACCGTAACTCCCTCCACGAGCCGTCGCTGTCGAGATCTCGGCGCAGCAGGGGACGTGGCCGCGGTGATTATTGCGTGTTCCCCGTGCAGGCGTAAGAGGGCGGGAGGGAGGGGGGCGTGGGGAATAGGCGTCCCCCGCCAATAAGAGAAAATGGGGTATGAGCGCTATGAAGCGCCCCCCCCCCTCCCCCGGATTTTGTGGAGGGGAAGAGCAGTGCGCAAAGGGAAGCGCAATGAGGGCACTGAGGCCTTTTTTGGCCTCAGGGGCCACAAGGTTTGTTCAGTATGCCGGTGGGAGTGGGGGCCTGGAGTGGAGGGAGTGGCACCTAAAGTGGGAAGACAGGAGAGGGGAAGGGCTGCAAAGGTAGTTCCTGGGAGGGAGGAGGGGCGGACCAGTGTCCAGGGAGGGCAGGTGCCACCTAGGGGGGTGGGGGCTGCAGTGCTCCAGGTGCCTATAGAGGAGGAAGACGGGGGGAGGTGGGCCCAGAGACACCCTCTCCGCCGCCTTCGACACAGTCTGCCATAGCACCCTCATACAACGCCTCAGCAACATCGGCATACAAGGAAAAGCCTTGGACTGGATCATCTCGTTCCTCGCCGGGAGAACCTAGAGAGTCCGACTCCCCCCATTCAAATCAGAGGCCACCGAAGTCATCTGCGGAGTACCACAAGGATCATCACTCAGTCCCACCCTCTTCAACGTTTACATGAGTCCCCTCGCATCCATCGCACGACAACACAACCTTAACATCATCTCTTACGCTGACGACACCCAGCTGATCCTTTCCCTCACCAAAGACCCTAACACCGCCAAAACCAATCTTCACGAAGGCATGAAAGAAGTAGCCGAATGGATGAAAAACAGCCGCCTAAAACTCAACTCAGACAAAACGGAAGTCCTCATCCTAGGATCATCCCCCTCTGCCTGGGACGACTCATGTGGCCATCGGCCCTGGGCACGGCACCCATACCCACAGACCACGCACGTAACCTAGGCTTCATCCTAGACTCCTCCCTCTCGATGACCAGACAAGCCAACGCCGTCTCATCCTCTTGCTTCAACGTACTTCGTATGCTCAAGAAAATCTTTCGTTGGATCCCCACCGAAACAAGAAAGACTGTCACTCACGCACTGGTCACTAGCCGACTGGACTATGGAAATCCCCTCTACGCCGGAACCACAGCCAAATTACAGAAAAAACTCCAACGCATCCAAAATGCATCAGCCAGACTCATATTGGACATCCCTCGCCAAGCTCACATTACCGGTCACCTGAAAGACCTCCACTGGCTTCCCGTCAACAAGAGAATAACGTTCCGTCTCCTCACCCACGCACACAAGGCCCTTTACAAACTAGGACCCAAATGCCTCAACCCACGACTGTCCTTCTACACACCCACCCGCCAACTAAGATCCTCCAATCAAGCCCTCGCTGCAGTTCCGCGCATCCACAGATCCACCATGGGAGGAAGATCCTTCTCCTACTTGGCCGCCAAGACCTGGAATTCTCTCCCCACTCACCTCCGCCTTACGCAGAACCACATTTCCTTCAGAAAGGAACTTAAAACCTGGCTTTTCGATAAATAATGCACCCCCTCCCCCAAGCGCCTTGAGACCCTCTGGGTGAGTAGTGCGCTCTACAAATCCCTGAACTTGAACTTGAACTTGAACCGGGAAGAAGTGAAGGCAGAGTCCCAGGCGGCCAGCTGGAGCACGGCGAGGGACCGCAGTAGCAAATTTGAACGGAGGTCTGCACGGTGAGGCGACAGCCCAGTGGGGCACAGATGCCCACTAGGGCAGCTGTGACAAGAAGCGGAATCGAAGGGCAGGCTGCGGAGGTCGGCTTGATACCCGATTGGTCACAAAAAAGGTGATGCACAATGATATGGTCATGAATGGGCAACAACCCAGAGGTGCTGGGCCCCCCAGGGTGGCAGTGACAGAGCACGGGCAGAAGCGGAAGGCTGAAGCCATAATTGATAGGTTGTGGGAAGAGGCCAGGCACACGTGGGGAACGAGAATAGAGGCAGAGGGGGAATGGGAGGACATCCCTCTAGATTTTGACGAGGTTAGTCTGGAAGAAGGGAAGATAGTGGATGAAGAACTGGGGGACCAGGAATGTTGTGCCTAGTCTGTTACAGGAGGAGAGTCGGGATGCGGAGTACATAGTGACCGCTCGGGTGGCTCAACCCTCGACAACATCCGGTGGGGACACCGACCTTGACGCCAGATAAGAAAAGAGGGTGGAACAGCATGAAATACACAACAGTGAGGGTGTCCACAAGGATGAATGCAAGGGGTGAGGAAGGGTGCTCAAACTAAGCAAGGGTAGGTACGTTAGAGACACAGGTGAGCACTTATAGGCAGACAAGGATCAAGGAGACAGAATAGGAGGGGTCAGGGGGGAAGACGGACGAAGCGGCACAGACGGATGCGGAAACGGTTAAGTGTACAGGTGACAGAAGTGACGGGGGCTGGTCAGGTGATGGAAGGCAAGGAAAGCAAGGAGGTCCGATTGCCAAAATTGCCGTACATGGGGGTGACGAAACCCTTGGGAGTGCACCTCAGGTTAGCTAAGAAAGAGAAAATATGGAAGGGCGAATAAGTAGATATGTTGATGTTGCTACATAGGGAATCGCGCTCTAAGGAGGGATTGAAGGAAGAAGAGCTGGAGTTATCCTGGCTGCCCAGGGTACCCATGACTATAGAGAACTGGACAGCAGCCTTTTTAATTTTTGCGAGTGTGTACTGTGAAAAGTACCCAGATAGGTCCGTGGCTTTGTTTAAATACATGGATGTAGTGAGGAGGGCATATCTGACGCATGGGGGCAACGCCTGGTCACACTATGATAAAGAATTTCATGCCAGGAACACTTGGGACCCAGAGGCAAACTGGGGGGAGATCGATGCAGATCTCTACCAGCAGACCGTGGGGGGGGGGTGAAGTTTGGGAAGACAACTTACAAGGCTAGTGGTTTGCCGCTGGTTTACCGCCCCTTTCAAAACTGTCCCTCTGGGGGGAAGGGGGTGGGGGTGGGTTACACACAAAAGCCCGCAGGAGGAGGTCCGGAAGCCTGTAGGGATTATAACAAGTGCTCATGTGCACAAGACTACTGCAGATTTCGGCATGAGTGCTAAAAATGTGCGGGGAGACACCCCCTGATGCAGTGTTTCGGGCCAGATTACGCAGGACAAGGTCACGCCAGGTGGCAGAGGCCTCAACAGCAGAATGCCAGCAGTGGGCAGCAGAGGATGTGAAGGAGGGGAGATAGGGGGGTACAGGGCTATATGGGCATAGGCTCAAACACCCATTAACTTGGATTGCTTAGAGGCCTGGACCTTACATTACCCAAACAAGCAGGAAGTGCAGATTCTTGGTGCAGGTTTCAGAGAGGGTTTTAGATTATGTTATGAAGGACCAAGGTTGGCGCGATGGGCGGAGTACCTAAAATCAGTGCCAGGTCACAAAACAGTCATTTGGGAGAAATTGGAAAAAGAGGCACTGGAAGGGCGCATGGAGGGGCCATTTGCGATCAGCCCGATCAGGGACTTGATTATTTACCCGGTCGGGGTGGTTCAAAAAAAGTAGAAAGGACAGTATCGTCTGATCCAACACATGACCACAAGGTGGGTCTGTCAACAATTTAATTCCTGATGACTTGGCGTCAGTCTCTTGCTCTTCAGTGGACTTAGCTAGGGTGGAAAGGGTAGGACACGGGGCGGAAATGGCGAAATGCAATATTAAGGCAGATTCTCTGGCCCTTGCCATTACACTGAACGACTTCCAGTTGCTGGGCATTCAGGGTGATGGCAGCATTTTTGTGGATAAAGCGTTACCCATGGGGTACTCCATATCATGTGCGCTGTTTGAGAAGTTCAGCTCATTCTTGCAGTGGGTTTTCTGTTGAAAACGGGTAAAGTACGGTGACACATTATCTGCTTGACATCTTCCTGGTGGGCCGGCCTGGTTCAACAGACGGACAGCGACAGCTGGACAGTTTCCAGAAACTCATGGGGACACTGGGTGTCCCCTTGGCACCAGAGTAGACGCAAGGTCCAAGCACGGTTTTATCATTTCTGGGGATTGAACTGGATTCTGTGGCCATGGAGGCCAGGTTGCCGGAAGACAAGAAATTGCACATGAGACTGTTGATCGATGACATGCTGGCCAGAAAGAAAGTGACAGTGAGAATGGTACAAGTCTTACTGGGGCATCTGAATTTTGCATGCATGGTGGAGAGAGCGGGGCAGACATTTTGCAGGAGACTGGGCAGGGCACTGGCAGGCCTCACGCTGCCACACCACCATAGTCGTTTGTCGGCAGGGAAGAAGGAAGACCTAAGAATGTGGTGCAGGTTTTTAGAGGATGTCAATGGGATACTCATGGCAGCTCCAGAAGAGTGGGATTGGAATGTCAGATATTCTCTGACGCAGCAGGATCAGGACGTTTTGGTTTGTATTGGCAGGGAAAATGATGTGCAGAAGAGTCGCCAAATCATTGAAAAAATTGAGGCAGGAGCATTGCTTTCCTGGAATTGTTTCGCTGGTGGTCACAGTTACCCTCTGGGTGTGGAGCCTGGGGCACAAAAAGGTCATTTTCAGGGTGGACAACATGGCAGTGGTGCAGGTGGTCAACAGGCAGTTGGCGAGGGATGAGGAGGTCTTAAAGCTATTTGCGCATATTTATGTTGGGTTGCTTGCAGTACGACATTCACTTCAGGGTAAGGCACGTACCGGTTGTAGACAATGACATTGCGGATGCTTTGCCTTGTTTGCAGTGGGAGAGGTTCCATGGGCTGGCCACAGAGGCAGAAACCCACAGGACGCCGGTGCCCGACATGATGTGGTCCATAGGAGGAAAAGGATGCTGCAACTGGTGGTAGGGTCCTTAGCACCTTCCACGAGGAAGGCCTATGTGCTCGCATGGCAGGAGTTTCTGCAGGGAGGTGCGAAGGGGAGAAGTGAGACTTGGGCCAGGGAAGAGGACATGGTTCAGTTCATTTTGGACTTGATTGGTAAAGGTTTGTCGAAGGTTACCATAGCGGCGAAGCTGGCAGGAATATCTTTCATGGACGAGCTACTGTGGGGTTATTCTCCAACGGGGGACGAGCTGGGGAAAAGATTGATGGAGGGTTGGTCCAGGGAGTCGGGTGGAGGACAGCGGGTCCGGTTGCTAGTGAACATTGTGCTGTTAGGCAGAATAGTAGCAGTGCTGGCAGAGGTGTGCTGCGGTTGGCAGGAGGGTTCACTGTTTTCGGCGCTAATGTCTTGGCTTTACGGTGGAGCTTTCTGAGTATCGGAGTTTCTGCGAAGGAAAGGGGTCCCAGGGCTGCATTGGGAGGAGGTACAGGGATGTGAAACAGAGAGTGATGCAGTTTCTAACTTCTTGAGGTGCTCAAAGACAGACCAAAGGGGGATGGGGAGGTTGGCGACGATGTTGGCTAGAGGGGATCCGATGACCTTCCCGGTGAGATGGGGGTGTCTTTTGCAGGGTGTTGAAAGGAGGGAGGTGGGGCCAGTTTTCTACAGGCCATCCAGGCGTGAAGTCACGGCGGCGCAGCTTCTTTGGGTGATGAGGAGGGCATTATAGTTAGTAGGGGAGGTGCTGAGGCCTTTGGAACACACTGTTTCAGGATTGGGGTGACTTCAGACGCGGCAAGTTTAGGGTGAGACCCAGAGAGGTTAAACCAGCTGGGAGGATGGTCATCAGATTGTTATAAATGCTACATCAAAGCAGAGAGGAGGGGAATGGGGAAGTAGAGGGTTTGTCGCATGTAAAGCATTCTCTCACGCATGTGTCTTGTCAGATGCAGTGTCTGGGCCCGATTCGGAGGCAATCGCTCACTGGATTGTTGGGCATTCCTTTGTAAAGTGGGCAGAGAGACACAAATGTAGCAAAGGAAAAGGAGTAAATTTGGGATTGGACCCTGGTTTGTTCAAAGTTACTTGGCATGGGAAGGGAGGCATGTGATGGCACAAGCTTTTCCCTCTTTTAAATAAGCTATTGCTCCATCATATTTGCCCAGATATACTGGTTCTTCACTTGGGGGAGAATGATTTTGTGGTTTGCAAAGGGTTGTCTCTGTTGCAGCAAATGAAGAGGGATTTGAGGGAGATCAAGAGGCAGTGGCCTGGGTGTTTTGTAGTTTGGAATTAGTTTATTCCCAGGAGACATTGGAGAGGAGCTGAGGGGCCGGTGAGATTGATAAAGCCAGGAGGAAGTTAAACAGGGAGATGAGGGTGATTTGAAAAGAGGCAGGTTTTTGCACTTGAAATATGTGGTGGAGGATTATCCGGAGCACAGGGATGACGGAGTACGTTTATCTCGCTTTGGAATGGAGTTATATTTGATTCAGATAAAATAAGTTTTAGATTCCGCACTGGACATCAGGCGTTATCCTAACCAAGGCCTAGAGGGTGGGGGGTCAGAAATGTTGTAAGGATTATTTCTGAGTGGCGTCAGTTGCATATTTTGGCCAGTTTGTTACTGTTTCAATTTTGGTTGGGAACAGGTAGGTAATGAATTTAGGTAGGTTATACTTAGTTAGAGAAGAGGTTACAGGGTTTAAGGGTTAGCAGTTATTGATCGAGTAGGTAGATCTTTAGAAGCAGGTTACAAAGTTTTTAAAGGGGTGAAAGTTATTGATTAATTTGGGGATGCTAAATAAAGTGCAATTGTGTTTGGAGAAAACATTAGAGGTTGGGTGAGGTGGATACGTAGATGTATTATAGTTAGAGGTAGTTTTTTGAAGGCAAAAGCCAAGGTTATGTTTGTGTAAGGGGCACCTGTCTTTAATAAAGCGGCGTTTTTCACACTTATGGTGAGTCAATTGTGGTTTGTTCCGTACACTTCGGCCCAAACTGTAGCTTCTTTTCGGTGTATCACGGACACAATTTTGCAGGCCCTCGTACGGAACACCACATGGCACTGCTTGAAAGTCCGCCAGAAGATGCTTGATGAAAGTACCACTCTTTTCAAGAGAAGAAGTGGAGATAAAATCGCATAAAAATGCGAGAAGTGGCGCAAAAAGAGTGAGAGGAGAGAGAGCGGATGCAAAAGAAAGAGAAGACTACACATAACTTAGAGAAGAAACTAAAAATAGACCAGCAGCAAAGGGAATCAAAATATAACACAGAGACAAGAGAGAAAATAAAAGAAAAAGAAAAACTAGAAGACGCCATAGGCAGATAAAAGAGAGGGGGCAGGAGATGAGAAGAGACATATGAAAGTGAAATGAGAAAAAAAAGAACATAACGATAACTAGGGGGGATAAGGGTGACATGAAGTATAGACGGAGGAGAAAAAGGAAGAAAAGAGTAAAAAGTAAGAGAAGATTGGAGAGGAGAAAGGAAAAGAGGCTAGGGAGAGTTAATAGCATTATGGGAGAGGAAAGAGAAGGAGAACAGAACAGTTATTTCAATAAACATTAAACCATTAAAGGCTGCATTCCTATAAACAGGTAATAAATCACAGTGTTCTTAGCTTACACCAGGCACCAGACTTGTGCACACATTGCAACTCTTTGGATCTTCACAAACATTTCTATTAGGCCCCCGTGGCAGTCTAATTGCTGTTGCAGTTGTTCTCAAAAGTGTTTCTATTTTCTTGGATGTGCCTAGGCTGCACATTGCCAATAGTATTCCCTTATAGGGCTTGGGAAAACAACTTTATTTTCTCCCAAAGTTAAATATTATATGAAACCTGACACACTTGCATGCACACATCCCTGTTAAACCTCTGTAGATTGATGCATGTTACCATTGTCTCCATTACACATACATCCTTTCTCTGAATTCTGTTGGTCTATTAATCCGGAAGGTGGAGTACCAAATCCTTTTGACGGTCTGTGTTCCTGCTACAGCTTTAACTCACAAGTGCAGGGCTGGGCTGCCTCAGTGAGGGATCAGGGCTGGCATATCGCCTCCCATTATATTGGGAAATTCCCAGGCATAGGTCTGGGCTGTAGTGTGGGTACAGCCAGTGCTTTAAGTGGAACGGGTCTCACCTGTGCTGAGCACCGGCGGTGTTTTAAAAGGGGTGCTAGAAACGTGTCTCTTTCAGGCTCTGTTTTGTGTCCTGGCTCAGGTGGTTCATGTTTTTTCTGGACTGCATTGACAGCAGGCACATCCATGTGTGCATGCTCACATTGCTTACTTATTACTAGTGGAGAAGTTATGGCATGTCTTGCCAGGTGAGTGTTGTAGGGGAAAGGAAATCCTTTAGAGAGAGTCAATTTCTCTCTGGATTTCCCTTCTCTTTTTGAAACTCAGGAGCAGAAACATTGTTTTACTGTCACCAGGGATTTAAGTGGAAGCTTTTTCAATATTATATACAAGCCATAGTTGCTGTTTATTTATTTTATGCAACTAACAACCATTGACAAAGCCAATTGTCCTGACGTGTTGTAGGTATGATGTTACTTGTTGTATCATATATCTGGATGGAATGAAAGAAACAGCAAAATACAATTCGGGCGGCATACTATGCTAAGCACAGGTTTTTAGCTGACGTGTTTTAAAGCCATGCCCTTAATGGTATTGGCCACACCCCTTTGAGAGACCTCTCCCCAGTTTTTTAATCCCACTTAAAGCCCTGGGTACAGCAGCTGCTACCACCAGCTTCCATCTCTCAGAATATAGCCATTCAGACCCAGGGCATGCTGGGACCAGCTATGCAATGTTTAGTCTTTAACCCCTGCTACAACTTCCACACACCTCCGATCATGCTTGATCCGTTTTAAGGCTAGGGTAATAGCTCAGGGGTCCCACCTTCCAGGGCACCCAGTAACAGTATAATGGTATGCATAAAACAGAGAGGGGGATATACACAAGGAAGTGGTGGAGAGAAGCATTAGCCTTCTTGGCTTAACGCCTCTCTCCGCCACTTCGGAAATGCATGGCTGCACCATATTCACAAAGATATTGTGCAGCCTTGCGTTTCCCCCTGCGATGGTGCTAAGTTTCACAACTTAGCACCAATGCAGGCACCCTTGCACCAGAGTGCAAGGGTGTCTGCAAACAAGGAGGTTTGTTTATGTACAGAAAGGTATCCCTTACTGCACATAAAGAATCCTAACATGCCCGTTTGTAACTTACATGTGTGCTGCTTCATGCAGCACACATGCAAGTTACAAAACAGCATTTGAAAAAAAAGGTTTGTTTATTTACAGGAAAGGACACCTTCCTGTAAATACACAAACCATGGCATTTTGCTTTTTCCACGTGTGCTGTACAAGGCAGCACACATGTAAAAAACAAAAGCAAGGAGAAATAAAGCATTTCTACTTATTTCGCCAACTTAAGACCAGGGTTTTCCTGTCCTTAATTTTGGCGCAGCCTCCTATTTACGCCGCCCTTGTGAATAGGGGGCAGCATCAAAATCAATGGGTGTTGCGGTGAAACGCCCTCCACAACACCCACTGCACGCCCCTTTAACGCTAAACAAAGCGTGAAAGGGGGCCTTATTCACAAGGCAGCGTTAAGCCGCGTTAAGTGGCTTAACGCTGCCTTGTGAATATGGCAAGGCCCCTATTACCACCACACCGTCACTAAAAGTGACATTGTGGTGACGATAGGGGCTTGTGAATATGCCCCAGAGATTCTTTTAATTTGATTGTTAATCAGGTCTGGCCTACTCAAACTACACCTTTTTTTGAGTGGGAACAAGTTTTATTTTTTCCCAAAGAACAAAGGCACATTATATTACAAAAATACTTAAAAACTTTTTCAAATTAATCCTGCAACATTTAAAGTGAACAGCTTTGTTTTATTATGATATCTCAACATTAAAAGTCCAAAAATCGGACATAGGAACAATTCAAACTTTCGGCATTCTTCTCAGGCAGTGGCATTATAGAGTTTACACTAAAGGATGCATAAATGTTTTTAAGAAAATTCAAATCATGGCATAACCAGATAACCGAGTCAATACTATGATGGTCGAGTCAATACTACAATGGTCAGTTCAAAGAGGAAGGTGATAAATTTCTTGCTTCTGCATTAATTAAAGGCATTTTACAAAAGCACTCGGAATTTAAAAGTATTTCAAGTGCTGAAAGGACTTTAATTCCTTTAATCCAGGAAAAGTTAAATTAGCATTGCGATAAAGATTAATTTTCGTCATCTGTTGCATCATCTTCATCCCGATCATCTTCGTCTCCACCATAATTATCACAATCTTCTAAATTCTGTCTCTGATACTGCAGTGGCATTTCCAAACGCTTTGCTGTTGCACAGGTACTATCAAACGATAATCTTGAATTGGCACAAACTACATCTAAGCGAGATTGGTATTTTGGTGGGCGGAGAGAGCTTTCGAAGACCTGCAAATCATCTTCCTCATCAATGTTCTGTATATTTTGATAGGCAGGTGTGTACAGCCGCGGCCTGTGGAGGGAGTTGCTGTGGGGCAGAAAGGCGTGGCAGGAGAGGGGCAAGGTGGGGGGTGCTAAAAACCGGAATATGGATAATTGGAGGTAAATAATGAATTTAATTAATAAAACGAATTTCGTAGTGTGGGCTGCATCGCATTTTCTCTCTCTATGTAACTTCTACATCTTTCTATCTCAACTCACTTGCTTTACCGCATCTATTTCTAGCTGATCTCTCTCTTAGCATATCAGTATATCAGTATATAACCGGCCATTTCGGGAGCGAAATCTCTGTAGTTAGGTAAAGTTTTGGTTGGTAACGTTTTAGTTAGTTTAGGGAATTTCCTGGTCGGAGGTCCTGTCGAGATCTCAGCGCAGAAGGGGACGTGGCCGCGGTGATTATTGCGTGTTCCCCGCCGAGGGGCGGAGGCGACAAGCGTAAGGGGGGGAAGGGAAGCGCAATGAGGGCACTGAGGCCTTTTTTTGCTCAGGGGCCACAAGGTTTGTTCAGTATGCCGGTGGGAGTGGGGGGCCTGGAGTGGAGGGAGTGGCACCTAAAGTGGGAAGACAGGAGAGGGGAAGGGCTGCAAAGGTAGTTCCTGGGATGGAGGAGGGGCGGACCAGTGTCCAGGGAGGGCAGGTGCCACCTAGGGGGGGGGGGGGGCTGCGGTGCTCCAGGTGCCTATAGATGAGGAAGAGGAGGGCAGGTGGGCCCAGAAACACAGCAGTGGCGGCACTGGACATCCGGGGACGGTTGGACAGGGACAATTGGGGGGTGAGGAACAAGTGCTTTGTGGAAGAAGGTGGGTGCAGGGGTGACTGGGTGTGGGGCGACTGGGTAAAGAAGGGAAGGCCCCGGGGTTGAAAAAGGGGAAAGTGGCCGGTTTCCCTGTTAGAATGGAGTGAGGGGAGGAGGAGGGGTCGGGGAGGGTGTGTGAGAGATCCTCGCCAGCCAGGGGGTGCTGGGGTGGTAGGTACAGCAGGGGAGTGGGCCCCGCAGCACGGGGGTGACTCAGCGGGGTCAGGGAGTGGCGGGCTGGAGAGGGGAAGGGGTGGGGGTGCAGGGGGATGCCCAGAGGCACTGCCAAGGGTCATAGGTATGGGGGTATTGGCAATGGTGCCTGGAGCAGGGGCAGGTAGGGACATTTAGGGACACTCACAACGGCATGCCAGACCTTCCATTTGCATTGCGGGTACAGCAGGCGGGGGTCTTAGGCATGGTGGACGATTTGCATGCGGCTCCTCGCTACCTGGAAGAAGTGAAGGCAGGGTCCCAGGCGGCCAGCTGGAGCACGGCGAAAAACCACAGTAGCAAATTTGAACGGAGGTCTGCACGGTGAGGCGACAGCCGAGTGGGGCACAGGTGCCCACTAGGGCGGCTGTGGCAAGAAGCGGAATCGAAGGGCAGGCTGCGGAGGTCGGCTTGATACCCGATTGGTCACAAAAAAGGTAATACACAATGATATGGTCATGAATGGGCAACAACCCAGAGG
The DNA here is from genome assembly GCF_964263255.1 of Lissotriton vulgaris. Lineage (NCBI taxonomy): Eukaryota > Metazoa > Chordata > Amphibia > Caudata > Salamandridae > Lissotriton > Lissotriton vulgaris. The sequence continues at coordinate 877,344,588 of NC_141695.1, read as the reverse complement.
TGCTGGGCCCTCCAGGGTGGCATTGACAGAGCAATGGCAGAAGCGGAAGGCTGCAGCCATAATAGATAGGTTGTGGGAAGAGGCCAGGCACACGTGGGGAACGAGAATAGAGGCAGAGGGGGAATGGGAGGACATCCTGCTAGATTTTGATGAGGTTAGTCTGGAAGAAGGGGAGATAGTGGATGAAGAAGTGGGGGACCAGGAATGTTGTGCCTAGTCTGTTACAGGAGGAGAGACTGGATGCGGAGTACATAGTGACCGCTCGGGTGGCTCAACCCTCGACAACATCCGGTGGGGACACCGACCTTGACGCCAGATAAGAAAGGAGGGTGGAACAGCATGAAATACACAACGCAGAGGGTGTCCACAAGGATTGATGCAAGGGGTGAGGAAGGGTGCTCAAACTATGCAAGGGTAGGTACGTTAGAGACACAGGTGAGCACTTATGGGCAGACAAGGGTCAAGGAGACAGAAAAGGAGTGGTCAGGGGGGAAGACGGACGAAACGGCACAGACGGATGCGGAAAGGGTTAAGTGTACAGGTGACAGAAGTGACGGGGGCTGGTCAGGTGACGGAAGGCAAGGAAAGCAAGGAGGTCCGATTGCCAAAATTGCCGTACATGGGGGTGACGAAACCCTTGGGAGTGCACCTCAGGTTAGCTAAGAAAGAGAAAATATGGAAGGGCGAATAAGTAGATATGTTGATGTTGCTACATAGGGAATTGCGCTCTAAGGAGGGATTGAAGGAAGAAGAGCTGGAGTTATCCTGGCTGCCCAGGGTACCCATGACTATAGAGAACTGGACAGCAGCCTTTTTAATTTTTGCGATTGTGTACTGTGAAAAGTACTCAGATAGGTCTGTGGATTTGTTTAAATACATGGATGTAGTGAGGAGGGCATATCTGACGCATGGGGGCAACGCCTGGTCACACTATGATGAAGAATTTCATGCCAGGCTCACTTGGGACCCAGAGGCAAACTGGGGGGAGATCGATGCAGATCTCTACCAGCAGACCGTGGGGGTGAAGTTTGGGAAGACAACTTACAAGGCTAGTGGTTTGCCGCTGGTTTACCGCCCCTTTCAAACTGTCCCTCTGGAGGGAAGGGGTGGGGGTGGGTTACACACAAAAGCCCGCAGAAGGAGGTCCGGAAGCCTGTAGGGATTATAACAAGGGCTCATGTGCACAAGACTACTGCAGATTTCGGCACGAGTGCTAAAAATGTGCGGGGAGACACCCCCTGATGCAGTGTTTCGGGCCGGGTTACGCAGGACAAGGTCTTGCCATGTGGCAGAGGCCTCAACAGCAGAATGCCAGCAGTGGGCAGCAGAGGATGTGAAGGAGGGCAGATAGGGGGGTACAGGGCTATATGGGCATAGGCTCATACACCCATTAACTTGGATTGCTTAGAGGCCTGGATCTTACATTACCCAAACAAGCAGGAAGTGCAGATTCTTGATGCATGTTTCAGAGAGGGTTTTAGATTATGTTATGAAGGACCAAGGTTGGCGCGATGGGCGGAGTACCTAAAATCAGTGGCAGGTCACAAAACAGTAATTTGGGAGAAATTGGAAAAAGAGGCACTGGTAGGGCGCATGGAGGGGCCATTTGCGATCAGCCCGATCAGGGACTTGATTATTTCCCCGGTCGGGGTGGTTCCAAAAAAGGAGAAAGGACTGTATCGTCTGATCCAACACATGACCACAAGGTGGGTCTGTCAACAATTTAATTCCTGATGACTTGGCGTCAGTCTCTTGCTCTTCAGTGGACTTAGCTAGGGCACTGGTGAAAAGGGTAGGACACGGGGCGGAAATGGCGAAATGCAATATTAAGGCAGCTTCTCCGGCCCTTGCTATTACACTGAACGACTTCCAGTTGCTGGGCATTCAGGTTGATGGCAGCATTTTTGTGGATAAAGCGTTACCCATGGGGTACTCCATATCATGTGCGCTGTTTGAGAAGTTCAGCTCATTCTTGCAGTGGGTTTTCTGTTGTAAACGGGTAAAGTACGGTGACACATTATCTGCATGACATCTTCCTGGTGGGCCGGCCTGGTTCAACAGACGGACAGCGACAGCTGGATAGTTTCCAGAAACTCATGGGGACACTGGGTGTCCCCTTGGCACCAGAGTAGACGCAAGGTCCAAGCACGGTTTTATCATTTCTGGGGATTGAACTGGATTCTGTGGCCATGGAGGCCAGGTTGCCGGAAGACAAGAAATTGCACATGAGACTGTTGATCGATGACATGCTGGCCAGAAAGAAAGTGACAGTGAGAATGGTACAAGTCTTACTGGGGCATCTGAATTTTGCATGCATGGTGGAGAGAGCGGGCAGACATTTTGCAGGAGACTGGGCAGGGCACTGGCAGGCCTCACGCTGCCACACCACCATATGCGTTTGTCGGCAGGGAAGAAGGAAGACCTAAGAATGTGGTGCAGGTTTTTAGAGGATGTCAATGGGATACTCATGGCAGCTCCAGAAGAGTGGGATTGGGATGCTCAGATATTCTCTGACGCAGCAGGATCAGGAGGTTTTGGTTTGTATTGGCAGGGAGAAAATGATGTGCAGAAGAGTCGCCAAATCATTGAAAAAATTGAGGCAGGAGCATTGCTTTCCTGGAATTGTTTCGCTGGTGGTCACAGTTACCCTCTGGGTGTGGAGCCTGGTGCACAAAAAGGTCATTTTCAGGGTGGACAACATGGCAGTGGTGCAGGTGGTCAACAGGGAGTTGGCGAGGGATGAGCAGGTCTTCAAGCTATTGCGCATATTTATGTTGGGTTGCTTGTAGTACGACATTCACTTCAGGGCAAGGCACGTACCGGTTGTAGACAATGACATTGCGGATGCTTTGCCTTGTTTGCAGTGGGAGAGGTTCCATAGGCTGGCCACAGAGGCAGAAACCCACAGGACGCCGGTGCCTGACATGATGTGGTCCATAGGAGGAAAAGAATGCTGCAACTGGTGGTAGGGTCCTTAGCACCTTCCATGAGGAAGGCCTATGTGCTCGCGTGGCAGGAGTTTCTGCAGGGAGGTGCGAAGGGGAGAAGTGAGACTTGGGCCAGGGAAGAGGACATGGTTCAGTTCATTTTGGACTTGATTGGTAAGGGTTTGTCGAAGGTTACCATAGCGGCGAAGCTGGCAGAAATATCTTTCATGGACAAGCTACTATGGGGTTATTCTCCAATGGTGGACGAGCTGGGGAATAGATTGATGGAGGGTTGGTCCAGGGAGTCGGGTGGAGGACAGCGGGTCAGGTTGCTAGTGAACATTGTGCTGTTAGGCAGAATAATAGCAGTGCTGGCAGAGGTGTGCTGCGGTTGGCAGGAGGGTTTACTGTTTTCGGCGCTAATGTCTTGGCTTTACGGTGGAGCTTTCTGAGTATCGGAGTTGCTGCGAAGGAAAGGGGTCCCAGGGCTGCATTGGGAGGAGGTACAGGGTTGTGAAACAGAGAGTGATGCAGTTTCTAACTTCTTGAGGTGCTCAAAGACAGATTAAAGGGGGATGGGGAGGTTGGCGACGATGTTGGCTAGAGGGGATCCGATGACCTTCCCGGTGAGATGGGGGTGTCTTTTGCAGGGTGTTGAAAGGAGGGAGGTGGGGCCAGTTTTCTACAGGCCATCCAGACGTGAAGTCACGGCGGCGCAGCTTCTTTGGGTGATGAGGAGGGCATTATAGTTAGTAGGGGAGGTGCTGAGGCCTTTGGAACACACTGTTTCAGGATTGGGGTGACTTCAGACGCGGCAAGTTTAGGGTGAGACCCAGAGAGGTTAAACCAGCTGGGAGGATGGTCATCAGATTGTTATAAATGCTACATCAAAGCAGAGAGGAGGGGAATGGGGAAGTAGAGGGTTTGTCGCATGTAAAGCATTCTCTCACGCATGTGTCTTGTCAGATGCAGTGTCTGGGCCCGATTCGGAGGCAATCGCTCACTGGATTGTTGGGCATTCCTTTGTAAAGTGGGCAGAGAGACACAAATGTAGCAAAGGAAAAGGAGTAAATTTGGGATTGGACCCTGGTTTGTTCAAAGTTACTTGGCATGGGAAGGGAGGCATGTGATGGCACAAGCTTTTCCCTCTTTTAAATAAGCTATTGCTCCATCATATTTGCCCAGATATACTGGTTCTTCACTTGGGGGAGAATGATTTTGTGGTTTGCAAAGGGTTGTCTCTGTTGCAGCAAATGAAGAGGGATTTGAGGGAGATCAAGAGGCAGTGGCCTGGGTGTTTTGTAGTTTGGAATTAGTTTATTCCCAGGAGACATTGGAGAGGAGCTGAGGGGCCGGTGAGATTGATAAAGCCAGGAGGAAGTTAAACAGGGAGATGAGGGTGATTTGAAAAGAGGCAGGTTTTTGCACTTGAAATATGTGGTGGAGGATTATCCGGAGCACAGGGATGACGGAGTACGTTTATCTCGCTTTGGAATGGAGTTATATTTGATTCAGATAAAATAAGTTTTAGATTCCGCACTGGACATCAGGCGTTATCCTAACCAAGGCCTAGAGGGTGGGGGGTCAGAAATGTTGTAAGGATTATTTCTGAGTGGCGTCAGTTGCATATTTTGGCCAGTTTGTTACTGTTTCAATTTTGGTTGGGAACAGGTAGGTAATGAATTTAGGTAGGTTATACTTAGTTAGAGAAGAGGTTACAGGGTTTAAGGGTTAGCAGTTATTGATCGAGTAGGTAGATCTTTAGAAGCAGGTTACAAAGTTTTTAAAGGGGTGAAAGTTATTGATTAATTTGGGGATGCTAAATAAAGTGCAATTGTGTTTGGAGAAAACATTAGAGGTTGGGTGAGGTGGATACGTAGATGTATTATAGTTAGAGGTAGTTTTTTGAAGGCAAAAGCCAAGGTTATGTTTGTGTAAGGGGCACCTGTCTTTAATAAAGCGGCGTTTTTCACACTTATGGTGAGTCAATTGTGGTTTGTTCCGTACACTTCGGCCCAAACTGTAGCTTCTTTTCGGTGTATCACGGACACAATTTTGCAGGCCCTCGTACGGAACACCACATGGCACTGCTTGAAAGTCCGCCAGAAGATGCTTGATGAAAGTACCACTCTTTTCAAGAGAAGAAGTGGAGATAAAATCGCATAAAAATGCGAGAAGTGGCGCAAAAAGAGTGAGAGGAGAGAGAGCGGATGCAAAAGAAAGAGAAGACTACACATAACTTAGAGAAGAAACTAAAAATAGACCAGCAGCAAAGGGAATCAAAATATAACACAGAGACAAGAGAGAAAATAAAAGAAAAAGAAAAACTAGAAGACGCCATAGGCAGATAAAAGAGAGGGGGCAGGAGATGAGAAGAGACATATGAAAGTGAAATGAGAAAAAAAAGAACATAGCGATAACTAGGGGGGATAAGGGTGACATGAAGTATAGAGGGAGGAGAAAAAGGAAGAAAAGAGTAAAAAGTAAGAGAAGATTGGAGAGGAGAAAGGAAAAGAGGCTAGGGAGAGTTAATAGCATTATGGGAGAGGAAAGAGAAGGAGAACAGAACAGTTATTTCAATAAACATTAAACCATTAAAGGCTGCATTCCTATAAACAGGTAATAAATCACAGTGTTCTTAGCTTACACCAGGCACCAGACTTGTGCACACATTGCAACTCTTTGGATCTTCACAAACATTTCTATTAGGCCCCCGTGGCAGTCTAATTGCTGTTGCAGTTGTTCTCAAAAGTGTTTCTATTTTCTTGGATGTGCCTAGGCTGCACATTGCCAATAGTATTCCCTTATAGGGCTTGGGAAAACAACTTTATTTTCTCCCAAAGTAAAATATTATATGAAATCTGACACACTTGCATGCACACATCCCTGTTAAACCTCTGTAGATTGATGCATGTTACCATTGTCTCCATTACACATACATCCTTTCTCTGAATTCTGTTGGTCTATTAATCCGGAAGGTGGAGTACCAAATCCTTTTGACGGTCTGTGTTCCTGCTACAGCTTTAACTCACAAGTGCAGGGCTGGGCTGCCTCAGTGAGGGATCAGGGCTGGCATATCGCCTCCCACTATATTGGGAAATTCCCAGGCATAGGTCTGGGCTGTAGTGTGGGTACAGCCAGTGCTTTAAGTGGAACGGGTCTCACCTGTGCTGAGCACCGGCGGTGTTTTAAAAGGGGTGCTAGAAACGTGTCTTTTTCAGGCTCTGTTTTGTGTCCTGGCTCAGGTGGTTCATGTTTTTTCTGGACTGCATTGACAGCAGGCACATCCATGTGTGCATGCTCACATTGCTTACTTATTACTAGTGGAGAAGTTATGGCATGTCTTGCCAGGTGAGTGTTGTAGAGGAAAGGACATCCTTTAGAGAGAGTCAATTTCTCTCTGGATTTCCCTTCTCTTTTTGAAACTCAGGAGCAGAAACATTGTTTTAGTGTCACCAGGGATTTAAGTGGAAGCTTTTTCAATATTATATACAAGCCATAGTTGCTGTTTATTTATTTTATGCAACTAACAACCATTGACAAAGCCAATAGTCCTGACGTGTTGTAGGTATGATGTTACTTGTTGTATCATATATCTGGATGGAATGAAAGAAACAGCAAAATACAATTCGGGCGGCATACTATGCTAAGCACAGGTTTTTAGCTGACGTGTTTTAAAGCCATGCCCTTAATGGTATTGGCCACACCCCTTTGAGAGACCTCTCCCCAGTTTTTTAATCCCACTTAAAGCCCTGGGTACAGCAGCTGCTACCACCAGCTTCCATCTCTCAGAATATAGCCATTCAGACCCAGGGCATGCTAGGACCAGCTATGCAATGTTTGGTCTTTAACCCCTGCTACAACTTCCACACACCTCCGATCATGGCCATCTGCTTGAGCCGTTTTAAGGCTAGGGCAATAGCTCAGGGGTCCCACCTTCCAGGGCACCCAGTAACAGTATAATGGTATGAATAAAACAGAGAGGGAGATATACACAAGGAAGTGGTGGAGAGAAGCATTAGGCTTCTTGGCTTAACGCCTCTCTCCGCCACTTCGGAAATGCATGGCTGCACCATATTCACAAGGATATTGTGCAGCCTTGCGTTTCCCCCTGCGATGGTGCTAAGTTTCACAACTTAGCACCAACGCAGGCACCCTTGCACCAGAGTGCAAGGGTGTCTGCAAACAAGGAGGTTTGTTTATGTACAGAAAGGTATCCCTTACTGCACATAAAGAATCCAAACATGCCCGTTTGTAACTTACATGTGTGCTGCTTCATGCAGCACACATGCAAGTTACAAAACAGCATTTGAAAAAAAAGGTTTGTTTATTTACAGGAAAGGACACCTTCCTGTACATACACAAACCATGGCATTTTGCTTTTTCCATGTGTGCTGTACAAGGCAGCACACATGGAAAAAACAAAAGCAAGGAGAAATAAAGCATTTCTACTTATTTCGCCAACTTAAGACCAGGGTTTTCCTGTCCTTAATTTTGGCGCAGCCTCCTATTTACGCTGCCCTTGTGAATAGGGGGCAGCATCAAAATCAATGGGTGTTGCGGTGAAACGCCCTCCACAACACCCACTGCAAGCCCCTTTAACGCTAAACACAGCGTGAAAGGGGGCCTTATTCACAAGGCGATTCAGAAAAAGGGGTGGTGATGAACAGAGTGTCTGAATTAAGCAGACCACTCTTACCCAGTCCAAAGATCAGGGCTTGATCCATCACCGTTATTTATCTCACTGCACCATCCCAGCTCAGAACCTGGCTATATGCAAATCAGTCTGTCCCTGGCCCAGTGCATCATGGGAACAGGGCAGACTAAACTACCAAGCCAATTCTTCACCAGAAAGGAGACTAGCTACCGGGGACCGGTTTCTGGCATTTCAGACGTCGTCGGCCAGGCTTGCTTGAATCCTGATGGTGCAGTGAGAAAGGTACTCATGTCTGAGTATACCCTGCCACACCTATAGTGGCCAAAAACGATTCAGAAAAGGGGGTGGTGATGAACACTTGCTCATTGCACCATCAGGATTCAAGCAAGCCGGGCCGACGACGGCTGAAATGCCAGAAACCGGTCCCCGGAAGCTTGTTTCCTTCCCAGTGTAAGAATTGGCTTGGTAGTTTGGTTTGCCCTGTCCCCATCATGCACTGGGACAGGAACAGACTAATTTGCATATAGCCAGCTTCTAAGCTGGGATGGTGCAGTGAGCTAAAAAACGGTGTTGGATCTAGCCCTGATCTCTTGACTGGGTGAGAGTATTCTGCTTAATTCAGAAACTCTGTCCATCACCACCCCTTGTTGTTAAATATTTTGTCCACCCTAAGCGTGGAAGGGTATACTCAGATGTGAGTGCCTTGCTCATTGCACCATCAGGATTCAAGCAAGCCGGGCCGACGACGGCTGAAATGCCAGAAACCGTTCCCCGGAAGCTTGTTTCCTTACCAGTGTAAGAATTGGCTTGGTAGTTTGGTTTGCCCTGTTCCCATCACGCACTGGGACAGGAACAGACTAATTTGCATATAGCCAGGTTCTGAGCTGGGATGGTGCAGTGAGCTAAAAAACGGTGTTGGATCTAGCCCTGATCTCTTGACTGGGTGAGAGTATTCTGCTTAATTCAGAAACTCTGTCCATCACCACCCCTTGTTGTTAAATATTTTGTCCACCCTAAGCGTGGAAGGGTATACTCAGATGTGAGTGCCTTGCTCATTGCACCATCAGGATTCAAGCAAGCCGGGCCGACGACGGCTGAAATGCCAGAAACCGTTCCCCGGAAGCTTGTTTCCTTCCCAGTGTAAGAATTGGCTTGGTAGTTTGGTTTGCCCTGTTCCCATCATGCACTGGGACAGGAACAGACTAATTTGCATATAGCCAGGTTCTGAACTGGGATGGTGCAGTGAGCTAAAAAACGGTGTTGGATCTAGCCCTGATCTCTTGACTGGGTGAGAGTATTCTGCTTAATTCAGAAACTCTGTCCATCACCACCCCTTGTTGTTAAATATTTTGTCCACCCTAAGCGTGGAAGGGTATACTCAGATGTGAGTCCCTTGCTCATTGCACCATCAGGATTCAAGCAAGCCGGGCCGACGACGGCTGAAATGCCAGAAACCGGTCCCTGGAAGCTTGTTTCCTTCCCAGTGTAAGCATTGGCTTGGTAGTTTGGTTTGCCCTGTTCCGATCATGCACTGGGACAGGAACAGACTAATTTGCATATAGCCAGGTTCTGAGCTGGGATGGTGCAGTAAGCTAAAAAACGGTGTTGGATCTAGCCCGGATCTCTTGACTGGGTGAGAGTATTCTGCTTAATTCAGAAACTCTGTCCATCACCACTCCTTGTTGTTAATTATTCACAAGGCAGCGTTAAGCCGCGTTAAGTGGCTTAACGCTGCCTTGTGAATAAGGCAAGGCCCCTATTACCACCACACCGTCACTAAAAGTGACGTTGTGGTGACGATAAGGGCTTGTGAATATGCCCCAGAGATTCTTCTAATTTGATTGTTAATCAGGTCTGGCCTACTCAAACTACACCTTTTTTTTTGAGTGGGAACAAATTTTATTTTTTCCCAAAGAACAAAGGCACATTATATTACAAAAAGACTTAAAAACTTTTTCAAATTAATCCTGAAACATTTAAAGTGAACAGCTTTGTTTTATTATGATATCTCAACATTAAACGTCCAAAAATCGGACATAGGAACAATTCAAACTTTCGGCATTCTTCTCAGGCAGTGGCATTATAGAGTTTACACTAAAGGATGTATACATGTTTTTAAGAAAATTCTAATCATGGCATAACCAGATAACCGAGTCAATACTATGATGGTCGAGTCAATACTACAATGGTCAGTTCAAAGAGGAAGGTGATTAATTTCTTGCTTCTGCATTAATTAAAGGCATTTTTCAAAAACACTCCGAATGTAAAAGTCTTTCAAGTGCTAAAAGGACTTTAATTCCTTTAATCCAGGAAAAGTGAAATTAGCATTGCGATAAAGATTAATTTTCGTCATCTGTTGCATCATCTTCATCCCCATCATCTTCGTCTCCACCATAATTATCACAATCTTCTAAATTCTGTCTCTGATACTGCAGTGGCATTTCCAAACGCTTTGCTGTTGCACAGGTACTATCAAACGATAATCTTGAATTGGCACAAACTACATCTAAGCGAGATTGGTATTTTGTTGGGCGGAGAGAGCTTTTGAAGACCTGCAAATCATCTTCCTCATCAATGTTCTGTATATTTTGATAGGCAGCTGTGTACAGCCGCGGCCTGTGGAGGGAGTTACGGTGGGGCAGAAAGGCGGGGCGAGAGAGGGGCAAGGTGGGGGGTGCTAAAAACCGGAATATGGATAATTGGAGGTAAATAATGAATTTAATTAATAAAACAAATTTCGTAGTATGGGCTGCATCGCATTTTCTCTCTCTATGTAACTTCTACATCTTTCTATCTCAACTCTCTTGCTTTACCGCATCTATTTCTAGCTGATCTCTCTCTCAGTTTTTTTTTTATACCCCACCTCTCCCTGTCTCTCATAACCTTACAGCTCGCTCTACCATTTTTAGTGCCTACCTCTTCTCCAACCCCCTTTACCTCATGCCTTTCTCTGCTGTTTCCACACACTTCCCTGCATCTATCTCCCATTTATTTCATCTCACTCAAACTCATCTCTTTTTACCTAATCTCGCTCTCTCTGTCTTTCTTTACCTCACCTCTCTACTTCAATTTGCTCTCTACCCCATATTTATCTCACTGACCAAGCTCTCTCTACCCCACCTCTTTCTGAACCACTGCATTTACCTCACCATTTGCTTGCTTCCTTAACTATACTCCTCATCTCTCCCTCTTCCCCCTATCTCACCTGTATTTTTATCTTACTCAATTCTCTCTTTCTTTCTTTCTTTCTTTCTTTCTTTCTTTCTTTCTTTCTTTCTTTCTTTCTTACTTTCTTTCTTTCTTTCTTTCTTTCTTTATAAAAAATAAAACCAATAAGTGACAACTTACAAAACATAATATCAATCTGTAACAACACAAACTAAAGTATATTCCTTATTGTTTCATTGATAATGTCTTAATGCTAATGTGGGAAGTATATGACTTGGGGCATTGTTTATATATTTTATTGTTAAATCTGTCATATAGAAGGTGAGGTCATGACCATTGCATTTGGTCAGGAGCGGCTCCTGTCATGATAAGGGAGTCAAATATATATTTAAAAAAAGAACTTACCTGCTGCCCTCCAGCACCGCATTGCACTCTTCTGCTCCTCTCCTCTCCACTGCAGGCAGGCTCCCAGACTGCCCTACAGCCAATCCTGAAGCTGTTCTCATGCATTAGAGCAGCTTCAGGATTGGCTTGAGTGCCGATGATTTGCGCTCCTTGACAGGCTAAGAGCCTGTGCCTGCTCTCTCCAACCTGGCAATGCAGCTGGGGTTGCAGAAAGCTTCACTGCGCATGTGGGATTGGCCAGCCTCAGACGGCTGGCCAAACCCACATGCGCAGGGAAGGCAGTGCCCACCACTCCACCTCTAGCCTTTACCACCCTGGCGCCGCCCCAAAGACTCGGCAGAAGTAAATTAAACGATAATTAAATGGGTTTTAAACTCGTTTTATTGTCGTTGTATTTTTTACATTTTTAAGGGTGCTGGCGGGGGGGGGGGGGGGGTTGGGGGGCACTCCTTGGCCATAACGGAGGAGCTGCTGCTGCATTTGGTGTGCAAGTTAGAGTTTGCATGGCTTTTGTTCCAGTTATGAACTGCAGAGTTAAACATAGCTCGTGAATGTCAGTGGGTTTTGGTATGCATTTGGTTTTTATTTGTACTCATAACTGTACTTTAATTGTATGTCTTAAAGTGAAAGTATGTGTTTGGTTGAGTGTGGTAAGTGTAGGTAATATGATCATATGTTGTAACTGAGAGGCTCAGGTGATATCATATGGAACAAGTGCATTATAAGAAACAGTAAGGGTAAAGTAAGAATGTATTTTTTTTTAGATTGGTAGTTAGGAATATAGAATACAGAGTTTCAGCTAAAACAGGTTTTGAGTCCTTAAAAATAATTCTGACTATAGAAATCAATCAAAGATTTTTGAAGCAATTGACAACAAGAAAGTGCTAACAATGCAATTAGAATGTTCACATTTCACGAATAGACTGCTAATTAAACAATACACCTTGTCAGGGACAGTAAGCGTTATAAAATGCAATTACAGTTACAATATACAGTGGTTACGATCAGAGATGTGTGAAGTTATTCTTGCAATATTTAGCTAACAATGGGTCCTGAATGTATTTAGAATGGTCAGAGTTTGAATAGGTTCCACAAATAAGCTGCTAATCAAATAAATAACAATGATGGTATAACGCTTCTCTTGAAATATTAAGCTAACCATGCCCTAATTGTAATTTGAATGTGACAATCTGACTTTAGCTTTTATGAACATGTTATTAATTAAACAATGGGTAATGATGAAGTTCTGCTACATTATGTTGTTAGAGTAAAATATGTGAACAATTTTAAAGGTTCATTCCTGTGAGGAGAGTGGTATCCCTGTACCCCGAGATCAGCCGTGGAGGCCCATTGTCTGTTTCCACTGGTCTTCAGCAAGTCAAGTTAAAGGGTTCAACTGAAAGTATCTCCCCAGCACTGGCTCTGCTGAGAAGGGTTGGAGTATTGGATATCCTAACGAGAAGGGTGACGAGGGTTTTCTCCTCTGTGGGCTATTCCACTTATTTATTTCTTGGCTCAAGCTTGAACCAAGTTACGCCATTGTTGCATAACCAGGTCCTATCACGGGTAACATAAAAGGACAGCCACTAATCCTACTGACAACCAGTCAGATGGTGTGGAGATACCATTTTGAGAGTCCAAGGAGGGGGGTGGGTTGTTTCTGAAAGAAACACAACATCAATAGGCTGCAGGCTTCATTCTCTCTTAGAGATTGGCTAAATAGACGTTTCAATCACCCAGAAGCGGGCCGAGATTATTAGGAGCATTTTGTTGAGAGTGTGATTCAAACCCAGCCCTTAAGTCAGATTTACTAAGTTACGGCAAAGCCATGTAGTGTGACTCTGCATGGCTTAGATAAATCTGGAGTAACGCAAGGCAACGCAAGTCACTGCATAGCGTTACTCTGTGCTGGGGAGGCGTTCAATTTTTGGAGCATGGGTGTTCCCACTGAAGAACCGGATTAACCCACTTGCTGGGTCTCGGCGGCGGGGGAATCGCCCAAGCCTTCCATACCCTTCATACGTAGTAAAAGGAGACAGAGGAGTCTTCATCTGCAGGAGGAACCCAGATTTATTCAAATAGCCTGGGCTATGGAACAGAGTCCCAAGCTCGTCAGAAGCAAGACAGAGGAGGCTGCTGCTTTACTCTGCAGCTTACAAGTTTTTATACTTTTTTATCTCAGTCTTTTGGCTGTTAGTTCATTGTTCAATCAGGGCAGTGTTTGCAGTTGATAACCAGATCCAGACGACGTTTGTAGATGGTGACCTGGTCAAGGCTTGGTACACAAATCTTTGTTCACTCGGCTTGATCGAGGCTCAGTCTTTCAGGTCATTGTTTAATCACCTTGATCAAAGCCCGGTCTTTCAGGTCAGTGCTTAATCACCCTGATCAAGGCCCAGTAGTCAGACCATTGTCCAGATAACCTGATCATGGTGTCAAGGATGTTTACCAGGTTGGGAGCAGGAGGTGGAAAACAAATCATTTACACAGGGTGTGAGTGTCTCATGGCTTTCTGTTGAACTGCAAGAACTGGGGGGGGTTGGGTGTGCAACAGTTCCTGGGCAGAAATGCAGGCTGCAAGATGGCTGTTGTCGTGTTAGTTAGATTTTCCTCAGGCATCAGCAGAAACAACCAGGTGGGTAGTGTGGAAGTGTTTGACACGAGATGGCAATGAAAAAGCAATGGAGTCTCGGTATAAATGATGCCAATCAGAAGAACACTTTTCCTCAGACCCTCCTTTTGCCATTGAGTGGCAAATACTTTAAGAAATGTCAATGTTCATAAGGCCATCGGTTTCTTGTTGGAGCATCATCATCATATTAGTGTTGTGAATGTTGGAGGGTGGAGGCTTGACGGTCTGGATGCACATTGTACAGAGCACGGGCAGACACTGAAAGCACAAACAGCTGGAGACCAGGACATTACTCCAAAGGCAAGGAAGATGAGGATCCTCTAGCCCCACTGGGAAAGTAGACCCCAGATCCAGCCTGTGAGGGGCCAGTGCCTTCATCCAGATAAATTTCTGAAGAAAGGCAATGCAGACGTTGGATGGCATCCTACACTGTAGGTGCGTTTATCTGGGATGTACACGCAGCAGCTGGACATGATCAATTTACACACACCTCCACGATCAGCAAGGATGACATCTAAGACCATTCTGTTCTGGAGCGTTATGAGGTGGTCCGCCTGGAGGTCTGCAGTGATGTTGGAGAGGGCACCAGCTGTTACTGTGATGGTGGCTTTAAGGACCCTGGTGAGTCCTCGTACAGCCCGACTCTTGGCCATGGGGCCCTAGAAGGAAGGAACCCTTTAAAGAAGTCCCCGGTTCCTTGGCCTGCTGTATCCTCGGCTGATATGACGCCCCTACGTGAGCAGCGCAGAGCGCCCTTCATTGACAGGTGATAACCTCCATGGGTAAAATACGTTGGTGGAAGGAGGAAGGCCAGATAGCAGATACCAGACCAGTTATGGGGGAGCCAAGTGTAGGCAGCAGTGCCACAGATGAAATAGGTGTTGGGGGATGCCACCGGCTTCGGAGGAGATGTGGAGTTTAAAGCTTTTGTGATATCACACATACTGGTACCAATTTTCTTAGTCCCTAGGCCATGAATGCAGACACAACCTTGCACATTTATGACATTCACAGAGTCTCGTTCATCAGGCAGTATCTTTCTAGTTTTTGTCGATTAGTTGAGTTGAATACTACCATCTCACCGAGTTCATCTGGTAATAGTAGCGTCGTGGATGAGCTGGTCGGGCAAAAAGGAGCATTGATTCGGCCAGACCTGTTCCGCCAGAAGTCATCCCGAAATGTTCCAAGGGCAGAATTGGCAGTACCATTGACAGTGTAGGCCTCCTGTATCAACATCCACCATGCAAGACAAGACCCAGAAATGGAAAAGGGGTAAGGAATGAATGGGATAGGGTGTATAATGGAATGCGGCATCAGTCCACAAACCCTGCAGTGGGAAGTGTTCATGATCAGCTTGTGATGATGCAACATTTGGATGAAGGTGTTGTTTAAGAATTCTGTACGGCGGGGTAATTCGTGGGCTGGTAGCGTGAAATACTGCTGTTCTGCAGGAGTCGGGGTAGGAGTTGGTGAGGTAACAGGATGGTAGATTAGCAACAGCCAACCAAGGATAGACAGGATGAGGGAGACAAACAACGTCACCACAGTGGCCATGAAACATTTACTATGTCGGAGACTGACATCTTGTTTCTGGATTCGGGTGTTTTGGACGGCTGCCAATGTGCTAAGCCAGGGACCTCTAGTGGCTGTCTGTGATTGGTGGTTGCTTCACTGGGCGCAGGTGCCAAGGGCCCTATGGCGTACTTTAGTATGACACACCAGCACTACTCTCAGCTGGGGATGATCACAGCCCTACAGCCTATAGGGACTTGGCGAAGTCAAGGGTAAGCCTTCCCTTGGGGGCGCAAGTTGTATCGGTCGGAAGTAGGGACAGTATGGTCGGGAAAAAATTGTTCTTGGAGTTGAGCAGAGTTAAGGGAGGGTTTCACCCTTCCTTTCAGTATGCTGTCACTCTCTGCTTGATTTGACTTGATTTGATTTGATTTTTCAATTTGTATAGCGCGCGAATGCCCAGAGGCGTCTTGGCGCTGAGATTCCCACTAGCTCCTAAGGTGTATAATTAGGGCTGTTTAACGAAAAGCCATGTTTTGACTCCCTTTCTGAATGATTTCAGGGATGGACTGGTTTTTAATTCTAGCGGTAGTTGGTTCCAAGTTTTTGCCGTCTGTACTAGGAAACTTCTGCCTCCCCAGTTTGTTCTTCTGAATCTGGGTACTTTTATGAGTTTCCTTTGGCCGGATCTCAGAAGCCTATTTGGTTCATACAGTTGCAGGTGTGTTTTTAGAAATTTTGATCCGGTTCCATTTATTGCTTTGTATGCCAAGCATAATGACTTAAATTCTATCCTGCTTGCAATTGGGAGCCAGTGCAAACTTTTTAGTTTATGGCTTACTCTTTCGAACTTTGGAATTTCCAGTATCAGCCTCGCTGCTGCGTTCTGCAGGCATTGTAATTTAAGAAGAATTTTTTTCCTTGCTCCGACATATAGGCCATTTCCGTAGTCCAATCTGGACAATGCCAATGCCGTCACCACTGTTTTGCGTGAGTCATGCGGTATGTAAGGTGATTTTTTTTTATCATTTTCAGGATGTACCAAAGTGATGAAGCTAGTTTGCTTGCTTGAGCGTCAAATGAGAGGTTAGTATCTAACATTATTCCTAGGTTTTTCACCTTTTCCGACGACTCTGGGCATCTTCCCATATCTGCGTGCCACCATAGAGGTGACCATATGTTTGTGTCACCTCCTAGTATCAGGACTTCGCTCTTATTGCCGTTTAATTTCAAGCAGTTCGTTTTCATCCATTGGCTGATTTTTGTCATACAGCGTTGGAATTTTGCTGCTGTGTCATGTACCTCTTTATTTATTGACACCACAATTTGGGTGTCGTCGGCGTAGGATATAGGGGTGAAACCCTCATTCCTTATTATTTGCGCGAGTGGGGCTACATATAAATTAAAAAGCGTGGGGCTCATCGATGATCCTTGCGGGACTCCACATGGTAAGCTGAGCAGATTAGATTTTGCTTTTCCTGATTCAACTGAGAAGGTTCTATTCTCTAGGTAGGAGGCTATAAGAGCGCAGGTTGACTCATGTATGTTTGCTGTTTTTAGCCGTGTTATGAGAATTTCGTGGCTGACCGTATCGAAGGCCGCTGATAAGTCAAGTAATATCAGTGCGGCCTTCGATCCATTATCCATTATTGTCCTGAGTTCCTCCACTGCTGTGATCAAGGCTGTCTCCGTCCCATGTTCTGGCCGGAAACCAAATAGAGAATGGTCCAGCCAGTCTCCGTCCATAAGATGTTGAGATAGTTGTTTATTTAGCAGTTTCTCCAAAATTTTAGCAGCAAAAGGTATCCTGGCTATGGGTCTATAGTTGTTGGGATTTTCGCCGTCCAGATTAGGTTTCTTTAACAGTGGCCTAATGGATATAATTTTCCATTCATCTGGGAAGGTGTTGGTGGTGATGATTTTGGAAAATAGTTTTTCCAAGACCAGGCTTAGTTCAATGGAGCAAGCCTGCATGATTCGGGGTGGACAGGGGTCCGTTGGGCTACCTGAGTTGGTAGTGAGGATTTCTTTCTGGATCTGCTCAGCTGTAGGGGGTATAAAACTAAAAGCTGATGTTTGGTCTTGTTGGGTTTCTGAATTTATTGAGTGTGATATGTCTTTTTCCAGAGTTTCGTTGTTCTGATTTTTGAAGGAGTTATATACTGATGAGACTTTATTGACAAAGAAGTCACCAAGTATATTGCAAAATTCTGATGACAGTGCTTCCTGGTTATTGTTTTCGAACTTTGAAAGTTTTTTGACAGTGTCAAAAAGAGTTTTGCTGGAGTTTTTTGACTCATTAATCTTATTGGTGAAGTATCTACTTTTTTCCTCTATTATTAGTTTTTTATAATTGTTTAAGGTGACGTTATATTCTTGTCTGAGGTGGGCATCGTAGTTGGTTCTCCATTTTTTCTCTGCTCTTCTACACGTTTGTTTTTGTGTTCTTAGCGCGTCTGAGAACCAAGGTTGTGATGGGGTTTTTCTTTTCAAGGTTACCTTTTTTTGAGGGACAGTCGAATTGACTGCCTTATTTATCCACTCGGTAAATTGTTTACAGGCTATGTTACTGTTATCGTCAAACGTGGGATAGGATATTTGGAGTTTCTCCTTGAACGCCTGGTTGTCAATTTTAGACCAGTCCTGATATGTTACTTGCTTAATGATTTCCACTGGTCTTCCAGTCTCCTTTTTAACTTCCAGCATAAAAATTACTAGTTTATGATCTGTCCATGGAATAGGGAGGATATCTACATTATTTAGATTCTGACAAGACGAGAAAATACCGTCTAGTGTATGTCCAGCATTATGAGTTTCAACGTTGACTTTTTTTTCCAGGTCAAAATTTGCCAATGCATCAATAAATGCTGCTATCTTGGGGTCTGATTTTTTCTCTAAGTGTAAATTAAAATCACCTAGGATAGTGTAATCGGGACATGTCACACTAGCTTCAAGAAAGGGGCTTAGTAAGTCGATTAGGGGGGTTTTTGCACTGGGTGGTCTGTATATTAGTATTCCATTAAAAGTGTAGTTATCTGTGATCTTTATTTGGAATGTCAATGTTTCGCAGTCTAATGTATTACCTTTATCTGAGGTTTTCATCTTCAAATAATCCTTTGCTATAATCGCTAAACCTCCTCCTCGTTTAATTTTTCTGTCAACCCTAGAGAGAGAATATCCATCTGGAATAGCTAAGGCTAGGTCGGCATCTGATGCCTCGTCTGCCCATGTTTCGGTGACGAATAATATATCGATTTTCTGTCCGTCTATTAATTCGGACGTTTGTATATTGTGTTTGACCAATGATCTTGTGTTGATCAGACCGATTTTCAAATGATAATTTCTATGCTTTGGTATCCCGGTGTTGTCCATAATTTTGGCGGGAAGAAAGTCGAATGTGAGTGGACATGACGGACATTTCTTACCCTCTTTTTGTGGTTCTATCTTGGAGCATGAGGTGGTAGGTCTCCAACGTTTTAGTTCCTCGCTTGAGTATTTCCGTGGCCCTTTGTGGAGGTTAGTTTGTCCAGGGGATGAGGCCCTGGGCCCGGACTCGGCGCGGACGAGCGCAGACGAGCTTGCCTTATGCGCGCCTTCGGCGCGCATTCGTCGTGCCCGCTGCGCTCGTCCGCTGCGCTTCCTGTCCATACACATTATTGTAGGGCGAGAGGGGGGTGTGGCCTCGAGGGGTACGTGTCCCTCTACTCGGCGTGGCCGATGGCGCCTGACAAACCTCCTATGTGCTCTCCTTCCCAGCGCAGGAATCGCTGTTGGGGAGGCTTCTAGAGGGTCTGAGCAGGTAAAGTGCTATTGTATTAAAATCACAATTTATCACAGTTTTAAAAATAATTTTCTCCAAAGATCGCTAAAATCTCGCTCCCGGCTGTGCCTCAGGAGGGTTGTGGGATTCTGGCGCGCTCGTGTTTCAGCGCTCCAGATATACAATCAAGAGGGGGGCGTGGCCTCGAGGGGGGCATGTCCCTCTACTCGGCGTGGCCGATGGCGCCTGACAAACCTCCTATGTGCTCTCCTTCCCAGCGCAGGAATCGCTGTTGGGGAGGCTTCTAGCGGGTCTGAGCAGGTAAAGTGCTATTGTATTAAAATCCCAATTTATCACAGTTTTAAAAATAATTTTCTCCAAAGATCGCTAAAATCTCGCTCCCGGCTCTGCCTCAGGAGGGTTGTGGGATTCTGGCGCGCTCGTGTTTCAGCGCTCCAGATATACAATCAAGAGGGGGGCGTGGCCTCGAGGGGGGCGTGTCCCTCTACTCGGCGTGGCCGATGGCGCCTGACAAACCTCCTATGTGCTCTCCTTCCCAGCGCAGGAATCGCTGTTGGGGAGGCTTCTAGCGGGTCTGAGCAGGTAAAGTGCTATTGTATTAAAATCACAATTTATCACAGTTTTAAAAATAATTTTCTCCAAAGATCGCTAAAATCTCGCTCCCGGCTGTGCCTCAGGAGGGTTGTGGGATTCCGTGGATGTAGAATGCAGTCTGGCATCGCTGAATGGGACAAACGTCGGGACTGTTTCTGTTTCTGAATCTCCTTGTCCTTCCCTCACCCACTGATCATAGGGGAGGGGCAGAGGCACACGCCTGCAGTTGCGACAAATGCAATGAAAGTAAAAGGTCTTCTGACCTTTTACTTTCACTGCGGTGCGGGTGGCCACTAATTCCTGACGGGGTTGGGTCCAGCGGGGCTCAAGGCTCTTAGTCCGTTGAAAATTTTTCACCAAGACCCAATCCCCAGGTTGGATGATGTGTCCTGGGCCCTCACTTTTGTCAGGTATGGCCTCATGCACCTGGTGATAAAGAGTACAAAAGGTATTAGTCAGACTGTACAGATAATCAGTTAATACAGGTTATTCAACGTCAGACAGTTTTAGTCCATGGGACACCCCATACATTGGAAGGCCTCCTGAACACAATTTCATGGGGGATAGCCCTATTCTGGGGTAGGCCATTGTTCTTGTGGACGGTAGGGCTAAGGGCAGAGCATCAACCCAAGTCAAGTCAAGTCAAGTCAGTAAATTTATATAGCGCACTACATACCCAGAGTGTCTCAAGAAGCTTGAAGAAGGGTGGGGAATTATTTGTCAAATATCCACGTTTTAAGTTGCTTTCTGAATGCTAGGTGGTTCTGAGTGAGGCGAAGGTGAGTGGGAAGAGAGTTCCAGGTTTTAGCTGCCAGGTAGGAGAAGGATCTTCCTCCCATGGTGGTTTTGTTGATGCGAGGTACAGTGGCAAGGGCTTGGTTGGAGGATCGTAGCTGGCGGGAGGGGGTGTAGAAGGACAGTCGTGTGTTGAGGCATTCGGGTCCGATTTCGTAGAGTGCTTTGTGTGCGTGGGTTAGGAGTCGGAAGGTAATCCTCCTATTGACGGGGAGCCAGTGGAGGTTTTTCAGGTGACCAGAGATGTGTTCTTTACGCGGGATGTCTAATACAGTTTTTTCTGGAGTTTTGCGGTGGTACCGGCGTAAAGGGTGTTTCCTTAGTCCAGTCGGCTCGTGACTAGAGCGTGGGTGACCGTTTTTCTAGTTTCGGTGGGGATCCAACGAAATGTTTTTTTGAGCATGCGAAGAATGTTGAAGCAAGATGAAGAGACGGCGTTGACTTGTCTGTTCATCGAGAGTGAGGAGTCCAGGATGACGCCCAGGTTCCGTGCGTGGTCCGTCGGGATGGGTGCTTTTCCAAGGGCCTCTGGCCACCAAGAGTCATCCCAGGCGGAGGGGGAGGTGCCTAGGATGAGGACTTCTGTTTTGTCTGAGTTTAGTTTCAGACGGCTGTGCTTCATCCATTCGGCTACTTCTTTCATTCCTTCATGCAGGTTTGTTTTGGCAGTGTTCGGGTCTTTGGTGAGTGAGAGGATCAGTTGAGTGTCGTCGGCGTAGGAGATGATGTTGAGGTTGTGTTGGCGTGCGATGTCCGCTAGGGGGCTCATGTACACGTTGAAGAGGGTGGGGCTGAGTGAAGATCCTTGTGGTACGCCGCAGATGACTTCAGTGGCCTCTGACTAGAATGGTGGAAGGCGGACTCTCTGGGTTCTTCCGGTGAGGAACGAGGTGATCCATTCCAGTGCTTTTCCTTGGATTCCGACGTTTCTGAGGCGTTGTAAAAGGGTGCTCTGACAGACCGTGTTGAAGGCTGCGGAGAGGTCGAGGAGGATGAGGGCGACTGTGCCTCCATTGTCCAGTAGAGTTCGAATGTCGTCTGTTGCTGCGATGAGTGCGGTCGCAGTGCTGTGTTTGGCTCGGAAGCCGGACTGTGAGGAGTCGAGGGATTTGTTGGTTTCGAGGAATTCGGCGAGTTGGTTGTTGCCGCTTTCTCGATGACTTTGGCCGGGAATGGAAGGAGTGAGATAGGGCGGTAGTTTTTGAGTTCTGTGGGGTCAGCTGTGGGTTTCTTCAGGAGGGCGCTGAGTTCGGCGTGTTTCCAACTTTCTGGGAAGGTTGCGGAGTTGAAGGAGCAGTTGATGACGTCTCGGAGGTGCGGTGCTATCATGGAGTCTGCTTTGTTAAAGATGTGGTGAGGGCAGGGGTCTGTGGGGGATCCTGAGTGGATAGAGTTCATCAGACGGATGGTGTCCTCAGTGGAGATTGGCTTCCAGTCATTGAGGATGTTCAGGGGGGGTGGGGGTCCTGCGGGGTGTTGGGTGGGTTGGTTTTCGGGTCGGTTGTCGAAGCTGTTGTGGATGTCTGCAATTTTGTTGTGGAAGAATGAGGCTAGGGAGTCGCAGAGGGCTTGAGAGGGGGTGATGTCGTTGGAGTTGGCTGAGGGGTTGGTAAATTCCTTGACGATGTTGAATAATTCCTTGCTGTTGTGGGCGTTGTTATCTAGTCGGTCCTTGAAAGCGGCTTTCTTGGCATTTCGGATCAGTTGGTGGTGTATGCGGGTGGCGTTTTTGAAGGCGTCCTTAGCGCTGGTGGTTGGGTCTTTTTTCCAGGCCTTCTCAAGGGAGCGGCAGAGTTTCTTGGATTTCTTAAGATCGTCGTTGAACCAGGAGGCCTTCTTACTGCCTAGTTTGATTTGTCGTTTTTTCAGTGGTGCTAGGATGTCGGCGCTGTTGGATAACAATTGGGTGAGGTTGGTGGCTGCTTGGTCGGCGTTTGAGGAGTGGGCTGGGGGGTTTTGAAGAAGCGATGAGGAGATCTGGTCGATGGTGATTTTGTTCCAGTTTCTTTGCAGAGTGGGTTGGGGGTGGTTGTAGGATGTAGGCTTGTTGTAGGTGAAGTGAACGCAGCTGTGGTCCGTCCAGAGGAGAGCTGTGGTGTGGCTGAAGGAGACATGTTTGCTGGAGGTGAAGATAGGGTCGAGTGTGTGACCTGCGATGTGGGTGGGGGTAGTGACAAGTTGTTTAAGTCCGAGGTTGGCGAGGTTGTCCAAAAGGGTGGTGGTGTTGCGGTCGTTGTTCTTTTCAAGGTGAAAGTTGAGGTCTCCCAGAAGGATGTAATCCTCGGAGGGGAGCGCGTGTGGAGTGATGAAGTCCGTGATGTCTTCACTAAATTGTGCACGGGGTCCTGGTGGCCTGTAAAGGAGGGTGCCTCTGAGTGTGGTCTTGGGGTCGATGTGGATCTGGAAGTGAAGGTGTTCAGTGTTGGCGAGATTGACGTCTGAGCTGGTTGAGATGCGGATGGATGTCTTATGGACGATAGCGATGCCTCCTCCTGTGTGGCCGGTGCGGTCCTTGCGAATGATCTTATAGCCTTCCGGGATGGCAATGGTGATGTCTGGGGCAGAGGTGGCGTTCATCCATGTTTCTGTTAGGAAGGCGACGTCCGGAGAGATGGTGTCTAGTAGATTCCAGAGGTCGATGGCGTGCCTGTGGACTGAGCGGGTGTTGAGCAAGATGCATTTTAGGTGGGTAGGGTCGGATATCTTTTGTGTGTTCGTAGATGAGGAGTTGTTCTTGGTGCCGTCGAACTTGCAGGAGTAGCAGGAAAAGGGTCCATGGGTGTGTCCAGGAGCAGCTTGGACGCAGATGGGGGAGCGGCCAGGGTTAAGGGCTAGGAGGGTGGTGGCATCGTAAGTAATGCGGGAGGGGTGGGCATTACGAGGACCAGGGGCTCTGGCGCTGGGCGCGGGCCAGGCGCGGACGGGCGTAGACGGGCTTACCTTTGGCGCACCTTCGGCGCGGACTGGGCGCGGTCGCTGTGCGCAAAAGCATCTGACATATGTGGATAGCGGAAGGGGAGGGGCGAGGGAGGGTCTGCAGGGAGGCGGGGTGGAGTCAACAACAAACAAAATGGCAGCAGTAAGCAGGCAATATCAAAACAACACAGGGGCACAGTGGAGGCGAGCGCGAAGCTAAATCACAGCACAATAGCAGGCAATAATGTTTTTTCAGGCAGCACTGACTCAGCGCTTCGCTGAAATAATGCTACTTAACAAATGAATGCTCGGCGGTCTAGCGCTAATAATGCTGGTTAAGTCAATAATGCTACTTAACAAATGAATGCTCGGCGGTCTAGTGCTAATCAGACACTACGCGCTTCTATTCTATAATGCAGGCTCAGGTAGGGAGTGAGATCGGCGTCAACAATACCACTTCCAGGAGGCAGGGAGCAGTGAGTGGAGCGGCCGTTTCTGCTGAAACCTGTCTCAGCTACTATTTTGGCCATTTTAGTTTTTATCCTAATTTTAGCCATTACTTTACCTTCACAGACTAATCGGCCACCGCCCCGCCAGCACCTTACAGGTCCACGATACCGTGACCGCAATTACCTATACTCAAGGTATGCCAGTTAACTTCCTTATTTAGAATGGAGAATGGAATGCCACTAATCACTCCCTTAGGTTGTAACTGCACCCCTCTCCTACAGATACCCTAGGAGCACTGCCTCCCAGCTGCACGTCTTCTAACCCTGATTGCCCGCCGGCACGCTCCCTTCTCAGCCCTACATACTGTGAGATTGGCTCATTAGCTTCTTGTCTTGTCCTAGGTTACCTGTAAGCACCACCCAGGACTCAATTTTACCCCCCTCACCATTTAGGACTCAATTTCGCCCCCCGTACTGTGGCTATTTTCACTACTATGTCACAGCTCTCACTTACCTGTCTTGGTTGATTGACACTGAACACTTATTCACTCACATGTGGAAGGTCTTCACAATAAGCATGGTCATCAATTCAGCAATGCAGTGCTATGCAGGTCTCTGGTTCTTAAACTATTATTTCTTGTCTTTTGCTTCCTTCTACATTTTCCCAACAGGCTTGTATGTTTAATACTCAGGCAATGTGTTTTTAGTCCTGATGATGATCCTTTTATTTGTGTTTAGGATCGAAACGCTGTTGACAGTTTATGTAGTCTCACACTAGTTTTTCCATTGTGTTACCCAAATGTGTTTACTACATGAGGTCAGCTAGGCTACTCTCAAATTCTTTACCAGCGTCCCCTCGCTATATATTTGCCTGAAATTACCCCCCTTTAAATTCCTTGGTTTTGTCCTTTATGTGTTATATGTACTGGATACCGGATTGTATCCCACTGTATATTTGTTCACCTTATCCTTTTGGATTTCTTACATTGATTAAATCAGTGTCCGGCTGGACACATTTTTGCTTATAGTACACATTGTTGTCTATAATTCATTATTTGCTTCTTGTTTATCATGCTAAGTTAAGGACCTTTGTTGCCCTGTACAGCTTGGACCACTGTAGCGTAGTTTTTAGGCTGGCAGAAATGCTAAGCTGGAACTAACTTCTGACAACTCCTTGTCCAAATGTTTATTGAAAAAACTTACCGTAGCCACGGTAGCAAGTTCTGTCTCTCGGTCTTCAACATAAATATTCTTACGAAACCACCAAATTTGGAAATAGGAAAGCCGCGAAGGAGAATGCGACTATTTCTCGTAGAAAGTCAGTTGAAGTGCGCATTCCAATTCGCAGGGATCCGCGAGCTCTGCTGTGCGCTGAAAGGCTTGAGACACTAGACCGGCAACCTGAATTGTTGCGAGCGGCAGCCATCTTGAAGTTCTTCTGTAAATGGTTCAAGAGTGTTTTAAACCTACAAGAAAACCTTTGTTTGGAAAAATACTTTTCGATTCAGTAATGTAGCTTCAGAAGAGGTCTAGCCAGCCCAGCCCTGACAGTACCCCCACCAAAACTCCTCCTTCTACTTCTTTGGGCTTGTTAGGGTGTCTTTTGTGGAATTGTCTAACCAATCGAGGGGATCACAAATTGCTCTTTGGTTCCCAAGTTTTCTCTTCTGGACCGAAACCTTTCCAATCCACTAGATAGAACAATCTCCCCTTCTTAAATTTTGAATCAACTATTCGCTTAACTTCAAACTCCTCCTCTGACTGGATCTGAATCGGCTTGGGAGGACCCTTCCTTCTCAGTTTAGATGGACTCTTGCTCAATAAAGAAACATGGAACACAGGATGAATTTTAAACTTTTAGGGAAGCTTAATCTTCACACTAAGTGGATTTACCATTTTTTCCACTAAAAAAAGGTCCTATAAACCTAGGCAGAAACTTACGATTTCCCCTTAAGCGTAAATTGCGAGTAGAAATCCAAACTTCCTCCCCAGACTCATAAACGGGACTAGAACGTCTTTTCTGATCAGCTTGTTTCTTATATGAAGCCTTGGCCTTGATGATATTGTCTGAACTACTTCTTCAACTGCTGGGACATCACTCTCCTGTCTTCCCACAAAGGTGTTTGGATGCCTACCTGTGTTGAAATAAAAAGGAGCATACCCCGTAGAAGAGTGCTCCGCATTATTATAGGCAAACTCCGCTGCCCAGATTATATCAGGCCACTCTCCTTCACGATCCATAAGGAAAAAGCGCAGATACTGCTCCGGTTCCTGATTAACTCTTTCTTTTTGACCATCCGTCTCAGGATCGAACCTGGAGGACAAACGAGAGTCAGTATTCAGTCTCTTTAAAAATGATCTCCAGAATTGGGAGACAAATTGTGGGCCTCGATCAGAAATGACCACCTTTAGAATACCATGTGTTTTAACTACATGTTGCGGTAACAGGGAGGCTAACTGAGTGGCATTAGGAATAGATTTTAAAGGTGCAAAATGACTCATCTTAGTGAAATGATCCACTACCACCCAGATGACTGAGAAACCCTGACTTGAAGGTAGTTCCACTATAAAATCCATGGAGACCGTATGCCAAGGGTAAGGGGCCAGGGGCAAGGGAAGTAATAGACCTTGGGGAGCTATTCTGACAGATTTTCCTTTAAAACACTGCTCACAAGAAGCTACATATTGTCCCACCTGAGCTTCCATGGCCGGCCACCAAAAATCATGTTGTACTAATTCAAGCGTCTTCTTTACTCCCTTTTGTCCCGCAACAGATCGTCATGAGAATGTTGAATGATTTGAATTTGAAGTTCTTCATTGGGAATAAAAAGTTTACCATGAAAATAGGGTCGACCATTCTTCACCTCAGGATCTTCACCCAATTTTACCCAATCTTCTAGATTGAAAGAGGCCAACTCCTGATCCAACCGCTCTTCCAAATCTGGAAACAGAATTACACCAATGATCTTTTCTTTTGAAATAATTAACTCCTTCTCCAAGACTAGAGCATCTTCTCCGACATCCAGTCGCAATAGAGCATCTGCCTTACCATTGATGGACCCTGGTTTATAAGTTAGCATAAAATTATAATCAGCAAAAAATAATGACCAACGTAATTGCCTGGGGGTCAAAGTTCGAGCAGATTTAAAAAACTGGAGATTCCGATGGCCAGTGAACACTGTAACCTCATGTCGGGCACCTAACAGATAGTGCCTCCACTCCTGGAAAGCATCTTTGACCGCCAATAGCTCCTTATCGGCAATGGAATAATTCAACTCAGCAGGAGTCAGTTTACGAGACCGATAAGCCACAGGATGAAGCTGACCAGTAACTCGATTTCTATGAGATAAAATTCCCCCAATGGCCAAATTGGAAGCATCAGCCTTAACAAAGAAAGGCTCCTCTAGATTGGGATGCATAAGCACAGGTGCTGAGGTAAAGGCTTTCTTTAACTCACAAAAGGCTCTTTTTGTATCAATAGTCCAATCAAATGTAACCCCTTTCTTTAAAAGCCGAGTTAGTAGAGACACCTTTTCAGAAAAGTTTTCAATGAATCGCCTGTAAAAATTGGCAAATCCAATAAAACTCTGTACTTGTTTCACATTTCGAGGAGATGACCATTCCTTGATTGTCTTCACCTTAGAATCGTCCATGGAAACTCCCTCTGAGGAAAGGATGAAGCCCAAAAATTCCACTTGACTTGAGTTGAAGACACACTTTTCCAATTTCACAAATAATTGATGCTCCAAGAGTTTTTTCGAAATGGCTCGCACATGCTGAATATGTTTCTGAACGTTTTCAGAAAAAATAAGAATATCGGCAATGTAGACTGCAAAACGATCCAAATACTCTCTCAGAACATCGTTCACAAAATGCTGGAAGGCAGCAGGAGCATTACACAAGCCAAAAGGCATTACTTAATACTCAAATAGGCCCAATCTTGTTCAGAAAGCAGTCTTCCATTTGTCACCCTCAGCCATTCGAACAAGATGGTAAGCTCCCCGCAAATCCAGTTTGGTATAAACTCGCGTCCCCTTGACCTGATCTAGTAACTCAGAAATTTAAGGCAACGGGTATCTATTTTTCTTGGTAACCGAGTTCAAGGCTCGATAGTCGATGCAGGTACTCAAACTTCCGTCCTTCTTTGGAATCAAAGAAAGAGGGGACGACACCGGGGACTGGGACGGGCAGATAAAGCCATTTGCTAGATATTGCTCAAGATACTCTTTGAGATGTTGGTTCTCTTTTTCTGGGAGAGCATAAATGCGACTACAAGGCATAGAGGACCCAGGTTCCAATTCAATCTTGCAATAGTAATCTCGATATGGGGGCAATTTATTGGCTTCCTTCTCATCAAAAACTGCTGCCAAATCCAGGTACTCTCTGGGAATTTCTTGAGTTTCCATTACACAAATTGAATTTACTGGACCAGTCAAAAATTGTGCTGGAGAAACTGAAGAGATATCTGTACACATCTGATGACAATGACTCTGGCAATATTCCGAATTCATCCTTATGGTTCTGTTCGACCAATCTAACAGAGGATTGTGCTATGTGAGCCAAGGTAGCCCCAAAATCAATTGGAACTGGGGTGCGTCTATGACACTAAATCTCAAGATGCTCACATGATTCTCTGGGCCGGTTAATCTGATCACCTCCGTTACATGTATAATCGGTTCGGATGAAAGATTTGTACTGTCTACTGCCCGAACAGCTTCTGGTTTCTCCTTGCGAAAAAAATTAAATTCCCAAACTATTGGCAAAGCCGATGTCACAAAAATTCCCTGTGGCTCCAGAGTCAATCATCACAGAGATATCTTTCACCCTAGCATCACCAAATTCAATTGAACTTGCAATTGTCAAATGAGAAGTCGACGATTGTAATGTATTAGCAACCAACTGAGGATCTGGAGTTGACTTTCCTTTAGCTTCCACCAGAGCAACTCCTCTTACTGGTGGAGCCTGTCTTTTACTGAAATGCTACTCTTTGGTTTCTAAGGAGCATTTTCTCACAAAATGCCCTGAGTCACCACAATACATTCATAGCTTGCCACTACGTCTTCTCTCTATTTCCTCCTTGGAAAGGAGTCCTTGTACCGAACTGATCTGCATAGGTTCTTCTTCAGAAAGCGTTTTCTTGGACTCGGGGTTTTCAGATTTAATCCGATCAAATCGAGGAGGAAAATACTTCACCTCACGCCGTCGTTCACTTCTTCTCTCACTTTGTCATTGGTCAATCTGTAGGACTAAATCTATCAATTCAGAAACCTATGTTGGTTGCTTAGGAATCTGCGCTAATCCATCCTTTAATTCATCTTTGAGGCCTCGATAAAAAATTGAAGCTCATTTGGCTTCAGGCCAATTGGTCTCCAAAATCAACTTGTTGAATTGTGCCAAATATACAGCCAAGTCTCTATTTCCTTGTTTTAAATCCAACAACTCATTATCTGTGGATTGCGAGACAGACCTTCTGTCAGTAATTCTCAAAAATTCCTTTTTAAACTCTTCAAAATTAGACAGAATAGGGTCATTGTTATTTACTATTGACATCGACCAAGCTGCTGCGTCTCTACTCAGGTAGGACAACATGAACGCCACACGTGACTGATCCTCCTTAAAAATAATAGGCTTACAAAGGTAATGTAAAAAGCATTGAGTGAGAAATGTTTGGGCCTTTTGGGGATCCCCACTAAACCTCTCTTGAGCCGCAAGGGCAATGGAGGGAGACATGGTATGAATGACCTGAGTGGTTAATTCGGCAGCTGAGGGAGCATCTGCGACCTATTCTCCTTTGATTCTGAGACTGATCGGGAGGATAACTTTTCTAATTTTTGACGCAAAAACTGGGTCTCTTGACTTGATCTCCTCACTTCATCTCAAAGGGTCTTGTTCTCTGCCTTAGTATCATTTAATTGTGTCTGAATCCCATCTAACACTGTCGCTAGGGTTTTAAAATCAATCCCTTCAGCCATCCTGCTCAGGCAGAAGTAATTTGGAAACAGCATTTCAATCGGTCGAGTACCTGGTTTTCCAGAATCTTCGAGCTTCCGCGGGAGCTGATGCTTAATCCTCTAATCCCAAACTATCATACCAAGCTCATATAGATCCCGACAGCAAAGAGGGGGAAGAGGGGAATGGGAGGAAAAGAGAAAAACACCACGTCTTCTTCTGCTGGACAGACTGCTACTGTTCTTGTAGATTCTTCCTGTAATGAGAATAAACTCTAGCAATTTCCACTACACCTCCTAATTTAATTTTATTTTCATTAACTATTAAAAGCATACCTGTCTCAGCTTAGTGGCTAACTGTTCTCTTAAATAATCTTTATTGGGTGACAGCTTCAATGATGTTCTTTCTTGTAAACTGTAATTATAAAGAGCAACTACTTAACTATGAACTCGCTAACTCAATTATACCGTAAATACTCTAGTATTCTTTTTCCCTTTACCTGTGTAACACCCAATGAAGTAATCTCATTCTCTTTATATGTCTTTGCAGAAATTGAGAAGATTCTTGGCACTGCATTCAGGAAGAAGAACTACTCAAAATTGCTTCTTTAGAGTTGTATTTATATATATATATTCCACAAATCCATCATCCGATAGAGAAAGTCCGCACTCACAAAGGATTTGCTTCCCAAGTTCCAAAGTTTATTTGTCAGATTTTAGCATTTATGCACAACACCAACGCGTTTCGCAACCTACTGTTGCTTGTTCACGGTAAGGGTACAATGTCACAGAATCCTCCTATATTTTGAAAAAACCCACCACAAACAAATGCTACTGATCTCACTTCCTGTCCAAGGGCAGGAAGTTGGATGGGAAATGTAGTTTTCAAATTAAATGTATATTTTTAGAACAGCGCTTTTAACGAAAGGGATACGTTTTCATAAACATATAACACTTCAACATTGCATCTCGTAAGGTGGCAATTATGTGCAAAGGAATGTTACAATTCAATCTGTTTTGGGTAATACATCCGGTCTATCGTATATTTCAAATGACTATTGAATTTGAAACAAAAGCCCTCTAGTGGGCAAAAGGGGTTTGGGCGGCTGTTTTTAAATAAAGCTCTCTGGTGAGCAATTTTACCTCCTCGGATGGAAGCCTGTATTCAAGCCCTCTAGTGGGCCGAAATCATACTCTTGTAATTCCCCCAGTTGTATAGGATATAACCCAATTATAATGTTTGTTGTAGAAAACCAAAACAACCTTCACACCCTATATTTACTATCCACCAAGTATTATGTTCGTCACTATTAGTTCATAATACAGGAAAAAACGCGCTGTCCATGAATATTTCAAATGTTCCCAGAAAAACATATGGTTCCACCCATATTTCTATACTGTCAAATTTTTCTTATTTGGAATCCTACTCCTGTCTCTCGCTTTCATTACAAAGAAATTTTTCAGGTACACAAACAGTTTTCCATCTGTCCAATTATTTACAAATGTACATAAAGTTCCTCGCTATGATTTATATATATATATATATATATATATATATATATATATATATATATATATATATATATATATATATATATATATATATATATATATATATATATATATATATATATATATATATATATATATATATATATATATATATATATATATATATAACTACACATACACATTAGTTTCTTGTACCAAAATTCTCTCTCAATACTTGCTTCCAGAAATGCTGGCTCTCATAAATTCAAATAGTCTAAATATTTTCAACTCCTTGCTTAAAAATTCTCTTGTGCAGGGTTTCTAAAACAAAAGACTACTGACACCCTTTCGATATTTTCTTCATACCGTTCTTTTAGAATTATGAACTAAATATTAGTCACTGGGTTCTAACAACTAAGGGAATTTAAACACGGAAAGGTCTGTAACCTTGCTGCTCAGACCACTGTAGCGTAGTTCTTAGACTGGCAGAAACGCTAAGCTGGAACTAACTTCTGACAACTCCTTGTCCAAATGTATATTGAAAAAACTTACCACAGCCGCGGTAACAAGTTCTGTCTCTCGGTCTTCACCAGAAATATCCTCACGAAACCACCAAATTCGGAAATAGGAAAGCCGCAAAGGAGAATGCGACCATTCCTCATAGAAAGTCAGTTGAAGTGCGCATTCGAATTCGCGGGGATCCGCGAGCTCAGCTGTGCACTGAAAGGCTTGAGACACTAGACCGGCAACCTGAATGGTTGCGAGCGGCAGCCATCTTGAAGTTCTTCTGTAAATGGTTCAGGAGGGTTTTAACCCCTTGCATGCTGATGACGGCCCCCGTCTGTCATGCAGCATGGTGGGCGTGTGCTGATGACTGTTGGGTCCGTCATAAACCCGCCCACTCTTTGGAAGTGCCGCACAGGCGCATAATCGTGGCCGCACGCAAGGGGTTAAAACTACAAGAAAATCTTTGTTTGAAAAAATTCTTCTTGACTCGGCAATGTAGCTTCAGAAGAGGTTTAGCCAGCCCAGCCCTGACACTGGGGTCTGGGGATCCAAACCACGATGTCCCTTGTTTTCTGTCTCAAAACAGGTAAAGAAGTCAGCCACATTCTCATCTTTTCGCTGCCTACAGGCGTTTATTTTATCCCAGTTAATGACAGTTTCCGGCAAAAGTGTTTTCACAAACGTTATTATTTTACTGAGCAAAGTCAGGATGGCAGCTTCTAGTTTAGTCCCTCCTACCCTTGCTTCTTCCATAGCCTCTAGGTCAGCCCATTTACCTCCCAACGCTACTTCATGGTCAGTATGTCGAATTTTGTCCCAAATGTCAGTGGGGACAACTGTACCAAAAGTAAATCTATATCCTCTAGAACGAGAGTACCTGCAGATATAATCTGACCTAATTCTCTGTAAAAGGCAGCTGGATTCTTCCGGGATCTAGTAATTGTCCTTTTAACTGCATTACTTTTGACCTTTTCCAAGGAACATAAACCCAAAGTCTGCACCAGTGTGCCTCAACAGCCCCTTGGCCATTATTTTGGACATCGGTAAGTGCGTTAACAAAGACAGGGGCCGCCTCTCATTGGCATAGCTGTTTCTAGAGGGGTGTTGGGAAGAGGTGTCATATCACGGTAAGCCATTAAAGCAGACCTAGTGCCAAACATCCCCTCTCTCTGAACATCGCCTCTTTTTATTTGCGACCTAAGGTCCATTAATCCGGTGGGTATCTGCATAAGCACATTCTCAAATCTTTGCATGACCAGGGTACACATATATTCAGCCCAGGTGGTCTGTTCCATAATCGTCCACTGGGAAAAGGTGGACCATATTTCTTTAAAGGCATAAATATTCCCGTTATTTATCCAACATTCACTCTATTGCCTCTGTAGGTCATTTTCTCGAAGGGACGAAAAGCTGACTGCAGAACACATGGAGGCCAGTCGGGGGAATTCAACAATTTATATAAATCCTGCTTAACTGTGCAGGAAGATCTCACTTCCTGCACAAACCCAATCCTTCCTGTAACGCAGACACCCATTCACCTTGGTACAAGGGTGCCTTTGTTGGCACTGTGCTGAACATAGGGCACCAGTGCAGATATAGAGCAGGAATGCCCATATATTAGTAAATGTGGTGCATTCCTGCTTGCTCCATTTGATGCAGCTCAGCAACTTTCCTAGCTTCGTTGCGTTGCATCAAATCTTAGTAAATCTGGCCCCAGTCTCTTGCCACATCACACACGTTACCCTCCAATGAATAGTCTGAGCTCATTAACTTGTAGATTGAGCTAGCATAGGTATAACGACTAGGATGTGTGAAATTTTGCTTTCACAAAAGTATGCAATATTTTGGGGAAAGTATACAAAATTACACATAACTAAGCAAAATGCAATTCTGGCTTTTAGCGCTATATTTTACTATGAAATGCACCGTTGCATAAATGTTTGATGTGAGAATGCATTTTGTGGTAAAAACTGCTCAAAAGACACAGGTGGTGCGAACAACAGCCACTCGCGTTCTGGCCGTTTGCATTATTTCTTTGCACTTGCAGTAATATTTTACCACAAATGAAGTGCAATTATGGGATGTGGCATAATGGCATAATTCACTTAACAGGCTTAAAATTCCTGAAATTAGGCCCACATTTACCTTTTGCCCGGGCCGAATAATGATGCGGACTTGAGATGTGGCATAAGAAGGTGTAGAATGCTTTACAATCTGCAGCAATGGGTGGCACGCTCCTGAACATGTTCATCGCAAACTATGCAAATGATGACACATAGCCTGCATCGGTAGCAGTATGCCCTAATGGCAAGCATGCAAGCATATACTCTGATGACATGCAGTTATGAATATTAATTTGCCTACATACTTGTCTTTGGAGATGGTGTAAGGCATTCATTAATTACATTTATGATGAGAATGCATCTCTGGGTAGCACATCTCTCCATTCCAGTCAGTGTTCATCAACGTCTGCGTCCCGGGCCTAGTGGTGGAGTGGGTGGTTCCCCTTCCAGCCTCTCCCACGGACGGCAACCCATTAGCATCCATTCTCAGAGCGAGGACATTAAATGCCTATTTGTTAAAATTAAATTGTACGTTTGAACTGCTGTGTAAGTCCATTAGCGTAATGCAGTTATATGGACTGCAGAGAACGACAGCGCACAGAGTTGACTGGTCTGGGAGGCACCGCAATTTATTTCCTCTGCAAGGCTCACAACCCCTTTGAACGTGTACGAGCCTTCAACATGGCCAGGGGGGAGCAGATCAAAGCTACACATGCACTGAGAGCCAAAGTCTGGCTATTGGGAAGGAGCAGATGAGTTTTTAAACCCTGTGGAAAGGTAAGTGACTGCGGATTCATCCGGTGACGCGATCTGATGCTGAGAGCGTTGGGCCATCTCTTCTAGAAAGCCAGTGCTGGGAAGCTGTGAGGCAATTTTTTTTAGTGGTTGGACATTTTTAGTTCAAGCCTGATAGACAGCTCAATCTCTCTGCCTGCAAAAGAACTATTCTGGGCATAGCAAAAACCTGTCGCTGTTTACGGCCTGCCCATTGCTTAGCGTTTGTTGACTTTTGTATTATTCTCATTTGCTTGTTTCTTTTTTGATGGCTTTGCTTGTCCCAGCTAGTCCATTGGGTTTGTCCCTCCCTTGGACCATGGTCTCTTTACCACATCTCTAACTGGCTGGATTCTATCCTTCCTCTGCTCACTTGTTTTGAAACACTTTATTCTTTCTGCTTAAGCTCTTCGTTAGAGTGTATGTGTTTTCCAGCACTCTCTGAGGTGCTTATGTTCCTGCCAGACACCCACTGCCCCCCTCGTGTTGCAAGCTCTCTCGTGTGCTTATCCACTCCACCAAAAAACCCTGCTTCCCCCGTGCACTGTGTTGCTTTCTCAAGTATCCTGCTCCCCAGCCCCGTATTGCTGTTTGCCCCCACACATTCCTATGTCACACGCAATACCCATCGCCTTTAAGTAAAAAATTATGGGAGGACCAGGCATCAATTTGTTGCTGACCTCTCCGCATTAAAAAAACAGGACTTTTGCTCTACTTCTGTTTTATTTATTTCTGATTTGTTGGCAGAAGCATCATTTATTTTGTAGGCACTCATGCCCAGGAGAGAGGTGTGGCGCAGCGGCCACGGCGACTGACTACAGAGCACGGGCTCACGATTCGATTGATGGCGGCACCTCTGCTCAGCATGATGCGACTTTGGGGAATAGCTTACCTTATTTCCCAACAGCCTCCAGCGCCTTGAAACCTTAAGGGGTGATATGATAGTGCTTTCCACATATGGATTATTATTATAATGATGCATGAGCCATCAGGCATGTGAGTGGCTACAAAATGATGTGCCTACTCTAGCCATGTCACTACACCTTTTTCTTCTACTTTTGGCCAGAAGGCATTGGAAAAGCTAATAGGTCACAAAGGTGCGATATAATTCTTGTTCTTTAGGAATCTATCATGAATTGCAGCAAGTTATCAAGACAATTTTATTTTTACATATTGGAGCTGAGCAAAGCCCCTAGGTTCCCCTCCCAATTTGGTGACAAATGAAAAGCTTTCAGCACTGGGGTGATGTGTTCTCATTTACACTTGACTGTGTGATCTGATTCATTACAGAGGTCAAGTAGCATATCCTTGACCATCAGTGGTAGATCAAGGGAGAGTGTTGCAATATCCCAACTTCGAACCGGTCTGCTTACATACTTGTATTCTTTCGTTTAATGGGTTGTAATTGTAGAACTCCCTGAGAGTATACAGTTGGCAGAGGCTGACTTTAACATATAGGTTAATTAAAGGGCCTGCTATGCGCTTCTCCCAGAGGGAAATCTACACTTAGCTTCTGAAGTGAGTAAAGGCTTTAGACCTTGAAGGACTGGGTTCTTTAAGACCCAGCGGTGCCAGGGCACAACACCTGAAACCTTCGTGGGTAACCTGCTCCGGCGTACGAGTGACAGAGACACAGGACACTTCCTTCGGCATCAAAGATTCAAGGTTTATTTACTGCAGGGAACACAGAAGTCACGACAAGTACAACACGTGCAACTTGGGGAGACTGCTTCAAATTGGTTCTGTGGATCGCTCCTTTTATACAGAATTTACCCATAGGACAACATGGTATACAAAAGTTTACAACCCGGTTCCCATAATTATCCCCCAGAGGGGTCGCTTTGGTCACTTTGATACACATAAGGTCCGGAACATAAGTGCGGAAACATTTGGCGGTTCCCAACTGCAAAAACCCATCTTCCCAACATTAGTGCATTCCAATCGGCAATAAAACAGATCGAAATAGGAACTAAGACAGGTGCAGAGGAAGACGGAGACAGTGGGGAGATCGGAAAGGGTGTAAAAGGGGAGGTATCAGGAAACACGAGATACAGGCATCAAAGGGACGTGCCTAATGAGATGCACGGCTGAGACAATAAACCGGCACGGCGAGATGAGCCTCAAGCGGGGCCATCTGCCTTACAGTATCATCCCCCTCATCATAAAGACACTTACAACATGTGTCTTCCGCAAATATCTTGGGAGTCCCAGGGTCGCGAAGCGGACAGCATCCGTTCGCTGGCTACTTGAGGGCAAGAGACAAAATGGATGCCGTATCTAAGATGGAACCCGTGGGTACAGATGAAAAACCCACATAACAAACGAACGGTTTAAGTTAGCACAGCGAAACTGCGCACACTTACTAAGCTCGTCATTTGCGGTTCATAGATACCAGACTCGACCATATTCGTGCGAGTTAAAAACACCACTTACAATTGTCACGGAACCTCAGACGCTCCTTTTGCCCTCATGTAGGCAAGCACTAGTCGGAATCATACTCGATATTCATCAGACCATCCAGATGTTGTTGTAGCATAGCTCTGTCCAACCGAGTCCCCTTGGTAACGGGTGGCTGTCTCATACACGTTGTAGCACAGAGGCCACATAAGGCAGGACCGCACTGCACACAAAGGCAACACGTGAACAGGAACACCACAACGACTCCGATGATCATCAGAATCTTCCAACCCCAAGTCGACATCAGGCCCCAAAACCATCCAAGTAGCGTCCAATCCCCTACATCCACGTGTATGGATTTGGAGATCTTATGCAACCTCGAGATGGCTTGATAGACAGTCGGAGCATTATCAGGAATGAAAATACAGCAGCTCGAATGGATCACCTTACATACCCCACCTCGATCTGCTAAGATCACGTCTAAAACCATACGGTTTTGTAACGTCATAAGTCTATCCGCCTGAAGTTCAGTGGTGATATTACCAAGGGCACTGGCAGTAATATTAGCTGTCGATTCTACCACTCGAGTCAACTGTCTCAGGTTCCTACTATTTACCATAGGTCCCCAAAACGGGAGGAAACCCTTGAAAAAGTCTCCTGCCTCTTGACCGGCAGTATCCTCTTCGCTAATTACGCCTCTCACAACTCTAGTCTTGTGATAATCTGCATCTACAGTGAACGTCGGAGGCAACAAGTTTGCGATGAAACATGAGCCCATGAAGTCAGAGGGCAACCATGCATATGCACGATCATGACAGATAAAGTATGTACCCTTGGCGGCCAGGAACACAGGGGACGAGACCATCGGCAGAATGTAATTTTCAGTGCAAGTACTCTCTCCAAGTCGGGCTTTCGATCTTCGGCCACGACCTATAAGACAAAAATTACCAATGTGGGGTACGACCCATATCGGAGGCGAGCTTTTAAGCTGTTTTTCACTAGTGAACACACTATATTCGCCTCTACTTAGGACCCTATAGGCTTATACCTCATCCTCGGGAATAAGCGAGGGATCATAGATATCGCTATCTAAATCCTCTATTGCTATAGACAAAGGTTTTTGATACGAGGTAGGACCAGAGTAGGGGGAACGTGGTTCTCGAATGGGGTGGAAACCCAGTGCGCTTCGAAACATTGTTTGAAATGCTCGAGCAGACCCTTGGGAACTATACGGTAACACCAGATATGGAATTCCCTTCTCCGTAGTATGTGGCATCAACCCACACACCCAACAATTAGTAGTGTTGACCACTAACTGATGCTGATGGAGGAGCTGAATAAAGGAATTGTTGCGGAATTCTGCACGTCTAGCCTGCTCGTGTTCAGGTAAGATATGAAAAGAATGAGGAGAAACAGTGGAGGTAAGTTTAGGGTCAGGGGTAGGAGTAGGTGTAGCAGATGGTAAGAAGTAAGACATCGTGTAATACACCCCACCCGCCAATAATGCAGAAACAGTCAAAAACAACACGAATATTTGGAACAAAAAACATTTGGTACGACTGAGTTGCTGCAGCTTGAATCTATGAGCCTGAGCTTCTTCCAAGTTCATCAGCTTCGAGAATGCCATTCCCTATGACCGTTCTCAACGTTTCTTGACGCACTTCGTTCTGTGTAGCAGCAGTCAATCCCTAGGAGTTCCCAGGAACCGACGGTCTTTAACCTAACGTCAAGACCTACTAACCAGAAGGAAGTACGCGCGCGGCCCTACGGCCTTTATTTCACAAGTGTATATATGCGAAAACAATGTTTCTCAGCTGTGGAAGCAAAAAAAGTGTAAGGAATGAAACTCAATGAATATATACAAAATAATTACAATGATACGAATGTTCAAACTGATCATGGAAAACGGGATAATGCAATTGTCAAGGGACAGAACAGGATCTTTTATTAGTCTCTGGTGCTAGATCGCAAAAAGTATCGGGTTTTCCCAGGACGTGTCTGTTCGTCAAACAAAGGATCCGTTGAAGGGACAACGTCCTGTTGATCAGCTGAATGTTCTGGTCTTGAGTCTTTTGCTGACAAATGTTCAACAGTGCCTTTCTGCTGCACTGAGGATTCTCCGACAGGTTGTGCGTCGCTGAAAGGTACAAACGCCGGCAATCCTTCGGTTTCAGTTGATGCAATGCCTCTCCTCACCCACGAGTCTGCTGGCAACGGGATAGGGACTTTCTTAGTATGGGTGGCATGCACCCAATTTTTCCGGCCCTCTAGACGAACTGCAGTTCTCGTGGCAAGGAGGACCTGGTAGGGTCCAGTAAACCTGGGATCCAAATTGTTCTTGCGCGAGAAGTTGCGCGTCACCACCCAATCTCCGGGCTGGAGCTGGTGACCTGGACCCTCCGTCTGCGTCGGCAATGCTTCGTGAACCTGTTGGTGAATTAACCTCAGTTTAGCAGTCAAGTCATGAAGATAATCGATCAACATTGGATATTCAAGATCACAGAAAATACCTGGCCTAGGAACCCCCCAAACATTCGCAGGACGACCGAACACTATTTCGTAGGGACTAAGCCCTACTCGGGAGTGTACAGTCGCCCTAGTTGACAGTAATGCTAAGGGTAAAGCGTCAGGCCACGAGAGACCAGTCGTAGCCTGAATCTTAGCTAGCTTTAGTTTAAGGGTGCCGTTATACCCTTCAACCAAACCAGCTGACTGGGGATGGTTGGCACTATGGAATTTCTGATTAATTCCAAGGCCCTTGCATACACTCTTCATCACACTCCCCACAAACTCACTTCCGTTATCTGACCACACGACTCTAGGCATTCCGTACCGAGGAAAGTATTGCTTCAGTAGGATTTTCGCAGTAGACAAAGCAGTATTGTCTTTGAGAGGATAAGCCTCGATCCATCGGGAGAATGCGCAAACCACAACTAAAACGTATTTCAGGTTATTGCATCGCTCCATATGGATGAAGTCCAACTGGATCACCTCAAAGGGGCATGAAGGGGGAGCAAAACTGCCAGGAGGAGTTGGGGTTCCCTTGCCAGGATTGTACATCATACACACCATACAATTCTTAACCAAGCGTTCAGCACATTTCGTAATACCATCATTCTTCCACACAGGAGACAGCAACTTGCAAATACCTTTCGCGCTAATATGTGCTAACCCATGCGCCATAGTCACAACAGCCAGCACATACGCATCAGGCAACATCCATCTTTTCTGATCCGATAAGTCGATCCAACAACCATTCGCATCCAACTTTCCCGTACTTTATTCCCACTTCGTCTTTTCAGTCTCGGTGGCCTCATTCTGAATTGCTTTCACACTC
The DNA here is from genome assembly GCF_964263255.1 of Lissotriton vulgaris. Taxonomy (NCBI): domain Eukaryota; kingdom Metazoa; phylum Chordata; class Amphibia; order Caudata; family Salamandridae; genus Lissotriton; species Lissotriton vulgaris. Next base: position 877,304,235 of record NC_141695.1, on the reverse strand, counting down.
TCGATAGTGTCCTCACACATACTCGATTCTGTAGGCCACCTAACCGAACTCGTCACATACATTCGAGTGCTAAGGTTCCGGGCAGTCTCCTTAGCAGTCTCATCCGCAAAAGCATTACCACGACCAACATCATCCGTCACCTTACGATGCGCACTACATTTAACAATCGCCACTTGCTTAGGCAACGTAAGTGCATCCAAAAGATCATTCACAAGCTGGCCATGCTGAATCTTCGTACCATGCGATGTTAGAAAACCTCTCTCTCTCCACAATCGTCCAAAACTATGTGCAACGCCAAAGGCATATTGGCTATCGGTAAACACATTCACACGTTTCCCTTTTGCTAACACACACGCTCTAGTGAGAGCGATCAGCTCTGCAGCTTGGGCAGAATTCTGATTTAACCTCGCCGTCTCAACAACAGTATTCAACGTCACAACAGCATAAGCAGTAGTCACATCGCCATTCGGCAGCTTGAAACATGAACCATCCACATACAGTGTTCCATCTGGGTCTTCCAATGGGGTGTTTTTAAGGTCCACTCGACCTTTTGTTTCCTCCTCTGTCCTCAAATAGCAATCGTGTTCTGTTATTTCGTCTGACTCTGAGCTAATTAGTAACAAAGTTGCCGGGTTCAGAACATTACAACGTTTTATTTGAATGTGGCTTGCCAACAGCGTCAACTCATACCCAGACAACCTCGCACTCGTCAAGTGCTTAGTTTTCGTACGATTCAAAAGAGTGTCAACTGCATGCGGAACCATCACCGTAAGCATATTATCCATGACCAATCCTGCTGATTGTCGGATAGAGACCGCAGCTGCCGCTGTTGCTCTCAAGCAACTCGGCAATGCTCTAGCTACTGGGTCCAAGGTCGAGGAAAAATATGCACATGGACGTTGCTTACCACCAAAAGGTTGCGTTAAGACACTCAACGCACAACCTTCCCTCTCGTGAACATATAATGTAAACGGCTTGCTATAGTCAGGAGTACCTAACACAGGAGCCGAACACAATGAATCACGCAGTTCAGAAAAACTTTTCTGACATTCTTCCGTCCATGGTAAAGGAGTCGAAACATCCTTGCACGTAAGAGCCACCAATGGTTTCGCTAGCAATGAAAAATTTGGAATCCATTGCCTGCAGTTTTGACGTGATACCTAAAAAGGCACGCACATCTCTTTGGGTTGTTGGCACAGCCATTCGCGCAATTGCTGCAATTCTCTCTGGGGTCAACCGCCTTCCCTCCTTTGACAATAAGTGACCTAGATAGGTTACTTCTTGACAACAATATTGGAGTTTAGAAGGTGACACCTTGTGATTTAACTCGCAGAGATGTTGCAGCAACGACACCGTAGCAATTTTGCAAATGTCCTGAGTATCTGCAGCTACCAATAGGTCATCGACGTATTGGATTAAAGCCGCACCAGCCGGCAACCTAAACGCATCCAGTTGACCCTTCAAGGCTTGGCTGTAAATCGATGGACTTTCACAGTAGCCCTGAGGAGCGCGTTTGAACCTGAAGCTGCGTCCACCAAGAGAGAAACCGAAAAGGTCTCTGCTTTCTTCTGCAATCGGGATGCTGAAGAACGCATTCTTCAAATCAATCACCGAAAACCACGCTGCAGAAGCTGGAATCAGAGTCAGTAGCGCCGTGATGTCAGGCACAACGGGGAACTGAGGAATCACAATTTTATTCACCTCCCGTAAATCGATAACAAAACGATAAACAGGTGGTTTAGAAGGATCAGTACGTTTTAGAATGGGTAGTACAGGGCTGTTGCACACGTTTCCCCGTGTTTCCTCAATAACATCTTTCTCGATCAAATCATAGATGATCGCTAACAACGCTCGTTCACCATCAAGGGAGATACGATACTGGGGAATACGTGGCAATCGCACATTAGATTTCAACTGAACAACATAAGGTGAGATATCAAGTAGGCCCACATCATTGGGACCTGTTGCCCACAAAGACGCAGGAAGAGAACTCAATTCCGGCGGAAGCTTATCGAGAGACAAGTACATGGGAGAGACAACCCTCTCTCCCAACGTAAGCTTTACACCCGCAGGGGAACAACACAAAGTCGCATACAAACGTTTAAGCAAATCCAGGCCCAAAAGATTTTCACCACAACCCGTAGTCAAAATCAACGGAGCTTCTAGCTCACGAGGCCCAATTGTAAGGGGCAAAGGGCGCGAAACTGGATTGCTAACGGGGGCGCCAGAAAATCCAACGGAAACATTTGTTAAGCCAGACAAAGGTGCGCCAGGGAGTTTCGAATGCTTAATGGAACTTTTCGCTGCACCAGTGTCCAACAGAAAAGGCTCAACGACGCCCAATGTAGCAACTGCGACGTAAGGCCCTCTCTGATCAACCGGAACTGATACCACTCCCTCTCCTTGTCTATGGCTGTCCTAGTAATTACTGTCGTCAGTTCCCTGATCGACGTAATAATCGTCTACATTGTACTGCGCAGATCGTCCTTGCGACGATCCACGTTGATCAAAACAATTATCGGAATTTGATGAGTTATCTGAACGATCATTCTGAGCTCCACGACCTCTACCACGTGGTGCCTGCTGTGAACCACCACGACCTCCTCTAGATGAGTTACCACTATTACGTTCGTTTAGAACAGGACAATTGAATTTAATGTGACCCTCTTGTCTACAATAAGCACATTGATTGTACCTTAACGAGGATCTTTGGGAAGAGGAGTCATTACGAGTTTGGGATCTGTTCGATTGCGGCTGCGATCTATTTTGTTGCGAAGCGTTCTGATTCGAACGTGGAGGATACGCTTGCTGAAGCAGCACTTTAGTTTTAAGCTCTTTCGTCTTTTTATCAGCACGGTCGTTCTCTTCTTTCTCTCTATTCTCATAATATTGTGCTGTGGCCAATATCTGAGCTGAAGTAGAAACGGCCCACGCACTTTCTGAATTCTTTAATTTATTGCTCAAATCGGGCAATAAGTTCGAAACAAATTTATCCACGAACAACCTTTGACCACCCTCAGTGCTCATATCCTGACCACTATGATCAATGAATGCCTCCTCGAACCTCGTAAAGAAGTCGGAGACACTCTCGTCCTTTTTCTGTTTACAAGCTGACAATTTGTCCCAATTTACTCTCATAGCTGGCATAAGAGTTTTCATTAACGTTATTATTCTTTGAGGGAGAGCAGTAATGAGTTGTTCAGGCTTAGCCCCACCAACTTGTCGCGTATCGGCCGCAATAAGGGCAGCCCAATCGCCACCTAATTCATTTGGATGATTCTCCTGACGAATCTTAGCCCATACCGGTTGCGGTACGACGTTGCCAAACAGCATATCAATATCGGCAAGATTCATTATTGTAGCGTCTACAAGCTGCGATAATTCTTTATAGTACCCTGCAGGATTTTTGCGAGGGTCAGGCAAGGATTGCTTTACCTGTAACACTTCCGAGCGTTTCCATGGGAGATGTATCCATACTCTCTGGAAATGTGGCAGAATAATAAGAATAGCAGTAGCATCACCTGGCATCCATACTGGTGGAACTTCCCGCATGGGAAATTGACCAGACTCATCTGGCTGTCTTTCAATATCCTCAACAAACAAGGCTTGAGGTATAGGAGCGGGACGAAAAGATAGCAACCGTTCAACAGCACGTCGAACATTGTTATCCACTATCAGTCCAGCCGAAAACTGAAGCTGTAGATCAGACAAAGCGGTCAGCACCTCGTCAGGTGCGTCGGCCGATATCTGATCACGAAGGACCTTACACATTTCCTCGAACACGAATCTTTGGGTTGGTATATTAAATTGACAAAACGTATCGAGTACGACACATGGTGGATTTCTAAGGGGATGCATCATCCAACCCATCGCCATATTATATAGCGAAGCACGTTCTCTATTACCAGGAAGCTGACTACGTCTCTGAGGACCATCTGAACCAGCGGACCCAAGAACAGGTCCGAGCGAATGAAAGAAACTAGCCGCAAGAGGAGAATTACGACTACGAGTAGAGGGAGAAGTATAGGACACAGGACTAACAAGTGAAGGAGTAGAGACAGAAACGACAGCAGGGGTTAACAGAGCAGGAGCAGTAGCGTGAGCAGGAGTATGTGGAAGCGGAGGAGCAGTAGGAATAGCAACAGCCAAAGGAGCAGGAACAGTCGGAAGAACGGGTGCAGGTTGAGGAACAGGCAAAGGAAGAATAGGTGCAGGAACAGGTACAGGGGGAATCACAGGGGCTGTGGTACCCTGTACATACGGAGGTGGCGACTTCATTAGATAGGACATTAAAGGATCCTCAACTGACTCATCCTTCTTTTCCGACTCCGTAGGCAAAGCAGGATAGCACTTATCTATAGTCATACGCTGTAATCTGTCAAACACTTCCTTTTCCTTAACCTCCTTATCATGCTGGAACTGCTCTGCTTTCTTTACGATAGTAGCAACATTATCTCTCTGATTTCGTTTAGTCTGTCTGATTTCTTTCTTTCGGGCTTCTTTACGCCACAACCGAAAGGCATCAAACATGGCCGGCCTTGACTTTTTCTCGAACAATTTAGCCTCTAGGTTATCTAAGATCGGGGTCTCAAAGCTACCATGAGGTGGCCAACTAAGGACACCGTCCTTCTTTGTGTAGCGAATCCAATAATCATTAAAGGTAATCGGGCCTAGCCCATGTTTACTGTACAGTTCATAAGTCGGAGTTCCAACCGGAGGTATCGGACACGAGTCCTCCAGTCGGGAATCCACACCACAAGGTCTGAAACAACTGAACAAAGTACTACGACCAGGCATCTTGCACACTAGCCGAGTTTCACAAACTTCAAGGGTTACGGGATTTACCAAGTCCCAGCAAAGAGCTAATACCCTCGGTTTTTGGCGTCTGCAGTCGTCAAATAACACAACAAAGTACGCTAGCAAAGTGTCACCGACAAAAACACTCACACAGCGTCAACAACAAAAACACTCGCTAAAGTGTCAACAACTAAGGACTCTGGGAGCGACCCACAAATACTTAACTCAAAGATCGATGGCGTCACCAGGAAGGCCCGTCAATCGTCTCGCTATACCAAGGTCTACGCCAGGCGCCAAAACAGGTCTACAGTCAGGGCAGCAGTCCGTCGCAGCCGTCGGGAGGCGGGAATCTTCGCGGGAAAAGTCTTCGGGCCACTTGTTTCGACAACAGGATCGATGAAGCGGAGTGCACCTTCCCTCGGAGATTTCACACGAAGTTCCTCACGATCGTCGGGCTTGGACCGGTACCACTGATGCAGCCCCACGTTGGGCGCCAACTGAAGGACTGGGTTCTTTAAGACCCAGCGGTGCCAGGGCACAACACCTGAAACCTTCGTGGGTAACCTGCTCCGGCGTACGAGTGACAGAGACACGGGACACTTCCTTCGGCGTCAAAGATTCAAGGTTTATTTACTGCAGGGAACACAGAAGTCACGACAAGTACAACACGTGCAACTTGGGGAGACTGCTTCAAATTGGTTCTGTGGATCGCTCCTTTTATACAGAATTTACCCATAGGACAACATGGTATACAAAAGTTTACAACCCGGTTCCCATAATTATCCCCCAGAGGGGTCGCTTTGGTCACTTTGATACACATAAGGTCCGGAACATAAGTGCGGAAACATTTGGCAGTTCCCAACTGCAAAAACCCATCTTCCCAACATTAGTGCATTCCAATCGGCAATAAAACAGATCGAAATAGGAACTAAGACAGGTGCAGAGGAAGACGGAGACAGTGGGGAGATCGGAAAGGGTGTAAAAGGGGAGGTATCAGGAAACACGAGATACAGGCATCAAAGGGACGTGCCTAATGAGATGCACGGCTGAGACAATAAACCGGCACGGCGAGATGAGCCTCGAGCGGGGCCATCTGCCTTACAGTATCATCCCCCTCATCATAAAGACACTTACAACATGTGTCTTCCGCAAATATCTTGGGAGTCCCAGGGTCGCGAAGCGGACAGCGTCCGTTCGCTGGCTACTTGAGGGCAAGAGACAAAATGGATGCCGTATCTAAGATGGAACCCGTGGGTACAGATGAAAAACCCACATAACAAACAAACGGTTTAAGTTAGCACAGCGAAACTGCGCACACTTACTAAACTCGTCATTTGCGGTTCATAGATACCAGACTCGACCATATTCGTGCGAGTTAAAAACACCACTTACAATTGTCACGGAACCTCAACCTTCATTTCTGTAATTGTGAGGGACTTTTTTCTCATGTCCCACTGGCTCAAAGCAGACCAAGGCCCTCATTATGGCTCAGTGGCCTTTAAAATTGTGGACCCGGTGTGCATTCCACCAGGGTCGTAAGTAATCATTTTACGGACTTGATCACACTCAATAATTACTCCCAGAGTCACGCTTCAGCAGGCCAAACCTACTGAAATTTAACCTTGCAAAAAGGCCTAGTAATTGCTAGAGCATGCCCATTTTGGTTCCATGTTTAAATAACGATGTAAAAAATACAGTTAACATAAATATCGATGTAAAAATATTGAACACTAAAATATCGACTTCCTATGCTTAAACAGGTAAGTACAATAATACTGAATCAAAAGTATTGAAGTAAAAAATATAGGTGTAAAAAAATCAACTTCAAAATATATATATCTTAAACAAAATATAATAAATAATATTGACATTTTTAACAAAATAAATTACATTTAATATATGTTTTAACTAAATATAACAAATAAACTTAATAAAAAAATATATATAAACCCACAAAAATGTGTACATTTTATTACTATTATCTTTCTATAATTTATAAACTTTTTAAATGATATAAAAATAAAATATATACATATATCAAATCAAATAATCTTTATTTCGATCATTTCAGATCATAAAAGATAAACACATAGACATACTATAAAACATTAAAATGATTTCTGTATTACAGGTTTTTTTTTAAAAAGCCGTAATTGGAATCTAAAAAAGTGTATGATTTAAGCTTAAAAGTTAGTAGAAGATGCCATATTGGAGTCTTTTATAATTCTTGCGCGTGCTCTCCACATTGCCGTCAGAAATTTTGCCATGGCCAAGACAGTTGTAGGTGATAAGTCTGTTTTTAGCACTCTATACACTGGGGCATAGGTTCGGAAACCCAAGTTCTTTAGGTATGGGACCAGCCAGTAGCTCCTGATTTTACTGTACGCTCTACAAAAGAAAACCACATGTAGCTCACTTTCCAGCTTGTAATTGCATGCTGGGCATGTGGCCAACTCAAGGTTACCATTCCAGGATTTGGTGAAGGCCCTCAGTGGTAGCGAGCCATATCTCCATTGCAGGAAAATCTTTCTTACATTCACAGGGGACATGGCATCCAAAACATACTCAGGTCTGTAGGAGTCTTTTACTTTGGTAAAAATGTCACTTAAAGACCCTTCTCTGATTGAACCCAGAGCTTTCTCGAGCATGAAGTTGTAAAACAGTCTGGAGAGTTCTTTCCTTGGAAGGTTTGTGGCAGTTGTTTCAGGATTACACCACAACTCAGGGATTCCAAGTGTAGTGCACATGTCCCGGATATACTTTAACCAAGGAATTTTGGACACATGTATTAGCCTGAGCAACTCCTGTAATTCGCTTCTGTAGTGACCCAGATCCTGGCTGCTCCACAGACGTCTCCAGTAAGTCAAAGGTTTTAGGCCCAATTCTTCAGTAATTGGGCGCAGTGCCAAGTCCATTCTCAGGGGGAGGAGGGGGCTACTCGGTGGAAGAGCCGCTATCTGTCTTATAAAATTATTTTCAGCGACCTGAATATTTTGTAGTGATGTGTGTCCCCATAACTCTGCCCCGTAGGCAATACCTCCTCTAGCTTGCGCTTTATAGATGTGTATTGCCGGTGTCAGAGGTCGAAGATAGGATTTCTTGGCAATTCTAGAAATAGCTCCCGCCCTCTGAATTAATTTTATAGTGGCCTTTGATTTATGTTGCTGCCAGGTCAGAGACTGATTGAGTGTAATGCCCAGGTACTCGATTACTTGGCCTCTTTCTAGAGCTACAGATCCCAGACGGGGATTTGGGCAATTTTTGTTTTTTTTGCTGAGAATCATGAATTTGGTCTTGGAGGGGTTTATTTCTAGACCCCTTTTGTTACAGAAGTCCAAGAAACCGTCCAAAACTCTCTGCAGCCCCATTGGTGTTTTTGCCAACAGCAGGGTGTCGTCGGCGAAAATAATCGCAGGCACCCTGCTGTTGTTTAATTGTGGAGCATCAACGTTGGGGATCCTACTCAGATGTTCTATTACCCCATTTGTAAAAAGACAGAAAAGGGTCGGCGCCAACATGCATCCCTGCCTTACCCCTCGTTGGACAGGGAACCTATCTGTCAGCCTACCACCCTTTCCGTATCTTACACAGGCGTAATTATCTGTATGTAGCCTTATTAGAATGTGCAGTATATCGCCGGGAATACCCATATCCGCCAGTACTGCCCACAACATGGCCCGTGGGACCAGGTCGAAGGCGGCACGGAGATCAACGAAAACCGCATACAGTGACCCCCCTTCTAGGTGTGTTGTCTTCCAGTACAGAATGTTAAGTCTAAGTAACTGGTCGACTGTTGAGACTCCCCTCCTAAATCCCGCCTGGAGAGGGCTTAAAATATCTGTCTCATCCATCCAGTTTTGGAGCCTATCAAGGATTAGTCTACCGAACAACTTTTGGGTCACATCGATGAGGCTAATTGGACGGTAATTGGCTGGAAGCAGGGGCGACCCCTTTTTGAATATTGGGACCACCTCCGCTCCCAGGCAAGTGTCCGGTATTCTCATCCCCCCCAGCACTGCATTAAACAATATCATCAGGTAGGGTGCCCAAATGTCAGGTTCTTGTTTGAAGAGATCGCCCGGCACCCCATCAAGTCCTGGGGCCTTTCCGGAGGACAGCCCTGCTAATGCCACCCTTATGTCTTTAATGGTAAAAGGGACAGCACTATGCGTGTTATGAGTAGAGGGTTTTATTGTTGCTATCTCCTCGTTGTCAGAGGAATATAGCTGCTGGAAATGGTCCTGCCAGACGTTTGCAGCGATATTTGGTTCCACAGCCGAGGGGAGATCCCCACTTCCGTGGTTTATAATTCTCCAGAATCTACGGGAATCCCTTTCAGCTAGGGACTCCGATAGATTCTCCCAATGCTGAACGTCCCACTCAATTTTAGCGTTGTTATGAGTGATTTATAGGTCCTCCTTTTGAGTCGAATTTCCTCCCTTGAGCCCCCCTCTTTTATCATGGTTAAGAGGTCCCGCTTTGCCAGTCTACAGGTGTTATTATACCAAGTATTTTTGGGTAAGCTCTGCGCTCTTGGTCGTCCAATGCTTATAAAATCAGATTCAAGCTTCTTGGTTAGATTTAAATGTAACTGAGCTATATCCTCGCTAATGTCTTTTGTAGAGTTAAGGCGCCATAACTCAAAAGCCTCATCTAGAATGGGAATAATCCCAGTATAGAGGGCGGCTAACTTTTCGGTACTGGAGGCAAGCTTTTCCCATCTTATCCGCCTTCGGTTGTTCTTCAGGAGGTGCCCCCCTCTCAATTCCTGTGCGCATGGTGCAGTCTCCCCCAAGGGCGGGATGACATACTCTAGCTCCAGGGTGTTATGGTCACTGTCATCTCTATCTACTATTTTAAAATCCAGTACCCTTTTCCACTCCTGCATTTGAACCACAAAGTAATCCAGTCTACTTTGCCTACCTGCCTTGTTAAATGTACATTTAGAAGGAATGTCAGATCTGGTACGGCCGTTGCACGCTCTCAGACCGAAGGTAAGGTTCAATGTGTTTATTTGAACGGCCAACGGTGTCCAAGCTCTGGGTGGGGGTGCCTCTGTCTGGGGAACCTGCCAACTTGAATCCTCCTCTAGGGAGGGTCCATCAAGTAGGCCAGGTAAAGGCTCGAGATGTGAATTGAAGTCGCCCCCTATTAGATAGGACATATCCCCAGGGATGGTTTCTAGAATAGTCGACAATGACTCTATAGTTTTAGAAGTGGCCGCTGTTTGAACTGGTCTGGAATAAATGTTTATAACTAATAGTTTAAAAGGCCCTGGCCATTCCAGTAATACTACCAGTATATCTTCTGAGTCTGCTGGGTATCTTGAGGCTGTACATCCTAGGTCTGACGCAACCCAGGTTGCCAGTCCTCCGGATGGTCGTCCTTTCCCAGCCCATAGAGCGGGGATTGAGAAAATCTGAAATCCCCTATATGGTATCTCTTCCCTTGACCAAGTCTCTTGGAAGAGACATATACTTTTTAGATGAACTAGCTCAGCCCATGAGTCCAATTCTATTTTGTTACTTATGCCTGCAACATTCCAGGAGAGGAATTTTAGGATTAGTGGGGCAATCTGTGTCGCTGCTCGGCTAGCCCTTGGGATGGTATTAGCTGTACATAGGGCAGAGTCCATTTGAACTTCCTCAATTGCTGGGACTTCTTGAGTGTTTTCCCTTTTGTTTGGTTCGTAATGGGAGTCTTGAGTCCCTCTACAGATTTTCTCCTCGCTGGTGGTGAGGGATACTAGGTAACCTTGATCAGGGCCTACCGAACTCTCTTTTGCCCCTGCTACGAAAGCCAGCTGTCAATCCACCGTTTCTAGACAATCATAACGGTTGGACAGCGATAGAAAAGGTGGCTGGTAAAATCTTGGGGGCCATGGCTCCTCTCTCTCATAGTTTCCCCTTCCCGTTCCTCTTCTCTGTACAGTTTCCCATCCCTGTGAATCACAGTATGTGGGAGGGTAGATGGGGGGTGGGCGTGCATGGTCAAAGGGAATTCTCCTCCTTTCCTGGTTTCCCTCCCAGTTTCCCCTAAGGTCCGGATAGTAACCTCTCCTCTGTGCCTTAGATGGATGATCACTAGGTGGATAGAAGAACGACAGAGGGACTGGTTGAATAGTACTCCCTTCGTCCTCCAAAAAGGAACCACAGATAAATGGGACTGTACCTGGTTCTTTAAAACTCACCAGAATACAGTCACCACTAATTGTTTTGGGACTTTTGCCCACCCATGAGACTCTTCTTGCCATACGGATATCACTGGTCTTGCCTCTAGGAAGCGGCCTATGTGTTGAGAGCCAGTTAATTACTTTGTTTTTCAACGACTCCCCTGTCTCATATGAGTCTGATTTCAATTCGGGAACCCCAATTAAAATAGCAGTGTATGGCGCTACCTCCGGAGGAAGATTAACAGTGACTGTTCTTGGAGGTTTGGTTAGAAGCGTTTTTGGGTCAGGTGGATTATGGATGGTGTTCAACTGAGGTTTTGGGGGACTTTTGTGTTGCACATTTGTCTGGGTTGTGTTTGTTGCTATTGGTACTTGGTGTTGAATAGCACTAGTTTGTTTATTGGTAGCGCCTTCTGAAGACGCTGGAGTTGCCAAGTTAGATTTTGGTTTAGGTGGTTGAATGCTGGTTGATTTAGTGTTTTTATCCCCCGCTAAAGTTGTTGTTCCTGTCTCAGCTGCTTTTGAGCTTTCAAGGGGGTCCAAATTGTTCTTGTGTTTCGGGTCCATGGGGCGGGATGTGGAACAGGGAGCACCCGATTTCCAGCCCTCCATAACTTTTAGGGCAGTGTTCTCGATTTTAATTAATCTCGCCTCCATTTTTATCAGGCGAGCTTCTAAGGGACTTATAATTGATTTCAGGAGGTGGCCAATGTCCGCTAGTGTTATGTCCTCTTCCTTGGACTCGGAGTTATGTTCTACGGAGGGAGTTAGCAATTCAGGGGAGTATCCCTAGACTGTACCTGGGGGGATCAGTTGTTATCCTAGGCGATGTTCTTTCCTGGTTATTATGATCTGTTCTAGTTGTATTTTGTGTTACCCCCGCATATTGCTTCATTTTCTTTCCTTTCCTTTCCTTATTACTCTGTTTCCAAATCTTCCTCTTTTGTATAGCACCTTCCCTTCTCCCTCGTTCTATGCTAGGTGACTTTGGTAGCTTAGGGGTATTGGTGGTAGTAATAACAAGTTCATCCCCCGAAAGTGGGGGACTTAAAGTGGTTATTTCAATGGCTTCCCTCGATTCTGTGGTGTTTGGAGGTTGGGTAATTTGCGTTAGGGGGAGGGACAAAAGGCTCATGTCATCTAAGTCACTCACTGTTCCTTCAAAGAGATCTATACTGGTGGTTCGGTGCGACCCTCCACATGCGCCAAGCTGGGAACTATCTACAGTTCGCCTATCCTCGGGGGTTTTCGACATTGCTATGATCCCCATCGAGGATCTTCTCACCCATTCAATCTCTTGCGAAATTCGTCTTTCCAGGAGGGTGATGTCGTCAATCAAAAGGGAACCTGCCTTCAAAAAATAATCATCAATTTTGCCTTGATTTGGGGCAGTTGTGGTAGGGACATTGGCTGCCAGGCAAGCTTTACTCCTAGTCTCCATATTGCTCATAATGAGCTAGGTAGCTCTCGAGGACCCAAGATGTAGTAGAGGAGTGATGAATTAAGAAGTATAACTTAGTACCTTGAGTAAATGAGAGGGCCCAGTCCAGTCTCTCCGGTCCTCGAATGGCCTCAAACGGCCCGCGCTTAGCCCGGTCTTCGCCCGCTTCTTCGTCCGCGCGCGTCCCGCGTTCGCGTTCAGGGCGGAGTTAAAATAGAGGAGGAGAGGAGGCGGCGGGAAGAGGAACCAGGTGCGCGCGGTGGACGGCCCAAGCACTTCTGGTCCTCGCAGTCCCGCTCCCTAGGCAGGTGACGTTTGTAGCTCTCCCCCAGCGATGGTGACCGAGCTGGTATGCTCCCAGGTCACAGAAAAGGGTTCTCAAAGGGCTCCGCTGTAGAAAGTGCCCCAGGTACGGCCACAAGCAAAGTCCACAGCCTTTTACAATTCACGAGCGGCTCCCGCGCCAGCGGGGGCCGCGAGGAGTATTTGAGCCTGCAGGAAGGTCAGAGGGAGGAGGGGGCGGGAAGAGGAACCAGGTACGCGCGGTGGACGGCGCAAGCACTTCTGGTCCTCGCAGTCCCGCTCCCTAGGCAGGTGACGTTTGTAGCTCTCCCCCAGCGATGGTGACCGAGCTGGTATGCTCCCAGGTCACAGAAAAGGGTTCTCAAAGGGCTCCGCTGTAGAAAGTGCCCCAGGTACGGCCACAAGCAAAGTCCACAGCCTTTTACAATTCACGAGCGGCACCCCATACATATATCAATAATTTAAAATAAAATAAAACATACTATAATTAATTAACATATTAAACTATTTAAAAAACCATACATTTCAAAAGACATTAATTAGAATAGCAGGGAAAATGTTGGATAGCGGAGGGGTAAAAATTACTATTCCCACTCCAGTGAGTGCAACAGCAGGGAAAGTGCTGAATAGAGAAGAGGTAAAAATTACAATTCCCACTCCAGTAAGTGCAACAGTAGGGAAAGTATTGGATAGCGGAGGTGTACAAATTATTATTCAGTGCAACAGTAGGGAAGTGTTGGATAGCGGAGGGGTAAAAATTACTATTCCAACTACAGTGAGTCAAAAGCAGGGAAAGTGTTGGATAGTGGAGGGGTAAAAATAACTATTCCCTCTCCAGTTAGTGCAACAGTAGGGAAAGTGCTGGATACCACACCAATAAAAAAAAATCAACATTTTTATTACATTTAATTTCCATTATTAACATAAATTATATTGAGAATAAAATATATTATTATTAAAAAAGATAATAAACATTCATTAATTACACATTGATTAACACTTTAATATCCACAACACACACCTAAAATTAATTACAGAATTACTATGAATAATTACTAATTAATTAATATAAATTCATTAACAAATAATTAATAATTCATCAATAAAATATAAATTACTTCCCACCCTTCCCACTATTTACACCTATAAACACCACAACACACTCTTAAAATTAATCAAGCAATTACCATAATTATTGGGGCATGGCTTTGCGGCGAAAGCACATGGCCGTCTACTAGGGTGTCTCTGAGGCCCACTTTCCTGCCCCGCCAATCTGCCATACTTATCCGATCCTCCGGTGTCGGATTCGTACATCGGAGGAGCAGCGGGGCATTTTGCTGCAATCCTGATCTTCAACGGACGTCGGGAGACAGAGATATCCTATTCGGCGTTTGCGGCCTACTGCTTGGAAGAAACCGGGACCTTGAGTGGGTGCGCCCGTCGTCGCGGAACTTTAACATCACCTAGTTACGGCCCACATTTGGAGACGCCGCAAACCTGGGCTCTGCCCCGCTGCCGAGAAACTGCCCACCAGACCTGCTGTGCTGGGGCCAGCCCCGGTGATCGGTCCTGGGACTTTCAGCTGGTTGCCAGTGGAGAGGTGCTTCTGCACACCGAAGCGGAAGGAGTGCTTGGCCCTGCATTCCCACGCCAGTAAGTTCACCTGGGACTGGGATTATGACCCTCAACACCTGAGGCCCAGTGCAAGTGCGTCCACTGCAACAAGACCCAATTGCGCCACCACACTTCCCGCATGCTGCTCTGGAGATGCAGGTAGCCTCCAGCACGGAGCTTGTTGATACCGTGTGCGGCCCCCGATCCTGGGACAGTACCAGTTAGCGCTCTTCCCAGCTACTCAGCCTTTGAACACTGGTCCTAAATTAAATGGAAACTTGCCCATACTATGAAGTGACCCAGGAAAGGCCTAAACTGTGAGAAAGGAGCAGGCGCTCTTGTTCCTACGCGCTTTTATTGTACCCGCCCCTGGCTGGTGGCCTACGCCCTGGAGGCCCCCCACACCAAGTAGCCTTTGCTCGTGGTCCCACATTTGCACCCTGGCGTGAAGGATCTGAACCCAGCATACCTCCCAAACAGTGCGCAGGTGGCCTGAGGTGCAGACAAATGCCCAATCATTTCTAATGCGAAGGGTACAAAAACATCCCAGCAAAGCAGGTTTGACCGCTACACCTGTCCGGAGTTGGACCTGCCCGAGCGGAGGGGACCTGGCAACAAACAACAAGGTGGGGCGGAACATGATCCTTCAGAGCCCACAATGAAGGACTTAATGGCAGCTATCACTGGAGTGCACACATCCATAGACACTCTATCCTCCGAAGTGACACTGATTAGGACTGACCTCACGAAATACAGGGCGAAAGTCAAGCAGCTGGAGCTCACCACCACCAGCCTTGTGGAAGACACCTCACAACTACAGATGGACATCAGGGAACTCCAAGAGTTGCGCAAGTTCACAGAAGACAAGCTGGACGATTATGAGGGGCGCTCGAGACGTAATAACATCCTTGTTGTCGATGTGCCAGAGAAATCGGAGGGTCCCGTCACCGACCTGTTCATCGAAAACCTGATCACGACAAAGCTGTAACCAAAGGGCCTGTCCAAGCTGTTTGTTATTGAAAGAGCGCACAGAGTGCCTGGGGTTCACCCAAAACAAGGAGCCCCAGCCCGTCCGATACTGGCCCGGCTGCTAAATTACAGAGACAGAGACATAATTCTGCAGGCTGCCGGAGTTGCTCCTCCGATCCAAATAGACAATTCAGAAATTGCCTTCTTTCCCGACTTTACCCAGGCAGTGCAAATGCGTTGACGCTCATTCCTTGAGGTGAAACAAAGGGTGTGTGAAAAAGGTCTTAAATACGCCATGCTCTTCCCTGCATGCTTATGAGTCGAGGCTGATGGGAAAACTCGCTTCTTCGAACTACCAGAGGTGGCATCTGACTGGTTGGACAGCTGGAGGACCTCACCGGAACGGAGCCCCAGCGACCATTGAAGCAGATGATCTGTCTTCTTTGGAGAGACTACTCCGGACTGCCTGTTCTTTCCATACGTTGAGCATCACTCACGATCTCTTGACAATTGAAGACGTCAAACTGTAAGCCAGTGTACTGAAGTAGTTGTTAGTCTATATTTTGACTCACTACTACAAAATGCACCTGTATCTTGTAACGGCAGGAAAGGGGGTCATCGGGGCGCTAAGGCCTCCCACCACTTTCTTCTTTTAGTAAATTGTTGAGCAACAGGCACTCTGCATTTGGTTATCATGGGCAGATCTGAGCCCAGAGTGCAGGGGAGCTGGGTGGGGGGTTGTTGGGAGGGGTTGTTGTTTTCTCTTGTTTATTATTTTTTGTGTTATCTCGATGGTACAGTCCCTGTTTGTGCAACCTAAAGCTGCTATGCTCCACGTACATGTCAATGGGTGTGCAATGGAACAAAGAAGTTAAAATCCTAAATTGGAATGTTAACCGGTTGGGGACAAAGACAAAGAATTTTGTGATATTGCAATATATGAAGAGATTATCACCAGACATTGTATTACTTCAGGAAACTCATCTTGTAGGTAACACATGCAAGGCTTTGCATAGATGGGGCTACTCAATGGTAGCAAACGTGGGTTTTGCATCTAACTCTAGAGGGGTGAGCATCGTGCAAAAGAATCATTCCCCCTATCACTTGCATTGACCTATGTGGATGACCCTGGCAGATCATGGGCACTTGGGAGGGCCGAACCATTGCCTTCATGTCGATGTATGCACCTCCAGGGTTGCAAGCCACAACATTTGCTGACCTGAGCGCTGTGCTGCTAGCGCTATCAGATGGGCACCTAGTGCTCGGTGGTGACTTCAACTCAATAATATCGGGCTCACTAGACAGACACCCCCCTCGCACAATCCCCCACACCGCACACTCCTTTTACAGCTTCTTGGAGGTGATAGGGCTAGTGGGCAGAAGGAGAACATACATTCCTGACAAGATCCAGCACGCTTTTCACTCCTTGGCACAATATAGCCTCTCCTGCCTGGACTATATAGTTGTCCCTGCTCCACAGGTTACAGATATCCATGAGATCCGGCATCTGGCCAGGGGTATTTCTGACCACTCCCCCCTATGGGTCCACACCGCACACAAATAGAACGCGTTGCCCCAAATAATCCCTGGTACCTCAAAAAAGCAGAAAATATGCAAAGACCTAAGTAAATCCATTTACAACTACTTCATGGAGAACATGCACACCGTTGATTCCCCGCAAGTATTATGGGAAGCCTTTAAAATGGTGGTCTGGGGCCAGGCCCTCTCCCTAATAGCCCTCTCCCTAATAGCGGAATCAGAAAAAGACAATAGCGAATAAAAAAAGACAAAAAAAAGACATCTCTGATGTAGAACAAGAGGTTTATCGTCTTGAACAAGACAGTAATTCTGACACTTCATCTGAAGCCCTTCACAGACTGTGCCTCCGCCAGGATGAATAAAGGGCACTGGTCACCGACCGTGCCAAAATAATAGGACAGGATAGGCTGGGCCGCCTCTATGACTGGAGGGGAACAAAAGGGGATGATGGACGGAGCGTTTGAGCAAATCAAACACTCACCCCCAGTCAACTGATCTGGGTTTAATCCATCACCATTCTTTAGCTCACTCAGCCACCCCAGTTCAGACATGGCCATATGCAAATCAGTCAGACCCCAGGCCTCATGGGAACAGTCCAGCCCAAACTGCCAAGCCATGTCTTCCCTGGACCGGAAACAAGCATCCTGGGACCGGTTTCGGATTCATAATCCTCATCAGCCAGGCTATCTTGAATTCAGTGGCCAAGTGAGCAAGGGACTCACGCCTGAGCGTACCCTGCCAACTTAGGGCGAACAAAGCGAAACAAAAGGGGATGATGGAGGGAGTGTTGGAGCAAATCAAACACTCACCCCCAGTCAACTGATCTGGGTTTAATCCATCACCATTCTTTAGCTCACTCGGCCACCCCAGTTCAGACATGGTCATATGCAAATCAGTCTGACCCTGTGCCTCATGGGAACAGTCCAGCCCGAACTGCCAAGCCATGTCTTCCCTGGACCGGAAAGAAGGATCCTGGGACCAGTTTCGGATTCATAATCCTCATCAGCCAGGCTATCTTGAATCCAGTGGCCAAGTGAGCAAGGAACTCACGTCTGAGCATACCCTGCCAACTTAGGGCGAACAAAGCGAAACAAAAGGGGATGATGGACGGAGAGTTTGAGCAAATGAAACACTCACCCACAGTCAACTGATCTGGGTTTAATCCATCACCATTATTTAGCTCACTCAGCCTCCCCAGTTCAGACATGGCCATAATCAAATCAGTCTGACCCTGTGCCTCATGGGAACAGTCCAGCCCGAACTGCCAAGCCATGTCTTCCCTGGACCAGAAACAAGCATCCTGGGACCGGTTTCGGATTCATAATCCTCATCAGCCAGGCTATCTTGAATCTAGTGGCCAGGTGAGCAAGGGACTCATGCCTGAGCATACCCTGCCAACTTAGGGCGAACAAAGCGAAACAAAAGGGGATGATGGACGGAGCGTTGGAGCAAATCAAACACTCACCCCCAGTCAATTGATCTGGGTTTAATCCATCACAATTCTTTAGCTCACTCAGCCACCCCAGTTCAGACATGGCCATATGCAAATCAGTCTGACCCTGTGCCTCATGGGAACAGTACAGCCCGGACTGCCAAGCCATGTATTCCCTGGACCGGAAACAAGGATCCTGGGACCGGTTTTGGATTCATAATCCTCATCAGCCAGGCTATCTTGAATCCAGTGGCCAAGTGAGCAAGGGACTCACGTCTGAGCATACCCTGCCAATTTAGGGCGAACAAAGCGAAACAAAAGGGGATGATGGACGGAGCGTTTGAGCAAATCAAACACTCACCCTCAGTCAACTGGTCTGGGTTTAATCTATCACCATTCTTTAGCTCACTCAGCCACCCCAGTTCAAACATGGCCATTTGCAAATCAGTCTGACCCTGTGCCTCATGGGAACAGTCCAGCCCGAACTGCCAAGCCATGTCTTCCCTGGACTGGAAACAAGCATTCTGGGACCGGTTTTGAATTCATAATCCTCATCAGCCAGGCTATCTTGAATCCAGTGGCCAAGTGAGCAAGGGACTCACGTCTGAGCATACCCTGCCAACTTAGGGTGAACAAAGCGAAACAAAAGGGGATGATGGACGGAGGGTTTGAGTAAATCAAACACTCACCCCCAGTCAACTGATCTGTGTTTAATCCATCACCATTCTTTAGCTCACTCAGCCACCCCAGTTGAGACATGGCCATATGCAAATCAGTCTGACCCTGTGCCTCATGGGAACAGTCCAGCCCGAACTGCCAAGCCATGTCTTCCCTGGACCGGAAACAAGCATCCTGGGACCGGTTTCGGATTCATAATCCTCATCAGCCAGGTTATCTTGAATCCAGTGGCCAAGTGAGCAAGGGACTCGCGTCTGAGCATACCCTGCCAACTTAGGGCGAACAAAGCGAAACAAAAGGGGATGATGGACGGAGCGTTTGAGCAAATCAAACACTCACCCCCAGTCAACTGATCTGGGTTTAATCCATCACCATTCTTTAGCTCACTCAGCCACCCCAGTTTAGACATGGCCATATGTAAATCAGTCTGACCCTGTGCCTCATGGGAATAGTCCAGCCCGAACTGCCAAGCCATGTCTGCGCTGGACCGGAAACAAGCATCCTGGGACCGGTTCCGGATTCATAATCCTCATCAGCCAGGCTATCTTGAATCCAGTGGCCAAGTATGCAAGGGACTCACGTCTGAGCCTACCCTGCCAACTTGGGGCGAACAAAGCTAGAGGGACAAGGCTGGAAAATTGATCACCTGGCTAGATAAAAAAGAACAGGCTAGTAGGCTTGTTCCAGAACTTAGAGACACTGACATGTCCCCCATAATAGACCCCCCTGGACATAGCCAAACAGTTTGCAATGCACTATCACACCGTCTACAGTTCAGTAGCACCATACACTGAGGCAGACTCCTCAGAGCTCCTGCGAGATATCTCCCTTCCAACGGTCTCGGATGCTGACCGAGCATTCATGGATAATGCCCTCACCACTGACAAAATAGCAATCGCAATCCGAGCGCTCCACTCGGGTAAGGCACTCGACCCAAATGGCATCCTGATCGAGCTTTATAAGCTCCATACAGATAAATTAGCCCCATATCTGAAATCTATGTTTGAAGATAGCCTTGAGCAGGGATCACTGCCCCTAGATCAGAGAATCGCAACCATTGTCACAATTCACAAGGAAGGGAAATCCAAAACAGACTGCGTCTCCTACCACCGTTTCTCATTGCTTAATGCAGGATCTAAAATCCTAGCCAAAGTGCTCGCCAATAGGCTGATTAAGGTGATAGGGGACCTAGTACACCCTGATCAATTGGGGTTCATGTCGAAGAGGATCACTGCTCTAAATCTGCATAGAGTGCATAGGGTCTTGGGCGGGGTACCAGCCATAGGGGAGGATGCAATCATTTTCTCCCTAGATGCCACTATGGCATTTAATATGCTTGAGTGACCTTATCTTTTCGCCGTGCTCACAAAATTGGGATTCAGACCGAGTTTCAGCCGGTGGGTGCGTTAGCTGTGTAGCACACCTATGGCTCAGGTAGTCGTGAATAACAAGAAACCTGAGACCTTCACACTTAGCCGAGGGAGCCGTCAGGGATGCCCCCTCTCTCCCTTATAATTTGCTTTGGCCCTCGAACCCCTTGCAGCATGGATCCGTAGAGATGTGATGATCCGTGGAATGCGATGGTCGTCAGACTGGGAAGACCGTATTCCTTTATATGCAGACAACATCCTCCTATACCTACGTCCCCTAAAAGGTCCCTCATTGCTGTATTTGACATCCTAGCAATTTTTGGCAGATACTCCAGGTTTCGTATCAACTGGCAAAAATCTCTCCTATATGTCCTTTGTGGGGGCCCTCCTCCGTTACCTCGAGACTGTCCCAGACTGATTGTCTCAGAAGGCTTCAAATATCTAGGCATATTCGTTTCTCTCGATCCCTCACTCTGGTATGCCCGTAACCTTGTTCCCCCAGTGCAAAGACTCAAACGTGATATCGCAAACTGAAAGTCACTCCCGCTCTCTCTATTGGGCAAGGCAGCCTTTTTTAAAATGATGTCCCTACCCCGCTTCCTTTATGTCCTACAAAACTTGGCCGACCCTGTCGCTAAATAATATTTTAAAGAAATAGAAGTACTCCACTGAGACCTTCTCTGGGGCGGGAGGCCACGTATTGCTTTGCAAAAACTCACGCTCAAGCTGGTACAACGGCGAAATCAGACTGCATGACATTAAAAAATACTACTGGGCAGCACATCTTATAGCAATAAACCACTGCACCTACGGTCGGCCCGATGACCCAGCGTTCAATATGGACAGATGGCTTCTTCCAAATGGGACATACACCCGAGCACTGTACTCTACACCAGACAGGTACCCACTTACTGGTCCTATCAACCACACAGTTAAAATTTGGCCCTCAGCAACCAAATCGTTAGGCTGGAACATTACACTGACTCTTGCCACACCTTTGTGGGACTCACAAAAACTATGGGACCTGGGAAACTCCAAAGGCTTTGACAAATGGGATCTAACTGGCATTTCCCACATTAGGGACCTCTTGGGCAAAGAGGGCGTGAAGCCCTTTGACACCCTCCAGCATCAGTATGCACAGGCAGATTCAGAGCATTTTTGTTACCTGCAAGTCCGACAGGCATTGCAAACAGTGTCCTCCCAACAGACTCCTTCCCACCAGATTTCTCCCCACTGGCGGACAGGCTACTGGATGGTAATTTACCTGAAAAAGCTATCTCCCTAACTTACTGAAAACTCATTAACAACATGGAGGACCCCTGCTGTCACTAGCAGAAAAATGGCCTGGTGATGGTATTGAATTAGATGATGAAAACTGGCAGAAGTTGTTCTTTTCCCCCTAAACGGTTGCTATCCCGGTGCGTCTCCGCCTGGTGCAGTTAAAGATACTACACAGAATTTACATAACAGGTCCCCAATTGACACACATGGGTGGTCCGGTAGATGGGTCTTGTTGGAGGGGATGCACCCAAATGGGCACGTTCATGCACATAATATGGCACTGCAAACCAATCCAGGAATATTAGTGTAAGATACACGAAGTAATGAGCGAAACAATGGGAAATGAAATTAAGCCAGAAGCCCCTAGATGTCTCCTTAACCTCTGGGAACCCACTGACCTCAACACACATACCACACAATCTGTCACACTCGGCTGCATGGTCGCCAAGAGGAACATCACTCAGCTCTGGGGGGCCTTGCATGCACCCACGATCACCGACTGGGAAAAAGACCTTGATTGGTGTATGCTATGGGAAAAGACAGTGTACATGGGCATGGGCTGCCCCCGAAAATGGTCCATGATATGGGCCCCCTTGAAGGAATACCGTGGCAACATATGTACTCCTGCCCGTAATTTTGACTGTGATGATCACCCCTCGCCGTGATTTCCAATGCATTATCCTAATGTATCTGTATGTATATTTGATTTCATTGTAATCCCTACTATTGACTTTTGTGGAACTGTACCTATATGTCGAATCTGTTTAGTAAAAAGATTTATTAAAAAAATTACCATAATTAATTAATAATTCATTAATTTAAATTCATTAACAACTAATTATCAAACATTTATTAATAAATTAATGTACACATTTAACTCAATACCATCACAATTATATAGTTATGAACAAATATAAATTTCTGAATACATTTCATATAATTAAATTACTTCCCACCCTATTACCCTATAAACCCACAACCCGCTGCAGAACTAAAAACGCAAAATTCAGTTAACAAAAATATATTTACTACTATAAATAATAAATAAAATCTATAAAATTAAATTACTTCCCACCCTATTCCCCTATAAACCCACAACCCACTACCCATTTACCAATACTCACCTGGACCTCAGACAGGTAACCCACGCTCTACTACCAGTAAAGTTTTCTACTGATTAGTATACCATTGACTTACCAATCCTTGTCACTAATACCTAAAACACGATGAATCAGGGAGTTAGATAAGAAAAAGGCAATCAATAATACCATAATATTTGCCCTCATATAATAACCACAGACTCAGGGTAGGTTCAAACTCTTTATCTAGTCATCGAAAGTCATGAGCCACAGATTGAAAGCGATTAAACTATCAATAACCAAGATCAGAAACAGTGTATAGCTATGTAAAAGATAGATTATGCCAACCATTTAGCAATCTTGAAATAAGAGGAAGGTACGAACAAGGGACATGCTAATTTTAGAAAACAGACTTTCGCAACTTGATTAAAGGAGGGTAAAGAAAGGGAACATACTAAACCCAAGAACTTTCGCAATCTATTGGCAGTTTGGAAAAAGAGAACATAATGTAAATCCAGATTCAGTTCAGCACATAACTATAGGGAAGGTAAGAATTTGAACACACTATTAAATTCAGTTTAACTCCTGAAGGGAGGGTAAGAAAAAGAACATATACTATTATGAGAAAACATTTAGCATCTACTAAAAGGTGGGACGAAAAGTGGAACACACTAACAGACAGCAAGGCATGAATAAATCATTTACCAAGGGAAGGGAAATAAAGAACCATATGCTTTCAAAGCTTTGCAAATTCAGAGAAAGTAAAGAACAGGACACAAATTAGAATGACAATTACCCACACAGACTTATATTTACCTAGAATAGTGTGAAGACCAACCCTGGCCACAGGTCAGTTGGAAAGGACAGGAGAAACCCCAAAGACTTTGGTGCCAGTAGGCGAGCAGGTGCAGATCAGGAAAATCAGGACAGGATAACCCCAGAATTTGGATCAGGACCGGACCACCAAAGGTTAGGACCAGCACCCGCAGTTTCGCTTGCAACGCCTGCGCTACTCCATCTCTGCAAGGAATCAGACAAAAACCCTGATTGGGTTACAGCTTTCACCAGCAAAGTTCTTCGCCAGCACTTCAACTTCCCCAAAACCCTGATTTTGTTCTCGAACCTTCCGACAGAGTGCTCCGCAGCCCTCTGCTCTTAGTCACCTATTGAGTGCGTTGAGTCAGTGACAGGTCAGCTATTCAGACAAGTCGGGCAATTTCTCTAGCTAAAACTATGCTAATTATACTGTTTTCCAGGTCAGTGTACAACCCCCCAATGTTGCAAGTTTAAGGATCCCCACTTTTGATTGGACAAAGGAGGAGGACAGGTCATCACACCACCTAAATTTCAGACTTTTGCTGTCTCCTATTCAAATTTATGTTCACGCATATTAAATTCAGGTTCTCATGGCATCTTCAGTCCTCCAAACAATGGATGTTCTATTTACAAATACAATGTATTTCTCTAGAGTTCATTAGGGTAGCTTCCCAGGAGCATCTTCTAGTCAGTCAGCTCCTTGGCAATAGTCCTAAGGTCACTGCTCCGGAGACTTGTGATTCTCACGCAGGGCAGTTTCAGCAAATATGGAGTACAGCGTTACAAGACAATCCAGTTTTTAAAGTGTAACATGAAATGGAAAAAAGAAAACAGTTTTAGAACACAGAATAAAATTAATACACTGTGTACCATGAGTTCTACACTATACCCATTACTTTATAATAAACTATAGCATTAGGATTAAGCAGAACAAACAGCTTCGCAACAGCAGCAGTGCAAGCCTCTCGCATGTGAGAACACAGAGCAGCCATATTAACACTAGGGCGCAGATGCAACAGACTTCCCTCCATAACTGCGAGTATGTCATGTCACGTGGGTATGACAGACGCATGCGCAGTAGAAATTCCCGTGTTTCAGCAGCCATATTAGATGCAAGCATATTAGTATTCGAAAACACATAAGCAAGCTTCCCTCGGATACCCAATTTCAAAGGGAAAAGACGGAGAATTAATAAGACGAACATGTTGATTATGTAATTAGGGTTATTTGAGGTTCATGATACAAGCAAGTCGCTTTCCGTTCGAATCCTTGCTCCATCACTAATTTACTAGGGAATTTCAAATAAATTAAATGTGTCAAATTGGTGTAAGATAATTTCACAATGTTTTAAGAAGAGAGCACGAGCACTTTCCCACTGATTAGCAGTGGCAAAGTGGGCAGAGTACTAGAAGCCTACAAAACAGTTTCAGAAAACAGGAAGGTGAAGTCAGAAAGTTTGGGAATGGTCCTGCGGAAAGGGCCAAGTCCAGCAGGTCTCATTACGAGTTTGCCGGAATCGGCTGGAATATTTACTACATGTGCTAAATACTATTTCCCCAGGGTAAGGTGTTTACCATGTGTGGTAAATACCTCCTATTAAGAGTTTTTAAAACTAAAATGGTACACAACATATGGAATAATTTTTTAGACCAAATTCTGCATGTTTTCCCTTTTCCTGGGCTTTTTCCCATTATAAAAACTGACAAGTTTGACTTACCAGAATTTATGAGGGGAAAACTATGAGTGTTTAATAATCATCGCACAACTTGTAATTCCTATATCTGTGCAAACATGTGTATGCACAGGGACCGGATCTTGTTCTTAAATCATAATAAGGAGCTTAGTGGATGTGAACCTGGGATCGGTCCTAGCTTCCCTACTTGCTAAATTCCGTGATGTTATGCAAGTATTTTATTTCACCAACAGACATTTTACTTCTTTATTCCATATGAAAGCACCTTCAAATATGTGAGTTCATGATGTCCACTATACAAAATCTCCTGTGTTTCATTTAAAAGATTTTAATGTCCTACGAGAATCTAGATCACATATAGGATGTATAAGACAAGTGAGTTTCCCGTTGGTTCATGAAAGGGATTGTCGTTGGGGGGGGGGGGGGGCTGGGTGGGTTTGCAGGAGCAAGAGAGTAGCCATAAAATTAAAGTCCCCTTATCAAGATCTTTTGGCACCAATCAAGTGAAGCAAGTCATCTCGACCCTCCCCAGAAGAGCTCTATTGTCTCTTCCATCCAAGCACCTATTTTTTCATCCTTCCATCCA
The DNA here is from genome assembly GCF_964263255.1 of Lissotriton vulgaris. Taxonomy (NCBI): domain Eukaryota; kingdom Metazoa; phylum Chordata; class Amphibia; order Caudata; family Salamandridae; genus Lissotriton; species Lissotriton vulgaris. The sequence goes on along the minus strand of NC_141695.1, from coordinate 877,278,465 downwards.
CGTTCTGATATCCACAATTTCACCTTTAAATTCTGTCATTCATTCATTCTTTCATCCTTCATTGAATCTTTCACCATTTCATGTGTCCATTCGTCCACCTATACGTCCATACCAATCCATCAAACCTATCCATATATTCATCGGTCCATTTCACTCATCCATCCTTCCAGTCATCAACCCATCCATCACCACATCCATTTACCCTTTCACTCAATTCAATAAACCTTTCATACCATACATCCTCCCTTCCACTCATCCATCCACCCTTTCACTCAGTCATTCATCATTTCACACATTCTTCCACCCTTTTAGCTATACATCCATCAATTCATTTATCCTTGAACCCATCCATACATCAATTTACCCTTTCAGTCATCCATCCATCCTTTCACTCACTCATCCCTCAATCTCCCCTTTCAGTCATCCATTCCTCCATTCATCCTTTCAATCTTTCATGCATTTACCTTTGATTCCATTTATTTATCCACCCTCCCTTTCACTCATCCACCCTTTCACTCATATATACATCCATCCTTCCACCCGGTCACTCAGCCATCCATCTTCTCATGTATCCATGCATCCATCCATTTATCCTTTCACTCATCCATTCACCCTTTCACTCTGTCCATCAACCCTCTTACTCCACCCATCCATTCTCCCTTTCATTCCTTCATCCATCAATCCACCCTTTCATTCATCCGTCCATCAATCCACCCTTTCACTCAGCCATCCATCCTTTCGCTCATTTATCTACCCTTCAACCCATCCGTCCATCCACTCATTCATCCACCCATTTACCTTTTCCATTCATCTAACCGTTCCTTCCTCCCTCCTTCCCCCTTCCCTCTTCTCCCCTCCCATTCCCTTCCCTTCCTTCCTCCTCATCCTCCACCCTTTCACTCACACATCCATCCTTCAATCCATCCTTTCTTTCAGTTACTCACCCACCCTTTCTCATTAATATTGAGCCTTTCTCTGCCGAATAAAAAACAAAAGAGGACCTTCAAGGACCCCACTCCTGCTGTAGCTGCTAAAGCGGGGTGGGTGGGGAACGTGGTTGTGACGCCCCTAGGTAGGAGTATTTCTAAATTCATATTGAATAATTATCACCTTTAATAAATGCTGCTCAATACAGTGACATAATCTGATGTAGTAAGGGGAAACGCTTCTGCATATTAAAGAAATACACCTTTTTTATTTTGAAGAGACTATATTACATTTTTAATGCACAATTTACATGCCAAACACTTTCTTTACCCAGCTCCTGCACAGGCTCTTAATGCCACGTCGCACCCCTAGCTCTGCTCGGGCTGAGCTCCCCCTGCTGCCTCGAACACCTCTATTTCTACGGTATTGTAGAATAATCCAGGATCTTTGCGAAGGCGAAACAGCGCCCCTTCTAAAGGGGGTTGTAAAAAATCGATGACTCTGGGAGAGCCCTGGAGGGAGGTGCCCCCACCCCACAGGCGAGGTAGGTTCCCCCACCCCCCAGGCGAGGCATCTCCCCATAGAGCAGCCTTCTCTCTGCCGGTACCATACCATTTCTACCAGTAATAAAGCATGGATTCTTCCCAAGAGGTGTGAGGGAAGGGAAGCTGTGCATGTTTATGGATTCCAGTGTTTTGCATGTAACAGGGCTGACAATTTTATGCTGCGAAATTGACAGATTTGCTCCATGAAAAGCAATACTTTTCCCCATGAAAACGTACCATTGTTTTCATAATCCCTTTCAAGTGTATGATTAAATTTGACAGCTGGAAATGGCATATGCCTGTGTTCCCTCTGCTTGTAATGCAGTGGGCTTTTGCTAAGCCCCACGGCTCCCACTCTCACCACAGTGGGGAAACATTCCGGAATAGAGCTTTTTATTCATTTTTCTCGAAGTAGATCACTTGTCTGCGCGCCACCTTTTCACCCCGGAGCGGGCCCTGCGTGGGCTGCTGAGCAGAAGGGACATTTATCACTGGAAGACGGGAGTTTGCAGAAGGAGAGGAGATGACATCTTCATAAAAGGGGTTTGCATTATTGCGAGCTTGTAGGAGATGCGTCAGGTGGCTCGAAGGAAGGGAAGGGAATAGTACTTTGGATAGGTCTTGGTTGGATCAGCGTTGCTGAATACGTGTTGTTTGAAACTATGGTATGTGACTTGTGTTTTATGGAATGGACCTGGTCGACCAGTGTATTTGAAGTTACTTGGGTGATGGGATGTGGTGTTCTCTGGAAATGGTTGGAATGGCCATTCCACCGCTCTGGCACATTCCCAGTAGAATAAAGGCTAGCGGGCTGCTTTCAGACTGGGGCGGGCCACCATATCCCAGCCAGGCCCACATGGTCTATTCCGGCCGCTTCCTTCTGTAATATGTGGCTGTCTTGAAAGTGTTTGCAGAGGCAGAGTGTTTGGCGAGGTTGTACTCTGGAGACAGTGGGTTCATTTTAGGTCCATGGTGTTTTAGAGAGTGGGGTGGTATTATTGTAGAAAAGGTTATGAAGATGCATGGCAGTTGTCTTCTAATGCCAACAGTTTCGGGCCGGGCTAGTAGAAAGATTTAATGAACAAGGCGAATTAATGTTATTGTGTCACAAAGGATGTGAGTTCGGTGGTGAACTAGAGAAAATGGGCTAGGTGAGTGTTTTGGAAGAGATTATTTAAGTGCAATGTTCCTGGCTTGTTTGTATGATGGTGTCAGTGGGGTGTTGTTGTAATCCTGATGAAGTGGGAGGGTAGAGCTCTACTGGTGAGAGTGTGGGCTGGTGGAAACAGTGCTAAAGAAGAAGCCAACTGGGATGGGTCCAGGGTTGAATCATTAGTGGTAATGGATCTGATGATGCTCTAGTGCACAGGAGTAGGGTGAGGTTTTCAAACTGATAAGCTGGGTGACGGGGTTTACAGTCAAAAGCATTGCATCAGATTCAGGATGAGTTGAACTGGGTTGGCAGATGTTTCAAATAAATTTGATTGTGTGGCTTTATATCACAAAAGAGTTGAGTTGCAAAGCATCTTAGAAGAAATGTGATGGATGGTTTGATTTTCTAGAGGGTATGGATTTGCCATGTTACCATTTTAAAAGACATGGATTAAAAGGGCTGGAGTTGTTTGGATAGATGATTTTCTAGTGGCAGTGGTTTGGGCAGCATGTAGTCTTAGTGGAGATGGATTTGTAGTTTGTTTGTTTCCTATAAATGGTATACATGGTATTTTAATATATGAGAAGGATTGTAGAAAAGAGGTGATGTATTGGATGGGTGGCAGTGTTTTAGATGAAAAAAGATTGGAATGAAGATGTTCTAACAGAGTTGGGTGATTTTTTTTAGCTGAGATATACTATGATAAATGGTGTCTACATAACATGGATGGGATGCTAGTCAAGATGGACTACCTTAACCAGCTAGTGTTCTGAATGACTTAGAGGCAGATTTAAAGCTTGGTGGACAAGTTACTCCATTGCACACACAATGCTGTACAGTTCCTCTCAAACCCTCGCCCACCCGCCTACCACCAGCTTTCCGTCAACCGAGCCTCATTGACTTGGTTGATGGAATGCTTCTTATGACATCTGACAGAGTAGTGACCTTCCGAGTATCGAATGCTTGTATTAATGTCACCTACTGGTAACTACTCAGGGCAGCATCACAATCCATCATTATTTTGCACACCATTTTGTGTGCATTCACTGCTTGGTTCCTGCAAAATACTATTTTGTTCTACGAGACCTCTGACTCTGGGTTTATTGGGGTACAGTGACTGTTCCAAACTGGATTTTATGTAAGACAGGGAAGGATACTATGATTAAAAAACAGTGATCAAAAAAACTTGAATTAATCTCAGCCACTGTTAATCACTCTGGCCAAATCCCGATCAATTGTTATCCGGCACACCATGTCACCTCAGTTTGGACCCAGCTATATGTAAACAGTCTTGACCCTGCTTTAGTCCGAACAGTCCAAGCCGGACTGCCAAGCCAGGCCCTCCCTGAACTGTAACACAAGCAACCCAGGCCCAATGTTGCCCTAGTTATGGGCTCATCTGTCAATACTGTTTTGTGTGCTAATTGTGCTGCCCTACGTGGCATAGTTATGGCCAGACGTGGGCCCTGTACACACTGTACCACTGAAACCAAGCTGCACCTGACTGATGAGCCCATACTAGGGTGAAAACAATCCTGGGCTGCTTGTGTTCTGGTTCAGGAGGGACCTGGCTTCGCAGTTCGAGCTGACCTGTTCTGATTGGAGCAGGGTCAAGGCTGATTTGCATAAAGCTGAGTCCAAACTGAGGTGGCATGGTGTGCAGGATAACAATTGATTGGGATTTGGCCAGAGTGATTACCAGTGGCTGAGATTAATTCAAGTTTTTTTATCACTGTTTTTTTAATCATAGTATCCTCTCACATCTAATATAAAATCAGTTTGGAGCAGTCACTGTATCCCAATAAACCCAGAGACAGAAGTCTGGTAGGACAAAATAGTATTTTCCAGCAAACAGGCAGTGAATGCTCAAAAATGTCTGGCACTCTGTTTATGCCCTTTGAATTGCACCCCAAATGTTATACGGGAAGCACCCTCAGACTTGTCAAGCAGGATTTGACACTCTAGGAGAATTTGACACTGTAATGTCAAAAAGAGGCTCACTGTGATTGGAGCTCACCTGACTGGGAGCATAAAGGGAGTGTCTGGGTAGGTATCAGCTAACATTTGCCTGTCAAACGGGAGGCCTCGTTGCAGTGCACCTCAAGTGTTATAGATAAAACCCAAGCAAACCTGTCAAGCAGGATTTGACATAAAAGCAGAATTTGACACTGTAATGTCAAAATGTATTCATTCATGTTCCATTCAGTCTATGGATTCATGATGGAATGCCCTTCAGCTACTTTTTTACTTGACTTCCATGACATAGGGGTTTTGCCAGGCCTTGAATCAATTATTAACATGCATTCCAGTAATGTAGCCTATACTTCCTAGGCTGCAAAGCTGTGATTAGGTTCTTCTGTTTCTACAATGAGAAATCTGAGTGTGGGACCCAAAAGTCTAGTTTATGAGTACCTCAGTGCTTCTTTTAAATTGTTTCATGTCCACTGTTGGAGTTACCTGGTTTCTACCTTTTCACAGAGTGGATGCTAATCCAAAGGTGGCAATTTTAGATATTTTGCAGCGAAACATTAAGCTACTGTTTGTCGTATCGAATCTCAATGTATTATATGTTGGGTGAATGCTCTTAACAAGCTGGCTCCTTGGGATGTTTACTAGCCCAGGGCAGAGCTCGAAGAATTCTGCTGGGCTACTGAAAGACCCTGCCGAATTCTGCAGAGTTCCACAAGTGGGTGGAGTTGTAGCGGTAACGGGTAAACTAGAACACCCTTAACAACTTCCCTGTGTTTGCAACCCAAAAGAAGAGTGGGAAACGAAGAGTTCTTCTCCATATGCAGAGCACGCTGTCGGTGCATTCACATCAGAAAGGCTCTGTCTGCAATTAGTTCCTTTACTTCAATGTGCAACAGAATTACACAGCCTTGTCTGTTTGCACGCCGTCCGTGCCATTTAAGATATGAGGGCTTTTTACAATCAAGAGGATGCGGGTAACACAGTCGCGCTAGGGAATTATGCATGACACCTCAAAGAAGAGGCAGAAGGCTACTGTCAAAATGCCAATTTGTCAAGGGCTTTTCAACATGGGCGTGAACCTTTGTTAATTAGCCAATAGAGGAATTGACAGTAATATGCACAGAGTTTCCATTCAATGCAATTTACAGTTTTTTCATCACAATAAAACAGCCATTGAATCAATAAGACATACTACACAACATGCACTTCAGTGTGGTTACACTCAGCTAACTGCCACTGTCACAACTCTTTGAACAAAAGGAGCCATCCCTGGAATCAACTTCTTGGTGCACTCCAGGAGTAGGGACCACCCTGTGAACACTACTCATCCATCGTAGCAATCACTGCTCATCCACTGGGTCATCAATTTGACACGGAAATAGTTTGACAGTGATCAATCAGCAAGAGCTGTAGGAGTCAAGGTAGAATCAACCCTAATCCACAGTAGCAAAGCAAGAGAACCAATTAACAGTAAACAATGTCCATATCAAGCTCCATCTACATAATGACACCTATGTTAAACGCGTTGTTAGCTCTTTAATTATGAAGCTAACATGAAAACTTAATTGGAAACTGGCACTTTGAAGATGTCATGGAGCTCCTGGACAGCACATACATCTATGAGTCCTTTTACTTTTTGTTACCTATCATTTGGTCATCACGCACGCTCTCTGGTTGACCTGAAAGATGTCAAGCCTGATCCTTCCTAAGAGGGACACAAGCCATGCACACTTTAGTCTGTTTCTCTGAACTATGCACGCTGTAGGTGGTCCTCCTTCAGTTTCCACAAAGTTGAAAAGTCAACACATCGTAGGTGCATCAAGACCCAGAATGAGAGAGAAGGTCACTTCAACCATGAGCTGCTTTAGCACCACAAGGATGGCAAAGAACAGTACAGCAAGCACAAACACCAGGACGAGGAGCGAGGGGCCCCTAAGTCCTTCCTATTGTTGTAATGAGAGCGCGGGGAGGCGTGTGATCCGATTGCATGTGCAGCGAATATTTCTTGTTTCATTATATTTAGCCTGCTTGTAGCCTCCGTTGCCTTGTGGCCTGTGGATGTTTTTTTAGATATAAATAATGACAGATCCTATTCCAAGCACCTAACCCCATGTAGGCGTCAGTGAGGGTCTACCAGGCCCTGTGCTTCTGCTGGTGCGACAGGCCTGTGGAAAGTGCAACCGACGCAACTTCGTGCTGTGGTGCTCTGCGCACTGAGTAGACAACTCTACCACGGATCTATGCATTTCAGCTCATGTATTCTTAAATGTTGAGTTTACTTTTTAACAGGGCTCATAGAACTGTATTTACTCTGTTACTTTCGATTAGGGGTCGGCGCTTGTAAACGTCACTCCGCTGGCGGTAGGCAGAGTTCACCTCCCGCTTCTACCGTTTACAGTGACAGTAATTGTGTAGAAACTTAATTAAATAGATTTAAATGTCTACTGAGAATGTACATAGAAGGTGAAATAAAGGATCCTGCTACCTGTAATCTTCAAGTCTTCTTTCTTTTTCTTGTCTCTTAAATGTCGATGTGGACAAAAAGTGAAGCACTATTCAGAAGACATTTGGGAAGGCTGTCTTCACATTCAAATTAACACGTTATCACACTTAATAAACATTAATATCTAGTCAGATATATTTCTATAACCATGTTTGTTCATGACCATTTATGAACATATACACACACACGCACTCCATTTAATTAATTGAATTGTTTTTGTATTTATCCAGAGGTCACCCAACCTCAGGGATCACAACATGGATGTTTCTAAGGGCTAAAAAAAAACCGTTTCTTTCCGATATGCAGTTAAAATGATAAAACAGTTAAAATTATTGCCCCAAACGACATGTGCCCGCAAATGAGTTTTACATAGTATAGTAAAGCCTGAGTAACATAAGGGCAATGTTTTGCACTTTGAATAGATATGTGGTACACTGTGGGTATGCTTCACAATCACTTGGAAAGTCTTGGGTCACAAATTCTGCACTGCCCACTAGCTTCAGGTCTGTGGGAAATTATTAGTCTGTTTTGAATATACATTCAATGAGAACATTATACTAATAAGGAAAAAAATGTACATCTGAAGTGCTGGACAAACCTAGCAAACTAATTTGTACATATCTTGAAATGATTCCATAAGCAGCTTCTTTAGATTTCTGGAGCCTCCTGGGTATAGAATCCTCTCTACAAGAATTTGGAATAAGTGATGGCTTTAAAGGGCCTCAATGTGGACTACTTGGCTGATGCCAAATTTCGTCTGCATTTAATAATAATGTGGTCCCTGGTGCTGTGCTATTAGGGCCCTATGGGGAAATTAAAATGGTGAAATCTCTAACTCTGCTTTTCTTGGTTGGAAAGTCCTTCAGCAGTGGGTTCCTTCTGCTTTGGGTTCCTTCAAAAAATGTGTGTTGGCGCTAGGGCCCGGGAACCATGAATTCCTCAAGAAGACTCGCATAGGCTTATAATTGTTGTGCCTCTACACCTACACAGTGTGGAGGTCAGAGGCATTCCCAATTGCCACATAGAATTCTTAAAACATCAAATAGTATGTATTTTTTCAGCCATAAGGTTGGCTAATGTGGCCATGGTAAAGAAAGGTATGAAGGGCTTCTGGCTGCTCTTGATCAGCTCCGCAAGAGTTTGTGAGCTCGCCGCGATATGGCACATTGGCAATATAACAACAGTAGTGGGGCAGAGTAGCAGGGGCCACACAAGAGCTTCAAAAATGGACCCAGCTAGGGGAGAATTCTCAGCACTGACTTCAATTATTTATGAAGGCACCAGGGAGAGGTTATCCAGGAATTGTTAGGTGGGTTCTTCAATTTGATGTTTTCAAGCTGCAGTTTACATTCACATTGTTTGGTACTTAGGATGGCCAGCTGCCACCAAAAAACCAAATCACAGTGAAAAATTCTAATTTTGACTGCAGTCAAAAATATTTTGTTTGACCGTCTGAGCTGTCTTCCGCTTTGGGGAAATATGTGTTGAATGTAACTTGAAATTTCAATTTGAAATAAGAACATAAATAATATGAATTTCAAAAATACCCAAACCCTCTGGCTGTGAAATTTCTACAATGTGGACAGACCTCAACCATAGATTTAGGTGGCATACCTCTATATCAGTAAAGCTTAGCAATTCTTAATCATGAATGAAGTGTGCTTGATACATTTGTATTTCAGGTTTGGGTTGTGTATCTTATCTTAAGTAGGCAGAAGCTTTCGCATCCTGAAGCAGTAGCGGCTCCTGGAGGGTGTGCTCCGGGGTGGTGGGGCAGGGGGTTGGTGGGGCGAGGTGCGGGAGGAGCAGGGTGGGGGGTAGTAAACTATGGATTACGGCCGAATGGAGGTAAGTAAACAAATAAATAAATAAAATGAATTTCGTTGCACGCGCTGCATCACATTTGGCACGCAGCACGTGCAATGAAATTAGTTTTATTTATTTATTTGTTTACTTACCTCTGTTCGGCCTTATGCCATGGTTTACTACGTCCCACCCTGCTCCTCCCCCGCCCCGCCCCACCACCCTGCAGCACGCCCTTCTGGAGCCGCTACTGTCCTGAAGCATATGGTGTCTTTTTGAATGAGACACTTGGTCCTCACCACATACATTACACATTTAGTAGACACACAAAAATAGAATCTATTCTCCAATAAATGATTAATATTGAACCTGTAGTATTCAACATTTCCTTGGTTTAAAGTTGTGTGTATTCAGTGCAGCAGATGCACAAATTCACTCAATTGCCATGTCATCTTTGGCAGTCAGCTACTGGTTATGAGCTCACTTCTGATGCTGTTTTGTTGTCATACTAAATGATTAGTTGGCTGACTAACAAATAAAGGTTTGTTCATTTTATTATGATGGCCTTTGTTGGTGTTACAATGAAGTATTACAGGAAACAAATGATGGAAAGAATACTGACAATGCAAACTTTCCCCCCCAGTCAAAATCTGGGTTGAATCCTTCGTTCTTTTGCCCACAGCCATATGCAAATCAGTCTTGACCTGTGCCCCATGGGAACAGTCCAGACTGAACTGCCAGGCCAGGTCCTCCCTGGACCAGAAACAAGCATCCTTGGACCAGTTTCAGGGTATGTCACCCTTCTTCGGCCAGGCTAGCTTGAATCCACTGGCACTGTGATCAAGGAACCCACGCCTCGGCATACCCATCTCACTTAGGGCAAAAAAGTGTTACAGCCAACAAATGATGGACGGAATGCTGACAATGCGAACATTCTCCCCCAGTCAAAAGATCTGGGTTAAATCCATTGTTCTTTTGCCCACTAAGCCACACCAGTTTGGACCCAACCATATTCAAATCAGTCTTGACCCTTGTGCCCCATGGGAACAGTCCAGATCGAACTGCCAGGCCAGGTCCTCCCTGGACCGGAAACAACATCCTGGGACCGGTTTTAGGTTATGTCACCATTCTTCAGCCAGGCTAGCTTGAATTCAGTGACACAGTGAGCAAGGGAGCGATGTCTGTGCATGCCCACCTCACTTAGGGCAAAAAGTGTTGCAGCAAACAAATGATGGACGGAATGCTGACAATGCAAACATTCTCCCCCAGTCAAAATATCTGGGTTAAATACATTGTTCTTTTGCCCACTACTCCACTCCAGTTTGGACCCAGTCATATGCAAATCACTCTTGACCCTGTGCCCAATAGGAACAGTCCAGACCAAACTGCCAGGCCAGGTCCTCCCTGGACCGGAAACAACATCCTGGGACCAGTTTTAGGTTATATCACCCTTCTTCAGCCAGGTTAGCTTGAATCCAGTGGCACAGTGACTAATGGACCCACGTCTGGGCATACACATCCCACATAGGGCGAAAAGTGTTAGAGCAAACAAATGATAGACGGAATGCTGGCAATGCAAACATTCTCCCCCAGTCAAAAGATCTGGGTTAAATCATTTGTTCTTTTGCCCACTACGCCACTCCAATTTGTACCCAGCCGTATGCAAATCAGCCTTGACCCAGTGCCCCATGGGACCAGTCCAGACCAAACTGCCAGGCCAGGTCCTCCCTGGACCAGAAACAATATCCTGGGACCGTTTTTAGGGTATGTCACCATTCTTCAGCAGGCTAGCTTGAATCCGTTGGCACAGTAAGCAAGGGACCCACGTCTGGGCATACCCATCCCACATTAGGCAAAAAGTGTTACAGCAAACAATTGATGGACGGAATGCTGACAATGCAAACATTCTCCCCCAGTCAAAAGATCTGGGTGAAATCAATTGTTCTTTTGCCCACTACACCACTCCAGTTTGGACCCATCCATATGCAAATCAGTCTTGACCCTGTGCCCCATGGGAACAGTCCAGACTGAACTCCCAGGCCAGGTCCTCCCTGGACCGCAAACAAGCATCCTGGGACCGGTTTCAGGGTATGTAACCCTTCTTCAGCCAGGCTAGCTTGAATCCAGTGGCACAGTGAGCAAGGAAGCGGCGTCTGGGCATACCCATCCCACTTAGGGCAAAAAGTGTTACAGCAAACACATGATGGATGGAATACTGACAATGAAAACATTCTCCCCCAGTCAAAAGATCTGGGTTACATCCATTGTTCTTTTGCCCACTAGGCCACTCCAGTTTGGACTCACCCATATGCAAATCAATATTGACCCTGTGCCCCATGGGAGCAGTCCAGACTGAACTGCCAGGCCAGGTCCTCCCTGGACCGGAAACAAGCAACCTGGGACTGGTTTCATGGTATGTCACCCTTCTTCAGCGAGGCTAGCTTAAATCCAGCAGCACAGTGAGCAAGGGAGCGACGTCTGGGCATACACATCCCACTTAGGGTGAAAAGTGTTACAGCAAACAAATGATGGATGGAACGCTGACAATGCAAACATTCTCCCCCAGTCAAAAGATCTGGGTTAAATCCAATGTTCTTTTGCCCACTACTCCATCCCAGTTTGGACCCAGCCATATGCAAATCAGTCTTGACCCTGTGCACCACGGGAACAGTCCAGACCGAACTGCCAGGCCAGGTCCTCCGTGGACTGGAAACAAGCATCCTGGGACCGGTTTCAGGGTATGTCACCCTTCTTCAGCCAGGCTAGCTTAAATCCTGTGGCACAGTGAGCAAGGGAGCCACAGCTGGGCATACCCATCCCAATTAGGGCAAAAAGTGTTACAGCAAACAAATGATGGATGGAATGCTGACAATGCAAACAATCTCTCCCAGTCAAAAGATCTAGGTTAAATCCATTGTTCTTTTGCCCAGTATGCTACCCCAGTTTGGACCCAGCCATAAGCAAATCAGTCTTGGCCCTGTGCCCCACGGGAAGAGTCCAGACCGCACTGCCAGGCCAGGTTTGTGTAGCACATTAAAATGAAGTAAGCAAAATAATGGATATCAAATTCATACTATTAGAAGGGAAACAATGTATGAAAAATATTGGATCAAATCTAAAATGTGCTTAGGAAAGTTTAAGGAAAGACTTTTAAAATAAACTGTGAAGGTTTGGTCAAACAAATAACATGTATCCAAAAAAATACCACATGTCGGAAATATACAGAAGTGCTAGCTCATTTCTAGGTACCTCACACAAAACAAAAACAAAAAAATGGTGTACCTTTACCTAGATTTTCTTAGACGTAAATCTGTAACGTGAGGTTGGAAAAGGATTTGTCTGGAGCAGACTGGGCTAAAATGATATGAAATAAGGCCATTTGCATTTTCTATGGCGTAAGGAAGAATAAACCTTGTGTCAACTAAAATATCCCATCTGGCCTCGCTTACTTAAGGACACCAAATCCTGAACAGAGTCTTTTGCTTAGCACAGAGGAAAGTCAATGGTAAAGCTTCTAAGTATCTGACATTCTGCTGGCTGTGATCTGAAACTATCCATTTCTAAATGCCACAAATTAAAGGATGGAGGCAGAATGATGAATGCTGCTAGGGCAAAACTGCGGCACGATCTTCCGAGAGACCAGAGGCTGGAAACATACCTTTCTTGAAACAGAAACTCAAACAAAACCTGTTCAAACAAGAGCTGGGTTTAGCTCCTCGCAGTTTTGCTGCTCAGTAGTCTAAGCCCCCCTCCCAAGGGGACTCTTCTTTAACCCTTGTGTAAGCACACTTCTTTCTTGAACATGAGGTTTCGAACTATTCATTCCAGTTCTATTTACCTGTATGATGTAAGAGGTAATCAGTCTGAATCTTTATCATTTCTCAGGGTGCCTATTTTATTTTCATTGCAATCTTACTTTGTAATAGTCTGTATACATTGTAATCTCCAGCATATATGTCCAGATTGAGGCAGCTGGGCCAGTCTCATTGCCAACAAAGTCATGGCTTCCTGTAGAATCAAATGCCAGTTTTACAGGTTTGGTCAGAACTTCCCTCCTCAGAGTTGAGTCCGAGAATGTTGCCTGTCAAAAATGCAATGCAGTGGTTACTGTCTACAGGAAGCCTACCAGGTACACATCATAGGGGTTTACTGTGGTACTCAACCTTGTGCAGCCCTGGAAAACAGAGAAAGGAGAGGTGGTAGACTAGGGAGATGGAGTTGTCCTCACCAGTCAGCATCCATCCACATTGCAAATAACGTACTTACAAAACTAAATAATACGGGAACATCTATTTGTAACACTAAGGGTAGGCGTATTAGTAGCATTTTTGAAGAATTTATTGTATGCACACACTTGGATGATCATGATCATTCATTGCAAAACGTAACCTGTAAATGTTTCAAAACTTCCCAAATACATAAAATGAATAAATGTTAGGGGCCATTTCTGCCCCAAGCCTATGCACTTAATTTACTTGAGACCACAGGAGGCAAATCAGCTGGTTGCGCCCTTGCACCACAATATTGTCAAGGATGCTAGGGGGGCTCTACACCCTACAGAGTACAGGGAGGGATGAAAAATTGAGGTTCTCTCCACCTCAGGGTACGCCAAAGAGTATCCCTAAGAAATAGCAGATGCACAGTTTCAGGGATTCCTAGAGATTAGTCGCCCACAAAATCTGCCATAAAGAAAAAGTGCAGGAGTCCCTTGGGACAAAAGGATAATGTGGCAGCTGCAGGGATAATTTTGGATGCTGACCACTACACAGCTAGAATTAAAACCTGCAAAAACCAGTAGTTGGGCTGACCTTGCAGTTACATAAAAGATATTTCCCAGATGGCCTGGGCGTTTGTCCAAAACGCCTGCCTTTTTCTGTCTATCGGTTTCCAACTAGGCTAATTCACAACATCGCTGCATCTCATTAGACCAATCCTGGAACTGAGCAAGGTTGCAATGATGAGTCATAATACAATCTCCACACATCTGAAACCTGACAAGACCACTAGAAACTAAGTGAACCTGCACAAAATTCACATTTAATGTGTTGCTAGCGGCTCCAGTGCAAAGATTTGAGAAGCATCTATGTTATTATTGATACGAAGCGAACTTATTCATGGTTCTGTTGTCAAGCTGTAGTACTGACCTGCAATGTCTATTTCAGCCATGTTTCAATATGCTACTCTCTTTTAAGAGTAATGAAAAAGACTTCTTAACCAGTGTTCTGTACAGTTGTGCTTGGTGACCTCAAAGCATGTGACCATGTGAGAGCCTTTTCAAACTTCCTATTCTGCCAGTCTGTCTGTTACTAAACAGCAGGATAAGCGTTTATCTCTCCCAATGACACCCCAATTGCTGTCTCCAGTGTTTACCCAATTGGATAGTTTGCTGCCACATATTTTCCTGTCACAGCCCGCAGAAGCATTGCAGTATTGTCCCTCGGAGAAGAAAAGAGTAAAATCCCACATGAAGTTTTAAACCACAAGCTCAGAGGGCCGAAAGGAAATTGAGACAAGATAAGGAGGACTACCAACCATTAAAGCACTTGCATAAAGCAAAAATGCAATTTGAGAAATTGTCCTTTTCTGAAGGGATTCATAATTTCACCAACCTTTCTAAAGAGCTATATCACAGTGTCACTGAACTTTAAAATCCTGCTGTCAGAAAAAAATAAAATACCACCATGATACGTCCTTTGTGACAATATTGTCCTTTTTTCTCAGAGACACTTTCGACAATCCTGGACTCCATCATACATTATCCAATTATCTATTCCTACTTAACTCTTAAAATCTATGTTGTAGACAGGATGCTGTCTAGATTGCTTCACATAAATTGCACAAGAGGACATCATGCAGACCAAAACTAATAGATGCCCTCCAGGTTCCCTAAATTGATCTGTTTAAGCACCTTTTAGCCACAATTACATTTGTTGCATAAATTGAGTCTCTGGATCAGCTCTACAAGGTTTACTTTCCTGCCCACAGGTGACACAAGTTTTCTTAGTTCAATGCACAAACGAAGAATGTGCCAGACAGGTTTTTGTAGTCCTGCGGGACTCCACCTTATGTATAGCTGAGGTGGGGTCAATGCTTTTGCGTTACTAACAGACTCAGACACATTGTGGTGATCAAAAACAAACCATTGTCGTTCTCCTCAATCATACACATACAAGATGCGCTAAGAAAAAGAAACTTTAAATAAAAAGCAAATTTCTTTCAACAGGCGCAACCTGTTGCCCAACCATCTAAAATATCCACACAGAATACAATTAAAGCAGCACACATGCACATTGTGAACAGTGATGATAAAATGAACGTTTCTAACATGTTTAAAATTTCATCTAAAAACCGAACACCATAAAACCTAATTCTGTGTGTTAGGCTAGAAGAGTATGGCTCAAGAATAACTTGCATTTCAGTTTTCTTAGGAAGGACAATTGCACTGGATACCTTATTTACAGCAAAAAGCTGTAATTATCAGGAGTCAAGAAGGCCATGTTCCCTGCGAAAGGCAAACATGCGTACAGCATCAGTAGAAAGCGTGATAAAGCAGCAGCATTTCTGGGGGGCGTGGCTTGGATGCCGCGCAAGATGGCCGGCTAGGTACGGAGCTCCGCCGCATCGATCACCTCACGGCGTATTTTTCCCGATGTAGACGGGACCACTACTGAGCACCGTCGCCGGATTTGGCTGGCGGAACATTAACGGATTCAGCGGAGCAGCTTTTCACCGCTTGTGGAGCCGTTTTCGCCCCTTTCCGCGATGAAATTCCTGCCCCTCACGGAGCCGCCATTTTGAAGCTCTTCCGAACATCGGAGCCTCTGCTGACAGGAGCTGTCACCACACGACGTGTCACTGGACACCAACGATCTTTCAGACTCCGACTTCACTTCAGGGGTGAGATTTATATATATTGTGCAAGACGCCTTTACTGCATTTTTTCTCTCATCTTCCACATTAGAGGAAACGTCCAAATACGCAGTTTTACGGTGCTTCACCCCTGACATCTGGATGTTTCCCGCCCTAACATGCTCACTACTCTGAAATACTTTTTATCCTAAATTTCTTCCTCATGGCGCTATGACAACAACGTTCTCTGAGACTTTCTGCCCGTTTCTCCTGCGCCTCAACTACTTCAGAATGCTCCTTCCTGTGCTTCCATTTTAGTCATCCTCCCCTTTTTTTGTACTTGTTATTTAGCACACTCTAATTCCCTGTCGCCTTTTCCACTGAGTTACGTCTGGGTGCTTCACCCTCTCTTTGGAGATATTTCTGGAACATTTCACATGCACCTTTAGTCGTCTCACAGGGAATTGAGACTGTATTGTCGCACGTTCCTTTCTTTCTATGGTCAACTTACGCAAACCTAAATTTGTCTTCACACCATCGGGGAGTACTTCAGGAGCATCTTCATCTGGTACAAATAGAGCCACTGCATCTGCGAAAATGACGACTCCAAAAGCATCATTGGCTCATACTAACACCAGTAAGTCTTCCCCACCCGCTCCGGCGGGCAAGCGCCTCAAGCAAAATTCTCCTACGCCAGAAGACAATCCTTCACATTCTTCTACTGACCAAATTCTAGAGGAACTGCGTGCACTGCGCCCATTTATTGAAAAAACGAGTACAGATATGCAGCTTTTAAAGGATAAATGGGAAAATATGGATGCCCGTCTTTCTACTGTTGAACAGCACCTTCCTGAAGTTCAGTCCAACACACAACGTATAGACTCTTTAGAAAAAACGGTCCTCTCACTCCAAAAGCATACAGAGGATTTGGAAAATCGAAATAGGAGGAATAACCTCCGTATTTACAATCTGCCAGAAAATCTTGAGGGGGATAATCCAGTAACTTTCTTCACCACTTTCTTGCCGAAACTTCTGGACCTACCACCTTCCACCTCCATTAGTATACAAAGAGCCCATAGACTAGGTGCCAGAACGGGCTCCTCCTCAAAACCTCGTGGAGTCATCATCTTATTTCTGAAATATACAGATCTTTTATTGATTCTCTCAGCTGCGAGGAATAAAAAACAAGTGTCTTGGCAAGGTCAACGAGTATATCTATCTCAGGATGTCTCTAGCGTCACCGCCTCCAGACGTAAAGAATTTCTGGCTATGCGTCCCTCTCTGCGCGCCTTGGGAGCAAGATATGGCTTGTTTCATCCTTGTACTCTCAGAGTCACCTATCGAGAAAAGTCTTGGTCATTTCAGGAACCTGGAGAATTAAGGAACTTTCTTCTTCTACACAGTGAAGAAGGGATGGATGCCTCCGCTTCTGCTTCGACCTGTGGCTGAAATTGGACTTTTATTGTTTAACTTGTTTGTCTTCCTAATGGCTTGTCTTTGACTTCATGTATATTCCTTACTTCTCATCTCAGTTCTTACACTCTCCTTTCGTATCTCTTCTTCCCTTTATCTATTTCTGGCATCTCCTATATATCCCTCTATTTTCTTTTTCTACTTTCTGGACTTCTGCTTTTATGTCTACATGTTATGTATGTTCACATTTTTTCCCTTTTTTCCTCCCCAGACGGATATATATCGGATACTCCTCTCAACACCTTGTCCCATTCCATGTTCCTTTTGTGCGGTCTCGATGTGGTTCTCCTCCTGATCCTGGTCCGTACGTCTTGTAAAGCATCACCACCTCCCCACCTTCCCTATGTGTATTTTTTCTCTTTCAGGTATGTTTAATACAGTCATCCTTTTGGATTTGTACTGTCTTCTATGCATTCTCTCTTTTCTTCCTTCTTCCTTCCCCACTGATCTCCCTTCCCTTTTTCCATCCCTCTCCTCCTCCTTTTTCCTTTTTCTTCTTCCTTTTCTACCTGTTCTTCCTTCTTCCTTTTTGAAGAGTTTTATGGTTAATACTTCTATACAGTTTGAATTGTTACATGTACAGTATGTTTTTGCAATTCTTGATTTAGATCAGTTTAGTAAGCTTTCACCTTCAAAGTTGTTTCATGGAATGTGAAAGGATTTAATCACCCTATCAAAAGGCAAAGAGTACTCTCCCACCTTTCCTCTTACAATCCAGATATCGTCCTTATCCAAGAAACTCACCTATCTGACATCGAATCTTTAAAGCTAAAGCGATTATGGGTTGGAACTGTTTTATTTTCTCCTGCTTCCCAAAAAAAGAATGGAGTAGCCATTTTGATTCATAAGCGTCTCCAATGTAAAGTAGTTCTAGAAGAAAAGGATGACGAGGGACGCTGGGTCTTAGCTAAACTACTAATTAACAATATCCCACTTACGATATTCAATGTTTATGGTCCTACATGTTTTGACTCCTCTTTTTGGCCCTCCATTACAGCAAAATGTATTCAACATAAAGATGATGCTTTTCTATTGGGTGGAGATTGTAACCAGATCATTGACCCATTTTTAGACCGAAGATCCTCTGTTCGTTTTTCCCCTCATAAACCACATAAACAATTCCTTGACACTATTACCCAAACTCATCTTGTAGACTCATGGAGACTCACTCACCCAGACGTTATGGATTTCTCCTTCTTCTCTCCTCCTCATGCTTCCTTCTCCCGCTTAGACTATATCTTTCTCTCTTCATCTCTTTCTCAGCACCTTATTTCTTCTTCTATTGAACTGATTGTTATCTCTGACCATGCTCCTATTATTACTGTTTTTGACCTTCTTCCTCCTACTCCTAAATCTTCTCGCTGGCGCTTCAACCCTTCTCTTCTTACTGATCCTCTCTTTTCCTCTTCTTTTCGTTCTTTTGCTTCTGAATTTTTTCATCTTAACTCTACACCTGATACCCCACCTCATATTCTTTGGGATTCCTTCAAGGCTACAGCCCGAGGTTTTATTATTGATTTTGTCTCTAAAAAGAAGAAAAAATTCCTTCAAAAACGTAAAATCACCCTCGCACATATTAAATCTCTGGAACATCAATTTTATACTTCCTCCGATAAGATTATGTCTCCTGAATTGCTTAAGGCTAAGATTGCCTTTACCAAACTTACCACAGACTCTGCCTCCTCTTTTCTTCTCCGGAGCAGCGCGCGATTTTATGGAGGTCGAAATAAATCAGGTAAACTGTTAGCTAACTATTTAAAATCTCGTAAAGAACGTACTAATATTGATTCTATTTATTCCCCCTCTAATGTACTTCTTCATACCAATGCAGAAATTTTGGAACAATTCCACTCTTTTTATGAGACTTTATATACTCCGGAAAAAACTTCCACCCCAGATCTTATTCAATCCTACTTTGACAACATACCTCAACCAGATACTTCCCACCTTAATATTTCGGCCGTTGATTCTGATCTTACGATTTCGGAACTGTCCTCTGCTCTGTCCTCCCTCACTAAGGGGAAAACCCCAGGACCTGACGGCTTCCCAGTTGAATTTTACCTACATTTCTCAGACCTTCTTTTACCCTACCTTCTATCTCTATTTCAGTCTTTTTGTTCTACTGGATCAGCCCAAGGCTCTTTTCAGGACGCTACCATATGCCTTATCCCTAAAGATGGTAGAGACCCTAAGTTCTGTAAAAATTATCGACCTATATCTCTAGTTAATGTTGACTATAAAATTTTTGCGAAACTATTAGCTCTTCGCCTTGACCCGCTCGTACCACATCTTATAGGGAAAGAACAATGCGGCTTTGTTAAAGGCCGCTTGACCTCGGATAATTCTAGACTCTTCCTTAATGTTTTAAGTAAAGCCCCTTCACTATCGATTCCCCTTGCAGCCATTTCAGTAGATGCTGAGAAAGCCTTTGACCGGGTCGACTGGTCTTTTCTTCTAGCCTCCTTAAAATGGCACGGCTTTAACCCCAAATTCATATCTTATATTTCTTTGATATATTCTATGCCCAAAGCATCTGTTCTCGTTAATGGTCAACTCACTTCCCCATTCACACTCCAACGTGGTGTTCGTCAGGGCTGTCCCTTATCACCTCTTTTATTCATTTTAGCGCTTGAACCTTTCCTTACCTCCATACGCAATAATCCATCCATCTCTGGCTTCCCGTACGGTAAACGTCATCTTAAACTGTCTGCATATGCTGACGATATTCTTTTATTTATTTCTGACCCACCTACCTCAGTCCCCGCATTACTAGACGAATTTCAGAAATTCTCCTTGGTCTCCGGTTACAAAATAAACTCGGACAAAACAGAGATTCTTCCTTTAACCAAATTTTGTCTCCCCCACTTTTTCACGGCCACTGGCTTTGCTTGGAATTCTACAAAAATTAAATATCTCGGTGTTCTTTTTTCTAGCTCTCTATCCTCCTCCATTCAGCTCAACATGAATGCAGTCATATCTAGGATAGGCTCATTACTCACCTCTTGGAATCCACTATTTCTTTCTTGGTGGGGCCGTCTTGACTCCATCAGAATGATGATTGCCCCTATTTTAATTTACTTATTATCCATGCTCCCACTTCGTATTCCAAACTCCTATTTCCGTCGCATTGACTCTGCGTTGTCCAAATTTCTTTGGAAGCAGAAAAAAGCCCGCATATCGCTTTTCAACTTACGTAAATCTAAACTTAATGGTGGTACCAACTTTCCAGACTTTCGCCTCTATCATAAGTCATTTTCCCTTCGACAGGCTTCCCGCTGGTTATCTCAGGAACCCTCCCCTTTTTCTCCCCTCTGGCTTTCTGTTGAACAGGAACTACTGCTTCCGTACTCTTTCCAAGAAGTAATTCGTTTTACCTCTAAAGCCCCATGCCTTAATCCCCTTTTATTCAAGCATACTTCTTCTCTTCTGTGCCCTTTAGTTTCACCTTCCTCAGTAACGCAGGAATCCTTCCTACTATTGCCTATATGGTACAATTCACTTCTATTAATTAACAACCGTCCTATTGCATGGCCCTCATGGAGAGCGAAAGGTATCATTTGGGTACGTCATCTTTTTGATGGTTCATCCCCTTGCTCATTTCCTAAATTTCGTTCTCAATTCCACTGCCCTCCTTCTTTTGCAAAGAAATTCCCTATCCTTATGGAAACCATTCTAGATCGTTATTACTCTCTCCCATCTGAAGATCTACCTACCTCATCTTCCTCTCTACTCACTGTCCTTTCTACTACTCCTAAAGCTTCCATCATTTACCGGTACTTTTCAGCCCCCAATCCAGATCGTCTCAAATCAAAATTAGAATTGTCCTGGGAGACAGACTTACATTCTTCATGGCCGACTTCTCTCTGGGACAAAATATGGGCTCGATCCTTGAAGACTTCCCGTACTGCCTCTCTCACTCAATCCCTATTTTTCTTTTACCACAGACTATACCTTTCTCCTCTTTCTATCTCTCGCTTTCAACCTGATGCTGTATCTAATTGTTGGACCTGTAATGCCCCTTCTGCGGATCTTTTCCACCTCTTCTTTTTCTGTCCTTCAACTCGAATTTTCTGGTCTCAGCTATTCTCTCGCCTTTCTCGCATTTTCAACCTCTCTATTCAATTTTCTCCTTCCTTAGTATTTCTTGGTAGCCTTTCTGAGGATTTAGACCTCCCCCCACATTCTCGCGGTCTTTTTGACCTTATGCTGGCTCTAGCATTACAGCATATTGTCTCTAATTGGAAATCTCTGAACAAATTGTCTCTCAATTGTTGGTGGAATCTTGTATGTCACTCACACAGACTGGATGTTGCCTTTGCTTCCTCCTGTAAACCCTCCCGAAATGTTGAATTTTACTGGCTACCTCTTACTCTATACCTTGATCAATCCGCCAAAAAGAGTTACTCTCCACTATCTTCGGGTAATTTTAAGCCCCCCTGAACACATGTACTCTTGCCTGCAGTTTTTCATGATAGTTTTTCATGATAGTTTTTCATGATATTTTTCAGTCTTAATATTGTAATTATTTAGCTTTATATTGACCTTCTTCATACTTCTTTTTCATACTTGCAATTACTCATATGATGGTTGTTTACTGTACTTTTTGATTACCATTTTACTGTATTTCCTATTATTGTTTACCCATCTTCCATGATAAATACCATGTTTTTGTTTTCTTCTTTCCTCCCTTCCCCCCCCTCCTTCCCTCCCCATAACTTAAAATGCTTTGTTTTTCATTGTGATATTGGCTGCTTCTATTTTCTTTGTCCCATCTTATACCTTTTTTTTCTCATATTTGCTGATATCACCTTATTGTAATACTTATTTTTTCTCTAATAAAGCTTTCAAACTTAAAAAAAAAAAAAGAAAAGCAGCAGCATTTCTGGCAGTCAGAATCATCTTCTGGTCTGGCAGAATCTTGCTTGCTATAATCTGGGGTGAAAGTCCGATCCTGACAAGTGGTCGAGCGGCAGTCCTTATATACTGTAACTTATCGGAGATGGAATTTGAAATATCATCTATGGAATGTTTGATTTAGCAAATAAGCATCATGATGTTAGATTAAGACACAGTCCTTTTGACATATAAATTGAAAATAGGACAATTCAGACCACTCTGTTTTGGCTATTGCTCTTTCTTTGACCTTGAAATTGAGACAACAGTGTAATTCTTCAAGACTGATGTTGCAAACATGATTTGACACTTTAACTGTTCTTGGAAAAATAAGGACAGACAACATCTGTGTTAAAGGCAGACACAATGATTTTGCAGAAATATAGGTAATGGAGTCACAGCCTTCTCAAAATAGAGATAGGACTTAGATATTTACTTCATCCCCGGCTTGTACGTCTGAATTCAGATTTGTGATGTCATATGGGCAAAGAAATATATGGTGATGTATCTAAATAATAGGCAAAGGAACAACCTCACAACATTGAAGTATATAAAATTCCAAACTTAAACTAGTCTCATACAGTATGTAATAGACATATGAATCACAAAATGTAATATGATATGATATATTATCATAAAATCATGATATCATAAAACAGCAAAAATAAAGGCAGTAAGCTATGCATGAATTTGTTTTTTTTAAGGCTTAAATGTTTCAAGCAATAACAAATATAAAGATATATGGTGATGTATCTAAATAATAGACAAATGAATAACCTCACAACATTGAAGTATATAAAATTCCAAACTTAAACTAGTCTCATACAGTATGTAATAGACATATGAATCACAAAATGTAATATGATATGATATAATATCATAAAAGCATGATATCATAAAACAGCAAAAATAAAGGCAGTAAGCTATGCATGAATTTGTTTTTTTTAAGGCTTAAATGTTTCAAGCAATAACAAATATAAAGATATATGGTGATGTATCTAAATAATAGGCAAATGAATAACCTCACAACATTGAAGTATATAAAATTCCAAACTTAAACTAGTCTCATACAGTATGTAATAGACATATGAATCACAAAATGTAATATGATATGATATAATATCATAAAAGCATGATATCATAAAACAGCAAAAATAAAGGCAGTAAGCTATGCATGAATTTGTTTTTTTAAGGCTTAAATGTTTCAAGCAATAACAAATATAAAGACATTTATAACATATGCATTATCATGAAAATATTTATATTGGCTAAGAGGAATGTATGTTGGTGATTAACCCTTTCCATGCGTCGGATGGCCCCCGGCCGTCCGACGTCACAGTGGGACTGTGCAGAGGACGGCCGCAGGCCATCCAAACCCCACCCAGTCATTATTTCACCCACACTGGGGCGGAATTCGCACCACGGTCAACGGGTTAAACAGATCAGCCAAATTATAATTATGAGGCTCTGAAACGAGAATGCAAAAATTATAAATAGCTTGTAGAAAATTCACCTGTTTTTGGATGCAGTCTCTGTGATAAGTTAGAGTTGTACTTTAACCCTCAGCTATGGACATATCACCATCATCTGGTAAACACTCACCATATGGGTGGTCATTGTCAAATGTTGTTCATGCGTGCTTGCTGTCATTGTGAGCTCGCTTATAAGGTGGACTAGCGATCTGTTGCAGTTCTAAAGTACTCAGTGATGGCGAGAGTACTGAATATGGAAATGCACAAAAGTTAGCAGTGAGTCAAGCCAGTGATCAAGCAACTTGTCAAAGATTGTCAATGGTGTATTCAATCCATCATAGTTTGCATGTTGTAATAGGGAGAGGCACAATGCTTGGCATTGTCTCTGGTGTAATTGCAACAGATGCAGCAACAGTTCCACATTGAGAAATGCCGTTGGATGTTGCTCTAGATGTAAATCCAAGATGATTTCAGCTATATAAACCATATACCAAAACACAGTGTTCACTTGTACATTGTTTATTTTGCGAAAGTTTAGCATTCAACTCTTGCTAAGTTCGGAATGCTAATCATGCTAGAGAAAGTGCTAGCATCTCTCTACATCTTTGTTTAGCTGAATAGGTATACTCCATTCTATTAATTGTATCATTGGATCAAGAGAAAGAAGACAATACCACAGTCAATGAGCAGTATAATGGCTGGAAATAGTACAAAAAGACAGGAGAACAAACAATAGGAAAATGATGGAATCAGTCCAAATATTGCTTTAAATCCAGTCACCAGACCAGATCGAATTTTCTCAAAAAGATGCACAATGGCGGTTGTTGTTGACCACATTTGAAATTGTTTGCACTATATCAGTGGGGTATTACGTCTTTGACAGCTTCTGAAACCGTTCTGGCCATTTGCATGTTGTATGTTTCAGTTGCTGGGGTAAAAGAGACTTCTTTTTGTATTAACTCAGTGACCAGTTAGCAAATTTTGTCAAAATGCATGCCTCTCACATCAATACTAGACCAAAGGTCACGTCTGATTACATGTTAAAGAAAGGGGTACAAGGGCCTTCCACAGCACTATGTTGTTTTAGAAACTGTTAGAAAATAAGGCTGGTCCGGTTTCAAGTCACAGCAAGTAACATTGATAAAACTACATAGGAACCACAGTACATCAGTTAATTGTATAGTAGAAGTGAATCACCTTTGTTTCGCCACCACTGCCAGGAGTAATTTGCCGGTTCTCACCTTCGGGGGTGATAAGCGTGGCTCAAATCCACCCGAGTGACTTACCGCACTCACCTATAGTCACTATATAGGAAGTCAGCCGGACAGTGGAGAAGAATAAACAAAAATCTTTATTAGGCCAAACAACACTCATATGAGAGGGCCCTGTCCGACCTCACTCCTAGGAGTGCGAACGAGAGGACTGACTCTCTGCATCGCAGCAATACATTATAATGCAATACAGTAAAAAGGGGTACGCCCCTTGTGGAAAGTTACCGAGCCTCGGACCAGGGGACAATGCTCTCATACAGCAGGCATCTGCACCTGCAAGGGATACATTATTATCTCTACTCAAGGCCGTGGAGCTAGGCTTCGGCGTCTCTGGACATGAGAACATTACTGATAAAGAGACTTGTTAGTTTCGGCCACAGTAAGCCGAGAAACGAAAACTGCTGTCTAAGTGAATTTCTGTATTCCTGCGGGAGGGGCATATGAGCGGGCAGAGCCCGCAGACACAAAGGGATACACAAAATGGTGGCACACAGGCTAAGCTAAGAAAGTAATATGGTCACACGTGCATTTGAATATAAGTAAGGAGCAAGTAAATAATTCAGCATAGGTGCATATACGAACTTCATCAGTTAGCCATATGATGCTAACTCACACATCATCAATGGACAAATAGGGTATCGAAAAGTGAATTCTATCAGACCCTCCTTTTAGCATCATTGGCTAACTCCGGCCTCATTTATTTGCCAAAAGGTAGTGTCGACATCCATTCTAGGGGCAAGACCATTTCTGCACCTTTATTTATTTTCTTTAGTCTAGAACGTCCTCTGCAATAAACATCAACCAACTTGCATCGGCAGGAATTTCAGTAATCATAGAAGTGGTATATTGACCAGGTAACTTCTTTTTCGGACGTAAATTCGTAGCACACATTGAGCAACATGGAGGGAGGCAATATATGCAAAGGCAGCAAGTCAGAATTACACTCACCACACCAACCAAACCCATCAATATTTTCCAACCCCAGGAAGAGAAGGCACCCCAGAGCCACCCCTGTAAGGACCATGTCCCATTATCCTGATGTAGTTCAGTCGCTAATCTATGTAATTTCAGTACTGCCAAGTTAACAGTCGGGGCTGAGTCAGGAATATAAACGCAACAAGACGTCCCGATGACGCGACAGGCCCCGCCCCTATCAGCCAGTATGACGTCAAGTACCATCCTGTTCTGGATCGTAAATAATCTCATAGCCTGAATCTCGACAGATATGTTAGTCGTAATGTCAGCTTCAGTGAGAACTACCTTTTCCATTACCCTAGACAGTCGTCGAATAGCTCTGCTGTTAAATATCGGACCCCAGAAAGGTAACAAACCCTTAGAAAAATCAGTCCATTGTTGGTACGAGGTGTCCGTCTGATCAACGTCATCTACCTGAAGTTCCCTCCTTTTACGCTGCTCTTGGGGCTGCTCTTGGGGACTGGGGAATCGACGATGAGTTTTGTGATAATCAGAAGGAGCCACATATACAGGAGGAATCATGTAGGCTAGATAGCATACCCCACCCCAACCCTCGGGCAACCATAAGTATCCATTATCTCCACATACGAAATAGATACTGGGTGGGGCAATCAAAGAGGGGCTAAGAGGCAAGCGTATCGAAGCAGTCACATTGCAGGAGCTATTACCGACTTTGATGGGACCCCTTCCCTGTATACAGAAAAATGGAGAAGGACCTACCACAGCTAGGGGTATCAGAGACTTGGAACTGTTGTTACTCTTCGGGGGGTGTCTGTAGGACAGAGAAGCATTCAATTTCAGGAAACTTTCCCTAAGTTTGTCAGTATCATTTGGTGTCAGAAACCGGCCCAACTTTTTCTCACACGTTTCTATAAAGGTCTGGTCAAAACGTCCATCAGTGTATATTCGTCCAAGGGAGGATGGAGGCAGAGGGCGTACTCGCATTGTCATTGTCCACCCCCTATTCTGCAGTCGAGGAGTCAGAGAATCTGGCTGCTGGAAATATTTAACAAGACCTATGAGAGTATACCACCCCACGCAACTGTTCACTGGCGTCAAAGGGAGGGCAAGGAATCTATCTTTCTTATAGGCAGCAGAAGGCAAAAGCCCACAAACCCAACAATCTGTCAAGTTGGTAGTGGCGTGTGCATGGTGCAAAGTCTTAATAAAAACATTGTCTTTATAACTTTTTCTTAACATTCTTTCACCATAATCAACAGTAATCATATTATGTTCAGGAACGGCAGTGGGTGTGGGTGCAAACACATGAACGGGGTAAGCTTTATCCAGGAAAAACAATATTCCAAGAGTCACTATAAAAGCAATCAGAATAATAATGATAACCACAATCTTTCCTTTTCGGGGAAGGGCCAACCAGGGGGAATCAGGCACAGGTCTCGGAGGAGCCGCAAAGGGCTGCTCCTCATCAGGAATGGGGCGCCCAAAAGGATACATTCTCAAGAACGTTCAAAATATATCAAAAATCAAAAATGAAAAACACTTCTACTAAAAAAAAATAGTCCCAGACAATCCTCAACCGGCCAGAGGGGTTCTTCAACCCTTAAAAAGGGATCTTCTCCCTGTGTCCTTCAAAGCCTCACAGGCAGGCTTTTACCGTCCATACCTTATTCCAACGTCGCTGTTCAACAATTGAAAACAAGGGAGCACTTAATTTGGGCCCCGCGCCACTCTATAGTCTCATGACACACAATCTTCGGCTAAACACCAGGGCTCTTACAAGTCCATCCCTACCACTAAATCTTCGTATTCAGAAAGTTCACTAAGCCCTTCTTCCAGTGTTTAGTCCATCATTTTTCAGCACTGTTACTTATTTTTTTCGGGGCCGCAAATTATATCGAGTGCTCCCTGGCACTTCGGGGTCAGTGAACAAAACAGGTGTATCTATGGCAGATGCTGGACTCTCTGGTGTCTCTTCACTAGTAGCAACAGGAGTAGTAGAGCTCACTGAACTTTCTATTCCGCTTCGCTCTTCTCCAATCAGTGAAGCATCCGAGAAAGGAGCATACCTCGGGATATTTTCATGCTCTTCATCAGCAATGCCATCCTTTACCCATTGGTCATAGGGCAACGGGAGCGGGACCCTCTTCACATGTGAGGCATGCGTCCACGCCTTCCTTCCGTCCACCCGAAGTGCAGTACGCGTGGTGAGGAGCACCTGGCGCGGCTCCGACCACCTTGGCTCCAGACAGGACTTCCGCTGATATCTTCTGACGACGACCCAGCCCCCTGGGTTGATGGAGTGTCCTGGCCCCTCCGGCAACGGCTTCAGAGTGTCTGCTACCTGCTGATGAATAGAACGAAGATCTTTAGTCAAGGCATACAAATAATCTGTCAACAAAGGGTAAGGTACTTCTGTAAAACATTTAGGCCTGGGCACTCCCCAGATATTGGCCGGACGGCCAAATACCACCTCGTGGGGGGAGACGCCCATTTTCGCATTCACAGTAACTCTCGTTGAAAGCAAGGCTAAGGGAAGGGCGTCTGGCCAACGGAGACCTGTACTCTCACATATTTTGGCCATCTTTAATTTGAGCGTGCCGTTAAACCGCTCCACGAGTCCTGCTGCCTGAGGGTGTAAGGCTGAATGAAATTTTTGGGAGATCTGTAAGCCCTTACATATTTGCTTCACTAGTTCTGCATTAAAGGACGTACCGTTATTGCTCCAGATCACCCTAGGTAATCCAAAGCGAGAAAAATACTCCTTGATCAACATTTTTGCAGTAGACATGGCCGTGCAATCTTTAGTTGGAAAAGCCTCCACCCACCTACTAAAGGCACATACGACTACAAGGACATACTTCAAGTTATTGACCCTTTCCATTTCGATGTAATCCATCTGAATCACCTCAAAAGGGAAAGAAGGGGGTGCGAAATTTCTAGTTGGGACAGGGGTACCCTTTCCAGGATTATGTCTCAAACAAACCATGCACTGTCGAACCAAGTGAGTGGCCACTTTAGAGATATTCTTATTGCTCCACACTGGGTCTAACAATTTACAAATGCCCTTTGCACTAACATGCGCAGGCCCATGCGCCATCGTCACTACTGGAAGGACATATGCATTCGGGAGTAACCATCGTCTCTTATCGGTCACATCTGTCCAACATTCATCCGCATCCAATCGTCCCTGCCCATCCTTCCATGCCCTCAATTCATCTGCTGTTGCTTTACCTTGTATGTTCTTGACACTTTGTACAGTGTCTGAGAACATATGAACATCTGGGACCCATCTAGCTGGTCCTGCCACAAACATTCGTGGTAATTTTTCTCTAGCAGTCTCTTTTGCTGTTTCATCGGCGAAGGCATTGCCTCGTCCTACATCATCCACTATTGTCTTGTGTGCGCTACACTTTATCACAGCCAATCTTTTGGGTAGTGTCAGTGCCGCTAGCAGTCGTAATATCAGTGGGCCATGTTGTATGCGTTGTCCGTGAGAAGTCAGAAATCCCCGTTCTGCCCAAAGTCGCCCATAATTATGAGCCACGCCAAAGGCGTATTGGCTGTCAGTATAGATGTTCACGTCTAGCCCCTCACTCAATTCACATGCTCTCAGTAAGGCTATAATCTCAGCAGCCTGGGCAGAATTGTAAGGTATCCTAGAAGTCTCCACTACCGTCTGTAATGTTGTTATTGCATATGCTGCTGTCGATGTACCGTCTGGCAATTTGAAACAGGACCCATCCACATACAACTCCCCATCTGGTTCGTCCAAGGGCCTGTCTGTCAGATCCACCCTCCCCTTTGTCTCCTCTTCAGTCCTAAACAGACAGTCATGTATGTCATCACCCTTTGTATCTGTGTCTGTGGGGATAGGTAACAAGGTGGCGGGATTCTGTGTAGCGCACCTTTTGATCGTAACATGGGGTGCAAAAAGAGTCATCTCATAACCCGTAAGACGAGCACTAGTTAAGTGCTGCGTCTGCGTTCTATTCAACAAAATGTCCACAGCATGCGGAACCATTACTGTGAGATCTGATCCCAGTACGAGCCCTGCCGACTGTCGTATAGAGACCGCAGCAGCCGCCGTGGCTCTCAGACAACTCGGCAGTGCTCTTGCCACATTGTCAAGCATTGCGGAGAAGTAAGCGCAGGGTCTTTGTTTCCCCCCAAAACACTGAGTTAGGACAGACAACGCGCAACCTTCCGCCTCATGTACGTAAAGAACAAAAGGCTTCTGGTAATCAGGTGTTCCAAGAACAGGCGCAGAACATAAAGCCGTTTTTAGTGACTCAAACGCTTCTTGACATGCGGGGGTCCAGGGTAGGGGCTCGCGCACTTCCTTGGTAGTCAGATACAATAGGGGTTTTGTTAGTAACGCATAGTTAGGTATCCACTGGCGACAATACGATGTTATGCCCAAGAACGCGCGCACCTCTCGCTGCGTGTTAGGTACACTCATATTATTGATAGCTTTTATGCGCTCAGGCGTCAGCCTTCTCCCCACTTTCGAAAGG
This sequence comes from Lissotriton vulgaris, assembly GCF_964263255.1. Classification (NCBI taxonomy): domain Eukaryota; kingdom Metazoa; phylum Chordata; class Amphibia; order Caudata; family Salamandridae; genus Lissotriton; species Lissotriton vulgaris. Next base: position 877,248,155 of record NC_141695.1, on the reverse strand, counting down.
AGGTGACCGAGGTAGGTGACCTCCGTTCGACAGTATTGAAATTTCGGGAGGGACACTTTATGCCCCCTTTTAGCCAAATGGTGGAGCAATTTCACAGTAGCATCCCGACAACCCTTCTCGTCGTCCGATGCTATCAGAATATCATCCACATACTGCAACATGACGTTGCCAGGTGGAAGTTCCAATTCGTCCAATTGTGCCTTCAATGCTTGACTATATATGCTCGGACTCTCAGTGTACCCCTGAGGAATTCTCTTAAAGCGGAAGCTTCGGCCAGCCAATGAGAATCCGAAGAGATAACGGCTTTCTTCATGTACTGGAATACTGAAGAAAGCATTTTTCAAGTCTAGGACAGAGAAATATTTAGCAGAAGGGGGAATCATTGTCAATATTGTAGTAATGTCCGAGACCACCGGGTACTGAGGCTCCACTACTCTATTTACGTGCCGCAAATCAATTACAAACCTATAGACATCAGGGGTATTATCAGGAGCGTCAGGTGACCGTCTTTTAAGGATAGGTAAAATAGGGCTGTTACATATGTTCGAATCAGTCTCCTCCACTACACCAGATCGTATGAGATCTTGTATTATTTGTAACAGGGCCTTCTCTCCCTCCCTAGAAATCCTGTACTGTGGAACCCTGGGCAATTTCGCTCCCACCTTCACTCTTATGGTCACCGGGGCAATATCCATTTTACCTACATCTGTATCATTGACAGCCCACAAGCTGTCGGGTATGCCTTGGAATTCAGGTGGTAATGGGTCATCTTTCGAAAAACACTGAAATGGGCGGGCAACATTCGGGCCCAAAGTAAGGTACACACCATCTGGAGAACAATAGATGGTGGCGTGTAACCTTTTTAGTAAATCTAGGCCCAACAAATTTTCCCCACAATTTGATGTCAATAGAAATGGTGAATCAACAGTGAAAGGGCCAATCGTCAACGTGAGAGGTTTAGAAATGGGGCTAATCACCGGAGTTCCTGCGAAACCCACAGAGATGTTATTTTTGCCAGACAGAGCCGCCCCTGGGACCCGAGAACGAGCCACTGAACTTTTCATCGCACCCGTATCCACTAGAAATTTTTGTGGAGACCCCAATAAATCTGCCTCAACATAGGGTCCCCTCTGATCAACTTCCACAAGTACTTGTCCCATGCTCTGTCCTACGCTGTCCTAGTTGTGGGAAAACCCTGTCAAATCGTCCACTGAGTAATCATCATTATAGTACTGACCACCGCCCCTCTGCAACTGTTGTCTGTCTGCACCATTGTCAAAGTAATTTCCTCCCGGTCTCCCGCCACCTTCTGATCGTGTAGCCTGTCTCCCAAAATCACCACTACCTCGTCCTCGACCTCGTCCTGGACCAGCGCCCGACTGAAGCAGTGGGCAATCCCGCCACCAATGCCCCTCCTGCTTACACTTTGCGCACTGATTCGGTCCCAGCCTTTCCCTACTCTCACCTCTCCCAAAACCGCCCCCACGACCCGGCGCTGCACCCCTTCCTCTGCCTCTAGCCACTTGTTGCAACAAAACCCTTGTCTTTAGATCCTTAGCCTTCTTTTCCTGCTTGTCCTTACTTTCATTTTCTCTGTGTTCATAATACTGTGCCATACTGAGAATGCCCGAAGGAGAGGACGTTGTCCATGTGCTCTCCGACGCTTGCAATCTTGCTGAAATTTCAGGCAATAAGTTCCCGTCAAACCTATTAACAAAGAGCCGTAACCCGCCATCTTGTGACACATCTTGCCCACTAAAATCTATGAATTTTTCCTCAAACCTCGTAAAGAAGTCCGAGACTGCCTCATCCTTCTTCTTCTTACAGGCCATCAACTTGTCCCAATCTACCTTTTTCGGGGGAATGAGAGAATGCATATATTTTATTATGCGCCCTGGTAAAGCTAATATCTCAGCCTTCGGCTTCTCCCCTGACTTACGCTCCTTGTCCCAATCCTGCAACTCCTGCCACGTACCTCCTAACTCTTCCGTATGATCAGTACCTTTCACTTGCCGCCACACATCAACCGGGACCAAAAGCCCGAAAAACAATTCAACATCAGCCAAAGTCATCACAGTGGAGGACGCGGCTTCTGTTAGCTCTTTGTAGTAGGCAGTCGTATTCTTTCTAGAATCCGGCAGCTGAGCTTTCAATAATAACTACTCACTTCTCTTCCATGGCGTATACACCCATTGCTCCTGAAAATGCGCATCGATCCTGTTCCTGGTAACAGCCTTCGTTACTGGATCTAGCAACTCGGGGACCTCGGGATGAAAAATAGGGTGTACCTCGCGCATTGGGTGGAGACCTGGGAAATGGGGTGCGCCGGCAGAGGGTAATTCGTTCCTGTATTGTAATAGTGCACGTAAACTACTCATCACTTCTTTCACCCCGGTATTCGTTCTATAGGCTCCAGCCTGTATATCCCGTAAAACCGCTGGAGCCACACCTCCATACCCCTGCTCCCATAGCGGTATCAATACATTTGACATGTGCCACAAAGCGTGCTGCTGCATCAAAGGCTCAAAATCTTTCATAGTGGACCAAATATCTTCAAACGAATAAATATTATTCCTGGCCCACTGACATGCCTTATTAGCCAGCATACTCTTTTCATCCAAACCAACTGTAGAACGCGTAAGCAACTTCCGTACCTGCGAGAGTAATCCACTACCTGCGCCTCGACTCGGTGTTAGCATTTCCTGACTGGGGGTGGTACTAGCTGAAACAGTAGGGAGTGCTAAGGAAAATTGGGAAAGTGGGGAGGGTGCGGGTGAAGTGGTCTGGAGTAATGAAACAAGGGGTGTCGAGGGCGAGGATTGTTGGGGGGCACTTGCTGAAGGACCCGGAACTCCACTACCGGGGGCTGGAATTGGCAAGGAGGAGTACAAGGGCTGTGGGGCATAAGCGGGAGGGGATCGGGTATTCAAAATGTCTTCCATCTCATCTGGGTCGTCCTCTCGCACGACATAACTTTTATTTTCTTTCAACCTACAAAGTCTATCTGAGCGTTCCATACGTAGCGCATTCTCATTTCCAACCTGTTCTCTCGCCTTCTGCGCCATAGTCTGGGTGGACTTTTTATAAGCCTCTTTCTCATCTCGCAGCTTGCGCTTCCTGGCCTCTTTCTGCCACACTCGCAAAGAATCAAACATACTCTGACGACTACGCCTAGCAAACAGTTTGTCTTGCAAATAGTCCAACTTAGCTTCATCGAAAGAACCCGTCAAAGGTGTCATGACACTGTCTTTCCAAGCCCATGACGAGCCTAGAACACCCTTCGAGAAAACCCACCCCTATCCCGTGCAACCTGCACTCCTGTACCTAAAAGGAAGAAAGGGGGTTAGTATGTAAGGAAAACCGGTTACTGTGAACTATGTCATTATGGTTATCAATATGTCATTGGTAAAGGTTCACTGTTCACGTTTTTATGCATGTTTCAAGCTCTTATACGTTTTTCATGTGGTATTCCATGTTGTCAAATACCAGGGAAAAAGACGCGCTTGTATTGCAGCAAAGAAAAGGAAAAAAAGACGCGCTTTAAAAATGACACGCATCTTTTTGGTGCGCGATGCAAAATGATTCGGTGCTCCGTTCTCGGAGTGCTCGGCAGGTTTGGGCGTGGCACGCTGCCATTCCCCGACGTCCCAGGGTGTGGCTAGACTATAAAAGCCCCACCCAGGGTTCCAGAAGACGCTTGGTCTTCGGAGCATCGTGGAAGCAACACCTGCGTTCGAGAGCTCGCGTACATCGTCGAAGGCCCGAGTCAGAGTCAGCCAACCTCCAGGAATTATCGGATACCTCAGAATAAAAAGCTAAGTACATTTTTCTCATCAAGGCGCCCAACGCTAGGATTCAAGAGACTTTGTTTTAGGATTCAAGAGACTTTGTTTTGGACATTGGCAAATAATATTTAATGGTGTTTTCCAGCATATTCTTTTGTGAACCACAAGTCAAAGACTAATTAGAACTTGAATGTATATGGTTATTTTCAAGGTATTCTTTTGAGAAGCAAGTCAAAGACTAACTCGAACATTAATGTTTATAATGTTTGAAAACCTAGGTGGTACATGTTAAAACAAATGTATAGATAATATTTATCCTCACAGAATTTTCTGAAGTTTCAGCCGGAATCTCAATGGTTTTAATAGTGAACTAAACTATTAATCTTTACGGAAAAAGTCGTGTTTAAACCTACCAAGCAGGGAAAGGAAGTGAGTAGAATTTATTCTAAGGCATTTTACAGATAAAAGAAAAGGTTTAAGGAAAGTGCAAATAAGTGTTGTTTCTCTCCATAGCATTTTCAAAACCTAATCTGGGGGCGGACAAGTCAACCACCTTCTACTGAAAACCTCAACCCTTGCGCACACCACGACGACGACATCCTGGACGCGAAGACTTATCGAGTAGTTCGCAGGTAGGAGACTGCTTCCTCAAAAGTCAAGGAAGAGTTAGAGGAGTAGAATAGGAGATTAAAGTGCTTAGGATTCTTGCTAAAATATATGTTCTTGTATATATTTTCAGGTCGACTACTAGACAACAAGTAGCGTCAGATCCGGCCTCTCTCCCTGACTGCTACCCATCATCCTAGTGTGTTAATAAGAATCACTGGCTGAAAAGGTAGGGTTTTGGGGGATTGGTCCATAGCGTCTCTGCAAAACCGATCAAGCACCTTACAGGTAAGGTTGGTGTTCAGCTCAGGTAAGAGTGCTTGATCATATCTGACAGAAGACCAAGCCCACGGCAAAGTTTTGCCCAGACGCTATGGATGAATCTCCTCAAATCACGTTGCAGGATTTAGCTACAGTACTATTAGAAATCAGGGCAGAAAATGTAGAATTAAGGAAGGATTTAACGGCTATTCAGAATAAAATTACACCAAGTCCTCAGACCTGGACCTTTACTTCAGATAAAAAATCTTATATGAAACCACCAATCTTTCAGCCAACCATGCATACTCTGTATAGTGGGGAAGCTAATTCTAATACGTCAGGTAATCCTCAAATTCAGGTGGTTACTCCAGTTTCTATACCATTAGCACCACCTGAGAGGTTCTATGGGGATTGTAACAAGTTCACCATTTTCTTAAACCAGTGTCAGTTACATTTTGTGGCGAAACCTACAGCATTTCCCGATGACTCTTCTAAGGTGGCATTCATCTTGTCCTATTTGGGCGGAGATGCTGCATTATGGTCCGTACCTTATGTAGAAAGGAATGATCCCATGTTAACTGATTTTAGAAGATTTAAAAGAGCAATGAAGAAATTGTTTGCAAAACATGTATTTGTGCAATCTGCAGATCATGAACTGCTGAATTTAAAGCAGGGGTCTTCAGATCTTCTACATTATATTTCAATCTTTAACAGGCTGGTTATTGAAGCAGAGTGGCCTGAGGAGAAAAGAGTTTCATTGTTTTATCGTGGGTTACGTGATGATTTAAAGGATATGATAACACAAATTTTAGATCCACCTACAGATTGCGAGGAATTCATAGATCTGGTTGTTAAATTAAATCACAGAATTTCTGAAAGGAAAGGCGAGAGGGGGAAAACAGACTTTAGAATGATGATCTTTAAAGAAAAAGGGAAGGTAAGAGCAGAGTCTTCCCCTTCTAAACTTGATCCAGTTGAGCCAATGCAAATAGGCACAGTTAGAGGACCCCTCACTAAGGATGAGAGAGAGAAGCGCCGAAAACTGAACCAATGTATGTACTGTGGGAAAACCGGGCATTTTATAAAAGATTGTCCCACACGTCCTGTAAGGCCTAAGACCAAAATGCCTGAAGTTGCAACAATACAACAGTCGGAAAACTAGCTCTCTCGGTAGATACAGAGGTCAATCTACCGAGTCCGTCTATCACTTTGGCCTCCTTAACTCCAACTGCCTCTCATTGTCACCTGAGTATGCGTATTCTTCTTCAGTCTCAACTGAATAAGGAACGGTCCTGGTCCATAGATGCCTTAATTGATTCCGGAGCAACTGGAAATTTCATTGACACTAAATTATTTCAGAAGTTAGGTCTAGAACAAATAGTTAAGGATTCACCAGAAGTAGTTAGGGCTGTGGACGGAAAGGAACTCACGTCAGGACTCATACAATACCATACTGAAATTTTAAACATGACTTGTGCAGAAAAACACACAGAGGAAATAACTTTTGACATAATTGATGCACCTCAATTCGGTTTGATTCTGGGGATTCCATGGCTAGTTTTACATAATCCTTATATAGATTGGACTAACAGGAGTATTTTATTCAAGTCCGATTACTGTCATGCTAAGTGTTTCAAACAATTCCCAGGTTCGGAATTGTTAATCCAAGGATATGACTTTCCAAAAAGATCCAAGAGTGTTCTAGTGGTTGCTGGGGTACCTGAAGAATATCAAGACTTGTTGGATGTATTTGACAAGAAAAAGGCAGAGACATTGCCTCCTCATAGAGACTTTGACTGTCAAATAGATCTGGTCCCAGGGGCATCCTTGCCCTGTAGTCGTATTTACGCTTTAACAGAGAAAGAAAATGAACATCTACGTAATTATTTGGATGAGTACTTGGCCAATGGGTTCATCCGACATTCTAAGTCTCCGGTCTCTTCTCCTCTCTTCTTTATCCCAAAAAAGGGAGGAGAATTGCGCACCTGCATCGACTATCGAGCCATCAACAATGTGACGGTAAAGAATCGATATCCCTTACCTTTGATTCCGACCTTACTTGATCAGATCAAAGATGCCACCATTTATACGAAACTGGATCTGCGAGGCGCATATCATTTGGTGCGAGTTCGAGAGGGCGATGAATGGAAAACAGCCTTCAGAACTAAATTTGGTTTATATGAATACCAGGTGATGCCCTTCGGACTTTGCAATGCACCAGCGGCGTTCCAGTTTTTTATAAATGAGGTGCTGAGAGATTTTTTGGATATTTGCTGTATTGTCTACATTGATGATATCCTAATTTATTCAAAAAACAAAACTGAGCATGTAAAGCAAGTACGAGCCATTCTTCAACAGCTTTTACAAAATTCTTTGTTTGTCAAACTTGAAAAAAGTTTGTTCCACGTGACCACAGTGGACTTCCTGGGGTATATCCTTAGTCCAGCTGGAATTGAAATGGACCCAAAGAAAGTCAAGGCAATAATTGAATGGCCCAGTCCCTCTTCAGTAAAGCAGATACAGAGTTTTCTGGGTTTTGCGAATTTCTATAGGCGATTTATTAAGGATTTTTCTCAAAAAGTTACGCCTATCACAAAATTGTTACGCAAGAACACAAAATTTGATTGGACTTCAGAAAGTGAACAGGCTTTTCAAGATCTTAAAGATCTATTTGTGACAGCCCCAGTGTTAAAGCACCCTGACCCCTCCCAGCCGTTCATAGTAGAAGCTGATGCTTCACAATTTGCCATAGGAGGGATTTTATCTCAGAGAAGTATTAAAACTGGACAACTACACCCCATTGCATACTATTCTAGAAAGTTAACCCCTCCTGAACAGAATTACGCAATTGCAGATCGAGAGTTATTGGCTATAAAAGCTGTGTTCAAAGAATGGCGACACTACTTGCTAGGGGCTCGACATCCAATAACCATATATACAGATCACAGGAATCTACAAACCCTCAGATCCGCTAAAGCTTTGACTCCTCGCCAACTGCGTTGGACTTTGTTTTTTAATGATTATGATTTCATCATAACCTATCGACCAGGAAAAGAAAATAACAAAGCTGATGCTTTATCTAGAATCGGTTTAAGTGATGACCTGAATCTACAAAAGGAAAAGTTACACCCTATAATTTCAGAGGATAGGTTTCAGATTGGTCTTGTTAACTCAGACGTTTTACCTGATATTGAGAAAGCCTTACAAGATCATACAAGTGCTGAATGGAATAAGCGTTTTCCTTTGTTGCAATGGAAAGATAATTTGTTGTTTATGAATGACCAAGTTTTTGTTCCCAATGCAAATTTACAAGAAAAAGTAATGCAAAATTACCATGATTCTATGCTGTCAATTCATCCAGGGGTTACCAAGATGTATCAACTCATAAAAAGACACTTTTGGTGGCAGAGCATGTTAAAGGACATTCAGAAATATGTACAAACATGCACTGTCTGTAGCAGGAATAAGGCGGTTCATAAATCTCCATCTGGTCTTCTTATGCCTTTGCCAGTTCCTCCTCAGCCTTGGCATACGGTATCTTTAGATTTCATTGTAGAATTGCCTCGCACCACTTCAGGGTTTACCACCATTCTTACAATAGTGGACCACTTTTCTAGATATGCTCATTTCATCCCTTTAAAAAAGCTTCCATCTGCCTTGGAGTTAGCACACATTTTTGTCACACAGATTGTTAGGTTACACGGAATCCCATCTGTGGTATTATCAGATAGGGGTTCACAGTTTGTGTCACATTTTTGGCAAGGTCTAGGGAAATCACTAAAGATGGAAATGCGCATGTCATCCAGTTATCATCCGCAAACTGATGGACTAACTGAACGCACAAATCAGACAGTGGAACAGTTTCTACGCTGTTTACTAACCACCCATGATCAGGAATGGTCAGATATTATTTGGGCCGCTGAATTCGCTTATAATAATTCAAACAATTCTTCAACTGGTATGTCACCCTTTTTCTGTGTCCATGGTTTTCATCCTAAGGATATGCTAGGTATAGATAAAAAGGTTTCTGATGATATGCCAGCAGTCACTGATTTTGTAAATAATCTGGTCTCGATTCAACAAGAAGCTCAGCAGCAGCTAGTGCATGCAAAAGAAGTACAAAAGAAATTTGCTGATAAACATCGGTCAAAACAGCCTGAATATTCAGTGGGTGACGAAGTGTGGCTGGCCACAAAAAATCTAAGATTAAAAAATCATAAAACATTTCGTCCTCGATTCATAGGACCTTTTCCAATAGAAAAGATTGTTAATCCTGTCAGCATGAAATTGAAACTACCTGATTCTTATCGTATCCACCCAGTGTTTCACGTCTCACTACTGAAACCTTATGATCCTGACACTCGGAAGCTTATTCAGCCACCTGCAATCGATGTAGAGGGTGATTTAGAATATGAGGTAAAGGCAGTCTTAGATTCCAAGAGAAGGAAAGGTAAATTGTTTTACTTGGTGGACTGGAAGGGCTATGGTCCAGAGGATCGCTCTTGGGAGCCCCTAGAAAACTTAAAAAACTCTCCCAAAGTCTTAAAGACTTTCCATAATCGTTTCCCAGACAAACCAAAGCCAATCCCAATGGTATTAGGGGGGATTCTACGGGGAGGGTACTGTCATGACACTGTCTTTCCAAGCCCATGACGAGCCTAGAACACCCTTCGAGAAAACCCACCCCTATCCCGTGCAACCTGCACTCCTGTACCTAAAAGGAAGAAAGGGGGTTAGTATGTAAGGAAAACCGGTTACTGTGAACTATGTCATTATGGTTATCAATATGTCATTGGTAAAGGTTCACTGTTCACGTTTTTATGCATGTTTCAAGCTCTTATACGTTTTTCATGTGGTATTCCATGTTGTCAAATACCAGGGAAAAAGACGCGCTTGTATTGCAGCAAAGAAAAGGAAAAAAAGACGCGCTTTAAAAATGACACGCATCTTTTTGGTGCGCGATGCAAAATGATTCGGTGCTCCGTTCTCGGAGTGCTCGGCAGGTTTGGGCGTGGCACGCTGCCATTCCCCGACGTCCCAGGGTGTGGCTAGACTATAAAAGCCCCACCCAGGGTTCCAGAAGACGCTTGGTCTTCGGAGCATCGTGGAAGCAACACCTGCGTTCGAGAGCTCGCGTACATCGTCGAAGGCCCGAGTCAGAGTCAGCCAACCTCCAGGAATTATCGGATACCTCAGAATAAAAAGCTAAGTACATTTTTCTCATCAAGGCGCCCAACGCTAGGATTCAAGAGACTTTGTTTTAGGATTCAAGAGACTTTGTTTTGGACATTGGCAAATAATATTTAATGGTGTTTTCCAGCATATTCTTTTGTGAACCACAAGTCAAAGACTAATTAGAACTTGAATGTATATGGTTATTTTCAAGGTATTCTTTTGAGAAGCAAGTCAAAGACTAACTCGAACATTAATGTTTATAATGTTTGAAAACCTAGGTGGTACATGTTAAAACAAATGTATAGATAATATTTATCCTCACAGAATTTTCTGAAGTTTCAGCCGGAATCTCAATGGTTTTAATAGTGAACTAAACTATTAATCTTTACGGAAAAAGTCGTGTTTAAACCTACCAAGCAGGGAAAGGAAGTGAGTAGAATTTATTCTAAGGCATTTTACAGATAAAAGAAAAGGTTTAAGGAAAGTGCAAATAAGTGTTGTTTCTCTCCATAGCATTTTCAAAACCTAATCTGGGGGCGGACAAGTCAACCACCTTCTACTGAAAACCTCAACCCTTGCGCACACCACGACGACGACATCCTGGACGCGAAGACTTATCGAGTAGTTCGCAGGTAGGAGACTGCTTCCTCAAAAGTCAAGGAAGAGTTAGAGGAGTAGAATAGGAGATTAAAGTGCTTAGGATTCTTGCTAAAATATATGTTCTTGTATATATTTTCAGGTCGACTACTAGACAACAAGTAGCGTCAGATCCGGCCTCTCTCCCTGACTGCTACCCATCATCCTAGTGTGTTAATAAGAATCACTGGCTGAAAAGGTAGGGTTTTGGGGGATTGGTCCATAGCGTCTCTGCAAAACCGATCAAGCACCTTACAGGTAAGGTTGGTGTTCAGCTCAGGTAAGAGTGCTTGATCATATCTGACAAAAGGCCATTGTAAATCCACATTATCAGCAGTGTACTGGTGCCACAAAGTACCAAACAAAATCGGGACCAATCCGTGCTTGACATACATATCAAAGCTTGGAGTGCCTTCAGGGGGTGCAGGTTGGCTCTCGGCCAGTCTAGTATCTGAGGGTCGACAACAACATCCAAAACATCGTAACTTACTAAAACACGGCATCTTTACTCCGGTGTGAAAGAAACACTTCACCACAGGCTACGTTACCTGTATTTGCTAGCTCGAGCTCGTTCATACACACATATAGACATACATTAGGAAACCACACACACACATATACAATACCTCCAAACACGTGTTACCAAATGGGACAAGGCCCGTCGACCAAGTCCTGGGGAACCTGGACTCTACCGCAGACCGAACAGTAGACTAGCTGTTCTGAGGATGGGGAACAGATCCGCCACCCGTGCGGCACTATAGATCACTGCGCACTTTACCACGGGAAACCCAGATCTCACCTCCACTGAACCACCACTCTAGGAGTTCAGGGTAAGCACCGGAGTCTGCCCGCAATGAGCCACCCCTTCACCACAGTACCACCCAGTCGGATCGCCACAAACAATACATCTAGATATTTCCCCAACCCCGTCAAGTCTGTCAGAGCACCTTCTCGTACTCTGAGTTCCCCGGAGCACACTAGCCCCAGGAGCACACCGGCTCCTCAAACCACTGGAGACACCCTAGTCTCCCGGAACACTCTTGTTCTTTAAACAATCACAGGTGGACCACTCACCTTCCGTAGGCGGCACCGACCTCTACCGTTCTCCACCTCCGGCTGCCAGGACCAACACGGTCAGCTTCAAGTTCCGCCTTCTGGACCCCGGCGTAAGATCCGAACCGGGACCTCTCCCGATCAGCAGGGTGGGGCAGCGCTGCGAGAACCAAGCTCGGCATCGGATGGGTACCACCGTGCCGACCAGCGGGTCCCCGGTCTTCTGCTACCCACTTACGGGTGAGAAAGATCCTTATCGCGGGGTCCCTATTCGGGCGCCATCTGATAAGCGTGGCTCAAATCCACCCGAGTGACTTACCGCACTCACCTATAGTCACTATATAGGAAGTCAGCCGGACAGTGGAGAAGAATAAACAAAAGTCTTTATTAGGCCAAACAACACTCATATGAGAGGGCCCTGTCCGACCTCACTCCTAGGAGTGCGAACGAGAGGACTGACTCTCTGCATCGCAGCAATACATTATAATGCAATACAGTAAAAAGGGGTACGCCCCTTGTGGAAAGTTACCGAGCCTCGGACCAGGGGACAATGCTCTCATACAGCAGGCATCTGCACCTGCAAGGGATACATTATTATCTCTACTCAAGGCCGTGGAGCTAGGCTTCGGCGTCTCTGGACATGAGAACGTTACTGATAAAGAGACTTGTTACTTTCGGCCAAAGTAAGCCGAGAAACGAAAACTGCTGTCTAAGTGAATTTCTGTATTCCTGCGGGAGGGGCATATGAGCGAGCAGAGCCCGCAGACACAAAGGGATACACAAAATGGTGGCACACAGGCTAAGCTAAGAAAGTAATATGGTCACACGTGCATTTGAATATAAGTAAGGAGCAAGTAAATAATTCAGCATAGGTGCATATACGAACTTCATCAGTTAGCCATATGATGCTAACTCACACATCATCAATGGATAAATAGGGTATCGAAAAGTGAATTCTATCAGGGGCATATCTGAACAGCCTGCGGTCTTGCCGCCACCGCCGAGAGTCACTGGGGCCATCCTTGCACAGGGAGTCGCCAGAGAGGAGTTTAACTACAATTCCTAGTGTCCCCTGCATCACACACGCCGCGCACGCAGTTAGCGCGCCAGGAGGCGCCTAAAGGGACGCTAGGGCTCCCACGGCGTGGGACGCGCGTGGGCGTGCCCGTCCGCGGCTGACAGAGATTGGGTTGGGCCAGCCCTCTAACTTCCTATATACGGACTGGGACTTAAACATAGCAAAAGTAAGCCGGCGATAATTACTATCTTTGGTCACTGTGAGGATAAGCTGATCACTTGATCTGTAAATTTCCTTGATGCTGTATGCTTATGATAGTTTACAATCTACAGTCAAGTGGCTTCAGCTAGGGTGGTTTGCTTAAGATCCTGTTTTCTCCCTAAGAATACACCTTGTACTATGAGCAAAACTACACGTAAGGGGGGAACTGGGGGTACTGGGGTAGGGGCAGGGGCTGTGGGGACCCTAGATGCCTTCCTACTACGGGCAGAATCGGTGCTAATAAAGGAGATTGAGCTAACAGAGAGGAGGCTCTCAATAGACCCACTTTACCCGCTTGTCAATCCTATAACCGCGCTGGAGCTAACTGCAGTAGTACAAGCATGCCCCTTAACTCCACACGTGATAATATCCACCCCTCATCAGGGCTCTCTGCAACTTACACAGGCGGTTAACACCCCCTGTTCATCCCCATCTACCTCCCCCCCTTTCACACGCACTAGGCAGTCAAGGGCTCCACAAGCGGTTAGAAGAAGAGAACAGCCCATGAAAAGGAAAGCACGTAGTGCACCTAAAGGCAGCCACCAGAATTCGAAACAGGCCAGGAATAAAAATCCTGCTTATGGGCTGGGGGTACAAATGGAAACAGAGGCAGACCCGGAAAACAACAATAAGATTAGGGGTGGAAATACTCTTTCTGTACCCACATCAGGTCATAGTTCCCCTAGCGACAATCTTGATTTGATAAAATTGTTGGAGGAAAGGCTTCTAGTACTAATTAACCCAGTCTTGGTGAAACTTGAAGCAATTGACCTCAAATTAAGTAATTTAGAAACACACTAATTTAAGGAATACCCCATCCCTACTGGGATTCAACCAGCCATTGAACAAGCTGTTAGTGAGCGGAGTACTGGTGTTTCTAGAACATCGATCTACTATAGGTCCTACACCCCCATCATTGATACCAACAGCAACCCAACCGGACCACCAACCATGTGCTGACCCTAGAGCCAGGCTAGGGCCACAGGGCCCTACAGGGAGATTACAGGGAGTGGGTAATTACATACCCCCGGGAGTGTCTCTCCATCTTCCTCCAGAGGCAAGTCCCTATATTATCATTCTAGCAAACGTCCCGAAACTCCCAGATCGTGAGGAGAAGCATTGGTATTCCCTCAAAAATAAGGCACTCCACTTCCTGAATGGGAAAACAGGGCTTGGAGATCATCTTTTTAAGGAGTTTAAAATGGTGAGAAGGGTCGCATGGGTCAGTCAATCCCGAAAGGGTATGGCGGGAGACTGTGTTGTGCTAAATTTTTGGTCCCCGGAAATTGTGGTTCGTATTCTGGAGCAGGCGGGTATGCTCAGGATTAGTAGTGAGGGCATTAATGTTCTACCGCTGGGGTATTTCTATTGACCATGCATCACTCATAGGGATTACGTAGGAAGACAAAACACAAGTCAGGAAGGGCTTGCAAATGATCTGGTTTTATTAAACAATAGATTTGAGGTCCTGAGCACGTTAGATATTAATGATTGACTGCCACCTAGAATAGATGGGAAATTCCTAGGGGCTAGTTTACCAGAAGCTCTAAGGGGAGTTATAGATTCACGACTAAATACTAATACAAAGGAACCTATAACCTTGATAAAGGATGTTCCATTAGGTAGGGCCAATACCATCGACATGGCAACTTGCCTGGTGGTGGAAAATAACCTAAATATAGCTTCAAGTTTTTCCCCAGCACCCCCTAAAATAGAGAGAATAGTATCAAACATGGGGCCAGGTGACAGTAGGCATCTGGGATGCACTACTTTCAGCATTGGTTCCAGTGTAACATCCCTGGTCTCATGGAACATTGCTGGGCTAAGAAGTAAGGTAACTTCTCAAGACTGGCTGACCTTTATAGATAGAAACAACTTTGTACTGTTCCAGGAGACGTGGTTGACTCAGAGTTTAGACTGGTGTGGTATTGCCATGTCATGCCTGGAATAATAATCTATCTTCAAATCAACTTATCCTCGAAATAACATCATTTCAACTGGGCTATTCAAACTTTTCTAACCCAGCTATTCACAGCCTGCGGGGTAGATTGAAGGGGGGCCTAATAATATGGGTTAGACAGGACAATAGATATATAGTCAAACAATTGGACTCCAAAAGTAATGATATTTTATTAATACAAATTCAGAGTGCGGAGTCCAAGGATCTTTATATTTTTAACATTTATGCAAGGGGCATGCCGGGGGGTAAAGCCTCAGATACTATTGTTCAGCTAGAATCACTCCTTGCTTTTTATAATGGGAAGGGGAACATCCTAGTTGCGGGAGATTTTATTTGTTGCTTCGAACCCCTTGATAGTAATGATATAGACCTTACCATGGAAGAAGACCATTCCTGGAATAACCCACAGCTGTCCCAACCGCCCATTAAAAAGTGGACTGAAGCTGTACTTCAGCTCAAAGTGCTATGCCTTGACCAAGATTTAAGGGCGGTGAATGGTAGAACGGTTTCGGACAAACAGGGGGCCCCTACTTTTAACAATGGATTATGTAGGAGTCACATCGATTATATCCTTATCAACAAAGATAACTGGTCTTCTATGAAGGACATGGCAGTGGTCGAAAGAGTAGAAAGCGATCATGAAACTGTAGTCTTACTGTAACCGGGGAGCGGGGTCGGATAAGGAGGAGGGTCCACCTTTAACATTGTTTGACCCCCCCCTCTTGTCTCCGCAGCCTCCCCTCAATCCTGGATGGTCAGAAGGCGAGAGATATAGTTGCGACGAGGAGGAAGGATGGGGTCCCTTTAAATGGACCGACGCTCTGATGGAGGAGGAGCCTAAAGAACAGGTAAAAGGCGGCTCCGATAATCACCAGGTGTGTTTTTTCACCGGAGGAGCGGACAGAGTGCAGGAGAGCGGAGAGGCGGGAAGCAACGAGTCGGACTGGAGAGGAGCCGAGCGGTGGTTACAGGAGGAGGAGACTTGGATCGGGACGGAGCGGTGGTTAAGCGAGGAGAGCCTGCAGACGCCGGCGGAGGAAACGGAGCAAGATTCCCCAGGAACGGAGGTTGGAGCAGAGAACGCCGGAGAACCAGAGACGGGACCTGCAAAGCCTGGAGGCCATCACCGCGAGCCGCCCAGCCGTGCGCCAGGAGGTGTACGGCTAGCAGAGGTACGGGACCGATTCCTGGGGTGGTGGAGGCGTAAAGGCCGCCGCACTACTACTTAAACCTGTAAAAGACCACCTGTAGTTTCCCTACTCACCTTTGGCACGAGTTTGGCACATACCCTAGCATAGCCAGTGAAGCACTGTGTGTTCCCCTCACGCCCCTCACACACCCCCCCCCTCAAAGACCGTGGTTGTAAACACCAAAACACTTACTTGTCCTCTCACTTCTTTTCTTCTTGGTGGCCGGCGAGGGCGAGCATTACGGAGCCTCCAGAGCCCAGCAGTCGGAGGAGGAGCCCCGTTAGGAGGAAGGAGGAGGGACCCAGACGAAAGACCCGTCCCGACAGGAGCCGGTCCCCTAGAAAGGGAGCTGCCAGAAAGACTTGTACCGATACCCTGTTTGATAAAATAAAATCAACTACTACCAGAACACGTCTACTGCCTATTCCTAGTCCCGCCGTCACAGTGGTGGAGAATGCGGGCAGCCCATCCGTCTGTCAACCAAAGATGGAAGAATTAGTGAAAGCACTTGTGCAAGGTCAAGAACGCCTGGAGAAGATTGCAGAGCAGCAGTTCCTGGCAGCTGAGGCGGACAGAGAAGTCATTAAAGCTGCCGTGGTAACTCGTACTCTGGACCCTCCCGTAACGACAGGATCAGTGGCTGTGGGAGGGATACCCCATACGATAGGAGGAGTGTCCCTACAAAAGTACCAGCCCGGGGAAGATCCGGACGCCTTTTTACTAAATTTCGAACGAGCTGCTAGGGCCTGTGGATGGCCCGTTGTGAAATGGCCTTTTTTCTTAGCCCCGTTACTGGTGGGGGAAGCCCAAGCCGCCTACCAGGTGGCTAACCCCCGAGGAGACACGTCCTACGCGGACATAAAGCAAATCATCTTGGACCATCTAGGCCTTGATACAGAGGCCTATAGGATCCGTTTCAGGAAGGAGAGAGGCGTACCCGGGGAGACGCCAAAAACATTATTCGTCCGCCTGAAAATGGCTGCGGACAAATGGCTACGGCCCAACGAAAGCTCAAAAGATGAGATCATGGACCGCATATATCTCGAGCAATTCCTCGAGGCTCTTCCCTTCTCGACACAAAGGTGGCTAAAGCAACATCACAATCTGACTACCTTACAGGCCGTAGAAATGGCCAATACCTTTTCCCGGGCTCCCCAAAAACCCCCGCTGGTAGGGGACACAGAGAGGCAGAAGCATCCCTACAAAACGGAGAAGAAACCTGGACGGATGCCGGAAGCGCCTAAACCACGTATATGGAAACCGGAACCTGTACCCCATAGTGGGCCTCAGTGTTTTGATTGTGGGACCTGGGGACACATAGCCCGTCATTGTCCTCGACGGAAACAGGAGGAGGAACCCATGGAGGTCGGATATCTACCCCGGACCGTCTTATACTCCGCTGAGATGGGACACGCCTATAGAGTGAGTATAACGATCAATGGGAACCCTGTAAAAGCACTGCTAGACTCGGGATGTCGTCAGTCCGTTGTCCAGGCCCACCATGTCCTACCCCGACAGCTCCTTCCCCGAGAAAAGGTTTACATCCGGTGTGTTCATGGGGATGTGAAACAGTACCCCGTGGCGATCATACCTCTGATTCCCCAGACAGGTAGGCCATCACGAGTCAAAGTTGGGGTGCTGACCTCTCTGCCCGAAGATCTAATCATTGGAACTGACAACCCCGAGTTTCTGGACATGTTCAAAAAAAGCCTTGCCCCAGTGACTGCATCAAAAGACACCCCTGGGAATAAGAGGAACGTGCCAGCCTTTGCCTCCCCGGACCCCTGGATTTTGGATAGAAGTTTCCAATTCGCCCAAGCAAACGACGCTACTTTATTCAATGCCTGGGAAGTAGCCCACCAGAATCAGAGCCAAAACCCCATACGGTACCCACGGTTTTTCATTAAAAATGATCTTCTGTACAGACAAGGAAAAGAGACCGACCCAGAACAGTTATTGGTCCCAGTATCTTTTCGGGAACAAGTATTGTTCTACTCACACTCCCACTTAGTGGCAGGCCACACAGGAGCCGAAAAAACAACACAAAATTTGTTAAAATGCTTCTACTGGCCCGGCATATACAAAGACTCGATGGTGTATTGCCAGGAGTGCGAAGTCTGTCAGAAGCGGAATATGACTCGGCCGCCTGCCGTGCCCTTACAACCTCTCCCAATAATCGGCGTACCGTTCGAGAGGGTAGGAATGGACCTCATCGGACCTCTCCCCAAGACTAAGAAAGGTCACCAATATGTATTGGTCATCGTCGACTATTCCACCCGGTTTCCAGAGGCCTTCCCCCTGACAGCGACCACCACCAAGAACGTCGCCGACAAAATGTTGGAATTGTTTTCACGGGTTGGCTTTCCGAAAGAAATACTAACCGATCAAGGTACCCCTTTTGTGTCCCGGCTCATGAAAGAAGTATGTGCCCTGCTACACATCCACCAAATCCGGACAGCCGTATACTATCCCCAAACGGATGGTCTAGTGGAGCGGTACAACCGGACGTTGAAGACCACTCTCCGGAAAATGCTAGAAGTAAACGGCACTGAGTGGGATCAAGTGCTCCCACTGGCTCTATATGTCATCCGGGGTCAAAAACAGAGCAGCATGGGGATTTCCTCGTTTGAACTCCTCTATGGGCGACAACCCAGGTCCCTATTGGATATGACTAAGGAAGCATGGGAGAGGGAAACTCCCGAAGAGGTAACCAAAACCCTGGATTATGCGAGACAACTGAGGTCCAAACTGGGAAAGTTAAGAGACCTCGCTTTTGCCAACCTGGAGAAAAGTCAGAGGAAACAAAAGACAATATATGACAAAGGAAAAAAATGGAGAAAACTGTCTGTAGGTGATTGGGCTCTAGTACTATTGCCTTCGTCTACCCAGAAATTTAAAGCGGAATGGAGTGGGCCCTACGAGGTCATAGAAACCATTGGAAATACTAGCTACAGACTAAAAATACGTCCACGAAGCACACAGGTGTATCACATCAACATCCTAAAAAAATGGTTGGGACGACCGCCAGCAGGAATTCTCCTAACAGACTCGAACCCACTTGACAACAAGTCCACCCTTTCCAGTCTAGTAGTCAACGAAGAGCTGACAGCCCAGGAGAAACGACAGTTGGAGAAGACGCTACAAAACAATGCCGAGGTCTTTTCAGACCTCCCTGGAAAAACCAATTTGGCGGAACACCATATCCATACCACGCCGGGTAAAATTGTAAAAATCAAACCATATCGAGTCCCGGAGTCCAGGAGGACCGGGATACAACAAGAAGTAGAAGAGATGCTTAGACTCGGAGTGATAAGACCATCACACAGCGAATGGTCAAGCCCCATTGTACTGATACCAAAGCCTGATGGAACGAGAAGGTTCTGCATGGACTTCCGAGCGCTGAACGATATCTCCAGCTTTGATGCTTACCCGATACCCCGGATAGACGAACTCATAGAGAAACTGGGTGAGGCTAAATACATAAGTACCATCGACCTTACTAAAGGCTATTGGCAGGTCCCCCTAAAAGAGGAGGACCGGCATAAAACCGCGTTCACCACCGAATCAGGCCAGTACGAATTCACCGTTCTTCCCTTTGGCCTTCATGGGGCTCCTGCCACCTTCCAAAGATTGATGAACCGAGTACTAAAGGATATTTCATCATTTACTTCTGCTTACCTTGATGATATAGTCGTCTTTAGCCCTGACTGGGACTCACATCTGAAACACCTGCACACGTTGTTCGAGACGCTCCAGCAAGCTGGGTTGAAAGTCAACGCAAAGAAATCACGCATAGGTTTTCAGAAAGTAAAGTACTTGGGCTATGTACTGGGACATGGCAGGATTGAGCCGCAAGTGGAGAAAGTGAGGGCCATATCAGAAACCCCCTTCCCGAGTACAAAGAAAGAACTCAGAGCTTTTCTAGGGCTAATCGGCTACTACAGACGATTCATTCCTGACTTTGCCCAGTTAGCCGCCCCCCTAACAGACGCCCTACAGACTAAAGTCAAACAATCGATGCTACAGACACCCACTTCATCTATGTTGGATGCTTTCGCTTCCCTGAAGAGGACCATCACCTCCACCCCCATCCTTGCTTCCCCGGATTTCACACGGCCTTTTGCCCTACATACGGACGCATCCGACTATGGTATAGGGGCCGTGCTGTCTCAAGTGGGGGACGACGGAGGTGATCATCCGATACTGTTCATCAGCAGAAAGCTGTTCCCGCGGGAACTCAAGTATCCTACGGTCGAGAAAGAATGTCTGGCCATACGTTGGGCTGTGGAGAAGCTGGCGTACTACCTGGAAGGGCGTCAGTTCACACTCTATACGGACCATGCCCCCCTTCTTTGGATGGCCCGTAACAAGTCGAACAATGCCCGTGTCATGAGGTGGTTTCTTGCTCTACAGCCTTATGCCTTTAGTGTGCATCACAAGAAAGGGGTCGACAATACTGGAGCAGACTTTTTGTCCAGGAATCCACTTCCCGAACGGAAGTGTTCAGGGGGGATGGTGTGTAACCGGGGAGCGGGGTCGGATAAGGAGGAGGGTCCACCTTTAACATTGTTTGACCCCCCCCTCTTGTCTCCGCAGCCTCCCCTCAATCCTGGATGGTCAGAAGGCGAGAGATATAGTTGCGACGAGGAGGAAGGATGGGGTCCCTTTAAATGGACCGACGCTCTGATGGAGGAGGAGCCTAAAGAACAGGTAAAAGGCGGCTCCGATAATCACCAGGTGTGTTTTTTCACCGGAGGAGCGGACAGAGTGCAGGAGAGCGGAGAGGCGGGAAGCAACGAGTCGGACTGGAGAGGAGCCGAGCGGTGGTTACAGGAGGAGGAGACTTGGATCGGGACGGAGCGGTGGTTAAGCGAGGAGAGCCTGCAGACGCCGGCGGAGGAAACGGAGCAAGATTCCCCAGGAACGGAGGTTGGAGCAGAGAACGCCGGAGAACCAGAGACGGGACCTGCAAAGCCTGGAGGCCATCACCGCGAGCCGCCCAGCCGTGCGCCAGGAGGTGTACGGCTAGCAGAGGTACGGGACCGATTCCTGGGGTGGTGGAGGCGTAAAGGCCGCCGCACTACTACTTAAACCTGTAAAAGACCACCTGTAGTTTCCCTACTTACCTTTGGCACGAGTTTGGCACATACCCTAGCATAGCCAGTGAAGCACTGTGTGTTCCCCTCACGCCCCTCACACACCCCCCCCCCTCAAAGACCGTGGTTGTAAACACCAAAACACTTACTTGTCCTCTCACTTCTTTTCTTCTTGGTGGCCGGCGAGGGCGAGCATTACGGAGCCTCCAGAGCCCAGCAGTCGGAGGAGGAGCCCCGTTAGGAGGAAGGAGGAGGGACCCAGACGAAAGACCCGTCCCGACAGGAGCCGGTCCCCTAGAAAGGGAGCTGCCAGAAAGACTTGTACCGATACCCTGTTTGATAATATAAAATCAACTACTACCAGAACACGTCTACTGCCTATTCCTAGTCCCGCCGTCACACTTACCTTTCCAGCTCTTTGCATGTAATCATCTAGAGGCCTGCCCAGATGGGGCCGACATTTTTCTCTCCAATGACACAAGGAGAATTAAATGGGAAAACTGCCTTTTGAACGAGGATAACCTAGCTGCAATGAGGGAATTGACAGTAGAGGCAACAATTGACTTCCAGAAATGTATTACAAAGGAGGATGTGGTAGTCAACGTTATTCCTATCCACACAATTTTTTTTAATCAACTCAGGGTCTATTTTACTAAGAAAGTATCTAATTTGCAGAAAAGGCCTGTAAATAGGGAAGAACAATGGTATGGTAAATCATGCAGGAATAGGTATAAAGCCCTGGCAAAGGCAATAAAATTAAAAGATAGGGACGTAATTAAGAATGCCCGCGCGTCTTATAAGAAAGTTCAATATGACGTAAAACGGGTTTGGGATGAAGAGTATTGGAGGGAGCTGTATTGTGCCAGTAGAGAAAGGACTATGGGTACATTTTGGGATCTGGTTAAATGGGGTCTGGGGACTTCAAGGGGAGAACCCTGTAACCACGTCCCACCTGATCTTTGGGTCTCGCATTTTGCGACACAGTTTGCCCTTTCAGATTTCGAAATCGAGACGGATGTAGACCCTGTAATTATTCCAAATGATACTACTCTGTTACACTTTAACAGTATTGAGGTCGATAAAAAACTGAAAGCCATCCCAAAGGGTAGAGCGCCCGGGCTGGATCAGGTTCCAGCCGATCTGTTCTTGCACGACAAGGATGTATGGGTGCCGTATATTCAGTCTCTTGCGAATGGTATTGCCAATGGCTCACCCATACCTGATACTTGGAAAGGCGCTGAGATCATTCCAATCTTTAAGAAGGGCGAGCGCTCTGATCCAGGAAATTATAGGCCGATAAGCTTAATAGACTGCATACAGAATGTGATAGCAAGGCTTGTTTTGCAGAGAATCCAAGGGTGGATTGAGGAGGAAGGATTATTGTCACCTCTCCAGGCAGGGTTCCGTAGCCACACAAGCACAATAGATCAAGTTTTTAGATTTGTCTTAATATATTGGCGGGTGGTATTATTAGGTGGAGGCACGCTCTTTGCGGCATTTGTCGACCTTAATTCGGCCTTTGACCTGGTGCCACGGGCCAAGATGTGGAATGTTTTTTCAGGTCAGGGGATGCCACTAGATATATTGGCTTTTTTAATTAAATTACATAACGATAATTTTGCCCAAGTTTGGTGGAATCAGCAAGGGAAGGTAACAGACAGGTTTTCGAACTCAAGGGGGGTACGCCAAGGGTGCATACTAGCACCGACTCTCTTCTGGGATTTTGTTACAGTTCCTGTGGACAGGAAGCGGTATCATCAATTTAGGGTCGGAACGCTTCCTGTAAACTCCTTTACTGCCAAATGGAATGTTAATAATAACCCGTTGTCCATTTTGCGCTACACAATGGGAAAGTATAGCCCACATTTTGTTTGCTTGACCAGAATACAAATTCCCAAGGCAGACGTGGTTGAAGCCGATCTGTTTGCAGATGGGCATCACCACTGGCTGTGAGGCTTTAAGAATTTTGAAAACCAATAGGTCTGAGCCCGTGGCTATTGCTGTCGCTAAATATCTGCACTGGATGTGGATAATACGCGCATGTAAATTAAGTTCACAATAAGATTTTGTGTTTTAGCTATATTTTAAGATTTTGTAGTTATAAATCTATTCTGTGATACCAATTGTATATGGACCCTGGATTTTTAACTTATTATTCTTTTGTATTAGCGCTATCATGAATGTTTTTAAAAAAAAACGAATATACTTAAATTATATTCTTAATGGATGGACTTAGTTAACTATCATGTCCCTTGATGTATTTCTATGTAACAGAACTGGATAAATGGAATGTCATGGTTCCCATTTTATTATGATTGTCTTTTATGATATACAAATCGAAATAAAGATTTTATGAATTGAATTGAATGAATTGAATGATAAAATATAACTTAATCCAGGCATCAAAACATTAAACATTCCATCCACCAAAATGGAATCACACAGAAGGGAGTGCCTTAATGGATTTCTACAACCCGGTGTACTAATAAACACAGGAACATCTTCATTCAAGCAAATGTAGGAGAAAGGTAACTTCCATGAATGGAACAGATGTGAATTGTGCATTGTTTCATACTAGCCTAAAGATTTGTACTTCTGGCAGTCATGAAAGTGAAAAGTTGTAATCGAAAGATAAATAAAGATGTGTATTAGCCAGGTAAATAGGTGGATGGCCTCTAACTGAAAACAGTGCTTCCTACCTTTGTTCAATACTCATGTTCATATGTGGATTCTTTTTTTACCACAGTTTTCTGTGTGTCAAAATATAAGGTTCAAAGATAGCTCTTTTATTTAAAAGTTGCCAAGACATGAAGCCTGATCTGAGTATTTGTAATGCCCAATTTAATTGTTTAATAGCTCTTTGCCGAGCTTGGTCATGTTGTAACAAACCTAAGTCTTCTTTAAGAAGGTCTAAGGCTGAGGACAGGATGTGGTGCATGTAGTGTAATGTCTTAGATAGCAAATGCATGCCACTGTTAATAACTTTAAAGACTGTTTGCATATTTTACTGATCTATTTGCCTAATTCTTTACGCAGCTTCTTTACCTGAGTATTTGTGCTATTCATTATAAATGTCATACATTCCTGTTGCTAAGAATAATTTATTTCTAGTGGAATGTGGTCCTAGAAGGAAGTCAGAAAATGACCTGTTTTCTCTAATTGATGTTAAATACTTTTTTTCAATCAGAAAACTAGGATGTGCAATCCTGTGTTGGCACAGTTTGGTTCACTACAGGTGTTTGTGTATTGTATTGTGGGTTGGTCAATTAGCTTTAGGACAAGGTGTTTTGGAAAGAAAACAACGAATGTGGGTATCAGAATCATAGGACCATAGAGCTCAACCTTCTGGAGGGAACTGAGTGGAGTTATAGGTTCCATTTTGGATCATTTGATTTCTATCAGTATCAGAAAAGTTATTTTGTGATTGCCAATTATTGAACAGAGTTAAATTAACTTTTGGTATTGAACATCTTTTAAAGCGGCCAAGGGGGGGTGCCGGATCGATGCCGACTCGACCTCCACCGAGGCAGCTGCCTGCTTGGAAGAACAAAAAGGACCAGGGGAGTGACACGAAGCCCTCTGCCAGCCTCGGCCCAGCATGTGACGGGGGTGGCTCGGCAATCCATGCGGCGCCGCCAGGGCTGACTCAACCTCCGACTGGCCCTCCGACGAGGCAGCCGCCTTTGTGGAGGGATGAGAAAGGCCCGGAGGAGGACGAGGGGTCCCCCTCCAGCCTCAACCTAGAGCGGGACGAGGAGGGTCCACCGACCCCTGTGGAGCTGCCCGGTCCAGCAGCTGTCGGCACCGTAGCGGTGTCACATCGGCCTTAGACAAGACCACCTTGCCCAAGGACCGAGAGGGGCTCAGGATGCAACTTGAGCCCTGGTGACCTCCCGCGACACCACAGGGACCCCCGCAGGAGTTTGATGCAAGGCAGAGGTGTCATGGTCCGAAGGAGGTACCCCCGAAGGGCCGGACCCTAACAGCACCACATCCTCCAAGTCTGGATCCGTACCGGTCGGCGTCAGAGCCACCGGCGATGCTGCGCAAGGCAAGGGATCCGCTGACACCCCAGTAGGGGAAGGAGAAGGAGACGCCAGTGAGGCCTGCAATGCCGCCACATATATCTGGACTCTCAATGCCCCTAGAACAGGCAACGGTGGATAGGAGAACACGGGGGGCCACATCACCCATGGAGAGCCCACGCCCCCAGCAGTCCAAACACCAGCCCCTGGGGACAAACTGCAACATTTACCCACGGGAGAGTGATGCTCTCGCGACATCGGAGAGGGACGAGGATGCCGACGACGGCCGTATCTGAAATGGTCCGCCGAGACTAAACAATGGGATAAAGCCAACTTTGAGAGACGCCCCGAGAGTAGTTTTATCCAGCGCTCCCGCCGTGACTTCGGCTTCAACTGTTGGCCCGCCTAACAATAAGTGGTGCCGTGATCTTCCCCTAAACACCACATAAAAATGAGGTGAGGGTCTGTTGCCGACATAAGACGCCCACACAACGTGCAAGTCTCGAAGCCCGAAGGCATTTGCACACTGTTCACCAAAAAATAGCAAAATGAGGGAGAAAAAAGGGGCCCAACAGGTCCGAACAGAGACAGGAGCCGCGTTGCACGAGGAAATGGAATAAACTGACATAGGCGCACCGGAGTGGGGCTTATGTGACCTCGCTGACATCACCTGCACAGACGACGCCTAGGCAGGGTCGCGTGATGCCGTCCCTCCCCCGGCGCGCAGGGATGCTGTGGCAAAAAGTTTTCCAGTTCCAGTCTCACGCCTGGGGATAATTCTACATCAAGGAATCTGCGGCTAGTAGTCTCTATCAGATTATATGTTTGTCTTGAGGTGTTGTGAGTGGGTAACCCTCTTCTAACTGATTGGTCTTATAAGCAACCAAGAAGGGAATCCCTTCACTCTTCTTGGGTGATTCATCCATGATAGAATTAATAGTCTGTGGACTAATAGATTGCATCAATGCCAGAGCCATCGGTTCAAAAGCACGTGTAGAGCTCATGGTACATAATACAAACTGTACAAGCCTCCTGTATATGGTGACTGTATAAAACCCAACCACTAAACAAGTGCCAAGGTTTTTGGATAAGGAACGGGCATGTAGCCAGTCAAGACTGGCTATGTAGCCCCTTCATCGCTCAGGGAACCCAGATGGACATTCATGTGTGTGTGTGGCAATGACCAGCAAACCAGTTCTGGTGTTACCGCTAAGTCAAAGGGATTTCAAAATATTGGTAAGTCATATAGTGTGCTGGAAGTGGGGTGCTTCCTTATAAGCCTGAACATTCCCAGAGGCAGCATGTAAAGTATCAAACTCCACCCATGAGAAAATTGTGTCAATGACATATGCCACATCAGCAGCTATTACTAAAGTAACTATCCCCCTGCATCAGGGACACATCAATGTTTGAATGCTGAATAACTGCTTCCGTTTAATTGGCACCTATCGCACTATGGTCCGTGATACAAACTGATTCAAATGATACGGAATCAAAGAATTAAAAATCAAGAATTAGGGATAACCTTTTAAAAGTGAACCTTTACAAACCTAGTATAATAGGTGTTCCCTTATTCCTAGTAGGAGGCAACCATTAGTACTACAGATGTTTCTGTAATGATGTAATAATGGTTCACATGTGTGTTGATATGAAAAAGATACTACTCAAAGAGTTCCCAACACGTCCAGGCCCAGCACATTTGGGTGCCAGTGTTGCGTAAACTGAGTCTCTGGTTCACGTCTACAAGGTTTGCTTTTCCATCCATGGGTGGAGCAAGTGAACCTGGATGTTAAAAACAACTTTGTGTAGTCCTTCAAAACTCCACCCAATACATAGTTGAAGTGGCAACCATATTTTTGAGTTTACTAACAGTCCCAGGGACACCATGGTGATCAGAAACAAAGCTTTTTCATTCTTCTCAATCATACACACACAAGGGTGAACAGCAATGACAACGCAGGGATTACCCCGCACTGCCATTACAAAGCAGGAATTACAACGAAAGTGGTTACAACGACTTTCGCTCTTGGATAGGCAATAGTTTAATTTTCTATCCAACTCCTTCCCTACAGTCAATGTGGGCTGGAGTTGGAATAGAAAATTAAACTATTCCACTATCCAGCGCCCTCAAGGGAAAGTCGTTGTAGAGACTTTCGTTGTAATTCCTGCGTTGTAATGGCACGCGTGGTAATACCACGCATTGTCATGTCATACAACCCACACAAGATGCTCTAATAAAAAGACACTTTAACTAACAAGAATTTGCAATGCAATAGGTCTCGGAATTGTGAGATTTTTACATATTGGCATTGTAAATGGCAATGCCTTTTATTTATGTGTTTAAAAAACCTGCAACAATAAAAGGTATTGTCATTTACAATGCCAATAGGTCAAAGTATCTCAAATGCGAGACCTATTGCATTGCAAATGCTTGTTGTTTACCAGCGCCCCATGCTGCACGTTCCCATTAATAGAGGCCACATCCATTTCTTTTGACGAGCCATGGCTAAAGAAAGGTCCGCCGTTGTTATTAAAGTGAAAGCGCGGTCAAGGTGACAAACAAATGTTGTTGTTTTTTAAAGCGCCCCGTGACAGCTCTCATGTCCCGCTGAATGTTGCAGGGATGCATGTCGTGCCTGCAAAAAGAGAAACTTATGAAAGAAAATAGAGCTTAGAGAGTAAATACAACATACCATATAACAACAAAAGTAAAAGGGCCAGTCCTCATGGGAGGTTACAATTGAAGACAAGGACAGACTACCAAGCCTATTTGACACTCAGAAGCCAGCATGTATGAAGGACGATGTAAATGTAATGTAAATTGATACTTGTATAGTGCACTACTCACCCGCAAGGGTCTCAAGGCGCTTGTACGAATACCGCTGTGGAACCCATCCTGGCTTTCCCTGTGAGGCATCCACTCCTGGGCACCCCCAAGGTGGAGGCCAGGCATCCTTAGCGTTGTGGGGGCAGTTGTGGAGATTAAGCAAGCTATTGCCCAGAGTTGCAGAGTGGAATTCCATGATTGGAATAGGCACCGAGGCGAGAATTATCAGGTCTGTAGAATTTTAAGCCCAAGACCCGCCGAGGCGGGGAATTGAACGCTGGTCCCGGGCTAGACCTCTGCATCAGGGTCTGCCGCTCTAATCATTGAGCCGCACTTCTCCAATGATGATGACAAAAGCCAATGACAAATATGGGCGGAGAGTGAGCGGGGTTTCAAGTCCATACTACAACACAGCATGCCTCGCAGAGCAGCGCATGCGCTGGCCAGGCTCCACTAAGAAAGACCTGCAATGGCAGGCCTGGGCTAGCTTTAATAGGCTACTCAATTGGGTGGCACAATCAGTGCTTCAGGCCCACTGATAGCATTTAATTTACAGGTCATGGGTACATGTAGTACCACTTTACCAGGGATGTACAAGTAAATTAAATGTGCCAATTGGTTGTAAGCATATTTCACCATGTTTAAAGGAGAGATCACAATCACATTAGCACTGGCAAAGTGCACAGTCCTAAAAGCCAACAACAAATGGTCCCAAAAATAGGAAGATGAAGACAGAAAGATTGGAGATGACCCTGAAGAGAGGGCCAAGTGCAACATTTAGTTAAAATAAAGAGTCCACCTTTATGCGTCTCCTAAATAAATTAACCCTAAGTACACTGTTGGGTGACTTGATCCCAGATGTATCTTTATGGTTGGACTAGTGATTTTCTTGGCAGCCAATCCCTAGTTATTCAGCCCTCCCCCTTTGTGGCTCCTTTGGGTAATGAAAGTAGCCATTTGGTTATTGTTGGTTCTGGCACATAGTAACTATATCCAGCAGGGATATTGGTTTGTAAGAGAATCCATACGTACGGATAAGATGAAAGAGGACACGAGTTCCAGGATTTGTATGGGAGGTTCTCTGAAAACACATGACGTTGGCGGGAAGGTGGACAGTGAAGTGGTCCATTTTTCAAGGACGCTGAGGAAGCCAATTTCAAGAGGGAGGCCGTACTTGATGTGTGCTCGCTTCTCCCTGCAGAGCTGCTCTCCGTCAGGCTGTTTGAACGGTAGCAAATCTTCACCCCCTGCTCCTCTCAAACACGGAAACCAGTTGACCTCGGAATCGCTTCAGTGCGTTTTTATTTCTAACCGTGAGCCAGAAGGGCCCTTTCCCCACCTTCCCCTCCTAGGGGGACCGTATTTTACTCTCCCGGTATTGACCACCGTGCCATTACTGCGATTTATGGACTGAGCAGGGCAGGAGTGATTAAGGTGCTGCTGACCCGCGCGACCCCCGCCCGCCTTCCATCGGAGTGATGTTGAGAGGTTTTTTGAATGCTCTTTATTTCATTTTCCGTGGGTCGAGGCGGGAGAATTGACAGGGAAAGAGCATGAGGCTGCAGACAATTAAACGGCAAAAAAGCAGCCCCTCCGTCCCCGAAGTGCGTTCCACTTTCAAGCGGGTTAGTGCGACATTCACTACATTGAAATTACATTTATATAACGCTTACTACTCCGACAAGGTCTACTTGGAGTCTGGAGAGCTAGATTTGGCTCTTTACGAAGGAACCAGCAATGTAAACAGCTACAAAACGGGGCAATTCATTAAAAAAATGATTGCTTAAATTAACTTCCTTGCGCAAAAACTACACCTGGCTATTGTAACGTCCCATGTGGCAGGATTTTCTACTGAGTAACCAGGGCTTTAAGGTGGGTAAATCCTAGGGGTGTAGCTTGGTCAGTAAGATTGGGGTGTGTGTGAACTTCAGATTTCTCAACAAACACACTGGTGTATCTTTTAAGATACATTATATGAGCAGCAGGTGCGTGCTTTAGAAGTACTTAAAACAATATTTTTCATACAAACCAACATTTATTATGACCTACCAAAACAGAGATGCGAGACAGAGAGTGTGACTGTGTTTGTCCGAGTACATATGAAAATCTCAGGTAAAATCCACCCTACTCGACTAAAGCACTTGCACCAAACTAAATCCTGAAGAATGCATTGTTTACAGAGGTGTAACACCCCAAACACCCCCTAAAGCTACGTCCTGGTAAATCCCCAGGTTCATGCTTGATGTTTAGCCTTCGTTGCTAACCAGTTAGTTTTGAGGTATCTAAGTAGCATTACATTATATTACTAAGAGATAGGAGGTGTAGATACAGACATCGTGGAAGGATTTCTGCATCAGCTTTAATATCCAGCGTGGGGGTCACACTGCTTAGCTAGGCCTTCATCCTGCTTCAGCGCCGGGACACTTAATTGAGTAGCTGCGCGCTCTATAAATAGCCATTTAACATAACATTACATTCATTAAGTCCAGTCAACTCTAACTGAGTAACATAAGAACACTACTTCCTTAAGTTCAATATCTGCTCAAGTCCTTTGTGTTCCCAAGATGTTTACTGTTGTTCCTTACTCTGTAGTAGAGAAGGAAGACATTGAAGGCAGCGGCAGCGCGTGCCACCATGGAAAGGAACGTCGTCTGCTTTTCATCAGACTTGTCCTACATGACTTTCTTTTACATTTCCCATTACAAATTCTTCCTGGTTTTTAATCGGCTCTAGAGACGAGCACAGTGACAAAGTTTTCCCACGCCAACGTTCACAAAACTATAAAACATCGGAATAATTTTAGAAAATGGAGGTCTTCTGTGAAAATGTATGTGACAAAACCCTACTTGTGGCATGGAGATTGAGTTACGAATGTGTTTTACATGAAACTGACAAAGATCTCAAAGTTTATGAAGTTTTATGTTTTCTAAAATAGCTGGAAGAAAAATGTAAATTTCACACACTGCTAATCCAGTTTCCCATAATCTGAAGAAACACCCAGTTCAACCCAGGACAAAACAATACTTAAACTATTGCTTGGTAAAGGCTTATTTCCAAAAAGTCTTCGGTTTTACCGAAAGAGATACCAGTCTTTTCTCTTCATTAGAGGTTGGCTGATTGGTGGCAGTGATCGTATGTTTTTAGAGTCCATCAATTTTTTTACAGTTTCAGGGCAAATTCTACTGTTATCTGTATGTAAAATTGATGAAAGTCCTGTGATTTGACACCTCTAAGGGGAGAATTGAATTTGAATTTGAATTTAAAACATTTGTAAAGCGCAGCGTTCACCCTACGGTTTCTTGGCGCTATAGTGGTAGGTCCAGCAACTGAGGACGGAGGGAGCCTGGCGCAGGGAAAGGAGGGACAAGTTTACAAGGAGAAGGCCTGTTTGAACAAAAACGTTTTTAGATCTTTGCGGAAGGAGGAATAGTGTGTGGCAAATTGTAGGTGGTTGGGGAGGGAGTTCCAAAAGGTGGGAGCCAAAGTTGAAAAATTGGCTCCTCCCCACTTTTTGCATTTAAAACGTGGGATTTGCAGGAGGGATTTTGAAGAAGAGCGAAGCTCTCTGACCGGAACATATTCGTTGATCAGAGAGGAAATGAAAGCAGGGGCAGTGCCCTGGCGGGCCTGAAAAACCATACAACCGGTTTTAAAAAGGGAGCGTTCCTTGACAGGAAGCCAGTGGAGCTCCTTGAGGAGGGGTGTAGAGGGGTGGAAACGTGGGAGACCATACACCAACCGAGCCGCTTGGTTCTGGACCATCTGGAGCTTCCGCAGGCTGTATGCAGGGATGCCATTGTAAAGGGCATTGGCATAATCCAGCCGCAAAATCACCAGCGCGGACATGATCAGTTTAAGTGCCTGGGGGGAAAAGAAACGGGAGACAGTGCGGATGGTTCGGAGAGTGAGGAAACAGGAAGAAACCACGGAGCTGATTTGTGAGTGTAAAGTGAGTTGGTTGTTCATTTTGACACCCAGGGTTTTAACTGTGGAGGAAGGAGTGGGGGAAGGACCAAAAGAAGAGGGCCAGAAGAGAGAGTTCCAGGGACTGGAAGAACCACCTGTGAGAACCAACTCGGTTTTGTCCGGGTTCAGCTTGAGATGGTTGTGGTTCATCCAGTCCCTGATGAAAATCATAGTGGACTGGAAATATGAGATAGAGAGGGGAGAAGAGGAGAGGTTAAAGATGAGCTGGAGGTCATCCGCATAATTATAAACGGTGACCTCCAGCTGCTGAAGTGCAAAGATTAAAGGAAAGATGTAAAGATTGAACAGTAAGGGAGAGAGAGAGGAACCCTGGGGGACACCGCAGGTGACTTGAAGTGGGGTAGTCGTGAAGTCTCCCAGCCGAACCGCCTGGGTGCGGTCCCTCAGGAAGGAGGATAGCCAGACCAGGGCAGAGCCCTCAATTCCCGCCGCCTTGACACGTGAAAGCAGGATGGTATGGTCCACCGTGTCAAACGCGGCGGAGAGGTCGAGGAGCACCAGAGCCTGATGTTTGTTGTAATCCATGCCCTCCCTGAGGTTGTCCAGGACCGACACCACGACAGATTCGGTAGAGTGCCTGGGGCGGAAGCCGGCCTGGCGAGATGCCAGGCCCCCATTTG
This sequence comes from Lissotriton vulgaris, assembly GCF_964263255.1. Classification (NCBI taxonomy): domain Eukaryota; kingdom Metazoa; phylum Chordata; class Amphibia; order Caudata; family Salamandridae; genus Lissotriton; species Lissotriton vulgaris. The sequence goes on along the minus strand of NC_141695.1, from coordinate 877,215,655 downwards.
CTTCTACGTGGGCGCTGAGTACCGAGGTGACATGGCGCTCAAGCACCTTGCCCAAATAGGGCAGCAGGGAAATGGGGCGGTAGTTAACTGAGATGGACGGGTCAGCGCCGGACTTCTTTAAAATGGGCACTATTGTGGCTGATTTAAGAGCGGGGATCACCACTCCCTGAGTAAGGGAACTGTTAAGGAAAGTAATGGGGGGCTGGGGACAGGTAGAGTAGATCTGTTGTAGGATTCGTGCCGGACAGATGTCTGCCGGAGAACCCGATTTGACTTTAGGAACCATATGTGGAATGAATGCACCCTATAAATAATAAAAAAAGGACGGAGTAATTCCCATGGTAATGTAATGTAATGTAATGTAATGTAATGTAAAATTTTATTTATATCGCGCAGCAATCGCTCCAATGGAGCATCTAGGCGCTACCTCCGGCAAATTACCAGATGACAAAGTGACTCAGAGTTGGACCAAAAACAGAGGCAAGCATCAAACTAGAGTTCTGGCCATGCTATCTTGCAGTTTAAATATCCAAGTTTTTAATTCTTTGCGGAACTCTGTTTCTTTATCCAGAGTTCTCAGGGCAAGAGGCAGAGTATTCCAAGCCTTTGCACCCAGTACTGCCAGGGACTTTCCTCCACGGGTTTTTAAACGAAACCTAGGAATCACCAGAGTATTGGAATTTGATGATCGTAGGCTTCTGGTTGGGCAGTATCTCTTGAATTTTTACTGTAGATATAATGGTCCTGTTTTGTGCATTGCTCGAAATGTTATAATCAAAACCTTGAACAGGATCCTTTTTACAATGGGAAGCCAATGAAGAGCTTTTAATGCCCCTGAGGCTGACGATCTTTTTGGCCATTTTAGCACCAATCTGGCAGCAGCGCTTTGCACTAGCTGAAGCCTGTAAGTTACTTCTTACAGGCTGGTGGATGTGTTAATGCCTCATCTCTTTTCCTATAATCACTCTTTTTTGGATTTCTCTTTTCATCTTCGCTGGTAAAATAAATGTGCCTTCCACCAACAACCGTCACTACAAAGTGTGGGAGGAAGCCAATGTAAAAGCCCAGCCAGATAAAGAAAGAAATCCCATGTAAGGAATTGCTTTACTCTTCTATAATCTTGGAGCAGAAATCTACATCCTCTCCAAGTAAACTACCTTCCCCGTCTCATTTGTTTGCGAAGAGCTTTTATATTGACATTTGCATTGGTTGGCTGGTCCTCAAGGCTCTGAAAGATGTAATGTAATGGTATGCGTTGTCAATGTAGTATGCGTTGTAGTGGAATGCGTTGTAAAGGTAGTTTCAAAGAATTAGTTGTAATGGCATGCGTTGTAAAGGAATGCGTTGTAATGGATGTTGCAGTGTAAAAAATGCGTTGTAAAGGTATGCGTTGTGAAAGTATGCGTTGTAACGACATACATCCCTATAGGAGTATAGAAGATCTGATGTGAGCCCTGCTTGTGAGTCTGCCAAGGGTGTTTGTCTTAGGTCCGGGAACCCTAAACGTGAGGGCAACTGGGGCAACCGTCTTGTCGATGTGTAATTTGATTGGATCACACTTGATGCAGCCAAGCCCTTGGAATAGCTCCGGGAATTAGTCGAGTAATTCTTCTACTTGGAGGGTCTGGATTCTCCTAGCCCAGGTCCTCTGCCAGGTCCTCTGCTGTGTGGCTGCTCAGTAGAGTGCCTGCTTCCCTGTCGATTACATGGATCGTGGCTGTTACTTCCAGGTCATCTGCTTTAACTGGGACCGAAATCTTCCCTTTTAGTGGAAGAGGTGTGTCCTCCCTGTATGAATATATCTTGGTCTTGGACGGGGTCACTGGGGGGCGTGGTCGTAACTGTCGATATTGTTGGAAGATGATTACATTCACTGTCGCTCCAGTGTCGATGACTGCTTTTATCTCCATTCCGGCGATATGGATCATGCACGTTGGCTGGGGCCTGTAACGCAGCTTAAGTTCACATGCGAAGGAAATCAGGTATACTTCTTCATCGTCCTCTTTGGACGAGTCTTCGACTTGCCCTTGGAATCTTCTGCCCATCTGTTGGGTATCTTCTGATGATGCCGCCTCCGTCACTGACAGTTGTTGTACCGCTCGTGTTGGGGGTCCTTGGTTTTGGCAATCACGACCTCTGTTTCGCCTCTGGCATACGGTGGCAAAGTAATTAGGTATACTGCCGTTGGTACAGGTCTTCCCCTGTGCAGGACAGTCTCTTGCTGCGTATGGCTCGTGGCTGCAGTATCCGCATCTTGGCTCGGATGTTTCCGGATTTTGTTTCTTGAAGGAGTCTCCCTTCGGCTTGGCCCAGAGGGTATCTGCCCGTTCCGTCTTGATGGCACCGGATAGTCCCTGGGGCTTGATAAGCACCTGGTCCATTTTGTTTGCTCGGGCTGCGGACAAATCATGCGACCTCGGCAGTATCAGCATGTCCTCGAGCGCGATCTTCGGTTGGTGTAAGATGAGGCCTCGAAGCATCTTGTCCCTGCATCCCTGGATGAGCTGTGGTCTGATCTCTTTTGGTTTGTCATCCTCGGTGCACGTGCTGGTGAGTTAGTCTAACTGGGCATAGAATGTGTCCATGGACTCTCCTTCTCGCTGGCGGGCTTGCCGCAGCTTGAACCGCTCAAAATCAGGGATCAGTTGGGGGTCAAAGTGGGTGTCTAGTCCGTCGCTGCTTCCGTGTTGGGCAGGTGCTTAAAAAGTTTGAAGATTTAGTCTACCGCTTAGTGCAGTAGCAATGACCTCTTCACCGCATCATCGGTCTCTCAGGTCACGACGAATTAATTGTTCAGGCGCTCGATCTATATCTTCCTTGTGGGGGATGCAGTTGTGGGATCCTCCAACTCGCTGAAAGGCGGTAACACCCCTGAGGCCGCATGTTGGAAGGGGGGGTGCGAGGGTGCCGCAACCTGGTCGTTGTTCCTCATTGCGATCCGGGGTGTAGAGAGACGGGCTGGCGTAGAGCAGTCGGGATGCCCAACACTGGTGGGGGTGGGTCAGCAGAGGTAACAATGCTGATGAGTGACGTGAAAACCCAAATTGTGAGGCTGAGGGGCAGCAAGCAAAATCACAGGCAGGCACAGGGGCTGAGTGACGGCAGACTGGTCTACAGGCAGGCACACATGTGAGGCATATCGTGTGCACGTGGAGGTGCACCTTGCAGGGCTGAGGGAGAGCAGGCAGCTTTCTGGAGGCCTTGCAGGCCGCACAGACCTTTCGGCGGGGGCTTGGCCTAACCACGGTGATTGCGCGGTAAGATATTGGGGCTGGATGAGCGCGTGAGAGCTCACAGTTCTTTCTTTTGGACCCAAACAGCTGTACGCGGCAGGGTGCACTCACCCGATGAGGCGCGCCTCCTGCGTGTAATGTTGCGGTTCGCGGCTCTGCCGCCGTGACCGAAGATGAGTGCTTTAGCTTTGGGGGCAGTCTGGTGTTGCGGTCCGCAGCACTGCTGCTGTGTTAGAACTGGCTATTTCTGGTAGGCTAAGGCTGACGCCCAAGCCAGGCAGAAACCACCATTCTAGTCAGGGCAAGGAAGTCACACGCCAAAATAACCTCTGCTCACCCTCTTGGTAGCTTGGCACAAGCAGTAAGGCTAAACTCGGAGGCAATGTGTAAAGCATTTGCGTCAGCGCACAACAGCAACAACATCCTAGGCACACCACAAAAGAGACTCCACACAAGGTTATTATAAAAATAACTTTTGTATTGTAAAAACATATCAGATAAAATCACACAGATACATTGTGCCAACTGGCCCGGGCAATATTCACAGGGATTATGTACACCAGACAGGGCCACATGGGCGCCTGTCAGAATCAGATATAGTACTTCTAGATAAAATGTAGAATATAAAATCACTTCTAGAATAAAGAATAAATGTAACATAAAATAATAATCAAAGATAACAACCAGTAACCACTGGTAACAGGAACCAGGACCTTACTAGGACCACCTGTACCAAAAAAGAAGAACCACCTAAGTATCACACAGCATTTAGGGGTCTAAGAAAGAATACATTACTCATGATGCAATAAACCTACATTCAGAGGAGTAGAAAAGACAACCACCTAAGTATCACTCAGCGTTAGGGGTCTAGGAAAAGGACACATTACCCATGATGCAATAACCTACATTCAGAGGAGTAATAAAGAGAAACACATGATGCCTAAAGCATTCAGAGGTGTTAAGAATAAAGCACATGATGCAATAAAATACATTCAGGGGTGCAGCGCATGGAAAGAAAGACACATAATGCATAAACCTACACATTCAGAGGTACATAATAAATCAATAGCGCAAAAACTCACATTAGCAATAACTATTAAAAAGCATAGAAATCACATTGCGCCAACACTACATAAGCCACTACCTGTGGCAGTCCCTAGGCCAACTGGCCTTGTGGGGCAAAGATGCCCTGAGTCCAAAGTCAGGGTGCGCTGCCATGCAGCGCCAGTTTCAAAAGTACAAAAACCTAAACGTGGCAGCCGCCCACAAAGTGCTTGGCAGCTGGGATCAAAAAGCTGTGGCAGGGCTCTCAGTAGCCCCTAGAACAAATCTGCGCCACCTGAGCCACACAGGCTCTAAAACAAACACTGCGCACGTTGGAGCCACACAGGCTCTGGCCAACACTGGTCAAACGTTGGAGCCACACTGGCTCTAAAGCAATGGTGCCCCCTAGAGCCTCACTGGACTCTCCAACCGTTGGGTAGGTATGGGCGGAAAATCCGTTTCGCTCGCGGATTTTGCGGATTTTCGGGAAATTCGCAATCCGCAAGATTCGCGAATCTCCCGCAAAATCCGCAAATCCGCGAGCAGCGGATTTTGCTCGCACTGCTCGCACTGTTCGCGTGAGTTCGCGGCTTCCCAGTACAACTTCGCGCCCCGCGAATAAGTGCTAAATTGCAGAAATACGATCTTAGCAAAACTGAAACTACTTGCCAGGTTCAAAAGTTCAGGCTCATCATTAGTAGCCATTTCCTGTAGTGCTTCCTGAGGGGCCCCTCCAGAGTTCAGTTGCCAGTTGCAACTATTATGTGACCCTGCTCTGAACCTCAGAATAGTTACACATATGCCACAAAGGTCCTGAATTACAGCTAAGGGAGACAAGCAGGAGCCAGGCTGGAAGTTAAAATCCATTAATCAGCCCCTAATTCATTATTGTCAGTTGGGGCAGGGCAGGTGTTGTAACTAATTTTGCAACAATGAAAGCACTTAGCAAGTGCAAAATTTCACTAATCAGGGCGCACTAAGGAAGCAGGTGCCAGCTAAAAAAATATTCTGTGACACATTAATCAGCCCCAAATTAATTCAGGTCACTTGAGGCAGGGAAGGTGTGCTTTGCTTTGCCGAAAATAATGTACACTGGACAACCAGAGGGTGTGGTGATGAAACAGAGGGTGGCATGGGTGGGCCAGAGGGTGGCATGAGTAGTCAGAGAGTGGCAGTGGTGACAGAGAGTGGCAGTGATGAAGAAGAGTGTCCCAAACAGGCTGGACACGTAGAAACAACAAGTTCGCAAAACTTGCGACCCGACAGGTAAGTTGGCAAATTGCGAAATTGTAAAAACCCTCGCGAACTGGCAGAAACACGGGCGAACACAAAAAAAAAAAAAATCCGCAAATTCGCGGGAATTCGCGGATTTTGCGGATTGCGAGTTCGCAAATCCGCAAAATTCGCGAATGCGAGATCAGCAAAATTCGCCCATGCTTACCGTTGGGGCGACCCACTGCCAACTGGGGCCGCCCTTGAAGCCCTCGTGGCTTCACACTGACCATGAGCGCGAGCTCACTCTACTGGGGAGGGGCGGACACCGACAATGTGTCCCGGCGCCCCTCCCTCCTCTTCTGCCCCCTCGTTGGAGCCATCTGGGCTCGTGAAGAACGGCGGGGCGGCCCACTGCCATTCGGGGCCGCCCTAACTACCCCGAACATCCCGGGTAGTACACTGGTGCCCTCACACGCCCCTACGGAGCCCCCCCCAGCCCGTTCACTCACCGGGCTGCTTCTTCTTGCGCGGGGCTCCTCCGGGCAGACAGCAGAACACCTTCTGTGTTCGCGGTGGGAGCAAGCACCGACAATGTGCCTCGCGCCCCCTCCGCTCTTCCCGCTGCAGCGCTCGCATACGCAGGGCTCCCTCATGAGACACGGGAGCCCTGCTCAAGACGACGCCTCTCCTTTCTTCTCTTCTCCGCGGCGGGGGCAGGCACCGACAATGTGCCTCGCGCCCCCTCTGCTACCGCTCCGCTCCGCCTCAGATGCCGCCGGGCTCCCTCAGCTCACGGGATCCCGGCCGACCCGCCGCCATGCTTCTTCCCTCTTCCCCGAGCTGCGGGGGCGGGACTTCCGGCCGGCCGCGCCGGCAATCGCCGGACTGCCAAGTGCTTCCGGGTCGCCACGGGCAGCACGGCGGCCTCTTTCTTAGTCAGTCAGGCGGCGGCACAGTTTCTCGAGGAGTGGGCTCCCTCGTGGAAAATAAATTATCGCGGCCAGGTCCTTGGCAGGGTAGGCACCTGCCAGAGGGCAAATAAAATCAAAAATAGGCGAGGTGGGCACTCGCATGTAAATATCATAAAATACGGACAACGTCGCAGGGTAGGCACCTGCCAAATCTCACGCATCGGGCGTGAGACGCTAAAAACACCCGTAATACAGCAAAGAGCGCTCTCAAGGTGCTAGGGGCATAGACAAGCCCACAGGAATGACCCCTGCATCAAGAAGGGTCCCAGCATCACAGGTTAAGGTCTCCAGGGCAGAACAAAGTCCAGCAAAAGTCCTCAAAGATGCAGCCAGGCAGGGGGACATCCAGGAAGAGTCCCCCAGCAGTCCATCAGATGTCCAGGAGCTGGGCAGGGCCCAGGGATTCCCCTGAGCCCCAGCAGCAGCATGCCCCTGGCAGATTCAAGTTAGAAACAAGAACATTTTGGAAGGGGACACAGCCCCTTCTTATACAGTGAAATAGACCTAAATACGGTCAAGCAGGAACTAAGTCGTTGCAAATCGGGCTCGCCAGACGACCCTTGCCCTCCTAAACTCTGGAGCCGCATAGCTGATTTCGTGGCCCCCGCTATTCAACGCATTTGGAATTTGTCCATCTCATCGGGGGTGTTCCCGGATATTTGGAAACATGCCACTCTTCTCCCCTTAAAGAAAAAATCTAATGGGGACCCTAAGGATCTCAATAATCTCCGTCCAATCTCCCTCCTTGCAGCACCAGGCAAAATGCTTGAAAAAGTTATCCAGCGGCAATTAAATCAATTCATTGAATACAACAAAACTCTACATGAGACGCAATCAGGCTTCCGACCTGGTTTTAGCACCGAAACAGCTTTAATTGAGGTGGCAGAGTCAGTAAGGTGGTCGATGGACTCGGGAGACTCAGCGATGCTGGTGCTCCTGGATCTGTCGGCCGCCTTTGACACGGTCGACCACGCTATACTACTGTCTCGACTAGCGGAGATAGGCATCCAGGGTCAGGCACTGAAGTGGCTACAGTCCTATCTGACTCAAAGAACTCAGAAGGTGGCATTAAGGGACGTCTTTTCTACACCTAAAGCACTGAACTGTGGCGTTCCACAGGGCTCGGCTTTGAGCCCACTTTTATTTAATGTCTACCTGGCTCCACTCTTTACGCTGATCGCCAATTGGGGGATCAAGGCAATCTCATTCGCCGACGATACCCAATTGGTGTTCCCATACTCAGAAGTATCAGAGGCATCCTTCTCAAATTTTAAGGGGTGCCTACAAGACGTAGCCTGCTGGATGAACACCAATAAATTAAAACTCAACACTAGTAAAACTGAGGTGATCTTCTTTGGCAGAGACCCCCCCCCACCATCTGATTTATGGTGGCCGGCAGAGATGGGTATAGCTCCCTCGCCTAGCCATTCTGCAAGAAATCTAGGTGTGCGGTGGGATGATAAGTTGTCCTTTGTTTCACACATACAGCAAGTTGCTGGCTGCTGTATGAGCAAGTTGAGGAATCTACGTAAGATTCTTCGACTTCTACCAGTCAGCTGCCGAAAAACCGTAGTCCACGCCACAGTCACATCCAGGCTGGATTACGCCAACGGTCTGTATTTGGGCCTACCAAGGTACCTTATACAGCAACTACAACTGGTTCAAAATGCGGCTGCGAGACTTTTAATGAGGATTCCGTTCAAGCATTCAGTCTCTCCGTACCTACTCTCCCTTCACTGGTTACCAGTTGCTAGTAGAATAAAATTCAAAGCACTTACTCTGGCCTTCAGATCCTTATATGGAAACTGCCCAAATTACCTGAAAGTTCGACTTCCAAGGTATTCCCAATCTCGTTCGCTCAGATCCAACAACCATGTGCGTCTGACAGCCCCTAGAGTAAAAAGAGCCCGGCTGGGCGGACGAACCTTCTCGGCCAATGTGGCCAATCTATGGAACTCACTACCCATAACCCTCCAACAGGCCCCATCTGAAGCCTGTTTTAAACACCTGCTGAAAACCTGGCTGTTTACCCAGTCTCGCTAAATGCTACCCTCTCCAGCCTCCATGGTCTGATACACTTGTTCTCTCAGCGCCGGGACACCTCCTCGTGAGGTAGCTGTTCGCGCTATACAAAATTCTGTATTATTATTATTATTATTTGAAGTCTCAGTGTGAGAACCAGCTGGACTGGTTTAGAGGGAAGTCCCTTCAGTATCAGGGACAGAGGTGACAGTCGCCCAGCGGGAGGTGGAGCCAGCTTTGTAGTTAGGCAGACACAGCCCTTCACTATCAGGTGCCACCTCCTCCCACTTCCCTGCCAGCAGATGCTGCCTTTCATCCATGGGCTGACTTCAGACAACCTCCTGGGCTCTCTAGCCCCTGTCATCCTCAAACCAGACAGTCAATCCACAAGCAGTCCCAGGCACTCTGGGCCAGGCTCACCAGCCAATCACACGCCAGCACCAACTTACACAAATATGCCAACTTCCAAAAGTAGTACTTCTAGACTAGACACAGTCATGCCGCATATATCATTTTGCAGCATTCATTCTCACGAGTTCATACATACCACTCTCGCCCCTGCACTCCCCACACATCAGGAACTACCATGGGCATACATATTCCCCATTCATTCCTATGGGAGGGCAGGTCACTCACCACTCATTCACAGAGAGCTCAAGCACTTTACACTGTACCACAGTGAAAAAGTGCGCAGAGGCCTAAAATCACCAACACCAGGTTCCATAAACAGGCTAGGAAAAAGCAAAAAGTCTAGGGGTGAACCTGCCCAACGGGCCGGGTCCAACACGCTGCAACCAAAGATGAAGGCTCTGGTGAAGAGAGCGAGGGTCACGGCCCTCCTCGTCGCCAGTGTAGTGTTATGCAAGCGGGTACAGACTTGGGGCGCTATGGTGCTTGCACAGGCGATGGCGAGAGTAATGCACAGGACACAGCGGGTCACTGCCGGAAGTGCCGCCTCCGAGCGGGCGCTTCCCTTTTATTTACCCCGCAAGCCACACCTGGCCTCCAGATGACGTGCAGCGGTCTCGGGAGAACAAGACCGCTAACTATTACATGTGCGTGATTGCGTGTGTGTGTAATATTGTCCTTGACTCACATCACCTCACATGAACCAAAACAAATTTTTCTAATGGTTGACATTGGTGAGACGAATAGGCTTTTAATGACAAACTCCATCTCAGACATGTTTCTCAGCATACGGTACTTTAGAAACAAATGCAGTCTCAGCTTTGAGAATGCTCTGCTGTTCCTACAGCTTGTGAATCTGAGTGAATGGGTGTCATGAGAAAACCCATTTCCCACACACTGTACGCATGGCAGCTATAAGGGAAAAAGTTTGATGGGCAAGGCGGAAAAACAAAAATGGACAGAAGTAATATTTATTATTCATTATTTTCTTTGCTAAATTGGGGTACGAGCTGTTTATTGACGTGGTTTATGGAGCACTGAAGGCACACCGGACATTATTGATGGGAGTCACATGCACATGTAGGAGTGGATAGCTATCCCTTGCATGCACACTCTATAGCACAGGGATTCAAGCAAGATGCAGAAAAAGCTGTTGGCAATGAATATAATCATTATCAAATCGAAGCAGCAGTGAGGACTCGTTGGCCTCTATTAATTAATTGCTGAACTATATAACATGGTGATAATGAGTGTGCAATCAAAGGGACAGTATCTCATTATATTAAAGTGTCATCAGACTAGCAAGGATAATATCACATTCTTACAAAGACAGTGCTGTAAGATATGGAAAAAGAATATAATCCATTTTCGAGGTTTTGTTTGCATTTTGCAAATTCATGTGTTCATTGCAAGTTTGAAAGTGACAAAGAGAATAAAGATTTTGGATGCAAAATTATGTCATATGAAAGGAAATGTTTGTGTTCTTTTTTCACAGAGTGGCAGCAAACAGCATACCTATAAAGTTCAGAATATACTAGGGACTGACTGACTGCAGGACGACGAAAAAGGGTGCAGTATGGGGGAAATTAGAGACATCATGATGCGGGACAATGGCCCAGACTATTGGACATTGACTACCGCCCTCGAAAGCAAGGTGAATCATAAATAATGGCAGCCTATAAGCTTCTTTACTTTGTGTACATTGACACCAGAACAGGTAATTTGGATGTTTCGAGTTTTAGTTCAAAGTCTCAGAAACGGGAGGGTGGGCCACGCAGCCCCCCCACGAGCCTTGTTAGCCCTGGCAACTCCACCTACCAGGCCATATCTAAAAAAAAAAAAGGCAGAGATCCCCCCATCCTGAGTCTCATCAGGCTCTGTGGACTGCATCCTCAAGGGGAATGCAGTTTTTTAAGGGAAGAATGGCCTTGCACCTGGGATCCCATCTCCCAGGGCCACTTAATAATCTAAGGAGGAAGGTGGCTGTGTGGCCCCTCTACCCAAGTCTTCTTAGGCCCCGGGGTCCCCTTCTCCCAAAACCACCATTTTAAATAAAGAGGAAGGGACGTGCATGGACCCCCTCACTGAGCCAAATGTGTATCTGGGACCCCTTTTGGAATACTGATTATGGTGATGGTGTCAGCTCTGTTAAGTAGTCACATAATAATAGGACCACTGCACTGCTTAATATGACTAGCACCGTCACCATTACCGATCTAGACCTTACTCTATTCTTTCAGCCTTAATCAGTAGTCCAAAATGGCAGACACAGTTGATGACTTAGTCCATCCTCTATTCTCACACACATAAGACAGTTTCGCTCACTCCTCTGATCGACTCACTGTTGCTGTCGGAGGCTCCCATCATCGTGTCACCGCATTGATACTTGCGGGTAAGTGTTACTCGTTGTTCCCCGGGTTAGTGATGACATTGTTTTTCCGCCTTTCTAAGCCTTGCGCCTCCTGTAGATTTCCCAACCCTGGGATTGAGTACTGCTCTCCGTGGGACCTTTCCCCATGAAGGCTACATACTTCTCCGCATTGTGGATTGCGCTTAAATTTGCCTCTATAATACTACCTTGATAGGTTTTTATGCTTACTACTGGCTTACTTGTAAATTGTATGATTGTTATGGTGCATAACTTGGTTTTTCAATTTAGGACTTAGAATTGCTACCTCTGTTTGGCCACGTGTATTAAACCCCAACATGTCATCCTGCTGACGCTATGATAGGTACGTGGATATATAATTTGCTTATTGCACTGCATTATCAGATGCTCTATGCACAGTGCATGATAGAATATCAATTTTGGTATACCTAGGACATGGTTTATTCTCCTTCTCCTTTGGTGTTGAAGTGGTTAATCAGCTTTGTTACTGCCTATAAGGCAATTACACCATTATAGGCATTTTTATCACATATATCACGCTTTACCTTTGTACAACTTAATTCATTCGTGCACAAAACTACCACCTCCATTCGTCAGTGACAGTCAGGCTGGGCTGCACACTGCCTGCGTGTTCAAATCTCCTAAACTTGATTGGCTTTTTTGCACGACTGCATATTTGCACCATCTGTTGTTTTAAAAACCGTACCTGCTTTTAACTGTTTTTACTCCTGTTTGCATTCCGGTGCCCCCCGGACCGCCACGGCTTGTGCTGCTTGAGCGGAGGGGTCAACACCGTTTCCACCCAGACTTTCCTACTTCCTGGAGCGCGGGGTTAGTGTTCCATACTTTCTGCTCCCTGCCGCGGTCCCGCCCACCTGCTGTATTTCAGCAGGTGCGCCGAGTGGACGCGTGCAGCTGCCAGTGGACTCTGTATGTTTTTATGCACTATTTTTATTCTTTTATAAAATTTCGCTTTTGTGATAGCCTCCCCAACCCTCCCTCTTAAGCCTTCTTGCTCACGATCGCTCTAATTCAATATACGAGCCGTGAGCTCCGATTCTTAAATACAGTCCCCTGTCCTGCACCTGTTGAATATCCACTATCTCAGCAATATAAGAGTGACTATATCTCTCAACGTTAAAATATACTCGCTTGCTTGTACTGCAATACCTGGTCTCTTTCCAAACATGCTCTTGAAGTTTGGTCGTTACTTGACTCTGAGAAGCCAGATCTGCTTTTTATTACGGAGACCTGGCTGCAAAAGTCCTCGACCCCGGATATTTTCATAGCACTACCAGAGAATTACAAGATACACAGGGTCGACCGCATTGGAAAAAGAGGTGGAGGCACAGCAATTGTCTATAAGACATATATCAATGTCCATGTACTTGATTCCTACTTAGAAAAATGGGGAGAGTTGTCCATCACTTCCATAACCACTAGACACAAAGAAGCATTTAACCCCTTCCAAGCTGATGACGAGCTGGGCTCGTCATGGTGTAGCCTTCTCATACACTGATGACGAGCCCAGCTCGTCATAAAACAATGAAATAGAGCAAATCCCAGCACAGGAGGGGAATTGCCTTAGCAGCCATGGGGTTAAGGTTGCCCTTGTCTATAGACCCCCAGGCGTGAAAACTCAATTCGCTGATTACCTTATGGAAGCCATAGCACCACATGTCCTCGCTTCAGATACATTTTTATTACTTGGAGACTTTAATTATCACATGGAACACACCCTTGACCCATATAATAGGGACCTTACTTCTAGTCTTGATTCCTTGGGCCTGAATCAATTGGAAACTGGGCCCACTCATAGTGCCGGACACACATTAGATCTAGTATGTACTAATACATCAAGGATAGGAATCAGCCAAGTCTTTCCAGTCCTATGGTCGGATCATTATGCGATCTCCACGGCCTTAGATCTTATTGCACCCTTGAAAGAATCCAAGCCGCATTCTAAAATCTCCCCATGGTTTAAACCTGAAAGAAATCAAATTCTCTGTTAGGTCAGCAGAAAGGAAATGGCGCAAAACTAAAACTCAGCCTGATAAACAACAATACAAAGGCCTACATAGACTATACATGATAGAAATAGCTAAAGCAAAAAAGGAATACTGGGGGCAAAGGATCCTTCAGGCAGCAAACTCTCAGAAAGAATTGTTTAAAATAATAAAAGATTTTACTAATCCTCCTGCCTGCCAGCCTTCTCCAATGGCCTCACAGGAGTGGGTTAATTCTGTACCCTCCTACTTCCATGATAAAATTAAGGAGATCCACAAATCTTTCTCTCAATCTGCTCTTCCCACTCAGACAACATCTCCATTAGCTGAATCCAACATGGAATCTGATCCACCAGATATTGGTCTTAAAGAATTTCTTCCCTGCTCCGAAATTGATGTAGACACTGCCCTACACAAGATAAAGTCAGGCTCTCCAAATGATCCAGCTTCCTCCCAGATCCTTCAAAAAATTTCTCCTGCTCTTATCCCTGGGTTAACAAAAATTCGGAACCTCTCTCTGTCTCACGCCTTGGTTCCTCTGCACTGGAAGGAGGCGATAATTAGACCTATCCTGAAAAAGCCTTCAGCCGATGCAAAACAATTTTCAAACTACCGTCCCATTTCTCTCCTGCCACTATTTGGTAAAATAATAGAATCCTTGGTAAATAAACAACTAGGCACCTACCTGGAGACAAACAAGCTTTTGGATCCTACTCAGTCTAGCTTTAGGGTGTCTCACAGCACCGAGACTGCCCTGCTCGACATAGTAGATAAAGCCAGGATGTCGTTGGACGTAGGACAGCTGGCTATACTGGTCCTGCTCGATTTGTCGGCAGCCTTCCACACCATCCCGCATCATATTCTGATTGAACGATTGGCAGAGATTGGTGTCGGAGGCCCCGCAATACTCTGGCTTAAGAGCTATCTGTCCAACAGGCGCGCAAGGGTCCAAGTGGGAAAGCATCTCTCGGACTACCAAGGAAATGATAAAGGCGTACCTCAGGGTTCAAAACTGAGCCCTACGCTCTTTAATTTATATGTATCCCCTCTGGCCAAAGTTATACAAGCCTTTGGATTTGGAACTGTATCATATGCTGACGATACTCAGCTGTTGGTTACCATCGGTCCAGACCCTAGTGAGACAAAAATAAGATTTCAAAAAGGCATGATTGCAATATATGATTGGATGTCCAGTAATCTTTTGATGTTAAACACTAGTAAAACCGAGATTGTTCTCTTTGGAAAGGCTGACAGGATCTGGTCAGAGGATTGGTGGCCAACTACTCTGGGGAAATGTCCCGCTCCTAAGACATCAGTCAAGAACTTTGGGGTCATTGTGGACAACAAATTATCTATAGCTGAACATGTTAACAAAGTAACTGGCACCTGCTTTGGAATAATGCGCAGCCTAAAGAAAATATTTAAATGGATTCCCCTATCATCCCGAATGCCTCTGGTGTAAGGTCTTATCATTAGTCGGATCGACTACGGGAATGCCCTGCTAGCTTCCATTAATGAAAATCTTCTGGCAAAACTTCAGTGGTGCAGAACACGGCAGCCAGATTGGTGCTTAACCTTCCCTCCCGTACACCTTCTTTGCACTGGCTTCCTATCAAACAGTGCATAAAATTCAAACTATGCTGCCTGGTTCACAAGAACATCATTGGACAAGGACCATCCTATCTAAGCAACAAACTCAAATTCTACAACAAGGCCCGAACGCTCAGATCATCTAACCAACAACTTTTAATGGTTTCCAAAGTCCGTACCGTCAGAAATGGCGACAGAGCTTTCTGTAAAACTGCTCCAGAGGCCTGGAATGCCCTTCCGCTCTGTCTTTGGACCGAACTCAATCACTTGAGATTTCGGAAAAAATTGAAAACCTGGCTGTTCTAACCTCTGCCTGACGTCTCTGTCAATGGTCCTGCAAGCGCTCTGAGACCTTAGGGTGATTTATGCGCTATATAAACCTCAATTTACATTACATTACATTCTCTTGCTCAAAGTAGTACATATGTCAGATTTCTGCTTTTTCTATTTTCCCCCTTTCCTCCTTCCCAATTTCCTCCACAGGAACATATATATTTGCACACCAATAAATGTAAACAATCTGACCCTTTAAATGTGTGTACATGACTTCTGTGTGTAGTAGTGTTCTCCTTGATGTAAATAAGTGACCCCCATTGTGGATACAACTGATGGTCATTCAATGTCTAATGCCAGTGTGTTTTCATGTTTTAACGCCCATTGAAGATTATTCCAGTCAGGTTAAATCTTCCACACATATTTGATTAAAGGTGTACTACAGATCCATTTTTGATTACTCCTGGACATTATTCTTGTGTCTAGAGCATTGTTTTCTATTCATTGACTGTAGGAACCTTTGTTCCTTAAAATACTAGTAGGCCTGTAGCACTGATTGTGCCACCCTCCTAAGTAGCATTTTAAACTTGTCTCAGGCCTATCACAGAAGCATGTGCGACCACTTTTGAAACTGCCATTTCAACCTAGCAAAATAAACCTTTTCACAGGACCAAAACATTCCATTTTAATACGTATGTCACTGCTACGGTTAGGCCTGGGCAGCTCAGAGTGCAGGGTGCAGTATATTTTAAAAAGTGGACATGTACTTTTAAGTTTGACATGTCCTGGTGGTGAAAACCCCTTACATTTGTTTTTCACTATTGCAAGGCTTACCAAAAACATAGGAAAACATTGGAGTTACCATATTACATATTATAAGCTCAATTTCCAAATGGGAACACAAAAGCAGATCATGTTTGGTGTGTTTGGATTTGTAATGAAAAAGTCAGATTTTAAATTACAGTTGTAAAAATACCACTTTTAGAAAGTTGGAATTTTCCTGCGTTAGCCATTTAGTACCTGCAACCTGTATCTGGGTCACATGGCTGGGTGTAGTTGACAGCTGTGAATAGTGCATTCATCCTAGACAGCTACACACAATAGGAACCTTAGCTGTACTTGGATGGGCCATTACTGGCAGGATGGTTGGGAATTAGGCTTTGTCCTGAAACGACACCAAGGGCTACATACTAAGCATGGGCGGAAAATCCGTTTCGCTCGCGGATTTTGCGGATTTTCGGTAAATTCGCAATCCGCGAGATTCGCGAATCTCCCGCAAAATCCGCAAATCCGCGAGCAGCGGATTTTGCTCGCACTGTTCGCGTGAGTTCGCGGCTTCCCAGTACAACTTCGCGCCCCGCGAATAAGTGCAAAATTGCAGAAATACGCAAAACTGAAACTACTTACCAGGTTCAAAAGTTCAGGCTCATCATTAGTAGCCATTTCCTGTAGTGCTTCCTGAGGGGCCCCTCCAGAGTTCAGTTGCCAGTTGCAACTATTATGTGACCCTGCTCTGAACCTCAGAATAGTTACACATATGCCACAAAGGTCCTGAATTACAGCTAAGGGGGACAAGCAGGAGCCAGGCTGGAAGTTCAAATCCATTAATCAGCCCCTAATTCATTATTGTCAGTTGGGGCAGGGCAGGTGTTGTAACTAATTTTGCAACAATGAAAGCACTTAGCAAGTACAAAAGATCACTAATCAGGAAGCACTAAGGAAGCAGGTGCCAGCTAAAAAAATATTCTGTGACACATTAATCAGCCCCAAATTAATTCAGGTCACTTGAGGCAGGGAAGGTGTGCTTGCGTTGCCACAATAATGTACACTGACTGGACAACCAGAGGGTGCTGTGATGAAACAGAGGGTGGCATGGGTGGGCCAGAGGGTGGCATGAGTAGTCAGAGAGTGGCAGTGGTGACAGAGAGTGGCAGTGATGAAGAAGAGTGTCCCAAACAGGCTGGACACGTAGAAACAACAAGTTCGCGAAACTTGCGACCCGACAGGTAAGTTCGCAATTTGCGAAAGTGTACAAAACCCTCGCGAACTGGCAGAAACCCGCGCAAACACAAAAAAAAAAAATCCGCAAATTCGCGAGAATTCGCGGATTTTGCGGATTGCGAGTTCGCAAATCCGCAAAATTCGCGAACGCAAGATTCGCTAAATTCGCCCATGCTTACTACATACCACCTGTAGTTATTCTGGTGCCAGGGCCTTAAGACAGGGCACCTTTGCAGTTCAAAGGCATGCCTTTAGATGATTCTCTCCACTTCAAATGCAGAACTGGTTATAGATATTGTGCCTCAGACACCAACTCTTCTGTATTCTTATGGACCTGTGGATAATCTGCCAGGAAGAAGGACTGCAGTGCTCCTGAAAGGACTGCTGTCCTGCTGTGCTGACCTGTTGCCTTCTGCCCTTTTGCCTGTGTTAGAAGGACTGGACCTGAAACTCTGGATGCAGAACCCCAGACTGATCCTGAATAGTAGCCTCAGGGACATACCAGGCTCTAACAACTTTGAGTCTTGTCCTCCCAAAAGGTGCTACACCTGCACTGGACCCTTGGAAGTGGGCCTGAAGTTGCTTCTGCCAAGCCTAGCTGTGTTCCACATCAGTACCTACTCGAAGCAAGGCGCAGTGATTCAAAGCCCAGCAAAGCCTCACTGCACAGCTGGCAGCCTCATCAGGATCAAAGACAAGTGACACAAAGCCCTGCAAAGCCTAGGCTCACAGCTACCAGCACATCGGAACCAATACAAAGTAAAGCAATGCTAAGCCATGCCACGCTACCCCACACAGATCATTGGACTTGATGCAAAGTGAAGCAAAGCTTGCCGCACAGCTTCATCAGAACTAATGCCGGATGACACAAAGTCTCGCAAAGTAACCCCACGCAGTACCCGCACCAGGATTTAAGATACTGTGTTCGGTTGACCCAGATGAAATGCTACATACTGGCTCTCCGTACCCAGATGAAGCACTGCTGGAAGAAAGCCCAAGAGAATCTTGAAGCCAGTCAGGAGGTCATTAAATGGTGGTGTGACAAGAAGGCCACTCCGGTCAGGTTTCAACCTGGTCAAAAAGTGTGGGCAATAGAGTCTGTGGAGCCCAGTGCCCTGCAAAATTGCTGGTCTGGGCCCTATGAGGTGAAACAGCACAAGAGTGAGGCCACCTACCTGGTGGACGTCAAGACTCCCTGGAACACTTTAAGGGTTTTGCATGTCAATCGCCTCAAACTACACTTGAGAGGCCCAAGGTAACTATCCTCCTGGTAATGGATAATGAAGTGGAGGAGGAGAGTGAACCTCTCCCCAAACTCCTTTCCTTCAAGGAGCAGAATGGATCAGTGGAGGGTGTCAACGTCTCCCCTACACTGGCCCTAGAACAACAGAGAGACTGTCGCCAGTTGTTGTTTCTCTTTTCCCTTACCCCAGGACTCACTACATGGTACACCCATGAAATTGATACAGGGGACAGCATGCCTGTGAAGAGTAAGAGCTACAGGTTGTCTGACAAGGTGAGTGCCAGCATTAAGAAGGAAGTCTCCAAAATGTTGGAGTTAGGGGTTATTAAGCCCTCAAACTACCCCTGGTCCATTGCGGTCATCCTGAACTTGAACATTTGTTTTTCACTATTGCAAGGCTTTCCAAAAACATAGGATAACATTGGAGTTACCTTATTACATTTTATAAGCTCAATTTCCAAATGGGAACACAAAAGCAGTTCATGTTTGGTGTGTTTGGATTTGTAATGAAAAAGTTAGATTTTAAATTACAGTTGTAAAAATACCACTTTTAGAAAGCTGGAATTTTCCTGCGTTAGCCATTTAGTACCTGCAACCTGTATCTGGGTCACATAGCTGGGTGTAGTTGACAGCTGTGACTAGTGCATTCCTCCTAGACAGCCACAC
This sequence comes from Lissotriton vulgaris, assembly GCF_964263255.1. NCBI lineage: Eukaryota > Metazoa > Chordata > Amphibia > Caudata > Salamandridae > Lissotriton > Lissotriton vulgaris. Next base: position 877,196,594 of record NC_141695.1, on the reverse strand, counting down.
ACAATAGGAACCTTAGATGTACTTGGATGGGCCATTACTGGCAGGATGGTTGGGAATTAGGCTTTGTCCTGAAACCACACCAAGGGCTGCATACCACCTGTAGTTATTCTGGTGCCAGGGCCTTAAGACAGGGCACCTTTGCAGTTCAAAGGCATGCCTTTAGATGATTCTCTCCACTTCAAAGGCAGAACTGGTTATAGATATTGTGCCTCAGACACCAACTCTTCGGTATTCTTTTGGACCTGTGGATAATCTGCCAGGAAGAAGGACTGCAGTGCTCCTGAAAGGACTGCCACTTTGCTGTCCTGCTGCCTTGAAGGACTGCTGTCCTGCTGTGCTGACCTGTTGCCTTCTGCCCTTTTGCCTGTGTTAGAAGGACTGGACCTGAAACTCTGGACGCAGAACCCCAGACTGATCCTGAATAGTAGCCTCAGGGACATACCAGGCTTCTAACAACTTTGAGTCTTGTCCTCCCAAAAGGTGCTACACCTGTACTGGACCCTTGGAAGTGGGCCTGAAGTTGCTTCTGCCAAGCCTAGCTGTGTTCCACATCAGTATCTACTCAAAGCAAGGCGAAGTGATTCAAAGCCCAGCAAAGTCTCACTGCACAGCTGGCAGCCTCATCAGGATCAAAGCCAAGTGAAACAAAGCACTGCAAAGCATAGGCTCACAGCTACTAGCACATCGGAACCGATACAAAGTAAAGCAATGCCAAGCCATGCCACGCTACCCCACAAAGCTCATTAGAATTGATGCAAAGTGAAGCAAAGCTTGCTGCACAGCTTCATCAGAACCAATGCCAGATGACACAAAGTCTCGCAAAGTAACCCCACGCAGTACCCGCACCAGGATTTAAGATACTGTTGTCGGTTGACCCAGATGAAATGCTACATACTGGCACTCCGTACCCAGATTAAGCACCGCTGGAAGAAAGCCCAAGAGAATCTTGAAGCCAGTCAGGAGGTCATTAAATGGTGGTGTGACAAGAAGACCACTCCAGTCAGGTTTCAACCTGGTCAAAAAGTGTGGGCGATAGAGTCTGTGGAGCCCAGTGCCCTGCAACATTGCTGGTCTGGGCCCTATGAGGTGAAACAGCGCAAGAGTGAACACACCTACCTGGTGGACGTCAAGACTCCCTGGAACACTTTAAGGGTTTTGCATGTCAATCGCCTCAAACTACACTTGAGAGGCCCAAGGTAACTATCCTCCTGGTAATGGATGATGAAGTGGAGGAGGAGAGTGAACCTCTCTCCAAACTCCTTTCCTTCAAGGAGCAGAATGGATCAGTGGAGGGCATCAGCCTCTCCCCTACACTGGCCCTAGAACAACAGAGAGACTGTCGCCAGTTGTTGTTTCTCTTTTCCCTTACCCCAGGACTCACTACATGGCATACCCATGAAATTGATACAGGGGACAGCATGCCTGTGAAGAGTAAGAGCTACAGGTTGTCTGACAAGTTGAGTGCCAGCATTAAGAAGGAAGTCTCCAAAATGTTGGAGTTAGGGGTTATTAAGCCCTCAAACTACCCTTGGTCTATTGCGGTCATCTAGAACTTGTGACTTAGTCCTGGTCTGGTACGAACAGATAACAACAGTTTGGGTTTTTTGCGTTTAGGTGCTATTTTTACTATAATCTTTAAAATTGCATATATCAAGTTCTACAGATTGGATTTTTGCTGCTTTGATCTTGTTTTATTTATTGTAATGTATTCTATTTTTCTAACTTGGCCTGGGATCATTGTTGTTTAATGTTTTCACGGTGTTACTGTTTGAAGTGTTGTACAAATATCATTCATTGCTTCTGAGCACGACTCCTCTGAGCCAAGCTACTTGAGGGTTGAGCACAGGTTTAATTAGAGTTGGTTTGTGTCTCACCCTGACAAGGACTTTGGTTGCTGCTTGACCAGGGCTCACACCCCAGTCAACCAACAGCCACCATTACACAACTTGGGGGCTCGTTTCCCATGGCCTGAAGTAAGACAACAGGTGTTTGAGGGCTGTGAAGGGATACCATGACCCATAAGCTAATGTGATGGTGGGCCCAAAGAGACTCCCCCATTGAACACAAAAAAATTCATGCAGTGGGTACAGCTGTACTCTGTAGGACCCAGTGTGGCCCTTCTGTGAGGTACGGAGCATTCTCATAGGAGCCGCTACAAACCATCTCCTAAGTGGTACCTTGGAACCATGGAAGGTTCATTGAGTAATGCTTGAATGTTCCTGCGGTATTGTAGATGTGAAACGTGAGTGGCAGTCAATGGGAGTAAAACAAACAAATAAATAGGTAAATAAAATGGGTGGTGGAAGCCACAGGCAAATAGGCCTTCATAGGGATGTTGTCATTTGAGATGTCATCAGTGATGTCATCAATGATGTAGGCTAAACAGAAAAACACAACATTTTGTAAAAAGTTAGAATTTTGCTCTGAGTACTTTCTTTCTGTGATTTGGTGTAAATCTGTTCATCCATTTTTGAGAAATTACAATATAAAGAGGGGCTCAGAGTGAAGGTAGAACACTCAAAACCATTAGCTACATATGGACAGTTGGTCCTGCAAGAGCCCGCAGCCCACACAATTTATAAAATAGATAGGGTCTTCAGATTGGCCACATGAGCTTTTTCTGTGACAGACACTTTAAAACTGTGGCACAGGGCAATATGACATCAAAGGTAACCAATAACATACCCTGTTCCCACTCAACACCTGAAAGGATACTAAGCAAGTGGTTTAGCATCCTTAATATAAGAAGGTAGATTAACAATTTATTGTTTCAGGAAAATATCCACATAGTCTGATAAATGCATATTAATTTCACTCTACACAAATATTGAACACAAAAGTGGGGTTGAGGCAATGATATTTTATTTGAGGAATAAATGTATTAATTTCTATGAACATACACTGATGCTTTTGGAAATGATTAATATAATTCATACAAATAATATTTTCCTGTTCAAGAAAGACTGATAAGCAATGTTTCGGACCCGAGATGGGTTCCCACTTTGCACCATCTTATGCATATTTATTCATGGGATGGTATGAGGAACAAAATGTTTGAGGACCTGCTGGAAAAGAAGGAATTAATTGTATTCTCCATTGGGGATATTTTATAGATTATATTTATTAATATGGACTGGCAAAATATATCAACTAATTTATTTTTCAGTGTATTTTGATGATAACCCTTACAACTTAAGATTCACTTTGAATTATAATGTTGAGAAGATCTATTTTTTAGACGTGAAATTATGTATGAAGAATAACAAGATTGACAGTCAACTATATAGGAAACCTACATCTTATAACACTATTCTTCACACTAGTAGTGCACACCTGAAGTCACAGTTGGAAGCTATACCATAGGATGAGATGGTTAGAGCTGGAGGAAACTGTAGTGAAGAGCGTGAGTTTGTGTTCACTATTAAAGATATGGAAAGTAGATTTAAGAGAAGGGGATATGATGAAAAGACTATTAATAAAGCATCACATGTCACTCTAGACAGAACACTGCAAGAGAGGAGAAGGGAATCAACTAATAAGACGTTAATACAATTAATCACCGCATATGGTTCATATATGGGTAAATTGAGCCATATCTTGTTTAACCATTGTGATATACTTACTGCTGATCCAATAACTGGCAGACGGGTTACTAAGAAATCTAGTACACCATTCAGAAAGGGTATAACCCTACAAAATATTATTAGCCCCAGTTACTTGAGCCATAAGGTTCAAGATAGCTGGCTTAAACCGACTAGTATGGGGTTTTTAAATATGGAAACTGTGGTGTGTGTGGTGTGTGTAGGTATGCTAAGGACCAAAAATATAGGTTTCATAATACCACAATTATCTATAACATTCATACCAACATAAATTGTGCCACAAAATATGTGGTTTATGTAATTATTTGAAAATGTAACAAGATCTACAGTACAGTCAAACCATTAAGATAACAAATCATTAGAGCAATAAAGCTTAAGGGTGAATGTTATTCATTGGCTCTGCACTTCTCTATTTGTAAATAAACCACATATAGGATGATAAAATTCCATGGATTACAACACATCCATTTGGACCTAATACATGGCAATAGGGAATTGCAGTGCAGGGATAACAGGGGCCCTATGGATTATGAAACTCAGAGGTGTAGAGAAAGGGTTTAATATTGATCAGGAACTTCAGTACTTTTTAGGGGACTAATTAGTTTAATAATAGCTGAAAGCACTGATGGAATGATATGATATTTTTTTTATTAATATTTTTTTAATGTATCTGGATTATGAATTATTTCTAGAAGAAGTATTTGTATCTTATGTATAATGTTCCTCTTCTCAAGTCCATCAGTGGTCAATTATATTTTTAGATGGTAAGGGCTAAGATTATGACTTCTTTTGTATACTAAGATATGTTTAACCCCTTCGAAGCTCATGACGAGCTCAGCTCGTCATGAGTTACGGTTCTCGTATGCTCATGACGAGCTGAGCTCGTCATGTAACGCTGGTTTTTTAAAAAGTCAGCGCGCAGCGGGAAAAGCCGCCACGCACATGGTGTTAAATATCCTGTGTTTCCTGTAGAAAATGTCTTGATGATTATTTTAAATTGGTGCTTAATAAGAGTGCCAGTATACATATTATATCTGGTGACTTAGTAAACTAATGCATCCACTGTAGGAGCCTCCGTTTGACTTCATGGTCACAGGTTCAAATATTGGTGGGTCCACTCAACCTTTCATCCTCCTTGATCAATAAAATGAGTATTATTGAGTTGGGAAACAATAAACATCTGTTATTGAGTGCCAAGATTTCCTTGTGAGTGAATGTGTGCTTTACAAATATACATGTTATGTTATATTGTTAACTTTACACTGATTTAAAGATGGCGCTTATATAGCATGCTAAACAGGCTGTATATTTACTCACTGTGAATATTCTCATCTCTAAATCTTGTATGCAGTGACAGTTTGGGTGATGAATACCAAAACACTACTAAGCACAGATTTTATTTGTGAGTTGTGCACACTAACATGTAATTGGGCATATCTATGATTGAAGTAAGTTTAACAAGCACTTTGGCCTCTGTTTAAGAAGAGTGCTAAATTTGTATACCCATATACACACTTCTTTGTTTAATTGGATTTTGTTGTGTGTAGTCCTCTTTCTGTGTTGAGTATCCAACTACTTTACAAATAGCGCCTTTACAAACCGCCAAAGAGGAAAACACAGAATTCTGGAGCTTTCTACGGATTTATGAAGTAAGTGTAACAGTGATTTTTATTGTACCTGTTGGAGTTTGGACTAGGTGGTTAAAGAGCTAAACTATTTTTAAATAGATACCTATATTTTTATTGAGAGAGGTACTCTGTTACTTTAGCAAACTTGTATTGGACTTGAAGATATTTTGTAGTTAATAGAATAAGTAAGTACAGTTAAGAGAAATGCTGTTAAGTGCTATTTGATTCTTTTTTTTACGCTTGCTATGCGGTCGGTTTGTACATTAGTAGTTTCTGATTTTTTGTATTTCCATTTATCGGAGATATATTTTCAAATTGGAGCTACGTTTGTAGTATTTCAAGGAACTGTTAATATATATTGAGGAAAGAGTTGAAGTTATTTGAGCACCATTGGTTTTAAAGATTGGGATGTGAGACTTTCTGCACAGAGTTGGTTAGAAGGAAACACAATAACTTTGACTTTTTGCCTTGTGGGTGTATTATTAGAAGCAGAATTTGTCCTATGGTTCTTATTACACACTCTGGAACTTATTGAACACATTATTTATTTATATTTTTATTTTAGAAGTTTTCTATAGCGCTGGCCAGACCCGAGGGTATCAGAGCGCTTTACAGTGGAAGAGGAAAAGACACGAATAAAACAATGAAACAAGATAGAGTTATACAAGTATCAAGATTAAAAATTGTCCGGCGCCTGAGGGGCGACTTTGAGGTAGCGACTTAGAGGTAGTCAGAGTTTCAGGATGTTCTTGAGTTCGGGAATGCACGGTTGAGGTAGAGGATTTTTAGTCGAGTCTTGAATTCTGGAAAAGAAGGGGTAGTTGTGATGTCCACGGGGATGGAGTTCCAAATTTTTGGAGCGTTGCCTGCAAAAGAGCGGGCTGCAGTTTTTTGTTTCTGTGTTTTCAGTGGGATGAGTAGGAGGGAGTTTGACTTCTGAGACTTCTGGATTGACCATCTTTCTTGAGCTTAGAGGCTAAGTATTCTGGTTTCCCTGTGTGTAAGGCTTTGTGTGTAAGGCAGGCCGTTCTGAAGCTAGCGCGCATTTCCACTGGTAGCCATTTTAGATCTCTGAGTGCGGGGGATATGTGGTCGAATTTCTTTGCACCGGAGACCATTCTGGCAGCTGCATTGAGGGTAGTTTTGAGTGGTGCTGGGTGGGAAAGAGATGTTCCGGATAGGGTTGCGATCCCATAGTCGAGTCTGGACAGCACCTGTGATTGGGTTGCTTGTTTGAGATCTTTCTGTGGAATGTGCGGTTTGATTTTGTTGAGGAGTTTCAGCTTGAAGAAGGCGCTCTTAGCGGAGTTCTTGATGTGGTTCGTCATTGATAGTTTGTGGTCGAGGGTGATTCCCAGTGATTTTACCGAGTTAGTCAGGGTGAGATTTCCGTTAAGGGCATCAATAGCTTTTATTCATTCAATGATTTGCAGGTTATCCTCCTTGTTAGAGATGAGGAGGATCTTGGTTTTTCCTTGATTGAGTTTAAGGTGGTTCATCGCTAGCCAGTCTTGGACTTCTTTGAGAGTGTTGTTGAGCCTTAGAATATCATTATAAGAGGAAGTTTCAATGTAGATCTGTGTGTCGTCTGCATTGAGATGGAAAGGGATGTTGGATTTTTTCAGTATGGTGGTGAGGGGTACCATACATATGTTGAACAGTTGCGGAGAGAGAACAGATCCTTGGGGGACACCTCTGGTCACGGGAAGAGGGTTGGATGTGAAGGATTTGATTTTAACTCTTTGGAAGCGATTCTGAAAGAAGGAGGAGAACCATTGAAGGACCACATCGTCCGCACCTACTCGTTCTTTGAGGGCCTTGATGAGCAGCTTGTGGTCTACTGTGTCAAAGGCAGCTGACAGGTCTAGGAGGATGAGTAGGCAACAGTGATCTGAGTCAAGTGAGTTGCAGATGTCATCCACTATGTTCAGGATTGCGGTTTCGGTGCTATAGTCTTTTCTGAAGCCTGATTGGTTATGATCTAGAAGATTGATGTTATCAATCTGGTTGTTTAGTTGACGTAACACACATTTTTCTAGGATTTTGGCTAGGAAGGGCAGATTGGAGACTGGTCTAAAGTTGTTCAGGTCGTTAGTGTCTAGGTCTGGTTTCTTCAGAAGAGGTGTAACCTGGCCGACTTTAAGGCAGTCAGGGATGATGCCAGTTTTTAAGGAGCTATTGATGATTTCGCACCAGAGTGGAGCAAGGGTGAGTTTCAGGTCTTTAGCCATTTGGGAGGGGATGGGATCAAGGTTGTGTGATGAGGGTTTAGAGGTCGAGATTAGATTGAGGCTCTCGGCTTCGGTCGTAGGAGGACCAAGCGGATGTGACAGGATCGCTAGAGGAGGTTTCGGTTGTTATTAGGTCGTTATTGACATGCGGATGGGCATTGATGTCGAGAGATAGTTCGATCTTGGCGATTTTTTCGTTAAAGAAGGTGGCGAAGTTGTCAAATAGGGTTTTGGAGGGCTGGGGATGGATAGTAGATGGCTTGGATGTTTGTTTTTTGATGATATCAAAGAGTTCTCTTGGTCTGTTTTTAGCTTTGTCCAGCGCATTGCAGAAGAAGTTTGTTTTTTTGCTGTTGATGTGCTTCTTGTAATTTCTTCTTACTGCTCTGAGTTCCTCGCAGTGGCTGGAGGAGGGGTTCTTGCTCCACTGACGTTCTGTGGCTCTGAGATGTCTTCTTTCTTCGTTGATGTCCTTGTTAAACCAGGTTCTAGATGGGATGTTCCTAGGTATTTTCTGTTTTCGTGGAGCCAATTGTTCTAGGATGGCGGACGTGGTAGTGTTGTAGTGTGAGGTGAGTTCAGTAGTGGAGAGGCCTTCCGAGGTGATTGGCAGGGAGGAGGCTATTCTTTCTTCTAGTTCGGCTGTGTTGATCTGAGAAAGGTTCCTGGACCATGTAGGGGGGATTGCGATGGGTGGTTGTCAGAAGATCCGTTGCGTGGGGTGGAATAGGATTAGGTGATGGTCTGACCAATCTACCGGAAGGATGTGGTCTATATAAATTGCATCATGTTGGGCGATGATGGCGTCCAGGATTGCCCCTTTGTTGTGGGTCTCTTTTGAGCAGTGTTGGGTAAGGTTGTTGGAATGTAGAAGTTCGTTTAGGGATTGTATTGCAGCACTGTTCTCTTTGTTCCAGTGGAGGTTGAGATCTCCTGGAATGAGGCTGTTGGTCTCTTTGAGAGAGCAATCGGTGATCAGGTCTGATAGTTGTTCAGTGAACATGGAATTGTTACCAGGGGGATGATATAGTAGGTGGCATTGTAATAGGTTGTTGTTGGTGGTTTTAATGTTGGTAGTAAGGCATTTGAAGGAGTTGTAGTTAAAGGTAAAGGTTTCAACCACTTATAAGTTGTTGTTGTGAATGATTGCCCCTCCTCCGCCTTTTTGGTCCTTCCTATCTTTATTAATGATGGAGAAGCCTGGAGGGACGAGCATGTCTAGGATAGGTGGGGAGGAGTAGTTTAGCCAGGTCACGGTGATGAAGGCTACGTCTATGTTGTGGTTGAGGATGGATTCTGCTAGTTCTGTAGAGTGTTTTGTGGCCGATCTGCAGTTTATGAGCAGGCAGTTGGTCTGGGGAGAGTCTTTTTCTAGTGGTACGGTAGGGATGGTGATGCGCGAGGCTGGGGGTCTCGGAGGTTTTGGGAGGAGATGGTCATTTCTGAAAAAGGTGATTACCTGGATGGTGGATTGAGAGAAGTGGGTGGTGGGGGTTGTGTAAGAGGCGGCCAGTTTGAGCGCCTCTTCCGAGGACATGGCTTTCGCCGCTCTGTTAGGTCTCCAGGCCTGGGGCGAGGAAGGGGAGTGTGTGTTTGTTGGGAGTGATGATTTGGTAGTCTTGGGGTGATTGGGGGTGTCGGAGGAGGTGGTGGGGTGGGTGTTTGGGGGAGGGATATGGAGTGTCGAGAGGTTGGTGAGGATAAGATTCAGGCCTTGTATTACAATGTCGATTTGGTTTTCGATACGGGCAAGGCGGCGGTGTCTCCCATCCTGAGTGGGGGTTGCTGCTTTTGGGTATTGTCTCTTAGGTAGGGGGAGAAAACAGATGGTTGTACTGGCTTTTGGAGTTAATTAGGCTGTCTGATTGGGCTGTGGGGTCAGATTGGGTTGTGGTCGGGGGTGGAGGAGAGGGGGGAATTGAGGGGGGGTTAAATGGGAATGGGAATTGGGGATTGAGGGGCTTAAGGCTGGTCTTGCGGTCACCAGGTGCTACTTGGGGGGTGTTCTGCATTCGGGGGGATTCAGGAGTATGGGCTGTGGTGGGGGGTGGGGCCATGTCTTTGGTTTTGGGTGGGTTGGAGAGGGTTAAGGGTAGCACAGGGGCTACTGTGTTCCCGGGTGGTGGTGTCTGGAGGGTGTTCAGTGTTGGGAGCTGGTGGGCATCAGGCGTGATAGAGTTGGTGTGTAGAGAGGGAAATAGGAGGTCAAAGGCCTCCAGATTGGCGTTGTTGGCTTGGATCAAGATTGTGCCGTTGGCGTATATGGTCACTGAAGTGATCCCGTAACGGGGCAGGAGATTCGGGGAGTAGAATGAGAGCTTGCAGCTATGGATCGTCTTAGTAGTTTTGGTGATTTGGCATTTTTCTCTCAGGTTGGAGATCCAATAGCCTGGTCTGGCTGTGTGGAAGATGAGGTCCATTTTTATTTTACCTTTCGAGGGACAGTGGTAGACATCCGCAAAAAGGGATTCAGGGAATTGTCTGATCAATTTGTGTTTGAGGGCTTTTTTGGCATTATGTGTGAGGTTAGGGGGGGTGATAGAGAAGGAGTTTGGTCCTTGACGTTTTATGAGCGGGGAGGAAAGGGGGTTGAAGTCTGTTGTCATGGTGGGATGCATTAAGGCTGGGGTGCCCGAGTGAGAGATCTATGTGGAGCTGGATGGAGTCTGGTAGCCCGTTGGGTGACAGGAGGGACTATGGGCTGTGTGTAGACGGTGGGAGCAGTGGGCGAGGGGTGTGAAGAGTCCGCTTATTACTGTAGGTGGCTAAATCTAACAGCTCGGTGGATGTGTCGAGGTTGGGGTGGAGCAGGGGAGGGAGCATTCGAGGATGGGAGCTGCTGGGAGTTCGAGAAAGAGAGGGGTGGACTAGGAGTTAAGAGTTCGGTAAGGTAGTGGAGACCTAGTAAAGAGAATTGTGGGTGGGAGGTCGGTCTTGTGGCAGGGGGGGCTTACCTGAGATTTTTGGTATTCGCTCGGATCTAGGATCTGTGTATCCAGGCAGCGGTTCTCGTTACTCCAGTCTTTTTAGGTCAAGAGGAAGGAGTTGTTTTCAGGAGGAAGGGGACGATAGTGATTCCAGGGGAACTGTTTCTTTGCGTCTAAATCTGCCCCCGGTGTGATTGTGGGCAAGTGTTTCACTTCGGCATGTCCTGGCGGACCGCCATTTAGTCGTCAGGTGGGGTGGGGATGTTGTCTGCGGCACTCCGTTTTTTTTCAAAGTTTGCACCTTCAAGATGTTTAGGGTAGGCGGCGGTTTCGTAGTTGAGGTGAGGATCCCTTGGGCCTACTTGTGGATGTCTCAAGCGAGTTAGTGGAGGTGGATTTTTTACTTCGGATGTCCTGGTAGTTTCTGGAGTGGCTGTCCTGATGTCAAGGGAGGGCTGGCGTAAGCGCCGTTCCCCTATGAAGCATAAGATGATGTCAGGCGATTCTTTACGTGATGTCCCATTATGTACGCCATCTTGGGGGCAGGCAGAGGGGGAGTCAGTCGCGGTCCGAGTCTCCGCGATTTCAGGTTGGTTTCGGCACATCAACTGTTCATGTGGGTTGAGGAAAGGATATCCTGATGTCGGGGGAAGACAGTTGGAGGCTCTGTACCCCAGTGGAGAGCACGATCTCGGTCTTGCCAGGCTATTTTATGTTCAATGTCCTGCTGTGGGTGCCATTTTGAGGCCAGGCATGGAGGAATCAGTTGTGGGAGAGTCAGTCGCGGTCCGAGTCTCCGCGATTTCGTGTTGGTTTCGGCGCTTTAACTGTTCCTGTTGTCCATGATGTCGGGGGAGGACAGGTGGGGGCTCCGCTCCCCAGTGGAAAGCACAATTTCGATCTTGCCAGGCGATTTTTATCTTCGATGTCTCGCTGTGGGCGCCATCTTGAGGTCAGGTAGGGGGGAGTCAGTTGTAGCCCGTGTCTCCACGATCGCTGATTGCAGATTCCTTGATTTTTGGAAGCCTGGTGTCGGGGGAAGACGGTCTGAGGCACTTTTCTCCAGTGTTGCTTGGCGGATGGCTTTCGTGGACGGAGTTAGTAAACGCGATGTCCTGTTATGGGCGCCATTTTGTGGACAGGCAAGCAGAAGTCGGTCTCGGTTCGTGATTTTTGGCGATCTCCGTGACCTGATTATGTTGCTGCCTTTGTGTTCAGTCCAGCAGCTCTCGTACTCCTGCGGATCCGGGAATGGATGTCCTGATGTCGTGGAGGGCGGGTGGAGGTGCCGATCATCTATGGAGGCAGCGGGCTGCCGGCAGAAACAGATGTGGCGGAGCTCCTTGTCGACGGCACGACTCAGGCTTAACCTGCCACTGATGGACAGGAGGTTCAACTCCAATGTGCCATCCACTAAGGTATATTTTGGACTTTAGTTGACACAGTAATTATTTATACACTGGGTGTTTGGGAGAGAAGTTAGAATTATAGGAATTAATATGAAGTTCACAAGAGTCTTGTCGGGTGATGGTTGTGAATACTATCTGGATGAGGATATGTGGTCCTATTATATTATATTTGTTATATACTTTCTATCCAGTAGGAAGTTATGGCAAAAGGAGCCTGATGAAACACGTGTTGACATGTGTTGATGAGAGGAAAATAAAGAAAATAAAAGACTGATCTTTGAGGACTACGCATGCGACTTCGTATGTGAATTTTGACCTTTTCATCAGGAAATGTATATACCTATTGCACATAGACAAAGGCCTTGCATTGCTGGGGTTGTCTGCAAGCTGCAGGTTGGACATAGGACCTTTCTGCCTACAGAGGGTGATGCTCTGGGTCTTGCCAATGGACAAGCATTGTGACCTAATACTGTTATACATAAGTACTTTTTAATTCTACAGTAGAAGATATGACATCCTCAAATAAAGGATAGAACTATATTCCTGTCAAATGGGGAATACAATTGTAATGCATCTACAATTGAAGGAACATTATCTATCTATTTACAAATATGGAACTAAAGAAAATGCATCCTCAGAAAATTTAATAGAATTCCCAGATGAAAGAAGTGATTATGAGTCATTGTTAAATGAAATATCTAAACTTAGCTGTGTCATTTGAAGAAAATGACAAAGACATTTCCTTTCATCATCAGATAAAGAAACAGTGTATGAGGCATCTTTAGATGAGGCAATGAGAGCTAGTTGTAATCTCAGGTGAAAGAGAAGAAACATGACTCCATAAGTTGAAGGATAGCACTATATGCATCCTCATATGACAGATCTGAAGATCTAAGGTCCTTAAGTAACAAATCAGAAGATAAGCTATCCTAACATAATGAATATGAAGCTAATGTTTTCCAGTGCTGAAGGTGGAGAATGTGAAGTAAAAGAAGTTAGGGCTTTTTCAGGTGGAGTAAATAAATATGAGACATCAATGGGGTGGAAGTAACTAGCGTAATTCTCTCTTGCATAACTACTTGTAATTACGCCAGAATTACTCTCAATTATGCGTAATTACACGATAAGCGCAACCCACAAGTTAGCACTTTTTTCTTGCAAAATCCACCCTTACATCCAAAATGGGCCCGATTATTCATTTAGCACTAAGGGAATAGCACGAGATACCACAGGACACGAACATCAGTAGCCGGCAGCCACTCGCTGTCTCTTAGTTCATTGTTTCTGTGCTCCTGTGATAGGATTTTGACTCCAAAATATTATTAACAACTGAAGCTGGAGAAATCATGTAATTTCAATAATTTCACATCACAAGAGTAATGCATAATTACTGAAATTATTAAGATTAGCCCAGTGCAATTCAAATTTTGCCCAGGCCTTGTCATTATCAGAAGAGGAAACAGAAGGTAAGGCATTCACAGATAAAGCAAAAGAAGAAAAGGCATTATCTCATGAAAGAGAAGAAAAATTAGATTGTCTCCATTGGCTTTGTAGAAAAAGGAGAGTAAAGAGGACAGCCTCATATAAAATAATAGAATAAAATACATTTTCTGATGAAGGAGGGCAAAATAAATTGATGCATCCTCAGAAAAGGGAACAGAAAAATGCCAGCTTCTCCTGCAACAAGATGGAAAACGCATCCTAGGATAATGGAATGGACTTCAAGGGCACACATAAATGAAGGAAATAACGATAGCTACACCTTCATATGGAACAGTAGATGTCATGATATCCTTCATTAAAAGAACTGAATATTGAACATTTTCAGATAAAGCAACAGATGTTCCCTGCCTCATTAGATTATCTAAAGTCATTATTTTTTTTAATGAAAGATCAGTCTGTAGGGTATTCCTAAATTGCTGAAAAGAGCAGAGTACAATTCTAATTAAAGAAACTAACATATATTGTTTGATTTTAAGGTAAAAAGAAATGTAATAAAATATGTAATTTTATGTCATACCCTACCAGGAAGTTTACCCAACAAACTAGTATCTTGATATCTAACTAAAACATTTACAGAATGAATGTAGGGAATACAAATGGTAGGCCATTTTCTGAGTATTATACATTTTAGAGAAATTAAGATAGTGCTATCTATTGTCAGATGAAGGGGTCTGTTAAGACCTAAGTTAAAAGCCAAAATCAAACTTCGAATCAGCTTGTTGTTCAGTGCAGTGAACCTGAATTATTAGTTTATTTAGTGGATAGACGTTTGACATCATTATCTGTATCTATATGCTTATTATACCAATCCCTTTTGTGATCGCAAACTGTGTTGTTAGAAATTGGGTTACTGGGTCACTGAGGTGTGAGCCCTGGTCATGCAGCAGCCACAATCAGTAGAACCAGAGTTATGAATTGTAAAGGGCAAAACTGCAATACAGCACCTAAAAGCATAATGCACCAACTGTGGATCTCTGATTGCTCTGTACTGGGTCAAAGTTTAAAAATCAGGCCTACCACGATGAAGGCTGGGTTGGATACAGTCCCAGATAGTCCCAGGGAAGGTTTACCTTTTCGAGTTTTGTGCCAAGAGTCCTGCTCACATTTTAGAGAGCCGCAGGTAGCAAGGAGAGCATCGCTGGCAGTGGTTGTTGTGCTTTAGGAGCAGTCTGGCCGTCATGGATGGGGGGCTAGAGTCTCGCATTGGTGGTCCCCCATGGAGATTGATGCTTGCTGTGCAAAAATACCGGCTGATGGCGACTTGCACTAATTTTCCATGCAAGCGGCGTGGTTCCGGTCTGAATGGGCCTATTCATGAAGAGAAGATAAAGCTTGCATTAAAGAGCTCAAGAGCCACACCAAGGGTCTAGGATGTGAGAGGCACCATTTGGGAGCAAAGAACTCACTGAATATGGGCACAGGAACAGTTGGGAGCCTTTTATGTCCCTGGGGCTCAGATCAGGAGGCCAGCAGACTATCCCTTTGAGTCACTCTGGGGACCTTGGTTCAAGATGGATTGCAGGTCCAGTTCAGCCTCCCCTGCAAGAGGGCTGCAGGTCAGCACAACAGGGCAGCAGATCCTTCAGAGTGGCCCAGCTCCTCCCTCCCTTCCTCTCAGTGATGCCCCTTCTAGTCACGCCTAAGCTCCTATTGTGTGTGGCTGTCTAGGAGGAATACACAAAACCCAACTGCCAACTACATCCAGTCATGGGACCACAGACAGGCGGCAGGCACCAAATGGCTAAGGCAAGAAAATGCCATCTTTCTAAAAGTGGCATTTCCAGAATTGTAATTCAAAATCCTACTTCATCATAATTCAGGATTTTAAATGGTGATTCTGGAGACACCAAACTTGAAGGGTTTATCTCTTTCCCTTTTGGAAACATTTGGGTTTTGTGTATTCCTCCTAGACAGCCACACACAATAGGAGCTTAGGCGTGACTAGAAGGGGCATCACTGAGAGGAAGGGAGGGAGGAGCTGGGCCACTCTGAAGGATCTGCTGCCCTGTTGTGCTGACCTGCAGCCCTCTTGCAGGGGAGGCTGAACTGGACCTGCAATCCATCTTGAACCAAGGTCCCCAGAGTGACTCAAAGGGATAGTCTGCTGGCCTCCTGATCTGAGCCCCAGGGACATAAAAGGCTCCCAACTGTTCCTGTGCCCATATTCAGTGAGTTCTTTGCTCCCAAATGGTGCCTCTCACATCCTAGACCCTTGGTGTGGCTCTTGAGCTCTTTAATGCAAGCTTTATCTTCTCTTCATGAATAGGCCCATTCAGACCAGAACCACGCCGCTTGCATGGAAAATTAGTGCAAGTCGCCATCAGCCGGTATTTTTGCACAGCAAGCATCAATCTCCATGGGGGACCACCAATGCGAGACTCTAGCCCCCCATCCATGACGGCCAGACTGCTCCTAAAGCACAACAACCACTGCCAGCGATGCTCTCCTTGCTACCTGCGGCTCTCTAATTCAATAAGATAACTCCAATGTTACCCTATGGGAGAGATAGGCCTTGCAGTAGTGAAAAACTAATTTAGGAGTTTTTCACTATCAGAACATGTAAAACTTAAAGGTACATGTCCTCTTTTTTAGATAGCCGGTACCCTGCCCTTGGGTCTGTCTAGGGCCTACCTTAGGGGCGACTTATATGTATTAAAAAGGAAGGTTTAGGCCTGGTAAAAGGTTTTTGCCAGGTCTAAATGGCACTTTAAAACTGCACACACAAGGTCTGCAATGGCAGGTCTGAGACATGTTTAAAGGGCTACTTAAGTGGGTGGTCAATGCTGTATGCTCACTAGTAACATTTAATTACTGGATCTGGGCACATATAGTGCACTTTACTAGGGACTTATAAGTAAATTAAATATGCCAATTGAATAGGAGATAATGTTACCATATTTTAGGGAAAGAGCACAAGCACTTTAGCACTGCTTAGCCATAAAGTGTGCACAGTCCTTAGGCCAGCAAAAACAAATTCAGCAAAAACGGAGGCCTGAATGCAAGACGCTAGGAGAAAACCACGCAAAGGATGCCAGGATTGCAAAAGAGCTTTTTTTTAGGTACAGAAGCCATTTTATGAAACAGAAAAGTTGTCCTGGAGATGTTATTAAAATGTGCTTTAATAGGTTGGGTAAGGGAGGATAAATGGTCCTACAGTAGAAGATTTTTGTGAACATATGTTTTGTACAATTTCAACAACATGCAAAATAAATGTGCTTTCACACTTGATCATACATGTACACACTGATATAATAGTGTTGATTTTGAAACTAGTTTTCTATGATGTGTGGAAGTGCATTTTCCTGACTCTTGTGAGCTAGGCCTCAATTGTGGCCAAGCAGCAATGTTTTCCAAAATGGCTTTCCCCCTTTCACTTCTGTTCTCCCCCCGACCCTGCACATCTTACTGTCTGTCATGTCCACAGCACTTAGTAAGTAGAATATTTTTATATATTTCTTTTGTCATTGTTCATGCTTTTTCTGATTCACTTTCCCTGGCTCAGACACAAACTGTAGCACCATTTCAAGGTCCTTCCCTTAGATCTCCGTACCCGGTTCAATCATAACACATTCATAATCAGCCACTGTTGTTCATATAACTAATTTGTTCCACCATCTTCAGATGGCATTAAGCATAAATAGGGTAGAATAGTTTTTCACATAGTGCAATATGACACTATCTAAGACTATGCTTTGAAATGCTATGAATGCAACATTTTTGACCACAATGATTCTCCAATTTGGTTAATTAATATGTGAAATTAATGTATAAAAACCCTCGATTTGGGGGGTGAGCCAGAGACTTTCATGTTCTACTAGGGATGCTGTCCGCTTCTCTTCCGACTTTGCTGTCCACTTGGGACTTAGTCTAATTTTCGATTTTTCATTTCTCTGTGTTGCCCTATTTACAAAGAGCCTTCATGGCATTGACTATGTATCAAAACACATATTTATAAAAGAGGGCCCTAGGGATATAATATTTAATGACCAGGGAGTCTCCAATCCCCAAATAACACTAAAACAACAAAAGTGAGCGTCGAGACCCAAGAGAATCGGATAGAAGACAGAGCAATACAAATTCAGCTACACTACATTGAGATAAATCCCATCAGCCCACCATGCTGGCGGAACGTCATCATCTGGGAGTGGAACTCGGTTATGTGAACAAGTGCTGCCCACACCTTTCCAGGGGGAACCAAGCTGCATTTAATTCAAAACCAGTGATCAATCCAACCAACATGAAATCTCAGATAGTGGTGCTGATGATTTGCAGTGCAAAAATAAAAAGTTAATGTAAATGGTTAAAAAGGATCAATCCACCTCTTTTGTTGGTGGTATACTGTGACTATAAAGAGTAGTCATAGCATATAAGTCTTGAATCACGATCCCTCCCTATCGTATATTATAAAAGGAAGAAAGGAAATCATGCGATTGTCAGTCTAGTTGTGTGGCGTCAGAAGCACAAAATGTATATGCATACATGGACAAAAAACCTTCGTGGATTCTCCTTACTCAATGATATCCCAGTAGACATGTTTAACCATTTACATTCACTTTTTATTTTTGCACTGCACATCATCAGCACCACTATCTGAGATTTCATGTTGGTTGGATTGATCACTGGTTTTGAATTAAGTGCAGCTTGGTTCCAGCTTGGTTCCCCCTGGAAAGGTGTGGGCCGCACTGGTTCATATAACCTAGTTCCACTCCAGGATGACGATGTTCCGCCAGCATGGTGGGCTGATGGGATTTATCTCAATATAGTGTAGCTGAATTTGTATTGCTCTGTCTTCTATCCGATTCTCTTGAGTCTCGACGCTCGCTGACCGGTAGTCCCCTCTTTTGTTGTTTTATTGACTATGTATCACCACACTTTAAAATTTTCTTTTAAAAAAACCTTTAAATATTTCACTGATCTAGAACTCAGTTATTGAGTGAATCTCTTTATTTAACTGTTTGTATTAAGTTGATGCTTTAAGGGGTGCCTTAACTTGGAGACACCTTATTTCATAAAATTGAGGTTTAGCGCCATCTCTGATTCATCAATTTGTGGGCATTCTGATTGAGGTAAAATGTGTGGTGTTAAGATTGCGAAGTCCCTACACCCACATTACTGCAGCCTCAAAAGCTATTACTAAAATACTCAAAGCTGGAAAAGCCACGGAGATGAAGCTGCTGTGGTTGCATATTTGTTCAAGGGGTTGGAAAGTTGCAAGTTGTCTCAGTATTTTAGGAGAAATATTTGTGTATGCTCATACACTTTGTACCTGGTCTGGTAGAAATGCTGCTTCCTCAAAGAAAAGCCTTTCAGGTCTCCAGGGATGGCTTCCCAGAGTTCAGTTACTAAAGGGTTCCTGCTTTACTTTCAGGCCTGCAGGAAATGTCTTTTTCCTACAAGTGGGCAGCAATTCTTCAAGATTGCCATCATCTTCCTGTTTCCCCTGATTCTCCTGAGCTTCTGTACCTTACAGACACATGAGGGAAGCACTAAAGGGGCAAGCAGGCATCAGCGGGAGACTAGCACTGCCAGTCCTGGAGGGAGGAAAATATTGATGCAGAAGTTGAAGACAAGACTAGAGATCAGACTATAGATCAGATTACTCCAATGTTTAGGCAAGCAAAAATCCATCAGCAGACAGGACATTCTGTGAACATGTGATGGTTCTTTGATTCTAATGACCCTGATTTTTGCAGGTCACCCTGTGGATTTTGAATTTCAACAACCAGGCAGAAGTGTAAACTGATTAAAGTGTCCAATGTTCCTTTTAAAGATTACAATTTCAACAATGATGTATAGTATGCTCAAAGAAACTTCAGATTCCTACTTTACATAGGCTTACCACTATAGTGGTTAAGCGCTTTCAGATCTTTTGGGGTTTGTCTCCTGCTCCTAATCATTTCCTTTGCTGATCATTGGGCTCCTTTGTTAAGATTCTGAATTATAAATGGCTAACATTACACAGCTGGGGGTTCTGAGTGACAGCAAATCTACAGCCAGAGCAAAGAAGGGTCTTGAGGAGGAACCAGACAAGAGCAGAGAATAGGGATTGATGGATGGTGGGTAAGTGGTATCAGATAAAACACGTTGGAGAGCTAAGGATTATTGGTGGCACTGATCATGCTGAGAAGAGGTTATTATAGCAGGGATGGTGGCCAGTACCAAAGGAAGCACTAAGCAGCCCCGAAGAAAGGGCACCTCTGATGGATGATAAGGGGTGGAATCCAAGAGTCTAGTTAAAAGAGCCATAGGATGATCAATACAAAGAAGAGATTATATTTTAAATGTTCTGTTGGAAGATAGTGTGAGACTTGTCAATTCACAGATATCTGGGGCACTTACTTGAACAGCCTATGTTGGGCATTTAGAATCGAGAGTACATTCCAGCTGGAGGAGACAAAAATGGTTCATTAAGTGTGATTGCATTTCTTTTACAGTATTTCTTTTACTTAAATGTAGATCTTGCATGTCTACTAAGTGCAATGGTTAGCTTTAGAGAGTAAAATTGGCTTTTAGTGGGAGAATCTCAATCAAGAAGTGCTAAACATGAAATACTGATATGATGGGTGTAGGGAGAGACCGGGCTCCAGAAACAGTGATGTAAAGAAGATTGTGTAATTATGCAATTGGGACTATTCTAGATTTTATGATGTGGGATTTCTTTTTACATATTTACATTCTACATAATTACAATCTGAGGAAAAAATGAGATAAGCTGATATACCACGACTGATTCACAAATAACTCCAAGAAATTGAATGGCAAACTCAACATGTATAATATAGGGAGACATCACTTCTATCCTAGAGCATGACATAGGATGCTCAGGATGGCTTCTGGAAGAGTTGCACCTGAAATGCAACACTCTAACAGAGTTGTCACAGTGTAGCCTGATCCTAACTCGAAAGGGTTGGCACCCGATTTATAACGTTTGTACATAATGAATTCAGAATACATCATATTGCACAATAACAGTGTGTGGGATTTTACTAAAATGTTGGACATTGTTCAAAATGGTGAATGCCTCTGAAAGTGGATTCAATATAATAAATGCTATCTCACTGCTGATTGTCTAATAAAAAGTCAGTTTTGTGTCTATGGTGAACAAATACTTCAGGGTGTTTTGAGGTACACAACTGCGAAACTTGTACAGTAGGGGTGGGGATTCCTTGCACAAATTGCTGCATTGAAATTGCATGAAATGATGCAAGATTACCTGGAATACCCGAGGAGCGTCACCCAGCATATAGCATTATTTTCTATGCACCCAATTCGCTTTTGCATCCAAAAAAGGACCCGAGTATGCATTTTGCATAGTGAAATAGCACTAAATGTAACAGACCATGAACAAAAGCAGGTAGCAGCTGCTCACTAAGCTCATTATTTCTGTGCTCCTGCAGTAGGTTCTTGTGTACCAAATTACTCATAATTCCGCAAACGGTCATAATCATTTAATTTTCACTACTTTTGTGTGAAAAGAGTAATCCAACATTTGAATGATCACTCCAACGCAATTCAACTTTTGCTCAGGCCTTTAAATGGGGCTCTTGAGACATGTGAGGTACGGAGCAACATTACGGAGGACGACTTGTACCAAACCCTAAAACATCTCTTCTTTTACGTAGATACAATATGTCTGAACCTTGAACTATTTAAAAAAAGGCCCTCTAAAAGAAGAATGTTGGCAGACACTTACAAACATCCCATAGCTCGAAGCTACGATGAGAAGTATCTAGATAAAGCATTAGAGGCAACATATTTTAATCTAGATTCTCTCCTACAGAGAAAAGAGAAAAACACGGATCACACAGGGATCTCTGTCAGTTTCCCACAGTTTCAAAGAACATGTATTGCAGTTTACACAGAGGATGGGAAATGCTCCAGCTGGATAATACACAAAATACATTATCATAGAGAAACACCACATTACATATAGAAGGGCGCTCGACCTCAGAAACATGTTAATTCCTAGGCGTAATATCAACATGAACAGTCACCATCTGGATATCCATGTCTCAGCCAAGGCTGTACGATTGCCAGCAATTTCAGTATTTGTCGTTCTGCATTCCCATAACCACAGACCTCATTTAATGCGAGTGTGATCTGAGAACACGATATTAATGTGTTCATTAATTACAGGACCATTCAGATAATTTACAAGATCATCTGTTTGAGCTTAGTTATTTCTACAGAAAGCACAGTGGATATCAAAACACCGAAGGGCTAGGAAGAACTGAAATAGGTTTTCCCCTAAAGAATTGCGCTGTCATTCTGAATCTAAAGGTTTTTAATTGTTTTTGGTAGGAAAATGTAAAACTGTCAATTAGAAGAGGTAGCCATATTTCGAAAGGGATGCATGAGATCTGATTGTATGTCTCAATACAGCGGAACTTGGAATCAATCAAGATTGTGACGTGTATGTGCTTTTATGAAGTTTTCCACTTTATTTCCACTTTTCCATATCTCAAAATTCTAAATTTTCCTCATGCACATTTTCATGTCTACTTTATTTTTAAAGCTATAATAATAATACAAATAACAACTGTACTAATGTTTATATCATTTTAGTTAATAGGACTTATCACATTATTATTACGAAAGTACAGAGCCCATCACTGAGGCTCTGCAGTGCCAGTATTCAGGACATGTCGAAAACATTTTATGAACATTGGCTTTTTATTTATGTTGACGTTGCTTTCCCCGGCTAACTCACTGACTGAAGCTTGGTATGTAACATGGCATGTAATTGAGTCTGCTATAAAGAGCGTGGGTTGGTGTAAATACAGCATGTGTTTAATTTGGAAAAATTTGCATTTTAATTAACTTTAACTTTTAGGATTGAAGTTGCTTGTTGTTTGTACTTCGTTTGGATTTATAACCTTGAGAAACTGCTTTTAAGGTCAATGTGTTGGCTTTGCTCAACTCTTTGAATCTGGCATGCACTAATTTAACTATCTGGGACTTCCAGCTTTTGTTACAAGCGATGAAAAAAGAAGAAATTATTATGATTAAATATCGATTGGGCGTCAGTTTATCAGTTAACATGAGACGAAGGAGAATATTAATCCAAATATTGCTTTGTTACTATAATAGGATGAAACAAATGAAAATACAAACGATTCTTTGATGGTGTGTTCGCTATTCTTATATTTAATTAATAAACCGTATAATGGATATAAAATGTTGTGATAAGCTCTCAATACATAGTGGAATCAATATATTTTTAACAGTTTGCAAAGATATTCATTTTTGAATTAATTAGTTTTTGTCTATGTTTCTTCGAAATGGTTGTTGTTTTTAAGTGAACTTTAAACTGAAATATATGAGCTAGAAGAAATAATTTGGACCATAAAAACAGGGAAGTTCTGTGTGTGAAGAGAAGTGAGCAATGTTTCAATGTCGTAATTAGGTGGAATTCGAGGGTTTTTAAATTTTCTGCAGTAGGGAAAGCTGTGTAATGCACTCAGTTTCAATTTGGGACGGTAATTTTCCAAATACAGGCACTACACCCCTGAAGTGTCTGGATTGCCCCAGTCCACCAACGTGCTGGAGTGTTTTATAGGACCACACAAGAGTCGTTTATGGAAATAATAGAAGTGATTGCCTTGTGTACATATTGTAAACTATAATAAAACATACAAGTAAAACGTTTTTAGTGACTATCTTGAGTATATGAGTAAAGCAGTGTTAAAATGCCATTGAGGATGGAAGAGGCCTGCAAAAAGGCACCAAGAAGGCAACAGACACCCTCATAGCTGTTGCCAAAGTTGCTAGCAGAAGAGCGGAATTTTCTGCTTGTTCCACATAATAAAGCACTGCTAAAAACGTGTCACCAATTTTTTTCCGGTACAGGAAGGAGTTAGATCCTGAGCTGGACTGAGGGTGGGCTGGACCGTTATACTGAAACTTGAAAAAGGGGGGGGGGGGCCGAAACCTCATATCATACTCATAGAGTTATTTCATCAAGGCCAAATGCCGATTGATTAGACCTGGTCAGGTACTTTTATTTATACCGATTATTTGTATTTTTTATTTATTTCCTTTTATTTGGTGAACTTATTTTTCATAGGCGAAAAAAGATTATACATTTAAGACATATACAGCATAACATTACAAAGTAAGCATTTGGCAAACAAAACATGAATTGAAAATCAACAGTGCATCCAATAAACACTAAACATTAAACATTACAAAATACATTTCATTCATATTTACAAATCAATTTCCTATTGAAGACAAACTAAGTGACATTTGGTCACAAGGGTGAAGTAGTGTGTACTTGTTTTAATATATCACTCAATGATAAAGTTAACTCTTGTTGGTATGCCGACGCGTTTCAGGTTCGAGGAACCAGTTCTCGAACCCTCATCAGGGCTTTGTTAGTTGTCTGTATAGGATGCAAAAAACAATAATGTTTTATTGACAACCTGTACGCCTCAACACTGTCACCCACAGCTTGAGAAATCATGAAAAATCTACCTTTATCTTTTAGGCAGGCGGTATCTTCAATAATATCGATGCAAGGAGCGTTATGCTGTGCTTGTGGTTAATTTCTACAATAAATAAGGCGCAAGCCATGTAAAAAATGTAACCAACGGAAAAACTTTATAAACACTTATGTCTTAGTTCTACATACCTCCGTATGCACCATCCGGCGCCTCTTGGAGGGAGGGGATGTCATGCTCAATATGTCTGAGTCCCTGATTGGAAAAAGGGGGGATTTTATGCGTCATTTGCGTAAGACTTTTTATAAAACAAAAAGATATACAGTTATCCCTAGCGTTGTCCCATACCTTATATTCTTCTCTTGGGGTGGCGTTTATATTCTCTGGCTTTCAATGGCTGTTCGTTATAAAAACTACCTATCGGAAACGGAATTCCAGTTAAAAACTAAACGTACCCAAGACATTTAGATTACACAAATTTGTATGGTTGCATGTTGTTTTCAAAGTGTAAAGTACCTGCATTCGAACCGAAGTTCGATGTCTCCTTCGTTTTCTATTCCTTTCGCGGTGGGCCCCAGGGGTCCGTTCTATCCTTCTTAGATCGTCAAACACTACCTAAATACAAAGAGGTGAGCGCGCTCGGTAAGTGACAGCGTTAGACACGAGCACTGCATGGTGTTGTTTAGAGCTTGATCGTTCTCACCTGATCTCGGTCGCACAGAGCCTCCACTGGCAGGTTCACTAGATCGCCTCACAAACTGTGACGGCCATCTTAGTTAGATTTTAAATGCACTAGTGTAACGTCCCATTGCATTCTGGGACTTGTAGTTGGACCAGTGCTCGAGCTTGACCGCAAACAATTAAAAATTGGGGAGATTGTTACGTGGTCGAATACAATATGTGTCCTACTCATCAGTAATTAATTGCACATTGAATTCTGATTAATTACGTTTATTGTGGGACACTAGATGGATTCACAAACGACAAGCAAATTACCTGGGGTCGTTCTTTATGTATGGCTCAAAGTATCACCAATGTTGTCAACATTCTACAATCTCCTATGTTTTCATAAGTTGGTTTTAAGGGGGATACGATTCCATCCATATGTCATCGCATAGCTATTGTGAATAAAAGCTCAGTCTAGATCCTTGATAATTCAGACATACTGTTCAGGCCTGTTAATGTGCTGTTAAATTTAAGAATGAGGTATGCTTCTTTTTGCAGCAACACCTTGTCTACATCCGCGGGGCGCTGTACTGTACCCGTTGTAAAAAGTACTGACCATTTGAAATCGCTCTCAGTGTGGGAATTCTCTATGAAATGTTCGACCATGGGAGCAGTGAGTACCTTCTTTTTGATCCTTGATCTATGTTGGCTGATACGTAGATTCACTTGTTGATTTGTTTTACCAATATGTGATCTTTTGGCACGGACAAGTGATAACATATATCACATTTTTGGTCCGGCAATTTGAGAAACCCAAGTGTTTCCACTTGACCCCCTGGTGTTCAAATTCATTTCCTTCAATAGTGTTTGGACATGCGACACAATTGCCGCATCTGTGATGCCCATCGATTGGCTTCATGTTCCAATCGGACAAGAGGTCGTGTTTGGGTTTAGGCTGCGCTACATTAGCCCTCACAATTTGCTGTCCAATACTCTTGTTCTTTCTGTACGCAAAAATTGGACGGGGGAAGGGACGTTCCAAGCCTGTTAAATCTCACCTTAAAGATACTACAGATTTTCTGACTAAGGTGGAAGGAACATCATTTGATCCTAGCACACAGCTTATGGTGACCATGGACGTTACGTCCTTATACACACAGATCCCCCAGGAAGAGGCCCTTGAAGTAATTGAATTGTACCTAGAGATGCGGGAGCGACCACACAGGGTCTCCATGTGTTTCATTCTACGTCTTGCAGAAATAGCCTTCAAGAAGAACTATTTTGCATTTAATGATCAGTTCTATATGCAAATCAAGGGCACTGCCATGGGGTGTCCTTATGCCCCAGAAATGGCAGTGCTCTACATGGCGCAGTATGAAATGAGGTTTGTGGACAACAACAATCCATATATTAGGAACATCGTACAATGGTGGCGCTATATAGATGACGTCTGGCTCCTGTGGCATGGGAGCCAGACCGATCTATTGATGTTCCACGAATGGATCAATGCCAGACATAATGACATCACATTCTCCATGGAAGCAAGCAGTACCAAAATGACTTTTTTGGATGTGGAAGTCACTTGTTTGGATGGTGTTCTAAAAACCTCATTATATAAGAAAGCTACTGACAAAAACACTATCCTCCTCCACAGAAGCCATCACCCCAGGAAACTTAAAGCGAACTTGCCCTACGGGCAACTATTGCGGATACGCAGAAATTGCACGGACACTAGCGATTTTGACCATCATGCCCAGACATTCTGCCAGGAAATTATACATAGGGGTTACCCCAAAAAACTCCTAAAACACTCATACAAAAGAGCACGCTTCACACCGCGTGAATGCATGCTACAAACAAAAAAAAAGAAAGAGCTAGACCGTTTGGTCTGTGTGACCACTTTTGGTCCTGACACACACAAATTGAGACAGACAGTTTTAAAAAATTGGCTTTTGCTAGAAGGCTTGGAATGTCCCTTCCCCCGTCCAATTTTTGCGTACAGAAAGAACAAGAGTATTGGACAGCAAATTGTGAGGGCTAATGTAGCGCAGCCTAAACCCAAACACGACCTCTTGTCCTATTGGAACATGAAGCCAATCGATGGGCATCACAGATGCGGCAATTGTGTCGCATGTCCAAACACTATTGAAGGAAATGAATTTGAACACCAGGGGGTCAAGTGGAAACGCTTGGGTTTTTCAAATTGCCGGACCAAAAATGTGATAGATGTTATCACTTGTCCGTGCCAAAAGATCTATATTGGTAAAACAAATCAACAAGTGAATCTACGTATCAGCCAACATAGATCAAGGATCAAAAAGAAGGTACTCACTGCTCCCATGGTCGAACATTTCATAGAGAATTCCCACACTGAGAGCGATTTCAAATGGTCAGTACTTTTTACAATGGGTACAGTACAGCGCCCCACGGATGTAGACAAGGTGTTGCTGCAAAAAGAAGCATACCTCATTCTTAAATTTAACAGCAAATTAACAGGCCTGAACAGTATGTCTGAATTATCAAGGATCTAGACTGAGCTTTTATTCACAATGGCTATGCGATGACATATGGATGGAATCATATCCCCCTTAAAACCAACTTATGAAAACATAGGAGATTGCAGAATGTTGACAACATTGGTGATACTTTGAGCCATACATAAAGAACGACCCCAGGTAATTTGCTTGTCGTTTGTGAATCCATCTAGTGTCTCACAATAAACGTAATTAGTCAAAATTCAATGTGCAATTAATTACTGATGAGTAGGACACATATTGTATTCGACCACGTAACAATCACCCCAATTTTTTAATTTTTTGCGGTCAAGCTCGAGCACTTGTCCAACTACAAGTCCCAGAATGCAATGGGACGCTACACTAGTGCATTTAAAATCTAACTAAGATGGCCGTCACAGTTTGTGAGGCGATCTAGTGAACCTGCCAGTGGAGGCTCTGCGCGACCGAGATCAGGTGAGAACGAGCAAGCTCTAAACAACACCATGCAGTGCTCGTGTCTAACGCTGTCACTTACCGAGCGCGGTCACCTATTTGTATTTAGGTAGTGTTTGACGATCTAAGAAGGATAGAACGGACCCCTGGGGCCCACCACGAAACGAATAGAAAACGAGGGAGACATCGAACTTCGGTTCGAATGCAGGTACTTCACACTTCGAAAACGACATGCAACCATACAAATTTGTGTAATCTAAATCTCTTGGGTACGTTTCGGTTTTAACTGGAATTCCATTTCCGATAGGTCGTTTTTATAACGAACAGCCATTGAAAGCCAGAGAATATAAACGCCACCCCAAGAGAAGAATATAAGGTATGGGACAATGCTAGGGATAACTGTATATCTTTTTGTTTTATAAAAAGTCTTACACAAATCACGCATAAAATCCCCCCTTTTTCCAATCAGGGACTCAGACATATTGAGCACGACCTCCCCTCCCTCCAAGAGGCGCCGGATGGTGCATACGGAGGTATGTAGAATTAAGACACGAGTGTTTATAAACGTTTTTCCGTTGGTTACATTTTTTACATGGCTTGCACCTTATTTATTGTAGAAATTAACCACTAGCACAGCATAACGCTCCCCGCGTCGATATTATTGAAGATACCGCCTGCCTAAAAGATAAAGGTAGGTTTTTCATGATTTCTCAAGCTGTGGGTGACAGTGTTGAGGAGTACAGGTTGTCAATAAAACTTTATTGTTTTTTGCATCCTATACAGACAACTAACAAAGCCCTGATGAGGGTTCGAGAACTGGTTCCTCGAACCTGAAATGCGTCGGCATACCAACAAGAGTTAACTTTATCATTGAGTGATATATTAAAACAACTACACACTACTTCACTCTTGTGACCAAATGTCGCTTAGTTTGTCTTCAATAGGAAATTGATTTGTAAATATGAATGAAATATATTTTGTAATGTTTAATGTTTAGTGTTTATTGGATGCACTGTTGATTTTCAATTTATGTTTTGTTTGCCAAATGCTTACTTTGTAATGTTATGCTGTATGGGAAACATCCTCAACAAAGACTCGACTCCGGAACAAGGCGTTCCGGAGTCACGCAAGCCAAACAGTGACTTGCACGAACAACGACGGTCTAGTGTTCACGCAGGGTGGAGTTCAGAGGAGCTTCAGACAGGAACAGGTAAGAGGGGTTCGTAAGTTGAGGGTGTTCGGGTTAGTTTTAAGGGGTGGGGGGTTCAGGTTAGATTTTAGGGGTGGGGGTTTGGGTTAGTTTTTAGTGGCTCAGAAGGGTCATGTTAGTTTTTAGGGGGTAGGAGGGGCTTGAGTTCGTTTTTAGGGGGTGGGGGTATGAGTAAGTTTTCAGGGCGTTGGGGGGTTTGAGTTAGTTTTTAGGAACTGGGAGGGTTCTTGTAAGTTTTAAGGGGGGAAGAGGCTTTGTGTACATTTTTAGGGGGGGAGGGGTTTGAGTTCGTTTTTAAGGGGTTAGTATTTAGGGAGTGGGAGAGGTTTGAGTTCATTTTTTGGGGGTGAGGTTCTCAGGGTGGTTTTTAGGGGGTGGGAGAATTAGGTGTAGGTTTAAGTGACAGTGTTAAGGGGTAGTTTTTAGGGGTTGTGATGAGGTTGATTTGAATGTAGTGGTTGATTGTGTAGTTCGTGGTTCAGTAAGTTATGGTAAAATAGGTTGTGGGTTGGCTTTGGTCGTTGTTTAGCCTTCGTGGTTCATGCACTCGTGATTTTGTATGTAGTTGTTTAGTCATAGAACCCCTTTGATGCATGTCCTTGACAAAAGGGTGTTTCTGAAAGAGCAGTAGGGCCAGGGAGGAATCAGGAACACATGTTGGAGATTGGGCCTACTGGCATTTCACAGGGTTTGGCCTGTCAAGATAGCTTTTATTCAGTATGATCATTACTTATATGGCAATGAAACTTGAGCAAACTCAAAGAATATCACATGTTGAATACTAACAACAACATTATTCTCCCATGTATCATATCTGAAAGCCAAGAACTACAGGGGGGAATCATTTTTTAAACCAAAACTAAAGAAGCAGTAGAACGTTTCATGGAAAGAGTTCATGTAGAGTGAAAACAGAGGAGGGCTGCTCGTTTTCATGGCCATATCTCTGGGTTGGCACAGGAGCTCTGCACAAGACAAGAAAGGTTTTGCCGCCATGTTGGATTTAGGCAGAGATGAACACAATGGGATTTTTTGCTGTAAGTCACAAAGAATGCCACAAAAGGTGGTAGGATTACCCCTGGGAACTTCTACCTTATTATTCAGGAAGGGGCAAGGAGTCTCCCCACCAACAAGATTGTGCCAGGCATGAATGAGGATCCACAGTACCCTCAGGGAACAAGACACTGGACCTCGAAGACGACTACACAGCAGTGCAATAGACTGCTTGAAAGACATGCCACCTGGTTCCCTGAAAAATGGGCTAAAGACTTTGTCTGCATATGACTCCCAGGACTAGATGGATCTCTCCAGGGCCAGTGACGCTGGTCATCTTATGCCTTCTGAGGACCAGTTGGGTTAAGACATGGACTCTAATTAATGCCCCTAAGGTGCCCTTCCAGACAGTCAGGAGGCTAAGGGGGCCATGAAGAGCAGGCAGGAAGATACTGGGCTGGCTGGTAGCAGAGATGTTGTGCAGGATTCCCCTATCAGTAGAAGACCACTAGGAACCGGGAAAGGAGAAGACTGGTGCAGGGAGTCAGTAAGTGCAGCTCTCAGCAAAGTGTGCTCCTTTAGAGGCAGGGTGACCTGTTGCAAATGCTCCTGATAGCTAGAGCTTGCCACCAGGAGTGCAATGAGTCAAAGATTGACACAATTGTCTGACAGAGCCAGAGATATTCACTGGAGGGGTTCAGGGCCAGGAGTCTAGAACTTAGGCCAAACTGAAGTGAATGAGGACTACAGCTCCTGTTATGCACCAGGCTTGTAAATAAAGGTCCAGGAGAGGAACGTTGTGTCCCCAATGACAATCATCTATGCCACATACTACAGCGCATGTCCCGATAATATATTGTTACACAAAGGCAGTAATTTATTGAAATAAGGTTTGTCTAGACAGCTCTGCAAGACATTGAACAGCAATGCAACTGTGTTTAAAAAGAAAAGCTGTGTGAGGGGACGCCATACGACTCCTGAGACACTCAGGCTGGTACTAGCCAGTCTGCGTATGCCTCCATAAACTAACACCACATTTATTAGTCATTAACAGGTTTTTACCAGAGGTCTGCTCCTCTGGCAGGCTCGCTCATGTTATGGCCTCAAAACGATAAACTGAATGGAGCAACTAAAAACACAAACACTTTGGTTACTGCCAGAAACCAACCAAA
Source organism: Lissotriton vulgaris (assembly GCF_964263255.1). NCBI lineage: Eukaryota > Metazoa > Chordata > Amphibia > Caudata > Salamandridae > Lissotriton > Lissotriton vulgaris. Next base: position 877,165,866 of record NC_141695.1, on the reverse strand, counting down.
AAAATAGTGTGCCAAAAGTAACATAAATGGCCACAAATGCAATGAGACATGTAACAGGGCTAGTGTCCATGGGAAGAAACAACACAACACAAAAGGAGGGACAAATAGAAACGGTTCACCACTGAAAAGCAAGGAATTTCTAAATGCAGACAAAGGAACAAATGAAAAGTGATGGGCGTGCTGAAATCTCACAGTCTGGATACAGCATGCCTGTGGGAGACCTGAAAAGGGAGGTTTGGACTTTGCTTTTACCCTAAATTGTAAAGTTGAGCTAGCATTCTAAAACTGCCCTTCCAGTTTATAGTGGCAGACTGGGAGCCATGCTTTACCTTGTCCCACTCAAGGTGGCGCAACAAGTACTGCAGTCTCTGGAGGACACTCTAATTTACAGGTCCTTGGTACCCCTGATACCATACACTAGGGACTTGCAAGTGAGTTAGGCTATGGCAAATGGGGACAAAGCAATAACAATGCACAATTTCAAAGGTCTGATCACAACCTCTCGGCCCTGCTTAGAAGGGCTGAGGACATTGAAGAGTCATTACCTGATCTTCCGATACACCTTGATCCAGAGACAGGTAATTTTCGCCACTAAAATATGGAGAATTGCATAAAGACCACATGTTTGAGTCTTCTAAAACAATGGCTTTTGAACATGGAGGATCATGGCAGACACCACGTAAATGGGTGCTGGTCTCCAGTCAGCTTCCTATGAATTAAGTGGGGCTCTCTTCGCCCTCTACGGCTCACCCCTCCCCTCTGTCTGGCCCACATAACTTCTTTTCAGCCCGGTCTTTGACGTCCCATCCTGCATTACTTCACTGCGAGGGGAGTGCAAGAGGCACCGGCGTCCCTCCTCGATGATGCTTGAGCTGCGGGCTGATTGCGCTGTCCTGCCTTGGTGCCGACTTCCCTGCTGGGAGGGAGCTGCCAGTAGGTTGCACAGCTGCTGGTTTGCGTGCTCTTGTTCCTGGGGCAGCAGAGGAAGAGTCAGCACCTGCAGGGGTGCTCCATGTGGATTGTGAAGATTGGATCCCTCTAGGGGACTGCTGCTGGCTCAGAGGCATGCAGGATGGACTGGTGTTCCAAGCGACAATGGTGGTAAGATCTTCGCATTGAGGGAGAGTGCAATATATGGCAACACTCTTTGTAATTTGGCTGGCAATACCTATAAGCAAGTTGTTGCCTTATGCCCCATAGTGGATGATGCTGAAGTGATCTCCTTTGCACCACAAGAAAAGGGGTCTGCAGAAGTAGCGACAAATAGCCCCAATAGGGTTTAGTTGGGGATCTTTCTTGCAACACATGGAGAGGGGGAGGATTATACAAGATAGACCCTCTGTTGCAACTGGGAAGGTGTGTAGGTACATACTATGCAATGGTAGGGGGCAGTCTGGTGACATCTCTTCAAGGGTTGGAAACTCTGCCCCCTCCTCATTTTGCCTTTGACCCAAATTTTGCATTGAAAGGAGGGAGTAAATATCTGGAGCCAGCCAAGGAAGGAGAGAAAGTTATATCTTCGACTACTATGACTGGCAAGTCCCCCAGGAGTAGGGGCAGAGGGAAGACGGCTGTTGTATCTAAGGTTAAGGTCACCCCCTCCTTGAAGTCTTTTTATAAAGTTCTGGCTTCCTCTGCTGCTGCCTCTGAAGCTATTGATAAGACATCAGAAAAGGTGAGCAGATTAACCCGCTAACATAAGGAAATGAGAGAGGACCTGGAACGTCTCGAAAACCACAGCCAGAAGAACAACCTCAGACTTATCAATATTCCTGAGAACATGGAAGGTCCGGATATTAAGGCCTTTGTGATCAAACTCTTACAAGCTACAGCCTTAAAAAAATTGCCAGATATTGACCTTTCAAATGAAATGCAGCGGATACATAGAGATCCATTTAAAAGGAATCCCGGACGGCAGAGGCCAAGGAGAATTTTAATTAATTTCCTCACTTACAATACTAAGGAGGCTATTTTATCCACTGCTTTAAAAGAAGGATCTTTTTGAGCAGGCTCCTACTCGTTTTCGATAAGATCAGATCTTTGTCTGATTTGTCTTACTACTTCACTAACGCAGTGGGACCAAGGGCAAAAGGGCGGAGGAATTGAATAAACTTGGCGCAAAAGCTCAGTTAAAGTTCTCTGCTTCCCTCTGTATAATGTGGAACAATTATATGTACACACATCTCTCTGTGGAGTAAGCTGATTTGCTGATTGAGAAAATTAAGAAGGGGGCAACAAGTAGAGGGGTGTGGGTTTGAGCAGGGGGGAGTGGGGACTGTATGCCTATTTCAGTTGGGAGGGTTCCCCGGGGACGGGGGGCACAGAGGATGAATGAGTGGTAGGTTAAAGGTGGGGTCACAAGGTGGGGAGCAGTGGGAAAAAATAGAAAAATAATTGTTTCCCCTCTATCATCTAGTTTCTTAAGTGTTTTGCGTAGCCAGAGCATGGGTATTGTTGTCTTTAATAGGTTAGATGTGAGGTATTAATGAGTTAAAAATCCTAACCTGGAATGTCAATGGGCTCAGGTGTAAACACAGGCAGAGGTTGGCAATGAAGTATCTGGAAGAGAGTAGTGCCTGCATCTGCTTGATTCAGGAGACCCACTTAGATACTTTAGAATATAACACAGTATTCTCCAAGTGTTGCTGGATAGATTATTTTTTAGTCTCAGAACAATCTGCGCATTGTAGGGGGGTTGCAATTCTAATTAGGAGGAGCTGGCTGCGTTATTAACTCCTTGACCGCGGCGCAAATTCCGCTGTGGTGTGGGAGTTCTATTAAGTGGGCGGGGCCGACGCGCGCACACAACGGGTTAAGGCTTCTAAGTCTGATAAATATGGGAGGTGGCTGATAGTTACCCTGGACTGTGAGGGAGTAGAATTAGTTTGTGTGGTTTTCTATGGACCTAACATTGATGATCCCTCTCATTTATCTAATCTAGAATGGAATCTAATGGAGGTTACGACCCCTAATATAATTGGATAATTGGGGGAGATTTCAATGTCCTGCTGGATTCTGTCCAGGACAGATCCAATAGTGGTTGTTATGAAAATACCCCTCGGGTCCGGAGGACGCTAAAAAACCTTCTGCTAGAATTAGGCCTGTTGGACGTTTGGAGACATAAGATGGGTACAAGGCTGGGTATTACATTTCATAGTAAAAACATGGCCACTTTTCTAGATTGGATTATTTCTTTGTTGATAGGATCTAGTGGAAAAGATAACATCTATACTCATATTGCCAGCTCATATTTCAAACCATGCACAGGAGCGTAACACAGGCCCCCACTTCCCCCGCATTGCGGGGGGGGGGGGGGGGGCACCCGAGCTGCAACGGGATCCTCAGCACAGTACTCATTGAATTAGTCATAAGTATTTTCATTTGATCTTAGGTGCGCATTCCTGTTTCCAGTTCACTGAACTCAAGAAGTGTCACACAAGCGTTTGTGTTTGCGTCCTAAAAACACAATTGTTTAAAATATTCTATTTGTAAAATTATGTTGTTAATTGTAACCCAGCAATCACTTATCAAGATAGACGTTGTTATAACTGCATTGCATACCAGTAAGGGAGAAATGGCAGCAATGGCGTGTTTAAACGAATAGGCCTTTGTCAAAGTCAGACAACTGTAGAATTCTACTTTTGCTTATTTTTTATTATTTGGGGTTATGTGATTTTCGTTGATTCCTTAACCAAATTATTTCAATTCATGAATTTTAGGTTGTTAAGCTATTAATCTGTGGATTCTTTAATTTAATTTATGCTATGCAAACCCAGATTTACGTGTGATCACCAGCCACATGCAGAAGCACACGTCAATCATTATACACCCATGAAATACTTTTACTTTTCATATTTCATTCTTCCAGTGGACTTCTGTGGTCCTAGCTGTTGGGTCAAAGGCACGTGTGGCTTGAGCTGTTGTTTGAATAACAAATCATTTTCTTGTGTCTTGAAGGTTAGCATAAAGCTCATGGCCACCCCTATGGTGGTGATTGCGCTCATTTTTGGGGACCGGAAATTATATTTTATCACCACATTCTGACCCACAGCAAGAGAGAGCGAGGAACAAAGAAAGAGGAAAGGACTAAAAAGAAAGCAATTACGAATGGAGAATGTATGGATTTTAAAATTCCAGCAGTCAGATATAGGCAGTAATTGTTGGGGGTGGAAGAAAACAGACTAGGCTGCCTATGCATTCAGAAGCCCTGGCATTCAGCAGGGTCGACAGCTAGCCTCTAAATTGAAGGGTTACCTGCATTTCTTTTTAATAAATCTTTATTCTTGGCTGCTTGTTATGGACTGTACTTGATGGTCTGCATTTGTGCGTCAGCTTATTTACATATTAAGATCACATCTACCATAGTTCTCTTAATGCAGGGTGCAAAGAGAGTTTCCATCTCTTCTTTATTTTATTTCTAACTAGTGTGGAGTTTGTAGAGATTAATCTACGTAGTGTCATTTGTTTAATCACAGGCAAAGTCTTCAGCCTTGGTTTCCTGTGGAATGCAGTGTATTCATTTGCTTCTGAGGGAGTCCAAAGTAGAGTCTGTTTCCATAGACTTGGAAGGCTATTATAACTCAGGCCTGAGCGCTCCGTATTAAATCTGGAGCGGGGCCCTTCCGCATACACTACCAAGAAGCCATGTGTGAAATCTAAACCTAGTCCTGGCTTTTAGCCAACAGCTCTTTGCATTCTGGAGTGTGTGTTTGCTTTTCATTTGTAAGTGTGGGCTTCAAAACCCATGTATGAAAAGTGGCATTGTGTAAAATGCCTGCACTGACTGAAAGTGTTACTCAAGAAATGTACCTGGTGCTTATGTAAAGTGCTTTGAGTTCGCGCCATTTAAAAAAAGCTACAAAAAAAACACAAGGGTTAGAAAACCTTTTTAGCATCCCTTCACGTTCTATTGTGCCTGTTTACCATGACACAAGGCAAAGAAACATATATGGCTCTTACCCTTCGCTTGTTAAAGGAAACTTACTGTTGACAATCATGCCTTTCCCGCGCGCCCCAAATTAAACAAGGAATCGTGTGATGGGGCCGTCTTGTCACTCTGCGTCTTCGAATGTACACACAGAATACGCGGGAGGAAACAAGCATCCAGTGGGGATCTCGGAAATACGCACCCCTCTGCGGCTTTGCCTTAAAAGAGGCACTGCGAGATTGTATTCGGAGGGATTGTGATTGTAAGCACCCAAGACAGCTAGGTATGCTAATGCACCGAACAGAAATTACAGCGGAGACGTATGTCATCCAAAATTCACTGGTACAGCTTTAAGGTAGAAACTGTGCCTTTCTTTATCTTTTCAAGTTATTGAAGTTGTCACTCTGACACTTTATTGTGATATAGGCTGTTGGAGAAGGGGTGTAAAATTATGCAGCACGGTCAGACTGGAATCTGATGATACCTTTTTACTAGAAGGCTTTCCATAGATTCTGACACTCCTAGTTTTTTAGTTAATAGCTCGTTGCATTTGGGGACTTGTAGTTTCACTTTTTACACAGTAAATATGCCCTAAAAAATCTCACCAAGCAAAGCGTTGTTGGCTACAAACTAAGCACTGTCTGAAGATGTCACGCATGACATCTTCAGATGTCGTGTCTCGATGACAAATAATACTCGGACACAATATGCTTTTAAAGGAGCTTTATTTCTTGCTTCTATCTGCTAGCTCGTCCCTATTCTAACCGCCTCTCGAGTCTGTCCTTGGCTCCTCCCGTTCCTGTATCTCCCCTTAACTCCACCCCCCAAACACTAGACTACAGCGCACAATATTACATCTCCCCCTTTCTTAACAAAATGAACTTAACTTCCACTGTGTTTGTAATCCTTCAATCAGCCTCACAGGTCGGCGGACAGTCTGTTTGAGCTGCAGGGATGCATCTCCATGTACGGGCTCAAATTCAGTCCGTTCTTCAGGCATCATTCATGTCGAATCAGTGGCGGGCATGTCTTTGGTCGACCTTTCTGTTGTCTTAACAAGAGCATTCTCTTGTGGTTTCATTTCTTTTGTCTTTTCGGTCAAGGACAACAATGTCTTCGTGTTCACAGTCCTGCGTATCAGACAGTAAGGCATTGTTTGTCTTATCCGCTCTCACTCGGGTTTGGGAATGTGGGACTCATTCCTGGGCTCTGTTTGTCTTATCCGCTCCAACTCGCGTTTGGGAATGTTGAACTCTTTGACCATCCGGGCATGTGCCCGTTCCTCTCTCATCCCTTTGCGTTTTGAGAATGGTTTATCTCTGTCAACACATTTTGCCTTCCTTGCAGGGTGATGAGACAGTCCTTTCCTAACATGGTTGATAATGTCCCATAGATTCATTTTCCTTCTGCAAGCCCTTTGAGTCAGCCTCGCTGACCCCATCCGGGGTGACGGTATGTTATTCATGTCGTGATATAACTGTGACTGATATGCCATGTTGCGTGACGGGGTGATCGAATATTTTGGGTCATCGGCATGAGATATGTTGCTCTGAACGGGGAGAACATTCTCTGTTTCCGTTGTGCATTCGGGCGATCGATACCATGGGCGTTTTCATGACCTTGATTTTGTTGACCCGAGTGATTGCACCGACAGACTTTCTGAATCAGAGGAGTCTTTTACTGATTTCCTTTGAGAACGTTCTTTTGGATGTGTCTTGACTGGTAAGTCCCTTGAGCTGGTAGGCTGTGACGAACTGCTCTTGGAGTCAGAGTTATCTTTGGGACATTTCTTTGGGTACATCTCTCGAATTGTCTTCTGTGCTATTGTAGTGGAGAGATTGTTTGATAGCCACACATTTATTTCTTTTGTTTGATCCCAAGACACTTTGTCTCCCTCGTATGGTGTTAGTAGTTTCCTCTCAGTTTCCTCGTTGTCACGGGCGTCTTGAGTGTGTTTACCTACCCCTTTCCGGTGTCTGAGTAAATGACTCCGTTGTATGTGGTCTGTTTCTTCTTCTCGCCTGCTGAGCACACTAACATCTGTTCCATGGGTGTGATGTCTCCCACTACTTGGTGCTTCTTCAGACTCGTCTACACAGTTTGATAAACAGCGGGTCGCTCGGGTGTGTTTGGGTACCGGTTTCCAAGGTTGGCATGACTGGTCCAGTCTTCTGTAATTTGTCTTTCCTTCATGCTTGTTGAGCAGTCTGTCATCTGTTCCGTTAGTGTGGTCTGTCCCACTTAATGCTTCTTCAGAATAGTTTGTAATGTTTGCTGAATGATTCCTTAAAGTTGACTGACTCTTTGAGGTTGAACGACTTCTTGAAGTTGAATGACTCCTTGAGGTTGAAAGACTCCTTGAAGTTGAATGACTCCTTGAAGTTGAATGACTCCTTGAGGTTGACTGACTCCTTGAGGTTGACTGACTCCTTGAAGTTGGATAACTCCTTGAGGTTGTATCAGTGAGGCTGTCATAATCCTGGATCATCACGGTCTTTGCCATTCTCCACTGTCTTTTGTATTGTTGAATTAGAGTACTTCATGTCACTTTGTTTCTCATGCTGTCTTATCTCTAGTCTACCTTTGCCCTCCTTCTTTCTGGTTTTGTTTGTTTCTGGGGCTTGACGCATAGACATGAGAGGTATCTCCTTTCTTTTATCTTCCTTTCTTGCATTAAGGTGCAATCCTATTGACAATTCTCTTGCTTTGGTCCGCTCTCCAGCTTCGGCCCTCCTGATGATTTCCTTTAGCGAGAACTGCTCTTGAAGGATCTTGCGCTTTGTGTCAGGTTTTGAACAGCCTTCGATTATCCGGAGTGAAATGGCAGTAGTGCACCAGACTTTGTAACCTTGTTATGAAATTTGGTAATGAGTTCCCGGGTTCCTACCGTGCCGCGTTGAAGACGATGCGTTCATGATCCATGTCTTCCTTTGTGTCGAAATGAGCGCGTAGAGTCTCTTTAAGTTTTCCATATACTTCTGTGTCCTTTGCTGAAAATGTTCTGATTAATCGTTGGCCTTCATGACCCATCAGCTGGAGTAATAGTAGCAGACGTTTTCCATCTCTACGTTCACCAGTTGTTTCAAGAAACTCATCCAGTGATTCCAGCCACCGGTTCCATTTGGGACCCAAACTCTGGAAGCCAGTCTGTGTCATTGGGGGTGGCACTTTAATGCAGGGATTGGATCTTTGTGTTTCTTTTCCCACCGACATAATGGAGGAAAGTTTTAGTAGGCTACTGTCATAGGACTGTTCACTTTGTTTCCCATATTATTCGCTGACCATCTTTGGTCGAGATCATCCTTTGATTTTTGGAAAATTCACTCACGGGTGGCCACTGCATTTTGTCCGCCCTTAGTATGACCGTCTCAGTAGACTTCTCGACCATTCGTTTTCTTTGTTTCTTTTAGTTTCAATTGTTTATCTTCACTTGGTGCTGAGAGTTTACTTTGGAATTTTCCTTTGCTCGTGCTTGTTACGTTCAGGGTTTGTATTTGCTTGTGCTTGTTGCATTCGAGATTTGCCTTTGCTTTTACATGCTAAATTCAGGGCTTGTATTTGTTAGTGCTCGTTGCATGCAGGACTTGCATTTGCTCGTGCTTGCTACATTCAGGATTTGCATTCACTCGGGCTGAATATATTGAGATTCGCATTTGTTCATGCTTGTTGTATTTGAGGTTTGCATTTGCTTGGGCTTGTTATGTCTGAAAGCTGCATTTGCTTGTGCTCGGTATATTCAGAACTTGCATTTGCTTGTGCTTGTTGTATTCAAGACTTGTATGTGCTTGTGATTGTTGCCTGCAGGACTTGCATCAGCGTGTGCTTATTGTACTCAAAATTTGCATTTGCTTGTGCTTATTGCATTCGGGACTTGTATTTATTCGTGCTTGTTGCGTTCAGGACTTGCATTTACTTGTGTTTGTCGCATTTGAGACTTGCATTTCCTTGTGTTTGTTGCATTCAAAACTTGCACTTACTTGTGCTTGTTGTATTCAGAACTGACACCCGCTTGTGCTTATTAAATTCAAAACTTGCATTTGCTTGTGCTTGTTGCATTCGGGACTTGTATTTGCTCGTGCTTAGTGTACTCAGACTTTGCATTTGCTTATGCTTGTTGGACTCAAACTTTGTAATTTGCTCGTGCTTGTTACTTTGGACAATTGCACTTACTCGTTCTTGTTGCTTCAGACACTTGCATTTTCTAAGGCTTATTGTCTTTGGGTTTGCAATTGCTCGTGCTTGTTGGCAAAATCCACAATTGCCTGACTTTAAGATGGCCGCCCACGATCCCTGACAGGGGGTTGGAGTAGCTGCCTGACTCCAAGATGGCCGCCAAATTGAAACTCTCGTGTCCCACTAGATTTGGCTCCTTGTAGCTTCACTTTCAGTTGGGCACTCACCCGTCCAGCATGCGATATTCCCGGGGGCTTCCCGTCAAGGCCACTCAGCTCAGATGGCATCACGTTGCAGGTAGGACTGGGGTGGGCTCCCGACGTCCTTTTTCACTTGCCGTGCACGACCATGCGCAATCCCACGCATCAGGGGTGAGCACCCACGATTTGGCGCTCAACAGCGCGTTCGATCTAGCGCTCACTAGCGCGTTCAGGCATGCGCTCCACGTAGTTTTCCGGCCACGGAGCTACGGGGCATGCATTGCTGGGTCGTCTGCATCGACTCTAGCAGCGGTCTGCACTCGGGCACATTTGTCACGACGGCGACCTTCTGCCGATGCCTCATGGGACAAATTATTCAGCTCCTGGGATTCGTGCAGTGGCTCGAACACGATATGGTTTTGAAAGAGCTTTATTCCTTGCTTCTATCTGCTAGCTCGTCCCTATTCTAACCGCCTCTCGAGTCCGTCCTTGGCTCCTCCCGTTCCTGTTCCTCCCCTTAACTCCCCCCCCCAAACACTAGACTACATCGCACAATATTACAACATTGAATGAGCAAATTATGACTGTCTTGCTTTTGTGGGAAGCTCTGCCCCTAGGGATTGATTAAAAGAAGCTGCTGTGCTGAGTGGGCGATAACTTTCAGGCAGAAGATTGAAAACAGCTCTGATCCCTTATTGGGCGTGACATACACAATGTTTAGTCCGGCTGTTCCCATTTCTGTCGTTTGTCAGGTATAATGCACATCTAGCTCAAAGAAGGAAGGAAGTCCTTAAAGAAAAATAAGCGCTGGCCTCAAAATGACGGTTTTGAGTAGTACCAAGGCTGCTGGATTTTATTCCATCTCACCTCCCTTTATTCAACCATTCCACTGTTGCAGCCTCTTTATTTCGCTCTTGCATCATCTTTTCATCCCTTTCTCTCGTTGTCACAGTTATCCTTTCTTGTTCTGTTCCCTTAGTTTTCTGCCTTTTGCTCTCTTGCTCTGGGTCAAAGTCTGATGATGAAAAATTGCCATAGCCCCAAAAATGAGCCCCAAACCTAACCTAATGTATGAGCATCGATGCCTACCACCCTCAACCACCCACAAACTAAGCACTGGCAGGGGAATGCTGTACACACTTTTAAGTAGGAGCATCAATCTCAAACACAAAGAGTTATCCTTCAAACAACCTAGTGTGGGCCTCAAGGACGCTTGATGCACCAGGCCATAAAGGGATTTGACCTGAGTCACAATATATAAAATATATATATATATATATATTACCTACTGGCGGTCGCCAGTAGGTATATATAGTTAGGATTTTTTCTCTATGGGATTTTTGAAAATTCTATGTCTAATAACTTTGGCGTTTGTGGACGGAATTGGCTGAAATTTTCAGGAAAATGGAACATTTTGTTTCTGAGCAGCCCCTGACAATTTGGGGGGGTTTCATCAAGGGGGGGGCGAGAAAAAAGGGGGGTCCCAAAACGCGTTTTTCCCATGTTAATTTCCATAGGGCGGTTGACCTCACTTTTAGCTCGAACGGCTGAATGGATTTGCACGAAACTTGGCAAAATTGTAGGGACTGTTAGCCCGATGTGCCTTTGCTAGGTCTCAATATATGTGCTCCAGTGGATTTTGAGTAATTTAGGTTCAAAAAAAGATATACATCTGGGCGGAGCCTAACCACACATCTGATCTGATTGGCTGTCAGCACTTCATCCAAGAAGTGTTGGCAGCCATCTTGGGACCAATATACATGATAGCACCTCATTAAAAAAGCATTGTAGTTAATAGAGGGTTTTAGGACTTTAGTTACATTATAAATCATTTGTTGATGGTACCATACTCGTTTTAGGAATTGTGGTGGGTTCTAAGGTGATTTTACCATGTGAAAAAACCTTCTGCTGTGATATCATGAATATTGTTTGAAAGAAAACTAATATCTCATGATTTTCCCACAGTGGTTTGGAAGGGGATCTATAAGCTAAACTGAAAGCATATTTTCTGTAAATTCACATTATCTTTCTCAGTCATGTGAAAATGAAGTCTGACATTCTCAGTAAAACATGTACATCCAACAAGGACAGAGACTGTCAGTTGATTCCTTTGTGTTCTACTGCAGCCTCCTAGAGTGTTCTAAAGAACAACTAGAGCGCTAACAGTCCTACTTATTACAAAGGTATGGCACACCTGAAGCCATCTTGATTGGAATAAAGTGGTAACTCTTAAAACATTTAATTTAAAAAGAAACAACATGAGGGGGTATATTTTGCCATAGAAAGTATGATTAGTGCTGCAGAATGAAAAATTAGGGCACATTTTGAGTGACTTCTCAAATCCTTTTCTATTTCATTAAAACATTCTGACATGCAGTCTCCCAAAATGGCCACCAGAGACAAAAGAGCCCAAATGTAGCCCAAATATCACCCAGATGTAGCCCAAGTATAGCCCAATGACAGAATGTCCCAGAGTGTTCTAAAGAACAACTAGAGCGCTAACAGTCCTACTTATTACAAAGGTATGGCACACCTGAAGCCATCTTGATTGGAAAAAAGTGGTAACTCTTAAAACATTTAATTTAAAAAGAAACAACATGAGGGGGTATATTTTGCCATAGAAAGTATGATTAGTGCTGCAGAATGAAAAATTAGGGCACATTTTGAGTGACTTCTCAAATCCTTTTCTATTTCATTAAAACATTCTGACATGCAGTCTCCCAAAATGGCCACCAGAGACAAAAGAGCCCAAATGTAGCCCAAATATCACCCAGATGTAGCCCAAGTATAGCCCAATGACAGAATGTCCCAGAGTGTTCTAAAGAACAACTAGAGCGCTAACAGTCCTACTTATTACAAAGGTATAGCACACCTGGAGCCATCGTGATGGGAATAAAGTGGTAACTCTTAAAACATTTAATTTAAAAAGGAACAAAATGAGGGGGTATATTATGCAATAGAAGGTATTATTAGTGCTGCAGAAAGAAAAATTAGGGCACATTTTGAGTGACTTTTCAAATCCTCTTCTATTTAATAAAAAAATTCTGACATGCAGTCTCCCAAAATGGCCACGAGAGACAAAAGAGCCCAAATGTAGCCCAAATATCACCCAGATGTAGCCCAAGTATAGCCCAATGACAGAATGTCCCAGAGTGTTCTAAAGAACAACTAGAGCGCTAACAGTCCTACTTATTACAAAGGTATGGCACACCTGAAGCCATCTTGATTGGAATAAAGTGGTAACTCTTAAAACATTTAATTTAAAAAGGAACAAAATGAGGGGGTATATTTTGCCATATGAATTATGATTAGTGCTGCAGAAAGAAAAATTAGGGCACATTTTGAGTGACTTCTCAAACCCTCTTCAATTTCATTAAAAAATTCTGACATACAGTCTCCCAAGATGGCCACCAGAGACAAAAGAGCCTAAATGTAGCCCAAATATCACCCAGATGTACCCCAAGTATAGCCCAATGACAGAATGTCCCAGAGTGTTCTAAAGAACAACTAGAGCGCTAAAAGTCTTACTTATGACAAAAGTATGGCACACCAGAAGCCATCTTGATTGGAATGAAGTGGTAAGTCTGAAAACACTCAATTTAAAAAGGAACAACATGAGGGGGTTAATTTTGCCATAGAAAGTATGATTAGTGCTTCAGAAAGAAAAATTAGGGATCATTTTGAGTGACTTCTCAAATCCTCTTCTATTTCAGTAAAAAAATTCTGACATGCAGACTGAAACATGCACTTTGAATACCAGCAGCAGACGTCCCTGGTGAGCAGTAGCTTTACTACAGTGATCTAATGTGCAACTAGAGTGCTAACATTCAGAATTTATGGCAAATGTGTGACACATCTGAATGCCTTCTTGATGGAACCAAAGTAAACAAGCATTGAAAATGCAATAGATCTCGCCCTCGTTTAAGTTAAAGCCATTCTGTTTGTAATGAGGTGGCTTTTTAGCTTTGCTTTTATTAGTGTTTTTTCAACTTTCATGTAAATAACATGCATCTGTATGCATATAAGTATATGTATGCATGCATTTATGTTCGTATTTATATAGATATACAGATGATATATGTTTATATATGTATGTATATATAAATTGTCAGGGCTAGGGTGGCTTGTGGTCTAGGGCCCGCCCCACTCAGCATTCGGAGTTGCCCTTGTGGTAAAATGCATCAGTCCTCTTTGAGGGGGCGTTGGTGGCTGATGTGCTTCAAACCTGCTTGTGCTGTTAGGTTGCATTCATGTTTGTAGGTTTGTGCAGGTTTCCCCTGTTCTTTAGCTGCTGTTTGCTGCATCTCCGCCTAATGCGTGAGGTTTCGCATGCTCACGCGTAATGCGTGAGGTTTGGCATGCTCATGCGTAATGCGTGAGGTTTGGTTGTCGGGTCGCGTGCGTAAGCGCCGAAGGCACGCTAACTTACGTGACCGCACCCTGCCTCCTGTGCTCACTATTCTGGTATCTTCTGGGGAGTGGCTGTGTCCTCTTCTTGCTCCCTCTCCCTTTTGCAGAGTTCCAGCTGTTTTGAAGAAGGATTCCATCGGAGGCCTTGCAGATCGTTTCCAAGGGGGCGTGCCAGTATCCAGCTTGCTCTGAGTGCAAGGTTATCGGTTGGAAGAGCCATTTTGGGGACGTCTTGTCCTTCAAGGTAGTAGAGTAGGTCGTACTCTACAGGTAGGACCTATCTATCCTAGTTCTCGGCGCTAAAGTCTTCTAAGTATACTTTTCTGATTTATATTTGATAAAACGAGTAGTTAATGTTATGAGGAATAATTAAGAGCACTGTAGCGCGATATCATTGGTATATTTTGCTCTTTGAAAACTATGTTTACATCTTGTTGCTGGCAAGAGATGTTTAACTTAAAAGTGCAAAGTATGTGAAAGCGCGTGCATTCATTTCTAAAACAGTTTGTTTTTGCGCAACTCGTTCTTTGAAATGTCTTTTAAGAGAAAAGGTCAAGAGGAGCTTTGTTATAACTGAAGACAAAGATAGCAGTGTGATTTTTGCTTTGGATTGTTTTACAAAGCTTTGGTAAAGAGGTTATTTACTAAGGAGTGAGTTTGTTTTTGCTTAAGGAGAATCAGTCGCAATTCACAAGAGAATAACAGAATTGTGATAAGTATGTTTTGTCGCTATTCACAAGAGAATAACAATATGGTGAAAAGGATGTTATAAAAGATTTAGTATTTACTTCCTAGAAGTTTAATGTATCTTCAGAGTCTGTGATTAAGCAACAGGGTTCTGTAGAATAATTCAGCGTTGGCTCTAGGTTTTATGGTCTACTTAGATTTACGGAATGTTTTGTTACTAACTTTTCCTTTCCAGATCTCCTTCCCTGCTGTCCCCTTCCTAATTCCCTTTTCCCCCCCGCTTGATCACTCCAAGATTCTGTGTAGTAATTACATTCGTAATTGGAGGTATCGAGAGGTGGGTCTTTATAACTTCACGACAGATCCTGAGGAAAGCGTCGCCTTGACAGAATAGTGAGCCCACGAATTATTTTTTCCTCCTAGTCTGTACGTGAAGTCATAATGACCACCATCAATGATTTAATGTCCGCAATCATGCGTATGCAAGCTGATTTAAAGGAAACCATGGATGTAACTGCTTTGTTAGCAGCTAAGGTAGAAAATATTCAATTACAGAATACTCCTCTTCCGGAAGAGGTTCAAGAAACTGGTGCTAGCAGGGGAAATACAAACATAGCTGTTACTGTGCCCCCTCAAATTCCTTTGGCAGCTCCTGAACGTTTTTCTGGGGACCCCTCCAAGGTGCAAATCTTTTTGACTCAGATCGAGTTACATTTTGCTTGTAGACCAACTGCGTTCCCAACCCCACAGTCTAAAATTGCGTTTTTAATTTCATACTTGACCGGAGATGCCGCAAACTGGGCAGTTCCTTTGGTCAGACAAGATGACACTTTGCTTTACAACTGGAAACGATTTGTGGAGGAATTTGAAAAAGTTTTTGATCGCAGAACTGTTACTCTGTCCGCTGATCGAGAACTACTTCAATTGAGACAAGGCAATAGAGATCTTGTTTCTTATCTGTCTCATTTCAACAGATTAATCGCTGAAACTTCTTGGCCAGAGGAAAAAAGAGCAGCCCTCTTTTATCAAGGTTTAAAAGACGATCTGAAGGATGTTCTGGCACAAATTGATCCTCAACCTGTAATTTGCTCTGAGTTGATTAATCTAACGCTGCGCTTAGACCATAGACTCTCTGAACGGAGATCAGATAAAAAAAGAACAGATAAACCAAACTGGAGATCAGAAGCTAAATCCAGGCCTCAATTTGCGAATTCAGAAACTGGTTCAGAGCCAATGGAAATAGGAACTTTAAGACAACCATTGTCAAAAGATGAGAAAGACAATCGTCGAAAGAATGGACAATGCCTTTATTGTGGCCGAAAAGGTCACTTCGTGAAGGACTGTTTAACTAAGCCAAAGGGAAAATTTCCTAACTCTAGTAAATCAGCTGTTCTGGAAAAAACTGATCCAAAATCGGAAAACTAACTGGCCCAAGATGTTTGAAGGGAGATCTCTTGGGTACTATTGCCTTCCCTTCTGTGAACTCATGCGTTTCTAATTACAAAGCTCATTTCAGGTTAGCTGTACAAATCAGGTTAATTCATGAAACATGCCAAATGGAAGTTTTAGTCGATTCTGGAGCTACAGGAAATTTTGTAGATTTAGAAACTGCCCAACGCTTAGGAATCATCTGTGAACAAAAAGAGACTCCAGAAATAGTGCAAGCTGTGGATGGAAAAATTCTAGCTGGAGGTCCAGTAACCATGCAAACATCTAAAGTTGCTCTGTTCTGCGAAGATGCTAAGCAACAGGTACATAAGGAGGAGCTTCAATTTGATGTTATCCAAGCACCTCAGTATGGTTTTATTTTAGGAATGCCTTGGCTTTGCTTACACAATCCAACCATAGACTGGCGAAAGAGAGAACTAGTTTTCCTGTCTGATTTTTGTCATTCGTCTTGTCTCAAAACCTCAAAACCAATTCTGAGTCAATTGGCCACAGCTGAGGAAAAAGAAACATTGTTACCTAAAGTTTACAAGGACTTCGCAGAAGTTTTCAGTGAAGCTAAGGCAGCCTTCCTTCCTCCTCATCGAAGCTATGACTGTCAAATCGATCTTGTACCTGGATCTAGTGTACCAAATTGTCGCATTTATGCTTTGTCTGAAAAAGAGAATCAACATCTAAGACAATATCTCGATCAATATCTAGAGAATGGATTCATCCGCCCCTCCAAGTCTCCGGCAGCGTCTCCTTTATTTTTCATTCCGAAAGCTAATGGGAAATTGAGGACTTGCATCGATTATAGGGCGTTGAACAAAATCACAGTAAAAAATAAGTACCCATTGCCTCTCATCCCTGTTCTATTGGACCAAGTTAAAAAGGCAAAAATCTACACTAAATTGGACCTCAGAGGAGCCTACCATTTGGTTCGTATCAGGCAAGGGGATGAATGGAAGACTGCTTTCAAAACCCGATATGGATTGTTTGAGTACTTGGTGATGCCATTCGGGCTGTGCAATGCACCAGCTGCTTTTCAGTTTTTTTTGAATGATGCCTTGAAAGAGTTTTTAGATCTCTTTGTTATTGTCTATATAGACGATATTTTGATCTATTCAGATTCTGAAATTGAACATGAAGGTCACGTCAAAAAGGTTTTGAGCACCCTGCAATCTCATAATTTGTACTGCAAATTATCTAAATGTGATTTCCATGTTCATGAAGTTGAATTTTTGGGAGTCCTCCTCACTCCAACTGGGATGAAAATGACAGACAGAAAGATCAAGGCTGTTGCTGATTGGCCCACTCCGACATCTGTTCGAGACATACAGTGCTTTTTGGGATTTGCAAATTTTTACCGCCGCTTCATTGATCACTTTTCTGCTGTAGTAGCTCCCATCACACGGTTGTTAAGAAAGAAGGTGAACTTTGAATGGTCCACAGAAGCTGAACTTGCATTCCAGAAGTTAAAAAGAGCCTTTACTGAAGCTCCTGTTCTCATGCATCCCAATGTAGAGGAACCCTTTATCATTGAAGCTGACGCCTCTGATGTAGCTATAGCAGCCATCCTCTCTCAAAGACATCACACTACTGGTCAAATGCATCCGGTTGCCTACATGTCTCGAAAACTAAATCCCGCAGAGCAAAACTATGTAATAGCTGAAAAAGAACTATTAGCTATCCTAGAAGCCTTTAAAGAATGGAGACATTACATAATGGGAGCGAAATTTACTGTAACCGTGTACACTGATCATAGAAATTTACAGTTTATGAGCTCAGCCAGAATGTTGACCCCGAGGCAACTCAGGTGGATGATGTTCTTTGCCGAATATGACTTCATAATTACCTTCCGTCCAGGCCAAGACAACAAGAAAGCTGATGCCCTGTCCAGAAAAGACTCTTCTTTGCATCGCTTTGAAGGAACTCCTCAACCAATAATCGATCCAGGCAAAGTAATTAATGTACTTTCGGCAGACCAATTTTTGGAGAATATTCATGAAAATTTTCCTTCTTCTCAGTGGAAATCATGGCTGAACTCCAATGCTAATCAAACCATCAAAGAAGGGATACCTTTCCATGGAAAGCAAGTTTATCTGCCCTCTTTGCAATTACAAGAAACTGTGTTTAACTGGTTACATTCACATCCTATGGCCGGGCACCCAGGCCCTCGGAAGACTGTGGAGAAAATACAAAAGATGTTTTGGTGGCCAACGCTGCAAAAGGATGTGCTGAAAATGGCTAATGATTGTGAGGTCTGTGCAAGATTTAAATCCGATCACACTAAGCCTAAAGGTTTTTTACAGGTTCTACCTACACCAACTGAACCATGGAAACATATTTCTTTGGACTTCATTACTGATCTACCACCAATTCAACACCATACTGTGATTCTAGTGGTTGTGGACAGTTTAACCAAATATGCTCATTTCATCCCTTGTAAACAGCTACCCACTGCGGGACAGTTAGCACAAATATTTCTGCGACATGTGGTGCGCTTACATGGACTACCTTCAGTATTGCTTTCGGATCGAGGATCTCAATTCTCTTCTAAGTTCTGGCTGCAATGGTGTAAAGATCTACACATCACTTCCAATATGTCCACTAGTTATCACCCCCAAACTGATGGGCAGACTGAAAGACTGAACCAAACTTTGAAACAATACTTGAGGTGTTATGTTACGGACTCTAAGAAATCTTGGTTGGATTTGCTTTGGATTGCTGAATTTGCGTATAACACTTCGCCACATTCATCAACCGGTTCCTCTCCGTTCCAGGCACTCTATGGCTATGAACCTAACACCATACCATTGACTATGGCTAAAGATGATAGTGGTGTACCAGCAGTTAGAGACTCTGTACAACTCATGCAAACTATTCACCGTCAAATTCAGGATCGCTTGTTGCAAAGCAAGAAGAAATACAAAGAGCAATATGACAAGAAACATCGTTCAGGTCCTGTGTATGCCCCTGGGGATAAAGTTTGGTTGTCTACCAAGAACTTAAACTTCAAACACAAAAGTATGTTTCAACCTAAGTACATTGGTCCTTACCCAGTTCTTCGTCAGGTGAACCCTGTGACATTCAAGTTGTTGTTGCCTAGGTCTCTAAGAATTCATCCAGTGTTTCATACTTCCCTCCTTAAACCTGCTAATCAGAATCTGGCTCCCCGTCCAGCTCCGATTTTAGTTCATGGTAATTGGGAGTATGAGGTGCGAGACATTTTGGATTCTAGACATCGGGGTTCCAAGTTATGGTATCTTGTCTCCTGGAAGGGATACGGTGCTGAAAATGATTCCTGGGAACCGGCTGACAATGTTCATGCCCCACGCTTGATACGCCGTTTCCACCTCCTCCACCCTCTAAAGCCGGGCCCTAGACCACTCTTGGGAGGGGGGTGTACTGTCAGGGCTAGGGTGGCTTGTGGTCTAGGGCCCGCCCCACTCAGCATTCGGAGTTGCCCTTGTGGTAAAATGCATCAGTCCTCTTTGAGGGGGCGTTGGTGGCTGATGTGCTTCAAACCTGCTTGTGCTGTTTGGTTGCATTCATGTTTGTAGGTTTGTGCAGGTTTCCCCTGTTCTTTAGCTGCTGTTTGCTGCATCTCCGCCTAATGCGTGAGGTTTCGCATGCTCACGCGTAATGCGTGAGGTTTGGCATGCTCACGCGTAATGCGTGAGGTTTGGTTGTCGGGTCGCGTGCGTAAGCGCCGAAGGCACGCTAACTTACGTGACCGCACCCTGCCTCCTGTGCTCACTATTCTGGTATCTTCTGGGGAGTGGCTGTGTCCTCTTCTTGCTCCCTCTCCCTTTTGCAGAGTTCCAGCTGTTTTGAAGAAGGATTCCATCGGAGGCCTTGCAGATCGTTTCCAAGGGGGCGTGCCAGTATCCAGCTTGCTCTGAGTGCAAGGTTATCGGTTGGAAGAGCCATTTTGGGGACGTCTTGTCCTTCAAGGTAGTAGAGTAGGTCGTACTCTACAGGTAGGACCTATCAATCCTAGTTCTCGGCGCTAAAGTCTTCTAAGTATACTTTTCTGATTTATATTTGATAAAACGAGTAGTTAATGTTATGAGGAATAATTAAGAGCACTGTAGCGCGATATCATTGGTATATTTTGCTCTTTGAAAACTGTGTTTACATCTTGTTGCTGGCAAGAGATGTTTAACTTAAAAGTGCAAAGTATGTGAAAGCGCGTGCATTCATTTCTAAAACAGTTTGTTTTTGCGCAACTCGTTCTTTGAAATGTCTTTTAAGAGAAAAGGTCAAGAGGAGCTTTGTTATAACTGAAGACAAAGATAGCAGTGTGATTTTTGCTTTGGATTGTTTTACAAAGCTTTGGTAAAGAGGTTATTTACTAAGGAGTGAGTTTGTTTTTGCTTAAGGAGAATCAGTCGCAATTCACAAGAGAATAACAGAATTGTGATAAGTATGTTTTGTCGCTATTCACAAGAGAATAACAATATGGTGAAAAGGATGTTATAAAAGATTTAGTATTTACTTCCTAGAAGTTTAATGTATCTTCAGAGTCTGTGATTAAGCAACAGGGTTCTGTAGAATAATTCAGCGTTTTTATGGTCTACTTAGATTTACGGAATGTTTTGTTACTAACTTTTCCTTTCCAGATCTCCTTCCCTGCTGTCCCCTTCCTAATTCCCTTTTCCCCCCCGCTTGATCACTCCAAGATTCTGTGTAGTAATTACATTCGGAATTGGAGGTATCGAGAGGTGGGTCTTTATAACTTCACGACAGATCCTGAGGAAAGCGTCGCCTTGACATAAATATTCACTGAAAAAACCATAGGTTATAGACCATATATAGTTAGGAATTAGCATTTACAAAACATTGAAAATTCACTGAAAAAACCATAGGTTATAGACCATATATAGTTAGGAATTAGCATTTACAAAACCTTGAAAATTCACTGAAAAAACCATAGGTTATAGACCATATATAGTTAGGAATTCGCATTTACAAAACCTTATTTTACTCACACAAAACCATTGAAATTCCATATCTAGTTAGTTGCACTAACTATATATCGCGCACCCGCAATCCACTGCTGATGATGTCACATATTACATCATTCATGACATGGTCAGTAACATCACTGATGACATCACTGATGACATCTCAAATGACATCACTGATGACATCACTGATGACAACATCCAGTGACTGTAAGTTTCTGTAAAGTTAAAATATGTCTTACATATTGAAGAATGAGTGGATGTATAAGTGTCTGGATGAAGGATTTAGTAGGTGCATGACTGACTGTATGAGTGAGTGATTAAATGTGTCTCACTGAGTGCATGGGTTAGTGACTAAACTGTCTTAATTTGTGCATCATTATGTCTGTTGTTCTGTAAACTGTTGCATGTGTTGATAAGTAGCTATATGAGTAACTATATGGGTTATTGATTGGTTGCCCAAGTATTTGTATGGGAGACTGAGTGTGTGTGTGGGTGGCTGGGAGGTGTATGACTCTGTGCATAGATGTGTGAGCAGTTGATTCACTAGATGTATGGTTTCAAAAGTGCATGTGGAAACAGCTGTATGGGCGGTTGACTGTGTGCATGAGTGTATTGGTGAGTGAATGGATATCTCAGTGCTACATGTCAAAGTAAGTACATATGTAAAACACAGTACATGTGAGAGTTGACATATATAAATAACTGTACATAAGAGCCAGTGAATGTGTGAGTGGCTGTATGGATCATTGTGAACTTGTATCAGGGATTGTATAAGAGAGTAAATATGTGTTAGTATATGTTTGAATAAGTAAAGTTTGTATAACTGTATAGTTGAGGAAATGGAGGTGTGATTGATTCTTTGCATGACTGACTAGGTGTGTGAGTAACTCCATGGATGAGTGACAGTCTGTGAGTGTCTGTTTACACTGATTGTATCTAAGGTTATATTAGAGTCTGAAGAGGTTCATCGTATTATCACATGAATGATATCATCAGTGATGTGATCAGTAATGTCAAATGAGATGTCATCAGTGATGTCATCAGTGATGTCATTTGAGATGTCATCAGTGATGTCATTTGAGATGTCATCAGTGATGTCATCAGTGATGTCACTGACCATGTCATGAATGATGTAATATGTGACATCATCAGCAGTGGATTGCGGGTGCGCAATATATAGTTAGTGCAACTAACTATATATGGAATTTCAATGGTTTTGTGTGAGTAAAATAAGGTTTTGTAAATGCGAATTCCTAACTATATATGGTCTATAACCTATGGTTTTTTCATATATATATATATATATATATATATATATATATATATATATATATATATATGTATATATATTCAGGCTCAAGCTTGATTTCGTTTGCGTGAGAAGCACTTGAATGCCAGCACGGGGCTCCAAGCACTGCCCAATCTCAAGGTCCTTGTGTTTGTCAAGGCTCATCTGTGAGCTTGAAATATACCAGCAGTGTTTAAACAGCACTTCCAGGACTGTAACTCCCATAATGCTAAGCGTAGTATCATAGAGATCGTCCAGAAAGAAGGCGCGCTATCGTGCATAAATGGAGACACCACCTGGTTTGTGTTTTTCTGCCATAATAAGCCCATGAAGAAGAATGTTTTATTCGAAACGCGACCCACCTTCCTGCACCTCGAGATTTGCAGTGCTTGGAGCCCTGTGCTGACGTTCGAGTGCTTCTCACGCAAACTAAAACAAGCTTGAGCTTGAATGTATATAATATATATATATCGTTCTTAAAAATTACATTTGGTTTCAGTGCCTATAGAGTAAAAACTCAGCAATGCAGCCAACAGTACCCTGTTCTGTGGTGCTGCAGGCATGGTGGTCGATCTGCTTGTGACTATTCTGCCTACAGAGGACTCAAGTACAGAGTTCCACCCTCCTCTTGATGATAAAGCCACATGTAAACTATGAGGCAAGTCAATTGTCATGTGTACCCTATATTCCTTGATTTATATTATTTTTCACAGAGCATATTCTGAACTCAGGCACTTGAAGGCGCTCTCATATGTGATAATGAAGATTATGGAGGCTCCGTAAGGTAAAATATTTTCCTAGGATCACACAATTTGGTGTAGCAGGGAAGTCAGGGTTGATTCCAGGTTTCTGGTTTCATTCAGCTACTAGATGGGTACTGCCTATTTTTTACATTAAACATCACTACCGTTTCTTTAATTCTTTGTCAAATACAAACGTTAAATCAAGCTCACAAAAGGTGTTGGAAGGAATGCTTGCAATTTGGTTTAACCACTTGCAGTCGCTTGGGATAGCATCAAAACCCTTCATTCTTTTGCTGACTAGCTACCCCAGTTCAGACCCAGCCATATGTAAATCAGTCCTGACCCTGCTCCTCGTGGTAACAGGCCAGCCCGAATGACAGGTCAGGTCCTCCCTGAAATGGTACACATGCAACCCAGGACCAGTTTCCTCTAGTTGAGGGCTCATCAGCTGGCTATAGCTTGGTTCCTGTGACACAGTGAGCATGGGACCCACTTCTGGGCAGAACCGTGCCACTTAGGGCAGTACATGAAACACACAAAATGTGATGGGAGGAATGCTTACAATTTGCTATCGCTCGGGGAAGCACTCCAACCCATCGTTCTTTAGCTCACCATGCCACCTCCGTTTTAGTCCCAGCCATATGCAAATCACCTCATTGCACATTGAGATAGAGTGTGGCTGCAGGCAGGAGCCACATTAAATCTTAGAAGCCACATTAAATGTTGCCTTGTTTTAGGGTCTAGGGTCTAAAAGGGCCTCAAATTGAGCTTGAGACAGATATCCTGCTGGACCCTGGCTCGACAGTGGTGCAACAATAATCCCGCACCCCCGAGGGTACAAAGGGGCCCAAGTTCCAGGGGGTCCTCTGCGGCACTGCGAAAGGGTGGGCCTGAGAACTCCTTACTGGATCTGTAGCATGGGGTGGGGCCCTCTATGCACTTTGCAGGGGGGCCCACGCAAGTTTCGTTACCCCACTGGCCATGCAGCTATGATTTTTTCCTTGGATGCGTATTCTAGTCCTGTGAGACCCAGAAGGACTTTAAGGAGAGCCACTTTATTTGATCCTGAGGTAGGTGGGGTATTGAAACAAGTATGTAGGCTGTTCTTTCAGGACAACCTTTTTCTGCCTCCCTAGATATCATATGGGACATGTTTAAGGACTTCCTCAGAGGGGAACTGCAAAGTCAGTCTTGTCAGAAAAGGGCCAAATGCTTAACTCTAAAAGATCTAGAGGATAGAGTGGGCCTATTAGAGGGCAGCCTGCTTCAAGCCAGTATGCAGCCCCCCGATGTCCAGGTATGGTTGTGGAAGCAACTTGAGGATGCAGGATGAAATATAGGGTCTATCTGAATCAATGTAGAGCCCAGTAGGAGGTAAAATCCATGCAGAATTTTGAACAGGGGGAAAAAGATGGTGCCCAACTGGCCTGGAAGTCTCGGACAGACAGGAACTTTATTGAAAAGATGGTTGTGAACGATAGGGGTGGCACTTCAGGGAAGCAGGAAGAATGGCAGGCCTGTTTCTTGTCCCTTTTTTCCAGCCTATTTGGGAAAGAAATCTCTCCTGATCCAGAGTATATTAAGCATTGGCTGAGGAAGTTGCAGCTTCCTAATTTAACAGATGCAAGCTACAAGGCCCTTGATGATCCAATCACTAAGGAGGAGTTTCGCCTGAGCATAAGTAAGGGTAGGAAGGGTAAAGCTACATGTATCAATGCCCTTCCAAATGAAGTGTATAGCCTTTTGATTGATGAACTGAATGAAGTTTTCCGAGTTAAAAGCAAGTGAAGGACAATTATAACATATTCACTGAGCACATGGACAGTGAAGATGTTATAACTGTCCTTCACTTGCTTTTAACTATGAAAACTTCATTGTACACACACAGAATAAATAAAGTACTCCAGGAGTTTATCTGATTTTATTCACATTTCCTCACTATATGCACTGCTTTTTCACTATAAGTTTGAAAAAAGAAAAAAGATAAACAAACTTTCTTCCTATATTGCTTTTTCCTCTTATGACCACAAGGGGATACAACTATAACCGTGTTTCTCTCGATAGCTGAAGAGAGAGCTCGTCTTAGTTGTTTGGTACAACCCAGATGATGACACTGGGCACGCTTCTCTGTGCAATGATGGGATACCAAACCATCCTGAAGTGGGCATGATCTATCCCTCTTCTTCTTTTCTTTACTCCTGTCAACAGTAGACGCTTTCACTATAGTGCCTTGTTCTCGAACTCTCTTCCACTGTTCTGATTAGAGACAGACAGACGGTATAGTGGTATACATATTATACCACTGATAGAGATAAATAGTAAGAGACCACCATATTTTGTTGTCACGGTGATTGTTAGGTATATGAGGATTTTAATTTGGTTGGTCTATAAATATATTTACCTTGGAAAACTGTTTGGTATATTTGAAGAAATAATTATGCCAGCCTTCTCTAATCATATTCCTATTCATAAAAAATATATCTATGCCAGGAAATGGGCTGTGGCCCAGGCTCCAGCATTATATAAAAATCATGTGGGATGGGATGAGGATTCTCCTCACCATAAAATCCAGTTGAAAAATCAACCTACTGCTCAGAGGCAGTATCCAGTAAAGCAGGAAGCTAAAAAACAAGTCAGGGAGATCTTAGATCAACTTGAATACCAAGGGGTGATTGAAACATGCACCTCGTCAATGAACAATCCTTTGTTTCCTGTCTCCAAACCAGACAATACATATCGTCTAGTTTTGGACTCCGGACATTTAAACTCTTGTTGCAAAACTTTCGCAGTACAAAATGCACACAGTGCAGCTCTGATGAATAACATCGTTCGCAAAAAATATAAAAACACATTAGATATTTCAAACTGTTTCTTCTGTCAAAACATTGCACCAGAAAGCAGGTATTTGACTGTTTTCTCAATAATGGGGACACAACAACACTTTTGTCGTCTTCCCCAGGGATTCAAGAACAGTCCTGGATTCTTTTCAGCCAGAGTAACAGAGTTACTACAAATGTATGATGATGAGGCATTATCTTATGCCTATGACAACTATCTCACAGATGATGATTTGGACAGGCACTTGAGTAGGGTGAACACCATAATACTTAGATTCGCCTCTGAAGGGTATATATTCAACTTTATAAAATCAAGAATTGCCCACCTAAATGTCCTATTCTTGCGATACGAACTTCCAAGTGAAGGCAAAAGCCTAGCAGCAAACTTTTTAGAAAAATGTGCATTGCTCCAACCTCCAAAAAAAGCTGAAAAACTTACAGTCAATTCTAGGATTCCTAAACTTCGGAAGAACTTACATTTTGAATTACGCAGAAAGGGTTAAACGTCTCTACGAACTAATAAAACCTGATTTCAAACCAACTAATTGAACTCAAACACACACAGAAATTTTGCGTTCAGTACAAACAGACATGTTGGCAACAACACACTTACAAACACGCGACAATGTACGCAACCTTACAATCCGAAACATCCCAGGGAGATGCGGATTAACATACCTAACCTTTAATGAAGGTGAAAAGGTAACAATAGCTTACAAATCACACTTGTACACACATGCTGAAATAAAATTCACTTCAACAGAAAATATTCTGACAGCGGTTCAGACTGCTGTAGCAAAGGAGGGAGCCCTCGCACAGGGTAAGCGCATAAAAGTTGTTATGCTTGTACCTGCCTTAGAGGCAGTGGCAAAGGCAAGCATTTCAAATGCAAAAGCTCTACATCGAAGATGGATACAATGGGTTAATTCTCTTGCTACAACAGACATTAAATACGTTTTTGAACTTTACTTGAAGACACAAAAATTTCTCCAATACAAACAAGAATGTCCTCTGCCTACTGAAATTCTACCTCTAGAACATTACGGCTGTATATTTTATACAGACGGATCAGCACAGCCCGCGATTGGGGATAAACAAGCTTATAGTGCAGCGTGCGCGATTGTTAAAGGTCGCTGGCACGATGGTAAATTACGACCTATGGTCACAAAAACACTATTTCTAGGAGACTTTACCGCTCAGTGAGATGAACTCCAAGCTTTCAAGATGGCGCTTGAAAATACTGATCGCGAATTTCCCACACTCATAGTATGCGATTTGTATTACTGCGTCCGGTCTTACAATAAATATCTGCAGAACTGGGTTCAAAATGATATAGCCGCTTCCATGCTCATGACGGAGCCGCTCCGTCATGAGCCTTGGCTGAGCTGTGCTCATGACGGAGCGGTTCCGTCATGGCCCGCTTGGCGCGCCTGCGCGGCACGACTTTTTACTTAAAAAATGTTAATAAGACAGGCATGAAAAGTATGTTGACAAATACTAAACAAATTTATTCTGCGGCCTTTTATGCTCAATTGTCCACCTTAGGCTTTGACTTTTGGAAAGACAACATTAAGACAAAAACAGTTTGGGGCACAAAGAACTGGCAGGTACAAGGTTTAGAAGCATTGTTCAGAGCCTGCATCATCCCAGAACAAACAATATTTTTAAATGACAACTCTGTCGTCCAGAATATTTTCTTTGGACAGCATTGTATCCTCTGCCATAGACATAATGGAACAGGACTTGCTAATGTTACAACATGGCCAATCTGAATTACGTTCTATAATGCTGTTAGGCTGGACGTTACAAATCCTTCGTTCTGGCTATGTGCCTTGGCGTTTAATCAACATTACGTCATTGTTTACTGTATTTAACCTTACAGATAAACAAATCTCATTGGCACAAAGGGGAGCAGACTATACAGTGCTGAGCATAGAAAAATTGGAGAGATTACCTTTGACCGTTTCTGAGAAACCATCAGTTGAATGGATAATACATGGCACCATCACAATATCAGTGACGACTTTCCAGTTTCAATATTGCTTAAAACACATACCAGCAGGCCTGTATGAAAGGTTGGGTAAAGAATACATTAAGTCGACCTGGCATTTACCATACACACACAAATGTTGGAGTGGGGTAAAGGAGGTATTTCTTAGTGGTAAAAATTGTGAAAACTCACTAAGCGGTACACTATTGTGTCAAGGTATTAATGTACACAGAGCCTGCAAAGGTTCTTCCAATAATTTTTCTTGCCACATGCAAGGTGCGCCCACAGCAGTGATAGATCCAATTTTCAGACAGCTTTCCAATGGTAGCTACATTATATTAAATGTTCACAGCTGTTGTGGAATGAGGCCAGGAATAGGCTATCTCGTTAGTGTTTCAGCCAGGGTCACCTGTTGTATGCAAGTATTGTTTCCTAAAACTAAGACAGAGGGGGAGACGCGGCTATGGCCTTCACTGAACATCTCTTCTATACGAATTGATACTTTTTGCAGAATAAAAGCCATTCTTTTACAAAAAACTGTGCCACTGACCTCGTCCAGAGAGACGTATGATCTGTAAGTTGCAAGGTCCTCTGCAGAGATACATGCATTATTATCAACAAACTGCCCAATACATTTTGCAGAAATGTTAGGTTGTATCTTTCACATGTCTGACACCAGCGGTACTGCACATTTATTTAAGATGATTTTTTAGGGACTGTTAGCACCCTTTGAAGCAGTCCTGGGCATTTTTCCTAATTTCGTACACTCTGTGTTTGGCGGCCTCCCTCTAATTTGAAGACCTGAGATGGTGCATTCTAGAAGTTGTTAGTCTGAATAGAAGAGGTGGAGACCTAACCAAAAAACGCAAGAAAAGGGAACAATATTACATGTCCAGGTTCAGCACTTACAAAACAGGACTGAATAATAAAGAAGAATGGGAGAGAATCCTATAATGCATAGTCAAAAAAACTAAATGACGGGAAGAACAGTTGGGAAGAGAACATGCTACAACCAGAGTAGTATTCTGCAAATAATCCTGTAATATATACACCCTCATGTCTGAACATATAAGAATGTCCTCAGGGAAAATAGAGGCAAAGAAGTAAATTAGTTCCAATACTAAAGCATACACGAAACAGACAGCAAAACAGTGGGGGAACAAGCTAGCAAAAGTGAACTAACAGCAGAAGGGAGCGACATGATAGTATAAAGATTGAAACAATAGAGTATAAAATTCCACTTCTAGGATCTATCATCAAAGGTAGGACAATTGAATATGAAATTCCGGCTGATAGCAACATAAGAAAAAATCTCCTTCCGTTGTCCCCTAGAAATAAAGGAGGAGGAATAAACAGGACAATAGAGTATTAAATTACGTTTTAATAAAGTAGGAAATTCCCTTTGAATAAAGTAGTAAATTCCCTTTTATCATTTGATTTATAAAAGAGAAATAATATATATAAGATAGTTGCCCTTTGAAACATCGGGAGGATTAATGACAAGTTAAAGGTAGATGTTAATAATAAAAAAATACTGCAAAACATACTACATAAACAATACGACAACTGCCCAATTCAAAATGGCGGCCGTTTAATAAGTTCGGTAAACGCCGATTGCAACGTCCAACATTAGAACCAGAGGTACAAGAATGGGGAATAAACCGGTAAATGATTGATATTGTGAAGAATAATGATAATACTATGATGGGCGCAAAACATGAATGATCGTGAATCAAATGTGACCTACGGGTCTTTCAAATCTTGAAATAGCCAATAAAGAGGAGCGCACATAAATTGAGTGCTGTCGATAATAAATCATAGCAAACAAGATTAGAGATCGTGAGAATAATGTAAAGCTATTAATTAAACAGTCCGATAGTTTCCCAATTCAAAATGGCGCCCACCTAAAAGGTTCGGCAAACGCCGATTGGGATTTTTAACATCAGGAGCAAAGGTACAGAAATGGTGAACAAGGTTAAAGGCGCAGAAATGGTGAACAAAATGAGGAAATGAATTTGAATGTCCACAATAGAACAACTAAGAGGCCAATACAAATTGACGCCCTCGAGCCTAGTGCAAAACAAACAGTAGTGAAAATCCGAAGAACTGATGGTATATATCTTCGTTTTCTCACAATAGAGTCCTAATGGAAAATAAATAATACGACAAATAATGACAAATGAGATATGATCGAAAGCCAGCCCAATAAATAATAAATAGGTGATTCAATAATATAAAGCATGGGTACTTAACCCATTACAAGATGGCGACCCCGCCGAGGACATCAAACTCCTAAGTACACACCACTTGAGCTTAACAGGGCAATCAGGTGCGAGCAATTAGCCAATTAGTGAGAGTACATATACCAGGCAGACTGAGAGAGGAAATCATTTCCAAACAGCTCAGGAAGGAGAAGGATGCCACGCAGCTCAGCTACCTTAAACAAGTAAGCAAGAGAGGGGTTTGTTACCTAAATTGATATAGGCAGCAGGCATATAACACTGCCTGAACAAGTAAACTTAGATACTGTCTGTTGCTTTTCAAGAGTTGGCAGCTAATTCATAAAAGCCCAACAAAGTGACCCTTGATTTCACACTAAAGGAAAAAGAAGGAGAAAATCAAGTTTAAAGCAGGTCTTTTCACCAGAAAGGTAAGATCTTTATGACAGAGGTTAAGGACAACTAGAAGGAAACTAAAACCCAGAGAGTCTAAAACGTAAATTATCTTGTAGACAAAGTGGTGAGAAGAACAGCGACAGGTAGCTCCCAGTGGCGTCCTTCCAACCCTTTAAGACACCAAGAAAATAGGACCGGTAAGCCCTTTCTTTTAAGACAAACAGGGGGAGAAGGCTATGAGACAGTGGAGAATAACCATAGAAAGGTGATAGAAAGGCAACTCCTTACAAAAAGAGATGTTTTTCTGTTTTGATAGGATTGAAGTTGGTACATTTTTAATGAACCCGAGTGGAGTACCAACAAAACTGAAACATAAGGTAATAAATAGGATTATATTATGTCAAAATGGAGAAAAGAGCCCAAAAAACAGGGTAACTAAGAATAAGGTGCATTTTCTCCTAGAATAAGAAAGAGGAAAGAAAATAAAGTTTCCTTAGGAGAACACAAGAGCGGAAGAGAACCTGCTCAATAAGACCGAGAAGGTAGAGCCAGGAAGGAAAAACTAACCTGGGTAAGAAGATAGAGGTACCTGTGGGTGGGACTCTATAATAAAGAAGGGACGAAAATCTGACGGCCCGTTTTGTTACCTTTATACACAGCCCACTTGTGTCCGACAAAAATAAATTGAGGACACTGCATCCTAGCGATATAAATATACCACGCTAGTTATGTCTTCCCTCTCAGTAATACTAAGGTGTGGGAATTTAGTAATACAAGGCACGTAGGGAATAGATCCTGGATTACAAAATGGCGGGGTTACCAAATATTAGGAAAATAGCTAAAATGTTAATTAATCAATTTGCAATTGTTAGACTAAATTATTAGACCTAATGAAATTTACTGTGATATGTTTTTTATAGATATGATTTAAATGAACAAGTTCGAAAGAAGGTGCAAGATTATTTGAGGCACCGAAACGCCGCGTCGACAGTTTGTTCCTTATGTCTAATAAATATGATGTATATGTAGACTTGTGTAACAATGCTTAACAGCATTTTTTTTTAATTGGAGTTTTTTTATATATAGCTGACTAACAGCAAAGATGAATGTGCACCAGATTGTTTTTATGAAATAATGTGTTATTATTTTTAAACTATTTGAATAAATGATTGAACTTTTAATTTTTGTGTATGCAATCTTTTGGTCTGATACATATTAAGTTGTATATTTGGTAACCTGCGCAATACTTAAATCCCTCCCACTGATGCAAACGGCCCACAGGGGAATCTAGCATCACTAATCATTTGCCAAACTCAGGAGAAGGACTTTTTTTGTTTTCATAAGATTGTATCTGAGCATGCACATGGACAGACAGTTACAGACACAAGCATGCACAGAGAGAGGAACAGATTGTTATCCTCCAAGTCCTCGGGGTCAGCGTGATGCAAAATGAAGGCCACCTCCTGATCTATCCAAACCTTGAATGCTGCTATAGCCAAAGGTTAAAGAAGGATCAGGTGAGGGCAATAAAGCCTGCGGGTAAGGGAGGGAACTGCGGGGAAGAAGATCCGAAACGACAAACAATAAAGATCGTTGAATCAGTTCTTTCTCTGTTATATACAAGAGAAAACAGCGAGACATAACCCATCTACCTAGCCCCTTAAACAATCTACCTGGAAAGAATATGAAAGGTACGGTAACCGTGGAAGATAAGACTCTTCACCCACATCCAAGCCTAGGAAGACTGAGGACAATACTATTCCCACCTGTAACACATAAAGCACAACAAACCTTACACACTGTCCTAGTATGTGGCTAATGGATGTGTATATGATTACTATGGAATGTGTACGTACCCCCCTTTTCTTAAAGCTTAACTGCAAAAAGGGAAATCATGGAGGAACAACGTAGTTGGTGCATATAACGATAAGCCAATATAATCCAGAACGGGTTACTTCACCCGGTAATATTTAAATGTTTGAACAGTACCTTTTGCCAACTAAGCGCCAACAGTCTGTGGGGGCACTTCTGAAACGTTATTATACCTGATCGGTGATATCCACAGATAGGAATGCACAATTAGTACTGTAGAGCCAAAATAGGTGTTCCTACTCCAGGGCAGCAAGACGTCGAACTCCCTTGAGGACAGACATATTACAAGCCTGGTAACGTCTGTTTTGTAGTAAGTTGTGATTTCATCCTCCGCAAGAACGTTAGCATCAGGCTCACCAACGGAGGGCAAAAGTTGCAATAAATACTCAAGCCGCCAGTATGAGGAAACAAATAATAGTCGTCCTCCGCATGAGCCGATACTAGCTCTTCCAACGGAGGGCAAAGCAGGATCAGAATACTCCTTATGATAGAAAACAATCGTCCTCCGCATGAGTCAACAGGACTCGCCAACGGAGGACCTGACAACAGGATTATCGGCAATCTTGCCGATCGTAAGAAGAGCAACGAAATGCAAGAATCGCTGTCAATAAACAAGAACAAGGAATCCACAAAACGGAGACCGCAGTCCTCCGTCTTCGGTCAGTAGTACGAAGAATATCCGACACGGAGAACAGGAAGCGGATCCCCTAAGTAACCTCCCTCGCCGTAAAGGCCCAGGACGCATGGGAAACCTCCTATGGTACAAGGACACCAGACGAGGCGCATGAATTCCAGACGCGTGCTCCCAAGTATTGTCCGCCGGGCCGTACCCCTTCCTGGAGACCAGGTAACAGAGGCCCCGCCCCTGCCAGTTTGAGTCCAGTATGGCCTCCACTTCATATTCCAATCCCTTCCTGCACCACCAAAGGTGGAGGGAGCCGTCGCACAAAGGAAAGAGACGGCTTCATCAAGGACACATGGAACACCGGATGGACCCTCAGGTGTCTTGGGAGCTTCAGCTTCATTGCCAGAGGATTGATACAACGCTCAATAGGGTAAGGGCCGATGTAGCGAGGGTTAAACACGCTGTGTTTACGAAATCTGATGTTCCGGGTAGACAACCACACCCTATCCCCTACTTGATACAAAGGTCCAGGACGGCGATGCTTGTCTGCCGTGCGTTTATACGCTGCCTTGGAAGCAATGAGATTGCTCCGAACCCTCACCAATGTATCCTTGATATGCAGAACCCTCTTCGCAGCCTCCGGCACATTATCCTCCTGAACAGGATGAAGAAAAGGAAGGAAACGAGGATGGCGCCCGTAAGTACAGTAAAAGGGAGATACCTACGTAGCACTATGAGTAGCGTTGTTATACGCCACCTCGGCCAGCCACAAATAATCCACCCAATTGTCCTTTCCATGATCCACATAGCATCTCAAGAACTGTTTCAGGGTCTGATTTGAGGGTGGAAGCTGTTGGACAAGGCCGTCTTGATATGCAAAGAGGAACACCAAGACTTCCAGAACTGCGCGGTGAATTGTGAGCCCCTATCAGAGACAATGACAGCTGGTAACCCATGCAAATGAACGATGTGCACCATCAATAGACGAGCCAATTGCCCAGCCGTGGGAACTTGTGGGCAGGCGATGAAATGTCCCATCTTGGTCAAGTAGTCGATCACCACCAGAATCGCAGTACACCCCTGGTCTCTGGGCAGGCCTACTACGAAATCCATCGATATACGCTCCCAAGGAACAATAGGCATGGGCAAAGGCTGCAGCAGCCCTGCAGGGCGACGATGATCCACCTTGACTGTTGCACAGACCACACACTTCGACACCCATTCGGCGACGTCAGCCCTCAGCGATGGCCACCAACATCTTCGATTGACGTGATCCACCGTCTTCTCCACCCCCAGATGACCAGCACTGGGGGAACAATGACACCACCGGTACATCTGCTTTCGAAGGGAAACTGTAGGAACCAAAAGCCGCCATTTGTTCACTGGAAAACCATCCAACGTCCTCCATTTGCTGTGACAACGCAGCCAAGTCCTCCAATAGAAGGTGTTGACACCCTTCCGGATCCCCTCCAAGAAGGCATCAGGTTGTATAACACACACCCGCTTTGCCGGATCAATGATGGCGTTCTCCTCCCCAGGCTCCGGAGTTCGAGAAGAGGACTGGCGAGTCA
The DNA here is from genome assembly GCF_964263255.1 of Lissotriton vulgaris. Lineage (NCBI taxonomy): Eukaryota > Metazoa > Chordata > Amphibia > Caudata > Salamandridae > Lissotriton > Lissotriton vulgaris. The sequence continues at coordinate 877,131,527 of NC_141695.1, read as the reverse complement.
ATGCTTCAGCCTTCCTATTGTCTGCCCCAGGCATGTACGTGATAGTGAAGTGGAACTCGGAAAAGAAAAGCATCCACCGAAGCTGTCTTAACGTGAGATGTCTAGCTGCTGTCATGAACTGGAGGATACGATGGTCAGTGTAGACAGTAACCAGGTGTTTAGCACCCATTAAGAAATGCCTCCATTCAGTAAATGCTACTTTTATCGCCAGAAGCTCCTTTTCAGCGATACAATAATTGCTCTCAGCCCCGTTCAGCTTTCGGGACATGTACGCAACGGGATGTAACTGTCCTGTTTGATCATGTCTCTGAGACAGTACAGCTCCCAAAGCAACATTGGAGGCATCTGCCTCCTCGATAAAGGGCTTGTCAGGATTCGGATGAGCAAGTACTGGAGCAGACACAAAAGCCTCCTTCAAGGCTTCAAAAGCTTCATGGGCTACAGAGTCCCAAACAAAAGGATGAGCTTTTCTCAACAGTCTGGTGATGGGAGCGACTACTTAAGAAAACTGCTTAATGAAGCGCTTGTAAAAGTTAGCGAAGCTGATGAAGCTATGCACATCGTTCACATTTTGAGGTATAGGCCACTCTTTCACTGCCTTGATCTTACGTTCTGCCATTTCCTGGCCATGAGGGCTGAGCATGACCCCTAGGAATTCCACCGTTGAGACATGAAAGTCACACTTGCTCAACTTGCAGTACAGGCTGTGCTCCCGCAAAATACTCAATACCTTTTGAACATGGTGTACATGGACGTCCTCAGATTCAGAATAAATGAGAATGTCGTCTATGTAGACAACGACATAACAGTCCAAAATCTCACGCAACACATCATTCAAAAAGTATTGAAACGCCGCTGGGGCATTGCAGAGCCCAAACGGCATGACCAAATACTCGAAGAGCCAATACCTGGTCTTAAAGGCGGTCTTCCACTGATCCCCTTTTCTCATTCTCACCAAATGATAAGCACCTTTCAAGTCTAACTTGGTGTAAATGGTGGTGGTCTTAACCTGTTCCAATAATACACTGATCAAGGGAAGGGGATATCTATTCTTAGTTGTTACTGCATTTAAGGCCCTGAAATTCACACATGCCCTCAATTCCTCATTGGCCTTCGGGATAAAAAAAAGCGGAGAGGCCGCCGGGGACATTGATGGACGAATGAAACCAAGCTTCAAAAGTTTATCCAGATAATCCCTTAAATGTACGTTTTCGGGTTCAGTTAAAGCATACAAGCGTCCACAGGGAACCACCGTACCAGGGACAAGATCGATTTGGCAATCATATTGCCTATGTGGAGGGAGGGTTTCTGCTTGTATTTCATCGAAGACCCCTTCGTATTCCTTGTATACTTCCGGTAACTGTACCTCTTTTTCAGCTGCCGTGGCCACATACTCAATACAGGCTAATGCCGAAGAAGGCCTCTCAGTAATCTCGTAACAATTCTCCCTACAATATGAGGAGTTCAACGTAATGGTGCCTGTAACCCAGTCTATGTCAGGATTGTGTCTTTTCAGCCATGGGATACCCAGAATGACACCGTATTGCGGTGCCTTGATTATGCTGAATTTGGCCCTTTCTTTATGACACCCAAACATCATGACAAGAAAAAATACAAGAGATACAAAGTCAGGATGTGTGCTGTACTGAAGCTATGAACTAGACGGAGTTATGGAACACCCAGAAATTACATGTGGCTGAAAAACTCCCATCAGACCACCATTGTGGCGGAGTATCGTCACGTGGGATACGGATGGTAAATCCAAGTCTCACCCAACCCATCAAGTGATGGTGTAGAGATGGATTCCAAGGTGAACCTCTAGCCACAATGTATTTCTAAATGGTGGTGATGGTGTGCAATGTGAGTGAAAAGTGTAAAATTAACTACTGTAGCAGAAAATATGTTTAATGGGCACTGTTACAGTGTTAAGATTAAAATGACGGCACATAGTGTGAAAATATGACTATGTGAAGGCGCAGTGCAGAGTGGTCAACATGTTTCAGCTATGCGGATAAATTGTATCCAGCTTTCTTCAGGACCATGATCTAATAACAACGGCAAATGTCAGTGAATAACAATCTTAATGTGAATTGTGAAGCAAGCCAATATCAAGTCAAAATAATCCTACCAGGAACTTGGGTCCCCAATGTTGACTGGTGGAAAATTGGGTAAATTATCCTTCCCTGTAGGGGAGATCGTGCACACATAATATCAAAAACGGTGTTTCCATTAATCCTCCAGTTACAAAGAAATCAGTACATACAACACATATTTCAAAACAAGCAAAAAGTCTCATTATTTTACAAAAGGCAGTCGTCCGACTGATTTACATGACGGTAGTCATAGTAATATTTCATACTCACTCAGCTTTATGTGGGAAGTTGCCTCACCTCACCCGGCACCCGCTCGGGAAAAATGAGGCCTGCTCTGTTAAAAAGATGGAAGAAATGATAATATGTACCACTGAAATATTTGTATAGTTGCGGTGTACTCATTAAACTTATGCTGACTTCCAAAAAAGATTTTTAACTGTGTCCAGTTGCTCTCATTTTAGACACCTCCCTGTCAGACCAAATGCCTAAACACATGCTAGTTCAGTAAAGAAGTAAGGCAGGGACCCAGTTAGTTGATGAATATAACACAGGGTTTGCTGCCAAGTTTTGACATGAAAGAGAGAGAAGAACCCAAATTGCAGAAGCTATTGACTAGGCAGAAATGGTTCAAAGAGTGGTCTGTACGAGCCTACCTGTCCGTCGGTACCTCTCGCCTGCTTCCAAGTGGGAGTGGAGGTACCGAACGGACGGAAAGTGCGCCTCTATATACCTAGGATGATTGGATAATTGGTTGCACCCTTAGGTAATAAACGTCATTAGAAAGTACGGGCCGATTTTGAAAAACGGAGTGCCGTAGGTTCGCCCACTTCCTTCCGCCGCGCATGCGCATGTGATGTAAACACAAGACGCTAACAGTGGCGCATGCGCGGTGATAGTGGTTACGTACGCATGCGCGGTAGAGCAAAAAAGACCGCTGTCATTGAGAGTGTCTCAGTAAAGGCAATGTTATTTGCCAAAGATCGGTATTACAGCTCAAAAGAATCTCGTTACGAGATCGTATATCTCCAAATCAATTTAGGTCTAAAGTTGTCCTCACAGCTCAACCAGTAGTCCATGTGCTCAATTATATATAACCATAAATACATATATCGTAAAACACGATAAATGTAAGATTGGGGCATAGACAGTATCATAAGGATGCTAAACCCCATCCATTGAAAATAAAAGGTATGTGGCCATCACAAACATGTTATATTTGGAGTAAAGCAGATTACTTCATTTTTGGGTATTTAGGTCACGTGAATGGTTTCAGAAACACTAAACCCTGTCTATTGGAAAGAGAGGTATGTGGCCGTACAGAGTATTTTACGTGTTCAGAGTACAACAAGTTAAGCCACTACATGTTTATATGATAAAATCATGTGCCTAGGTATTGGTATTGTAGGGACCTATGGGATGAACCAATACTTCTCCTGTAAGCATACGCAGTGTAATGAACATATAGAGAAGACAAGAGAAGAACGACTACAGTGTAGTCCACGCTATATCATCATTGAGTCCCCTACTATCACTTTTAAGGGAAAAGATCCATTTCTGTTCTTTGATGAATAAGAATCTGGAAATATCACTGATGTGGGGTGGAATAAATGGCTGTTCTAAAATCACCCATCTCATGTCTTCTGCAGTGTGCTTGTGAGTCAAGAAATGGTCGGTCAGTCGTGTTGATTGTTTTTGGCTGCGAATCGTACTCTTATGCTCACCAATTCTTAACTTGATTTTGCGGGTAGTATACCCGATGTATCTTAGGGAACACGGGCAAGTTACCATATATATGACTCTTTCAGAATTACAATTTGTGTGTTTTGAAATACATTGTGGCTAGAGGTTCACCTTGGAATCCATCTCTACACCATCACTTGATGGGTTGGGTGAGACTTGGATTTACTATCCGTATCCCACGTGACAATACTTCGCCGAGATGGTGGTCTGATGGGAGTTTTTCAGCCAAATGTAATTTCTGGGTGTTCCATAACTCTGTCTAGTTCGTAGCTTCAGTACAGCACACATCCTGACTTTGTATCTCTTGTATTTTTTCTTGTCATAATCTGGGTTATGAGATATCGAGGTCATTAAACCAACCCACAGACCCCCCTACCTCTTCTTTTTTCTAACCCAAACATCATGTCCATATCGCCTGTATGGTATCCAACGGGGCCTATGTCTAACTGTCTCCCATCCACTGCGTATATCACTTCACGTGTCTCTCTAGGGATCAACCCAATCCCAGCTCTCTTTGCTTCCATTGAATCCATGAACATGCCCGTAGCGCCTGAGTCTACCATGGCATCGGGATCCATCTAGCCTGCACCAGCAACATAATTTCGATGAACAGGTGCTGAGCCCCCACTATATTCTTCAGCAGAGAAGGGATGTATTTCTGACTCCAAGGAACCCCTTTGTTCACCTCAGATTCCTCTAGTTTTCCGCAGGTTTTTCAACAGCGGCAAACACCCCTTTGGAACTGCGGAATCTAGACATCTTGGGTTTAACAGGGCATTCCCGCACGAAATGCCCCTTTTTACTGCAATATAAACAAAGACCGTGCTTACGCCGTAGTTCTTTCTCAGATGTGGATAAGGCTGCCCTAACAGCCCCTATATCCATGGGTTCAGAAGCATTGGCTGTGTCTTTGTCTGCGGTTTTCGAAGGCCCATATGAAGGGATCATTCTTCGTTGAAGCTTAGGATCACCTTTACGTTCCTTTAATCTGTGATCCAAATGTAAGACCAGGTTAATCAAATCCTCACAGGTGGCTGGCTGAGGGTCTATTTGTGCTATTATATCCTTCATATCCTCACGTAATCCTTGATGGAATAAGGAGGCTTGTTTGGCTTCAGGCCACTTGGCTTCAGTAACTAACCTTCTAAACGAGTTCAGATAGGTCAATACGTCCTGATTTCCCTGTTGCAATAGTAACAACTCCCTAACTGTTGTATAGGAATCCGCCCTCAAGTCAAATACCTTGATGAATTCATCCTTAAACGCTTCCCAATCGTGTATGACAGGGTCATCCCTATGTATCAGTGGTATCGCCCATTGGGCTGCATCACCTACCAAGTAAGAGATGAGGAAAGCTACTTTGGCCTGATTAGTAGGAAAGGACCTAGGCTTACAAGAAAAATGCAGCATCACCTGCGTGAGGAACACTTGTACGGAGCCAGCGTCCCCCTTAAAGCATTCCAGATTAGCTAATGGAATGGTGACAGGCATTTCCACCACCACCGGACTTGGTGGTGTGGTACTGGAGGCCCCTGCATTAAATGGGTTCCTCTGGATAGTATCTAATCGGTTGCGTAGATCCGTTGTCTCCTGTCTAGAGGTGATCAATTCTGACTGGACTAGCACAAGGGCCGCTAACACATCGTCAAGTGGGGCCATTTTAGCATCCACTGATCAGGAGGATGTATAATCTCGGGTCGGATATTCTGTTATCCTTAATGTCCTCCAGATCAGCGTGATGCAAAATGAAGGCCACCTCCTGATCTATCCAAACCTTGAATGATGCTATAGCCAAAGGTTAAAGAAGGATCAGGTGAGGGCAATAAAGCCCGCTGGGAAGGGAGGGAACTGCGGGGAAGGAGATCTGAAACGACAAACAATAAAGATCGTTGAATCAGTTCTTTCTCTGTTCTATACAAGAGAAATCAACGAGACATAACCCATCTACCTAGCCCCTTACATAATCTACCTGGAAAGAATATGAAAGGCACGGTAAACGTGGAAGATAAGACTCTTCACCCACATCTAGGCCTAGGAAGACTGAGGACAACGCTATTCCCACCTGTAACACATAAAGCACAACAAACCTTACACTCTGTCCCAGTATGTGGCTAATGGATATGTATATGATTACTATGGAATGTGTACGTACCCCCTTTTCTTAAAGCTTAACTGCAAAAAGGGAAATCATGGAGGAACAACGTAGTTGGTGCATATAACTATGAGCCAAAATAATCCAGAACGGGTTACTGCACCCGGTAATATTTAAATGTTTGAACAGTACCTTTTGCCAACTAAGCGCCAACAGTCTTTGGGGGCACTTCTGAAACGTTATTATACCTGATCGGTGGTACCCACGGATAGGAATGCACAATCAGTACTGTATAGCCAAAATAGGTGTTCCTACTCCAGGGCAGCAAGACGCCGAACTCCCTTGAGGACAGACCTATTACCAAGCCTGGTAACGTCTGTTTTGTAGTAAGTTGCGATTTCGTCCTCCGCAAGAACCTTAGCATCAGGCTCACCAACGGAGGGCAAAAGTTGCAATAAATACTCAAGCCGCCAGTTTGAGGAAACAAATAATAGTCGTCCTCCGCATGAGCCGATACTAGCTCTTCCAACGGAGGGCAATGTAGGGTCAGAATACTCCTTATGATAGAAAACAATCGTCCTCCGCATGAGTCAACAGGACTCACCAACGGAGGACCTGACAACAGGATTATCGGCAATCTTGCCGATCGTAAGAAGAGCAACGGAATGCAAGAATCGCTGTCAATAAACAAGAACAAGGAATCCACAGAACGGAGACCGCAGTCCTCCGTCTTCGGCCAGTAGTACGAAGAATATCCGACACAGAGAACAGGAAGCGGATCCCCTAAGTAACCTCCCTCGACATACTGCCAAGGACTCTGGGAGATGTTGTTTACATGGATGAGCACCACAATGATCCACAGTATTTGTTGCAGCGGCGCTCTACTGTGGAACATAACACAGATCCAAGTGTCCACACATACAATAAAAAAAGAGTGCCTGCAGTGGAAGGACACTGGCCACCGGAAGCAGTACTTGATCCAGGTTCCACGGCAGGACAAAGACTCAAGCCTAGGGGGAAGATGGAGGCGAGAAGGAGGCGCTGACCAATACTAAACAAGGAAACTAGTGACATGAGAGTCACGTGGGAGCCAGCTAATGGTAACTAATTATTAATAATGGGGAAGCTCTAAGGCACTTTAAAGATTTTTTGATCTTTTAAACTACAAGAGATTGTGCTAGCACAGCGCAAGTACTATGCAGGCGAAACTTAAAAAGGACTGGCTGTGCATGGCTGCATTCAAGGAGATAACTGAGCACATTTCAAACCCTTGATTGGTACGCTATTTTGTATCTGGACTGCTTTAGACGCGAGCCACAGATAACTCTGCCCCATCAATATCTGGTTAATCAATACTCAGTGTCATCTTAAGGATTTTTGGGGCTCCAAGAAATGGGGGCCTCAAGAAATATTTTGAGACCCCAGTTCAGAACAACATTGAATTTTATTACCCATTTTTTACTATTTGAGGCACCTTGATGTCAAACAATATTGACTTCTAAGTTAACGTTTGTGATAGAGAAATAAACAGTAGTGAGTTTACTTTCACAGGAGCAATGGAACCATTTGATACACAATATGGACTCCCTTCATACAGTCACCTTGTGAGAATCTGATATCACACAGTGACAGGGAAAATGAGCTGAAAACCAGTAGCGGCTCCTGGTGGGAGTGCTACCGGGCGGTGACGTGGGGCGGGGGAGGGGCAGGGTGTAGGGTAGTAAACACCAAAATATGGATGAATGCAGGTAAGTTGCCAATTAAATCAATACAACAAATTCCGTTGCGTGTGCAGCATCGACAAATGCGATGCAGCGCGCAACATAATTCGTTTTATTGGTTTAATTGTAAACTTATCTGCATTCAGCCATATTACGATGTTTACTACCTCCCACCCTGCCCCTCCCCCGTCCCGCGTCACCGCCGGATAGCACTCCCACCTGGAGCTGCTACTGCTGAAAACCACTGTAAACAGGGGATTTCCAGTTTGTTTTTAGAGGCTTTGAACTGTCTACACCTGTTAAGGGATGTGAACACACCCCAGGACATAGGCACCGGTCTCATGCAAACTTTTAATCTTTTATTTTAGGCGGGAGATTTGCGGAGGGCGGCTAGGGCAAATGCGCCTCCAAAGTACTACTTGGCATGAGGCCCCACCCCACTCCAAGGTCTCGCCCCCTCCTCACACGATGAAAAATGTGTTTTAGTTGGCAGGTCTGAAAGGATGGTGGGCGTCTAGACAATTTCCCATTTCGACCATGATTTAAAAGCTGGGCCACTGTAATTATGCAGCAGGAGAGGGACACATTATGCGGCAGGGTTGAGTAAATTATGCGACAAGAAAATGCTAAATATGTGGAATAATGCACCACATTTAATAGTATTAATTCTTTATTTCATCATTTTAAAACTTGGTAACACTCTCTGGGCATTGTTTGCACATCATTAGTACCAGTTTAACATTGACATATAGCAATAAGCAACAGAAAGGTGTGCAGTCCAGCTTTGCAAAGGGCCATCCACTGCGTGGCAATGCAATTTATTACATTTTTAGCAACTTTTTAACAATTTTGAGCTGGAAACGCATTTTCTTTTTTTGTTAAAATATGTAGCAGATGATGTATTGTGTGGCAAATGCGTCAAATCTATAGTTATGCGAAAATCGCTGCGCCCACACAATCGCATAATTCCCGGGGCCCTGCTTAAAAGTCCCTGCAAATACTTCGCTCGAGGAGGTGCACTATCAAGAGCAGCCAGAGTATCCCCCCCCCCCCCACCACAGACCCAGCAGGTGCCCAGGAAGAGGCCCAGTCAGGGGACCGTCAGGGTAGAGTTGCTGTCGGTTTGTTTGCTGAGGGCAGCAGCCAGGGAGAGCATCTGTCAGCGCTTTTCCCTGGGATTGTGGCATCAGCAAATGCACCCAGATACCTCTGGACCCATCTGACGAGAGAAGTTGTTGTTCCTGACAGTTTAATTACTTTCTTTCCAGCCTGTTCTTCTGGGTGTTTTCTTGGAAACCAGTGACATATTGCTATCACTAAAAAAAAAAACTACAAAAAAAAAACTACCGGAGATGAAAACATATGCTGCCTCCCTTTGCAGAGACCGACGGTGGAGGCGGAACCTAGCGGTGAGAAATGGCCACTCATGCTCATTTGCATAGGTTAATTTAAACTAAATTGGGGGCAGGTCGCCTGCTTCGTGTTTTTCAAACCTGCCTCGAGTACCAGGAATCACCAAGGGAGCCACATTTCCGCCGAGGGAGTTTGGGATCGCTGTGCGCACGCTTTGGCGATGGCAGTAATTACACCGACAGTCGCCCCCTGCATCACGCGCCCAGTGCTGATTTTCTAACAGGCCACTGTTGAGGCTGTGGTGGGAGGACACTTTCACTTTCGTCGCCTAGTGTTCCAAGACGACACAAGGCATGGTGCTTTCCTTTACACAAATAATTGCTTTCTTTCAAATCCACTAAAAAGTCACATACAATGAGAGAAGTCAGAGCTCTCAAGTTTCCCTGGTCCATGAATGCCTGGCTCATCCAAGGGTTTTATGTTGCATTCTGGGACTTTTAGTCCTGAATTTCTTATAGGATAAAATTAACTGCACATCCCAGAACACAAAACTGGACTGGACGAGCTGCTCACGTGTGGACCAGGGAAGTTCTGCAATGTGAGAATGTAACACATTAAGGCAATACGTTCCTTCTCCCCCCAATGTTACTACAATGAATTTTCTTTAACAGCCACAAGGATTGCTAAAGGGCTAAAAGGTGAAGCAAATAGGGGTGCTGCCTGCATAGCCGTTTGAGGGGTGCCGCCTGCATAGCCGTTTGCCGAGACTGTTTCCTCACACCACTTGTCTGCCTGCCTACCGGAGGAGCTCCGCTCCAGGAGCATTCTACCAGGGATTTCCGCCTGCGGGGACCGGGACGGGACTGCGAGACCCAGCATCCACAGCGCATTGAAGAACACAGCGCAGCTGGTGTCTCTTCCCGCCCCCAGCACTCCTGCAGGCTTAAAGCGGCTCGCGGACCCTGCTCTACGGGTGCCGCCTGCATAGCCGTTTGCTGAGACTGTTTCCTCACACCACTTGCCTGCCTGCCTACCGGAGGAGCTCCGCTCCAGGAGCATTCTACCAGGGATTTCCACCTGCGGGGACCGGGACGGGACTGTGAGACCCAGCATCCACAGCGCATTGAAGAACACAGCGCAGCTGGTGTCTCTTCCCGCCCCCAACATTCCCTACTTAACCCCGCCTTTTCCCGCGGACCGCGGGACGCGCGCGGGACGCAGCTCGGGGCGAAGACCGGGCAAAGAGCGGGCCGTTTGAGGCCGTTCGAGGACGGCAGAGACCGAACCGGGCCCCTACTTTTGGCCCGATTATCCCACATGTCGAACGGAGTAACCAGCCACCAATATGTGCACCAGAGAAACCAGAAGCAAATCCACACTGGAGCTACGAAAGGTACAATTGACAATTACTTTGTTAAAGCTGGCTCTCTCCTGATTGAGGAAATCGAAGTACTTGAGAGACGTATCTCCCAAGAAATAGATTGGGTTAGGAGATCTTCAATGGGGCCAATGGCCCAAGCCAGAACTCCCGATGGAAGGCTAGAAACCACTAACCATGTACTGGGTGACCTAGGACAAACCCAGCCACCCAGTCATTCGCTCATTAACCCAGATTCCACCATAGAGCCCGCTAGCGATCTTGAGGACATGAGTTTAATGGCATTACCCTTAGGCCAGACACCCCAAATTTTATTTGAAACACCGCTCCCTACACTTGAACCTAAAACAGCAGAAACTAATGGTAAGGTGAATAGCCCTGATCTAACAAGGGGAGCTAGGGAAGGTGCCATTCAAAAAAAGAGAAAAGGGACTCACAACAAGGGAGGTAGCAAGTCCAAATCCCCCAAACTAAATCCAACTGGGGAAAACGGTGCTACAGGTAGCACCATCGACACCAACCCGCATAAGGCCAGTGCAATAATTTCATCACCAGTTATAATTCCTATGACCACACCATCTGGTCCTAATATCTCCGCGGAAAATACTGGTGATGATATTACACTTGCAGATATAGGCACACTCTTTAGGTCTCTATTAAGTCCCCTTGAGGCTCGCTTGAATAAGATCGAAGCTAGGTTGGTCAATATCAAAAAATCCACAGTCCAACTAGCAGACCTTAGGAAGCTTGAATCAAAAGGAGTCAAAGGGGGCACAGATCTGAATACCAAAAGGGGAACCGAGTCTAGTATAGCTCAGTTGAAAAAGGGCCCGCTGTTGCAGACCAAGATTCACAACTCAAATTGAACCACAACAAAAATCCCCAACCCCCGGCCAACCCAAATACCAAAACTGCTCCTCCAATAACCCAGACTGTACCGACCCATCCACAAATATCACTGTACAACCTAAAGACTCTACCAAAACCCCGACCGTAACACAGAGAGAATCAACATCTCCAGGGAAAAAACAAAACATTCCCCGCAAAATCAAACCTGTTAACTTACCACCCGAAGCGTCTCCCTATACAGTCATCCTAGCAGGGGTCCCTGAGTTAAAACCCAGCGCTACAGAATCAATCCCTTCCCTCAAAAATAAAGTCATCAGCTGGATGTCTATACATAGACCGCTCCCACGTGGTACCACCAGTGACATCATTATGGTTAGACGGGTTACCTGGGTGGGATTTACCAGAAAATCAATTAGAGGAGACTGTGTATTGGTTACCTTCAGAGAGCCAAACACGGCCTCCTACGTTTGCTCTTGGGCCCCAGATGATCTAGGTAGTGACACCCAAGCTCTCCCTCTTTCGTTCTTCTATCCCTCGAATTTATACACTGTGGAGGATCAGAGATGGGGCCATCATCAGGAAATGATAGAAGACTGGGAGAGCAGCCGTAGGGAGAGAAGGGAACCTTATCATCACAGGAGTGGAGTCCCAGAAATCTCTGTACCGTATGGTGAAGAATTATGTTGGGAAACGAATATTAGGAGGAGGGGTGGAAGGGGGGGAGGCATGAGGGGAGTCCTTGGGCCTCATAGAATGCACTATCCAGCCTACCTCCCAACTTACAATAGATATAGTACCCTTGAAATGGTTGATTGACAGTCTGAGTCACAAGGGAGGGACCACTCCCCTTCTCATAGGACCGAAGATATCACACCTCGTAATTAAGTGCAGGTTCCGCGGGCACAAAGAGACCAAGAGCATTCCCTAGCGGACCTAGCTGTGCTCAACATCAACACTGGGCCGGTGCAAGGGTAATCTCCCCTGCATCGAATGACCAACCACAAGACCATTGAATCCAATCCCTCCGATCCAGGGCCACCTTTTATTAAGCCAAAATCCTTGACCCTGACTTCATGGAATGTTGCAGGGTTGGCAAATAAAATTGATTGTCAGCAGTGGGTCTTCCTTATTAACTCGAAAAGTATATGCCTCTTCCAAGAGACGTGGGCGCGTGAAGAACTAGCATTACAGGGGTTTGCAGTATTCTCCAAACCAGCTAAGTGGGGGGGACGGGGCAGACCGTCTGGAGGTCTTGCAACCTGTGTAGCATCTGATCTGAGCTGCCAGGCCAGCTGCGTAACAACTGATTCAGATGACATTTTAGCTGTCCTCTTAGAGTGGCCAAATTCCCCTAAACTGGTGGAAGTAAACGTATATTCAAGACCTGTTTCCTTGGCACGTGAATCAAACACCATAGAGGAACTTTCTGCTTTCTTGAGTGACATCCCAGGGGAATACCAATACGTGGTGGGTGGAGACTTAAATTCTCACTATGAGCCGCTACCAGGCCTCCGTGATGGATCCTCCTGCGAGGAGGATTCACGGTGGCAGGTTCCGGTCACAGTGGCACCACCACCAAGAGCATGGACTCCCCTCACCCTGCAGATAACTGCCCTCACCCTAAATCATGGTCTAGGGGCCTGCAATGGGCGCTGTAAATCAGATATCCCAAGCAAGTGCACATATAACAAAGTTGGTAGTGAATCACGACTAGACTACATTCTTGTCAAATTATCTATGTGGTCACAAATCATTGACTTTAAGGTCATCGATAGACACAATAGTGACCACAACGCCCTGGAGCTTGAATATATTCTTCCAGGCACTAGTGACAGAGGACCGGGTTTCAATAGAGACAAGTCTGGGTTACTCTTGGAGAACAATCGGAGAAGAGTTAGATGGGCGAAACTGGCCAGTAGTGGGGATAACTTACCCAAATTATACGCCAGAATTACTCCATTTTTAGAGAAGGCATTTTCTATTGGGGAGGAACTAGGCGAAGGGGAAAATAGAGACCTGCTAGGTCAGATTCATGCAGATCTAATCAATACCTTGGAGTTGGACCTCTTTTCCAAAAAGGGGGCCAAAACCGGTTCAACAACCAAGAGAACGTGGTATAACGCCACATGCAGGGACTCTAAAAGTAAATTGTTACTAGCAATAAAGGCGCACAAACCCAGGGATGAGATTCAATCAATGAGAAGGGCTCACAAGAAGCTCCTGGAGAATGCCAAGGTTGAATGGGATCAACATTACTGGGAGGAACTTTCAACGACACTGGCCACCAGAGATTCAAGTAAATTCTGGCGAATAGTGTCCAATGGAACAGAGGATTTGTCCTCGGCAATTGAGCCCAACATCGCACCCAGTGCATGGCAAAATCATTACCAGTCACTGTATGACACAGAGGAAGGGGGCTCGCAAGAACCATATAATATGGGAGTGACTGATTATGAAGGTCAACCCTTCACAGAAAAAGAGTTGGGGGTGGCTATAGCCGGACTGTCATCAGGGAAAGCCCCAGGGCTCGACGGGGTCCCAGGCGACCTGTATAAGCAGGAACCAGGGATTTGGGCCCCCTACCTCATGTTGCTATTTAATGCTGTCTTAGGGGGGATGGAGGTCCCAGATACTTGGCTGGGAGCGGAGGTGGTCCCAATTTTTAAAAAGGGATCCCCACTGCTCCCAGCCAACTATCGCCCGATCAGTCTTATTGATGTATCCCAAAAGCTCTTTGGTAGACTGATCCTGGACCGGTTACAGAATTGGATGGAGGAGACTGATATCTTGACCCCTTACCAGGCGGGATTTAGGCGCGGGGTATCCACAATAGACCAAACCTTTAGGCTGAACCTATTATATTGGAGGACAGCGTTGATTGAGGGCGGCACCTTGTACACGGTTTTCGTGGACTTGCGTGGCGCCTTCGACTTGGTCCCAAGAGCAAAATTGTGGCAGGTCATGGAGGAGATGGATGTCCCGAGAGACATCTTGTCAGTCCTGATGATATTACACCATAACAACTTTGCGCGCGTTAGGTGCGGCAGAGGTGGAAATCTGACGGAAAGATTCCCCGTTCGCAGAGGGGTAAGACAGAGATGTGTGCTTGCACCGACCCTGTTTTGCCTCTTTGTGAACGGGGTAATCGCGCACCTCACCAGGATTCCCAATATCGATGCCCCCAAACTGACTGGCAGCAGGGTGCCCGCAATTATGTTTGCGGACGACACCCTGCTGCTGTCCAAATCCCCGATGGGCATACAACGAGTCCTGGACAGTTTTCTGGAGTTCTGTACAGAAAGGGGACTTGAGATCAATCCCCAGAAAACCAAATTTATGATCCTTAACCCCATGCCTTCTAATCGCCCGCCTCCCCTTTTAGGTACAGTCCGTTTGGAACGGGTCCAGACAATTGATTACCTGGGGATAACTCTCAATGAAAATTTAACGTGGTCGGCACACCAGCTGAAAGCAAACATTAAATTGGCACAGTTGGCAGGTGGTACCATGAGAATAGCAAGTAAATCTCCCTACCGCCCCCTCACACCCGTAATCGAGATCTACAAGGCACAAGCTCGGGGGGGAGTCATATATGGGGGTGAGCTGTGGGGTCACATCCCATCACCAAAACTAGCGACCACCGAGAAAAAATTCCTGAGGCAGATCACCGCCCTTCCGATGAGTACTCCAATTCTACCCCTGAGGCTCGATATGGGCCTCCGACCAATAACGGAGGAACTGGGGCTCAAACCACTTGCATTTTGGCGCCGCTTATGGAGCAGCCCAGACCTTTCAACTTACAGAGCGGAGCTAATGGAATTCTTATTGTTACCCAATGCCACCAGAATACCCTGGTTGATCTATATCAAGAACATTACCGAGGCTATTGGACTTTCTGAACTCTGGTCAGATCCAGCAAATGTATGCAAAAGGACCCCCAGAAAGGTGCTATCAAGAGCCTACTACGATCTAATGCTCTCCCGAGCGGCTGAGGGCACCCGTGACGGATCATTGACCGATCAATTTATAAAAAGTAAGGATTCCTACCAGTTGGAAAGTGTCCTTGACGCCATGACTCCGGCATTAACTAGGAAATTATTCCTACAATGGAGATATGGTACCCTCCCATTGGCATCCTTCATCGCATCATGGTCCTGCCCCCCTTCCACGGAAATTTGTCCCGCATGGGGCCACACGAAGGAGAACGATGTACATGTGGTCTTTTTCTGTAGTGCCTATGAGAAAAGTAGGAAACACTGGCTGGTACCCCTACTTAAAAATTTGGGATTCAGAACATTTTTACCTGCATATAAAGTACTGAGGACAGATTTAGCCCCAATTACGGTATTTGCCCTATCCAAAATTTTAACTGCAATGTGGTATGCCCGAAATCGCTGTATCAAGAGACTTAGCGACATTCGTCAGATATGAATTTCATTACACTATTTATTCTCGATCACTGTTATTGTTTAATGAGTTTTTAATTACATAAATGAAATATTTTGTATCTTTTTTAACAAAATTGTGCTACTTTGTATATCTTTTATGATCTTGTGATCGGAATAAAGATTTTTGGAATGGAATGGAAGCAAACAGGAAGACAGGCGAGTTTGCAAAAAACTGCTGAGCCCTCCACACTTTTACATCTTGCACCATTCCTCGTGCAAAGCACTAAAGGAGATGCAGTACAGTTCACTCGCATTTCAGTTTAGCCCCAGTCAATTAATTGCTCAGTGATAATGGAAATCTTCTAACTTATGTTTCATACTTTTTTAGTGTTCTAGAGTGGAGATTATTATTTGTTATTTGATGTCTCTTGGAAGTTACACAATTCCTGAAGGTACCAAGCCAGGCCATGCCTCCGGTCTCAATGATCTTTCAGCCTCGAGCATCAGGCAGCAGTTCTATCACTCTGGTCATCACACAGACCTTACAAGACTTGGGTAGCAGGGCTGCCTCTCTGGTTCCACGGATCACTTAGGCTAACGAGTTTACACCTGGATTATCTCTGCTGCATAACGTAGGATTCAATTGACTTTCAGCGAGCACCGGAAGTGTTCACTGAATAGCATAAACAGCACATGCGAGAAACGCGAAGAACTCTGCTGGTTGAGATGGTTGCTATTAAGGTGTCTAAAGTTCCTACATAAAACTGGAAATTTCTCCGATTTATTCAGAGAAATACCGATAGGCAGGTAAGAAACAGTGAGTAAGGACTGCCTGAGTGAAGAATTTCATAATTATATGTATAAACGTTAGGCACCTCAAATGCAAAAAACTGTCCCTGTCTCTGCTTTAAGTTGTCGCATCTCATGAGAGGCCAGTGCGACCGGTGCCATGGCACTTAGCACTAAAGTCGATGGGGGCACCATTTGAATGACAGATTGAGGAGAGATAAGATGTGGATGGGGTAGCAAAGGTCCAGGGAATTTAAGGCTTTGAACAACACTTGAATAAGTAGTATTGATGGGTGGGTGGAGACACACTCGAAGCTCTGGACCTCTTGGGCTTCAAATAAGGAGACAGTTTTGAAAAGTGGTAAGTGTGTTCTCCACATAAAATTACATCAATTTTCCAAGATTAATATCCATTCTTTCCAGATCGTGATATGGAGGACAGAGACATTTTTGTTTGTAGTGAAGTTTCTTTATTTTTATTTTTATTCATAGAACAAGGACAGCCGACACGTGTTTCGCCCCCTCTTGGCGATTTGCGCCGGGGCTTTCTCAAGGCTGTTGAAAGGGATAAGAGAAAATGTTTAAGTTGTCTGGTCTGAGAGCAGTTGACCCCAAGAAAAACAGAGGAAACACCTGGTGTGAGGAAATGGTTAAGGTGATTTTATGATACCGTGGCAAGAAAAAGCTTATCTTCGTGCTAAAAGAGAGGTGGTGATTCTTAAGTCAAATGCAGTGATTTGGAGAGTTCCAGAGCCGCGCAGAACAGAGTTCAGAAAGAAACGATATAAGTGTTTTTAGAATTATTTTAGAAAGACGGCAAGATCTGGTAAGCGAAGAGGAAAGTGTCACGATATTTAGTTTATCAATCAAGAAAAGGGTCCCAAAGTGCCAAAACAGAAAAAGGTAAGTGGGTAGAAAAAGGTGCAGTGTGGTAAGTCGAATACAATCATAATACCTAGGTTGGTTAAATCACATAGACAGTTGTAGTTTCCAAATATTTACAGTGTCCCAAATACGAAAATATAATTCTTCAAAGGTAAAACATTTTCTGTCAATTCAAACAGAACATTTCATAAGTACGATTGTATTGACATCCGGTCTTCTGTATAACATGTTTGAATAAAACATTGTGAGAGGTACAGGCAAACTTGCACTATAAAAAAGCATCTATCTATAAAAATATATATATATTTTTTCAAACATGAATATCCGGGTTCGTGATATCTTTACATGAGGTTTATCTAACCCATTGGCGGTAGTGTCTGTTATACAGTTAGTTTAAACATGGCTATTGTGCCTACATCACTGGGACTGCCATCCAAAGGATCATATGTTGGCAATTGGTTCGAAATGGTGATAATCCTAGTGACTTACATTGGGTTATAGCGTGCAAGTAGCAAAGTCATGGGTTGCCTCTATTAAAAGGAGTTTGCTTAATTCCTATATTCAGGAGACACATAATTAAAAAAATGTAATTTTTTTTTAGCCGATCTATACATCTTCATTACACATTTTTTACACATTTTGTAGCATTATTTTAAAGCGGAAAGGCATTCCTGTATTCTGTTGATTTATCAAAACGTGCATTATTTGCATAGCGGTACCGGTATTAATGGGTTCATTAAGTTGCTGTTATTGTGGCATGGACAAATGGACATGTGGAAACTGCTAAGCCACATTTCTGTACTAACATTAGGGTTGCTTATAAAAGGCAGTGTCGCCCCGATAGATACATCTGTTTGTACAGATAATTTATAGCTGAAGGGTAAAAGTGCCATTCGTCGTGTTAGGATTATACGAGAAATGAGCAAAGGACGTGAACAATTTATTGGGCTGGTGACACGCGGAAAAACGGGATGGCGTGCAGCAGTAATTAAACCAAATGTACACATCAAAAGAGAATGGCGTGTTGTTGATGTATACAGTAA
Organism: Lissotriton vulgaris; assembly: GCF_964263255.1. NCBI lineage: Eukaryota > Metazoa > Chordata > Amphibia > Caudata > Salamandridae > Lissotriton > Lissotriton vulgaris. The sequence continues at coordinate 877,113,196 of NC_141695.1, read as the reverse complement.
TTTCGGACGCTTCCGTCCACGAGGGAGGGGGATGGTATACATCCGTAATTTACAGAAAACGCATAGAGCAATTTATACGGCATGCACAAGAGACTTACTTGTTAGGCTAATGCCCCTGATCCTAAAGTCCTTCCGACATGGTGGTTCTTGGGTTGAATCCCCGCGCTTCTCACAGTCGCGGGAACCCGGTAAATAAAGAGAACGACCCGGAAGTGGTAACCTCAAGAGCGGGTTGGCCTTTGGTTAATCTACATTTTGGAGTGTTTATTTATTTATTGTGGTTAAAGGGGCAAAATAAACGTGCGAAAAATCCTCCGTGCTAATTTTAGGTGTTTAACAGGAAAAACGTTTAAGCGAAAAGAAAAAAGGGGTATTTAGCTGCGGGATTTGTTCGAGATGGTGTCCCGGTCGGCTCGATAGAGCGGGCGCCATTTGTAAGAGGTGTTAATGTCTGCTAAGCAGAATGTCAAGTTTTAACAGCTTATGTAATATAAGCGAGTAACGTATGTTCACCCATGTATCTTGTACTTATTTAAAGCACAAGAAAAATAGTAGAATGATTTCTTCTGAATAACAGATGTGACCTTTCAGTTTTGGATTACATTACCACCATCTGTCAAATGGCAGTTATGGTTTAGCCTCAAGGCATGTAGAAGCAGGGATATGAACACACATTTTTGAGCACCTAGGATTGCCTCAGGCTGGGTCCACATCTAATGATCGTTTTTTAAGAGTGGTATTATCGTTTTGTATCATCCTTAATATCTCACTTAAAATGTATTGCTGCATTAGGTCTCAGCATTTTCACAAAATCACTAGATGAATTTTGTCAGAAAAGTAATCAAACATAGTGGCTATTTCTAGAGAGAGTACACAGTTTGCAAACCCAGATGTAGTTGTACATCTCATCTGTTGTGTATGTAACTTTGTCCATAGCATTGTTTCAATATCTCACATACGGGAGGTAGCATCCCTCAAAAAATACTTGGAACATAATCTCATCCCACGGGGATTGCGCATTTTGATCTTTCCTCCAATTGAAACAACAGCTCCCGAAAAACTACAACTATGGGAAGACAACCTTCGTACTGCCTCTAACAACATGATCCGACAACTTATAGACATTGCAATGGAAGAATATGAAACCAACAAACAAGAAGTTGACATCTTATCCAAAAGAATCGAAGATGCAAACTGGGGTGAGATCACAACAAAAAACTATGAGATCCTAAACAAATTTCTGGACGAATTTGAGGAAGACATTATTCAAAGAAAAAATCGGAAAATCAGACGTGACCTGCAGGACTATCAACAAGGGAGAGTGTATACTTTTGCAAAAAATATGATAACATCAATACCTCCACAACAAGCAACACGGTTAGCGAATCCATACAGACACCATCGTCATCTGAGGCAGGGTCAGTAGAAAACCTATCCATATCATCCAACCTGAGACCGCAGGTAAATTTTCGGGAGGAGGTTCAACGACACCGCCTAGGAAACATACAAGACAATCGATCACGACCACCAAACTTAGGTACACCAAAACCAAATACACTGGGTGTACAAACCAGAGCAAGGAAAAGGGAACAACATCTGACCAAAACATAATCAATAACCTGGTACTCAATCTGTCTACAACTACCTTGTCGGAAACACACAACCAAATCCTAAATAAAGGACTGTCCTTCTGCCCAACTGCTCAATGGGATCTAGTGAAAACCAAAATAGACCTCTTTAAATTCACTAGGAGATTGAAACTACATTCCTTTTTCCAGGAAAATCCGAGAAGACGGACGACGATCAACCACAATAACCAAACTAGTGACCTGTCTGCACAAGACTTGGAAAATAGTAATCTCCTACTTCACCTATCCTCTGAAGAAACACCGGATGACTTGGAATCACTCACTACAACTGCAGATGAACTAGGCATTGACATCTTCCATACTAAACCGAATCCCTTGAAGAAAAAATCAAGATTCACCCCGTCACTACCACCTGGCAACTCGATTGATATGTTTCTCTCTAAAGTAACCGAAGATCTAAATAAGGAATTTGACAAGTACAAAGCCAAGCAAAAATATACCCCAAAAACATTACAGCCAAAGAAAGACTTGCTTTGGCTGAAATACGACAAAACAAGGATTTGACAATAAAGGAAGCGGACAAAGGGGGAAATGTAGTTATTTTAAATACCTCAGATTACCTCTTAGAAGCACAACGACAATTGGATGACAAATCCTGTTACCAGGTTTTGGAAAAGAATCCCACGCAACAAATCCAAGAAAGACTATCTGCATTACTTGACCTATGGTATGAAAAAGGCCTCCTCAGCATTGAAGAAAAGAATCTCTTATACATCAAAAACCCAGTTGTACCAACTCTGTACCTATTACCTAAGGTGCATAAACCAGGGCGAATACCAAAAGGAAGACCTATAATCGCTGGCATTGATTCTGTCTGCTCCAACTTAGGAGCTTTCATTGACGCAGAGCTACAGCCTCTAATGAAATCCCTTCCGTCCTTTATCAGGGACACAAAGGATGTACTCCAAAAACTAGAAAATATAACATGGCAAGAAGACTTTTTTCTAATTGCAATTGACATCACCAGTTTATATACCTCAATTAAACACTCAGATGGTATAGCTGCTACTAGAAAATACCTGCAAACTCGCTCAGTTCATCTAACGGCGCGCAACAGAATGATCCTTGACTTTCTTGAGTTCTGTCTATTTAACAACTACTTCCTCTTCAATGGGAAACACTACTTATAACTGCGGGGGACCGCAATGGGGGCAAAATTTGCACCCCCATATGCCTGCCTTCTGATGGGTATGGTTGAACAACATTGGCTGTGGCAAGAAAGATCGGAAGATGTGACAGACAACATAATAATGTGGGGTCGTTACATAGACGATATTTTAATGATCTGTCAAGGAACCGAGGACAAACTAAGATCATTTATCAAGTCTATGTCACCGAATCAATGGGGTATTGAAATCACACATAACATCTCGAAAACAGAAATTGAATTTTTGGACCTGTCCATTTACATCTCAGAGAATCAGCTACACACCAAAATTTACAGAAAACCGAGCTCTGCAAACTCCATCTTACATGCCACCAGCAGCCACCCTGCCCATACCATTACAAACATTCCAGGAGGAGAATATAGAAGAGCACGCATGAACTGTGGCTCTGTGGAAGAGTATGAAACGCATTCAGCAAACATAACCGAACGCCTGAGACAAAGAGGTTACAAAGAACAACCACTGACTAAAGCACTTACCAAATTTAAAACATCTGATAGACAGAGCTTACTGCACAACAACCAACTACAAGAGAAGAAACAAACGATTCGCTTTACAACTGAATACAATAGCGGTCAACAACATATTCGTAAGACCCTACAAAAACACTGGCACCTGTTGAAAGATAACCCAACCCTGTCCGACACAATACAAGAAAAACCTCAGATGGGTTTCTCGCGAAGCAGGAACTTAAGAGATATTATCTGTCCATCCTTTCTAGATATCCAACCAAAACCAAGAGCATTTCCACCGCAGACCATTGGTTTTTACACTTGCATGAACTGTTCAATCTGCAAATTGGGCAAATCTAGAACTAAAGAGGTCCTAATCAATGGCAACAAATATAACATCAGAGATCTCATCAACTGTGAAAGTACCTATGTTATTTATCTAATAACATGCCCCTGTGGACAACATTACATTGGCAGCTCTAAAAGACCTTTGAAAGTCCGAATACAGGAACACTACCGGAATATCCATGGTACAGACACTAGACAGTCCCTTGTAGATCACTTTCTACAGTATCATAAGAACAACCTGAGTTTCACTTTTGTTGGCCTAAAAAGACTAAAAATCCCCAAACGAGGAGGAGATTTGGACCAGATGCTTCGTCGAGAAGAGAGTTCATTAATCATTGGAATGGAAACTGTAACAAAAGGGCTTAACCAGGAATATGAGTGGCATCACTGGCTGTAATTGACCTCACGCTTCTCACTGTGAGATGATGCAATAACCTCATGGACATAGACACAGGTCTACAACAGTTGAGATAAACTATAGACTATAACCGTTTCTCACTCTCCCGTATGTGAGATGTTGAAACAATGCTATGGACAAAGTTACATACACAACAGATGAGATGTACGACTACATCTGGGTTTGCAAACTGTGTACTCTCTCTAGAAATAGCCACTATGTTTGATTACTTTTCTGACAAAATTCATCTAGTGCTTTTGTGAAAATGCTGAGACATAATGCAGCAATACATTTTAAGTGAGATATTAAGGATGATACAAAACGATAATAGTTCATACCACTCTTAAAAAACGATCATTAGATGTGGACCCAGCCTGAGGCAATCCTAGGTGCTCAAAAATGTGTGTTCATATCCCTGCTTCTACATGCCTTGAGGCTAAACCATAACTGCCATTTGACAGATGGTGGTAATGTAATCCAAAACTGAAAGGTCACATCTGTTATTCAGAAGAAATCATTCTACTATTTTTCTTGTGCTTTAAATAAGTACAAGATACATGGGTGAACATACGTTACTCGCTTATATTACATAAGCTGTTAAAACTTGACATTCTGCTTAGCAGACCTTAACACCTCTTACAAATGGGGCCGGCTCTATCGAGCCGACCGGGACACCATCTCGAACAAATCCCGCAGCTAAATACCCCTTTTTTCTTTTCGCTTAAACGTTTTTCCTGTTAAACACCTAAAATTAGCACGGAGGATTTTTCGCACGTTTATTTTGCCCCTTTAACCACAATAAATAAATAAACACTCCAAAATGTAGGTCGTTCTCTTTAATTACCGGGTTCCCGCGACTGTGAGAAGCGCGGGGATTCAACCCAAGAACCACCATGTCGGAAGGACTTTAGGATCAGGGGCATTAGCCTAACAAGTAAGTCTCTTGTGCATGCCGTATAAATTGCTCTATGCGTTTTCTGTAAATTACGGATGTATACCATCCCCCTCCCTCGTGGACGGAAGCGTCCGAAATTACTGTATACATCAACAACACGCCATTCTCTTTTGATGTGTACATTTGGTTTAATTACTGCTGCACGCCGTCCCGTTTTTCCGCGTGTCACCAGCCCAATAAATTGTTCACGTCCTTTGCTCATTTCTCGTATAATCCTAACACGACGAACGGCACTTTTACCCTTCAGCTATAAATTATCTGTACAAACAGATGTATCTATCGGGGCGACACTGCCTTTTATAAGCAACCCTAATGTTTGTACAGAAATGTGGCTTAGCAGTTTCCACATGTCCATTTGTCCATGCCACAATAACAGCAACTTAATGAACCCATTAATACCGGTACCGCTATGCAAATAATGCCCGTTTTGATAAATCAACAGAATACAGGAATGCCTTTCCGCTTTAAAATAATGCTACAAAATGTGTAAAAAATGTGTAATGAAGATGTATAGATCGGCTAAAAAATTTTAATTTTTTTTTAATTATGTGTCTCCTGAATATAGGAATTAAGCAAACTCCTTTTAATAGAGGCAACCCATGACTTTGCTACTTGCACGCTATAACCCAATGTAAGTCACTAGGACTATCACCATTTCGAACCAATTGCCAACATATGATCCTTTGCATGGCAGTCCCAGTGATGTAGGCACAATAGCCATGTTTAAACTAACTGAATAACAGACACTACCGCCAATGGGTTAGATAAACCTCATGTAAAGATATCACGAACCCGGATATTCATGTTTGAAAAAAAAAATTGTTTTTATAGATAGATGCTTTTTTATAGTGCAAGTTTGCCTGTACCTCTCACAATGTTTTATTCAAACATGTTATACAAAAGACCGGATGTCAATACAATCGTACTTATGAAATGTTCTGTTTGAATTGACAGAAAATGTTTTACCTTTGAAGAATTATATTTTCGTATTTGGGACACTGTAAATATTTGGAAACTACAACTGTCTACGTGATTTAACCAACCTAGGTATTATGATTGTATTCGACTTACCACACTGCACCTTTTTCTACCCACTTACCTTTTTCTGTTTTGGCACTTTGGGACCCTTTTCTTGATTGATAAACTAAATATCGTGACACTTTCCTCTTCGCTTACCAGATCTTGCCATCTTTCTAAAATAATTCTAAAAACACTTATATCCATTCTTTCTGAACTCTGTTCTGCGCGGCTCTGGAACTCTCCAAATCACTGCATTTGACTTAAGAATCACCACCTCTCTTTTAGCACGAAGATAAGCTTTTTCTTGCCATGGTATCATAAAATCACCTTAACCATTTCCTCACACTAGGTGTTTCCTCTGTTTTTCTTGGGGTCAACTGCTCTCAGACCACACAACTTAAACATTTTCTCTTATCCCTTTCAACAGCCTTGAGAAAGCCCCGGCGCAAATCGCCAAGAGGGGGCGAAACACGTGTCGGCTGTCCTTGTTCTATGAATAAAAATAAAAATAAAGAAACTTCACTACAAACAAAAATGTCTCTGTCCTCCATATCACGATCTGGAAAGAATGGATATTAATCTTGGAAAATTGATGTAATTTTATGTGGAGAACACACTTACCACTTTTCAAAACTGAGGAGAGATAAGAGCAGCCTGCAAAGATCTTTGAGTTTGCTGCATTTTTCATCTGATCAAAAAAACAGCATGCAAACTGTGGCGAATAAAGCACTTGATGGAGAGGTCTGAGATTTGCCTAGTGATAGTTTTGATTCGTGCTAGAGAAGCATGGAGGGTTAATGATCCTGCTGCAAAGTGTGTAGCATGCATAGCATGGGTTTGTATTTTCTGCAGATAGTTCAGCGGGTTACTGCTTTTGGTACATAGATCAATCCGTTATTTTATTTTCATAAGTTACCATCCTTCTAATATAGTGCAGTGAGCTATTAACCCCTTCTATTCTCATGACGAGCTCAGCTCGTCATGAGTTACGATTCTCGTACACTCATGACGAGCTCAGCTCGTCATGTAACGCAGGTTTTTCAAAAACCCAGCGCACAGCGGGAAAACCGCTAGCGCGCAAGGTGTTAAAAAGCATGCAAGTGCTGCATGCAAACTGTAAGGCATATGTTTAGAACCTTTTTGCTTTTTTTACAATCCATTGGCATTTTAAGATTGCTGAAAAATAATTCCTTTAGGTGGTATTACTTTGTTATTAATGTAGAGAACTTCAACTCTTGGGTTACGTTTTTTATCCCAAGTGTGTGGTGCAGAGTTACTAACACTTTGTTCCAGATTTGCACCACAAAAGTGACACAAACCTGGCGCAAAGTGTTGTTTTTGGGATTTACTTTATGTGAAGTAGCGCTGTGCACTACATTGTGCTAATTTGTGCCAAGGGGACGTACCATGGGATGGCCATGATTTTAATGCTAATCCCTATCTATTATCACCAGTTAAAAGGGATTGGCATCAAACAAATGACATATCCTCCAATCAGGCATAAATGATCAGCACACCTACAAAGAGGTAAAGTGCTAAAACCTTGTCAATTCATAGAATATTGTACTGAAAGGGCACCCTTCCAGTACAAAACCTATGCTTGACATCACATGCACAACTTTGCACTATGGTGCAATGGGTTGTGCATTGGTGCAAGGCAGCCTAAGCTAACCCAGTGTGCGTGACATTGTATTACTGGTTGAGGGCAAGTGAAACTCTACTCAAGCAGCAATCACATCTCTGTCAAGGTGAGACACAGGCAAACCCCAAAGTACCCTGTGCTCAACTCTCTGGTAGCTTGGCACAGAACAGGCTAAACTTAGAGGCAATGTGTAAAGTATTTATGCAGCCCTTCAAACCGTAATAAAGTGAATCCACAAGGCTAGACAAATACCACACCAATTTGGAAAAATAGAGTAAAAGGTAATAAATTGTTTGATACTAAAACAACAACAAGCACTGGCGTTGCCAATAGGTTTCGCATTTGGAAAGTTGGAGCTATTGGTTTTGTAAATGACATTTTATATTTATATATTGTTATTGACAATGCCAATAACGATATATAAATATAAAATGTCATTTACAAAACCAATAGCTCCAACTTTCAAAATGCGAAACCTATTGGCAACGCCAGTGCTTGTATCCCACATACCTTTGCATTCTGGGACTTTTACATCTATACATGTAACATGAACGCAACATATTACATAAAAGCCAGGGTTGATTGAAGAAGTCACACCTGGCATGGGGACCCTCGCGGGATCCTGTGTCTCCGTGTACTGGTTCATCCACGCCAGGAATCTGTAATTGAGCTTATGGTCTCAGACACAAATCCTGGCGGGCTGAGGCAACCTTGTATCCTTCCGAGGTCGATACGATGGGTACCACTGAGTTTTTGTAACAATAAGCTGCTGATATTTAGCGCAAAAATGCACCAAAGCACTATACAAATGCACGTGTTGTTAACAAGCATAATACAATTATACCAACATTGCATGTGTTTAAATGCCAGGTGTCTGGTAAAAATATAAAGCAACCAACCTACAGAGCACTGACGCATTAAACACAGTGAGATATGACGAACTTCACGCTGACAATGCACTGACTTTCTACCTGACGGCAAAAGAGAGGCGGTGCTGACGTCAAACCCCTCACCTTGATGTCGTTGCTAAGCTCTTGTCTGCTGCTGTGCATTGCCCGGTATGACACTTCTTCAGCCACACGGCTCTGCAATTGATCAGCGTAAATGGGATCAAACTTGATGCATAACTCCTGCTCTGTACCAATGTCCAGGACAGCAAATAAAATGATATTTTTTTTTATATTTCATTTTTTATGTTTGTCTCTACTGGCAGGGGTGGGGAGTGAGGAGCAGCAGTTGAGCCCATGACAACCACAGCACAACATGGCACTCCACAAGCTGCATTGGCATCCCTCTACCCACCCCATGCCAGGCCTGTTCAGCTCTCATGACATCTCAGGGATTGGAGGGTTGAATGGATTTTTTTGCCTTGATCTAAATGTCCCAGATCTCCAGGTATCTAAAATCAAGCCTTTCAAATAGCGAATTGGTTTCAAAAGACTTAATTTTTGGCCCTGCAGAGCAATTCCCTGCAGGACACAGCAAGCTATTACTGAACACGGGCACCCTTTGTAATGTATTGTACCACTTAAAGGCGCTGAACCACATTAGCATATTGATTTGCATTCTACACCGTTCACTGCTTGGTTGGGGAAATGTAAGCTGCATTTTGGCCTATCTGGGATAAGTTTAGTCATGTGTGTGGGCTGCCCTTATCCTGACAGAGGTCGGTGGGTCTAGGCAGGCAGCTAAGTGAGGAAGAGTGAGGAGTAGAACACGTAATCATTATAATAAATTGTGTCCGGTTGGAATTGTGTGGGTTATCGGGGCACGAGTGAATAGCAGTGCAATGCCCTTCTCATGCTGCTGCGATCACGCAGCAGTGTTGATCGCAGCGCTTAAAATGGAGTGCAGTAGAGTCACTTAGAGATGTTGTGCATGAACTTCCTTCCCCGGCAGACAGATCGGGACACCACACGGGGCTCCGGAAACACATTGCACAGCTTGGGCGCAGACACCACTCTTGGGTGAACCAGATCACTGACCACCCTAGCACCACTGGTCTGCCTCTGCACCCAGCCCCGAGTGCTTACATGCATTCCTGTAAATAGAACGGACTGATTTTGGGAGTAAATGCCTTGCGATTCTTCAGTACATTAACACTCCTCCGGCAGTGATTTATGGGCAAACTGTAAAGTGCGGGTTAAAAAGCTCCTGAAAGCCACATGCTACGGTGGGGGAGGGTCAGTGGGAGTGTGATATTTAACAGATTATGCCCACAGAAGAAAAAAAACACGCACACGTTATTAACAAGCATTTACAATGCAATGGTCTCGGCAATATTATAGGCAGAGCTATTGGAATTGCTCATTAATTTTTCTTCTTTTTTGTATCCCTAAATAAATGGCATTGTCATTTGTATTGGCATTAGCTTTGTTTTTTGCATATGTGATACCTATTGCATTAGCAGAGAGAGAGTGAGGTAGTGAGATAGAGAGAGCGAGTGAGGTATTGAAATAGAGAGCGAGTGAGGTATTGAAATAGAGAGAGAGTGAGGTATTGAAATAGAGAGTGAGGTAGATAGAGAGTGAGGTAGTGAGGGAGAGGGATGTTGTGAGGTAGTGAGATATAAGCATAGAGTGATGTGATGTAGTGAGATAGAGAAAGAGATAGTGAAAGAGAGTGAAAGTGAGTTAGTGAGATAGAAAGAGTGAGGTAGCGAGATAGAGAGTGATTGAGGTAGTGAGTTAGAGAAAGAGAGTGACATTGTGAGGTTGTGAGCTAGTGAGGTAGTGAGCATGGAAAGTGCAGAATGAAGCAACAGGGGTGCAGAAACAGGCAAGAGAAGTGCACAAAGACAAGCAACAGAGGTGTAGAAAGAAGCAAGAAAGTACAGAAAGAGGCAAGTGAGATGCAAAAACAGGCATGAAAGGTACAGAAAGAGGGAATACGAGTGCAGAAAGAGACAACAGGGGTGCAGAAAGAAGCAAATGATGTGCAGAAAGAGGCAGTGAGAGAGTGAGGTAGTGATGTTTTGAGAGAGAAGTTGTGAGATAGTGAGGTAGTGAGAGAGTGGAGTAGAGAGTTATGTAGTGAGAGATAGGTAGATAGAGAGTGAGGTAGTGAGAGACAGAGAAAGTGAGGTAGTGAAAGAGTGAGGTAGAGGGATGTTCTGAGGTAGTGAGATAGAAACAGTGAGTGAGTTTGTGAGGTAGTGAGATAGAGATTGTAAATGACAAAATTTGTATTTATGTGTTGTTTTTGAAAACAGATAAATAAATGGCATTTTCATTTACATTGCCATTAGCTTAATCTCGGCAGTCACTCTGCACTCCCTAGTCACTCTGCACTCCCTAGTCACTCTGCACTCTCTAGCACTCCCTAGTCACTCTGCACTCTCTAGCACTCCCTAGTCACTCTGCACTCCCTAGTCACTCTGCACTCCCTAGTCACTCTGCACTCTCTAGCACTCCCTAGTCACTCTGCACTCCCTAGTCACTCTGCACTCGCTAGTCACTCTGCACTCCCTAGTCACTCTGCACTCTCTAGCACTCCCTAGTCACTCTGCACTCTCTAGCACTCCCTAGTCACTCTGCACTCCCTAGTCACTCTGCACTCCCTAGTCACTCCCTAGTCACTCTGCACTCCCTAGCACTCCCTAGTCACTCTGCACTCTCTAGCACTAACCTAGTCACTCTGCACTCCATAGTCACTCTGCACTCCCTAGTCACTCTGCACTCCCTAGTCACTCTGCACTCCCTAGTCACTCTGCACTCCCTAGTCACTCTGCACTCTCTAGCATTCCCTAGTCACTCTGCACTCCCTAGTCACTCTGCACTCCCTAGTCACTCTGCACTCTCTAGCTCTGCACACTCACTACTCTGCACACTCACTACTCTGCACACTCACTACTCTGCACACTCACTACTCTGCACTCTACACAAAGATCCGTTACAATTAAAATAAATGCGAGATTAACCGGGTAGGAGTTGACACTTTATGCTCCAAACATCACTCTGAAATGCTATTTTTATTAATACAACTAATGTACAACCCCTCCCCGAATCCAAAGAAGATGAGAAGCATGATTGCGTATTAATTACTTAGGAGGAAATTAAGGGACAGGTAGACCTGACGGATACCCCTATAAATGACCCCAAGGGGAACTGTTCGTGGATGGTTCATGTTTCAAATTACCCAACGGCACTAGTACCCCTGCTCAAACCTGGAAGTTTTGGACTAAAAGGAGGAAAATAGTTTTACATGTATGTACTCTACGGCTAGATTTGAGATTGTTGGCATATTTTGGTGGATTCAAACATGTTACCCTAATCATAGCGAAGTGCCTCCTACTCCTATCGCATCTGAACATTATTACTTCACATTGTCCCCTCTTAAGGATTACGGTTACTCTCCAAGTTGGTGTTGCCAAATAACAGTTTCTGACTTCAATGAATACAAAACATCACAGCCAGAGATGTTAAGTTGCAGTGAAAACATACCAACAAACAAGAGACCAGATTTGATGAAATCACAATCAAGGATCAAATTCAAAATGTCACTTCTAATCTATACTCTGTAAAGCTTTTCTCAAGCACTCCCAGGAGCCACCATGATAGTCACATAAATCCGCTCAGTTTGAAGTCAGAGAAAGAACAGTAAACACCAGGCTCCCTGGAAGAGAGAGCTTGACATTCGACTCTTTGAATGCACAGCAAATGTGATAAGATGAGAACAAGATTTAAAAGCCTGTTTGCAGAAATCGAGCACTGGTGGACAAATACAGTAAATAGGGTTTGGGCACGGGAACTAACTCGAGCTGGACAGCCTAAAACAAATAGACCCTACTAATAGAAAGCAAGCAAATGAGCATTATAAACCACAAAGACAATAGCAAACTACAGGTGTAATGCATACCCAGGGAAGCTTCCCGAAAGTCCTTAAGATGTTGCAAACCATACACCTGCACTGTCTGGTAGTCTTTGACCTAAACATAGGACTTTTAAACCTTTCAGTAGCAGTCCTTGGCCTTCACATCAGCTTACTGAAACTAAACATTGCTCAAACAAGGAAAATATATATACAGGGACTCTATTGACTAAGGAGGAAGAGTTCGCTTGATGGCACCAGTCTCAATTTGAAATACTAATTGCTGTGAGTTGCTCAATACCCACACCTTTCCTTTAGTCAAGCCGACAAAGGTATTCAACTGTCTGCAGCCTCAAGGATATCAAACGAGGACACATTCAAGAAAAGCATCACAGCTCCAAGGGTAAACAGCTATTGCCAAAAGATAGGCTATGGAGGCAGAAGATTGGTTCTGTCTAAACAGATCGGAGATGAAAACATTGCAGTGGCCAAGTAGCTGGGGACAAGCCCCAGGACTATTAAACCTTTGATGTATAAATCATTTTACATACACTTCGAACTGATGAAGTATTTGGAGTTTACGCTCATCAGACCACACTAGAAAGGGCAGACATCTTCTAGAGAGACCGTCTATATTTATAGCACAAGTGCGAAACATGTTCAATCAATCGTGAGGGCAGCTCCACTAATCCTGCACTAAGACAACAGTACACAGACAACCCACATTGGCAAAGCCAATAGGTCTCGCTTTTTAAACATGAAAAGGATTAGGGGCAGAGAAACCAAGAAACAGTCAATAAGAGAGATACGCAAGGCACCAAGTTTTAAACCACACACACCTTAGAGTTTAAAAGCTACATGATTGTTTTTTTTTTTTTTTTTTTAAAGGACAAACCTTTATTGATGTATTTAATCTGATTTTATTTAGTTTCTTCATTGCAAGCATGTTTGTTTTTGCATATGTATATATTGTGGAATGTTTGTGTTCACCTATGCTTACAGGACTTCATTAACACCTTGGCTGCGGAGCATATTCCCCTCCTGTGCTGAAAATGCTTGAATTCCATTGTTCATGACAAGGTCAGCTCGTCATGAGCACACGAGCACCGTGCCTCATGACGAGCTGAGCTCGTCATGAGCATGGAAAGGGTTAAAGCCCTTATGAAGTTGAACTGGAGCAACAATGTAATGAAACTTCCACCCTGCCCTTTAAGTCCAGCTTTGGACAACGCAGATTTCGAAAGCTGGCAAAGTGCTAACTGAATAAGTTAACTCCTCCCGCCTCCAATCACAAAATATACTAACTAGAACTACCTCCTATAGTTTTAAAACACAAAAAATAGAAATCCCATGATTCATCAGATCCGTCCTTCACATGGCAATTAAGTGCATTATAAACACTATGCACCGATGAGGGATATAAATCAAAAGGACACGCGTTTCAAATGGGATAAAATAACATCTGCACGACGTATTGCAAAACATTTTGGGAAGTGGGCAATGAAGTGTCCAAAAAGCACAAATAAAGAAACGACCCACGTCGGATGGGGCGCTCCCCTTGGCCACACCTCCTAAAATGTGCCATGGTTGAAAAATGTTCTTATAGTCCATCCTATAGAGTCTGCAAATGAATGGGACAAAGCATAAAACTGTGTAACTAAATATCTCGTAGAGAACGCACCCTTACCCAGGAACATTAACCAGAATTACAGCACACACATCCACATCCTAACACATGGCTAAAAGACAGTCATTGACAATGCCATTAGCTCTAGGATTGCTGAGACCTATTGCATTTGCTAATGTTTGGCTTTTTTTGAAGAAATTTCTGCAGTGTGTATTCTGGGAAGGGTTTCAGCATCCAGCTGCCCCCCCCCCTCCGCCCCCCACCTCTGCGACTGACTCAGTATAATGAAGTACCCAAAAAAACTGAACATTTTTGACCGACTAATAGGTAGTTCACGGTGATGTTTTTCTTTTTGCTTCCTACCAAGGGCAGAAAAGGGTCTCCTTGCATTAAACTTTAGGAAAATACATTAAACACCATCATCCGGTGAACTCACAGCAGCTTTTCCAACTACTAAGAACGGATTTCAGAAAAACCTACCTCGTTGTAGGCACCACACTTTGAAAAAGACTGCAGTAAGGCCACAGGCTTCTAACAAACGCCTTCCTTTCAGACCATCTCCGGCTCTATACACTAAAATCGACTAAACAAACACGAAATAAAAATCTCAAGCCTAACTCAACTAACGTCCAAAGGAAAGGAAAAAAAAAACATTAAACTATTAAACTCAAGTGTTTGGTTCCGGGGTAGCTGCTACTGGCCGAAAATCGCCTCAATGCATAGTCTGGGTTAGTACGCACTATATAAATACAATTAGCAGCTTTTCCCTTCTTTAATGTAAATTGAAAATCTGCTCTGAGGTGATACTGGAAAATCAAAGGTAAAAATCCCGAGCAGGGTCGCACAGACATGCTCAAAAACAGCACCTCCGACGTGTGGAGAAATTCAGATTGAGAATCGCAAAAAAATATACAGAAGGCGCAAACTAGTTATCTACAAAAAGATAGGAGAAATCCGGACTGGTTTGCAATTTGTTTTTCTACACTTCGTCCACGAAATAGTGCGTACGGGGTCAGCTTTCGGGTAGGGGCCGCGAGGGCCAGACGGGGGATCGTAAAGCAGCCACATTCCCTTCGCCTCCTCGGGCAGTCTCTATCCACCTCTAACGCGTTTTCTACTCTCTTTTCTCCCACTCTGAACGCGTTATTTCTATCCTCTCTTCCAGCCAGTGTCTGCTTCAGTTTATGTTTGGGGGATAAACAGAGGCCCCAGGAGCAGCCCTGGGCTTTTAAAACCGCCCCCGACACACTGGGGAAATGCCCGGTGGAATAAAGGGGCCCGCCTTCCCCTAAAATATCGAATCTTGACTTTTCACCATCTTTGAACGCACTCTCGCACATTGGTTCTGGTTCACTTACTTATTGCTCGATTTATGTCGGAGGACTCAACAGCAGTTCTTTCACAGGCAACGTAAATAATACATCCGTCCCAGAGTTTTTGTTTGGCATTCTGGGGCGCGCACTCCCATTTGTCCCATTGTTGCAGAGGCCGCCGCACCCTCCCGTAAGGGTGGGGGAGGCTTGAAGGCCGGCGCCATAACCCTTGTGATGCC
The DNA here is from genome assembly GCF_964263255.1 of Lissotriton vulgaris. Taxonomy (NCBI): domain Eukaryota; kingdom Metazoa; phylum Chordata; class Amphibia; order Caudata; family Salamandridae; genus Lissotriton; species Lissotriton vulgaris. The sequence goes on along the minus strand of NC_141695.1, from coordinate 877,097,579 downwards.
ACCAGCGGGGGTAAACTGGTTCTCGGCGCTTTTATGCGCCCAGGAACCAGCGGAAGCGGGGTGCGCACCAGCCACCCGACCGGAAGTGACCTGTTGACCTGAGCGCCCCCAAAGGGCGCCCAATGGTCAACCTGGCTTTGTTTGAACCCCCCAATCAGGGGGACTCACCTGAGGCCTGCATGGAGGGCTCAGGAGGATTTAAGCGACGCCGCCTTCCAGCAGAAGCACAACGCCTTCGAGGAGCTGGGAGAATGGCGCGACAACAACAACGACTGAAGGAAAAGAGGCGACGCGGCGAAGGACGAAGCTGAAGAAGTCGAGGCCCCGGTCGGAGATCCAGGTCATCGTCGCCGAGGACGCCTGGTGGAGGACGGAGCGCCGTGCCAGCTCCTCCGAAGCGAATATCAGGTAAAGCGGCAACAAGCTCAGAGCCCGGGGTAAGCACACGCATTTAGCTGTGCCCCAGCCGACGGCCTGACGCAGACACGTGAAACCAAGAAGCCACAAAAAGTGCGCAGAGACCCACGACATGTCGGAAGGCCAGCCAGACGAGATGGCAGAGGTGCTGACGAAGATCCGCGAATTATCGTCCGTACACGGTGACGACTGGCTCCACCCGCATTTGGGTAAAGGGAAGGAGAACAGACCGGTGGAACGGGCAGACGAAGAACCAGGGCCTTCCGCACCAAAGAAGCTGAAAAACACGCCGATGAAGAGAACATCCAAGAGGAATCCTCCGAGGAAAGTACGGCAGAAACCTTTTCCATCGAGACCGGAGGGCAGCGTCCAGGGTGAGACGTCCAGCAAAAAGAAAGAGGGTGAGCATATTAGCAACATCGTAAAAGAATGTTTGAAATCGCTGGCGCCAGGGTTACTTAATGGCATAGGGCAAGAAGTGGCAGGGCCTAGGGAACAGCGCGCAGAGGAATCGGCAGGTCTCACGTGGCATATGGTCGATCCGGGGTGGGCCCGGCAGACAAGAGTGCAAGAGCAGGTAGGCTTGTCCGCCCAAGGCGAACAAATTTCCCCGCTACCCGGGTGGGGTTACGGCCCCGTTTCGGGAAGCCCACCTCCGAGTGGGCTAGTCAACGATCATTACATCAGGCCATCCCCTGGTCTGGCCTCCCTGACTACGAAAGCCACTGGCTTAGCGTGTCTCATCCCCCTTGCGGTAAAGGAGAGGATATGGCGCAAAGAATTCATAGACATATTTTCACTGCTGGAAATACAGCTAGAGGGGCTCGATCTAACCACGTGCGACAGGAAGGAGGAGGACAGGAGAGAAAGGCGCGGGGCCAGAAAGGAGCGCACCTTCGACAATTGGTTAGATGCATTCAGAATCATGGCATGCATTATAGTGGAAAGGTTCCCCCACTGCGCTGCTGATTTGTGGCTATACGAGGCCAACATCCACCTAGCACAGAGGCAGTTCCCGGGGGATGCCTGGTTAGAGTACGATAAAGGGTTTAGATTAAAAATGCAGAGGCACCCCGAAATGGAGTGGAATCAGGAGGATGTCTCGGGGTTCATACACAAGATGCTTACAGCCAAGGAGGTTAGGGCCTGGGCGGGCAAAAGCGACCAGCCCTTTCGGAGCTCATACCAAAAAGGGAAGAGTGGTATATATCAGAGGCGGTCGAACGGGAGATCTTACTCCCCAACCGCAGCTAAGGCGATCTGTTGGAGATACGAGGCGGGGGACTGCTCATGGGGCTCAGCCTGTAAGTTCCAACACGCATGCGCTAGCTGCGGAGGCAGGTACGCTACCGTCGCATGCAAAGGTTCCAAACAAGAGTCGAAAGGGGAAAAGAGAGAAAAGAGCAAGAAGCGGTAGCCCCAACGAAGGGAGAAGGGGGGGACTGGTGGACATTAGTAAGTGCCAGCTGGCCAGATCCCCCATTATTACACAACTGCTGCGCAGAATGGCAAACAAATATCCGAACAGAACAGATGCCAGGATACTGGTGGAGGGCTTCGAGAAAGGCTTTGTTATTCCATTCCAGGGCCCGGTCCCCTCGGCGGGGGCGAACAATTTGAAGTCGGCAAGACAACACCCCGAGGTGGTTAGCGCTAAGATAGAGAAGGAAGTGAACTTGGGTAGAGTTGAGGGCCCTCTCCCAAAGGAATTACACAAGAGCATAGTCGTCTCCCCGCTGGGCGTGGTCCCCAAGAAAGAAGAGGGTCAATTCAGGCTGATACACCACCTATCGTTTCCGGAAGGTTCCTCCGTGAACAACGGTATCGACCCCGAAGCTTGCTCAGTTGGCTACGCGTCAGTCGACGACGCAATTGAGCTGGTGAAGGCGGCAGGCATAGGAGCCCTCATGGCGAAAGCGGATATTGAATCAGCGTTCCGCCTATTGCCGGTCCACCCCTCCAGTTTTCACCTACTGGGTTTCCAATGGGGCGAGGAGGTTTTTTATTGACAAAGCCATGCCCATGGGCTGCGCGATATCATGCGCATATTTCAAGCAGTTCGCCACTTTCTTAGAATGGGCGCTTCATGACCGGCACCAGGAGGGTGGAAAACTGCACTACCTAGACGATTTCCTGTTCACGGGCCCGGCAGGTTCTTCAGTGTGCGCAAGCACCTTGGCGGCCTTCGAGGACCTAGCCAGGTCCCTAGGGGTCCCCCTCGCAAGGGAAAAAACTGCAGGCCCGACCACGAGACTCACGTTCCTGGGCATAGAATTGGATTCTATAGCAGGAACGGCCAAGCTGCCTCCAGACAAAGTAAAGGAATTTCGGGAAGGTATCGAAGCTACGGGGTCGGAAGAAAGCCACCCTGAGGGATATCCAAGGAGTGATAGGTAGACTTAACTTCGCGGCGCGGGTAATCCCGCCCGCCAGGGTATTTTCGAGGCGCCTAACAGGGCTAACGGGCGGCGTCACACACAACACCACCGCATCAGGTTGAGCGCAGGCGCGAAACAGGACCTGCAGGTGTGGGACGAGTTCCTACAAGATTTCAATGGGGTGCGGATATGGAGAGAGGGGTGGGTGACGGCCGAACAGATAGCTCTTTACACGGACGCGGCCGGAAGCCTGGGTTTCGGCGCGGTCCTGGGGAACAGTTGGTGCGCCAGCCAGTGGCCGGAGGAGTGGCATGCGCAGGGGCTCACTAGGAACATCACGTTTCTTGAGCTGTTCCCGATAATTGCGGCACTGACCATCTGGAAAGAAAATATAAAAAACCTGAAACTCACTCTGTGGTCAGATAACATGGGAGTAGTGCAGGCCATTAACAGAGGCGCAGCGAGATGCCCTGACATGCTGAGGCTAATGCGGCGGTTAATTAAATTACAGCTGGAAGGGAATCTGGAGCTGAAGGCACGCCACGTGCCAGGGTCAGAGAACACGGCAGCAGATGCACTTTCCCGGTCCCAAATGAAGCGGTTCAGAGAACTGGTGCCCGGGGCGGACATGGAGATGACCCCCTTTCCACCGTCCCTCTGGGACCTGGGGGAGTAGACTTATCCTGGCTAGTAGGGCAATCACTTACCACGGAGGCAAACAGAAGATACAGGACATACGCGAGCACGGTAATGAGAGTTGGGGGCCTAAAATCGCTGGAAGACAGGGCGGAAACTCGCACAGCAGTTGAGAAATTCGTACAATGGGCATTCAACTCGAAGAAAACGAGATCGTGGGCCCAGGTGCACTTGTCCGCCATCGCCCACTTTGCCAGGCTTGATACAGGCGAAGACCCCACTACCTCGGCCTATCTAAAGACGGCCCTAAAAGGCTGGAGAAGGGTTGAAGGCAAAAAGAAGGACAACAGGCGTCCCATCAATTTCGCTAAGCTGGGGCAGCTCCTTGGAGCCCTCACAGGCCTAATATCAGACAAATATGAGCTGCTACTATTTAGGGCGGCATTCACCACAGCTTTCTTCGGAGCATTCCGAATCAGCGAATTAGTAGCCCCTAGCAAGTCGGGCCCAGCGCAGCAATGCCTGCAGGCGAGAGACATTAAACCAATGGCGAAGTCAGTGGAATTTACGCTGAGACAGTCCAAAACGGACAAGGCAGGGAGGGGGACGACGATACGTCTCCATTGCATCCCAGAGGCTGGGCTTTGCGCGGTATGCTGGCTGTTTAGGTACATGGGGGCCCGACCAGCTGGTGAGGGTCCTCTCTTTATTCATAAGGATGGAAGGAACCTGAGTAAATTCCAGTTTACAGCTGTAATGCGCCAAGGCCTTGGTAAAGCCGGGTATCCCGCGGCATCGTTTGCCTCCCATTCATTCAGGATGGGCGCAGCGACCTCGGCAGCGCAGCATGGCATGCCAGAGGACAGGATCCAGGCGGTGGGCAGATGGCGCTCCAGGGCGTACAAGTCGTACATACGCCCTCACCTCGTATAAAAAAAAAAAAAAAAAAAAAGAAAGAGAAAGCCCCAAGGGGGGAGAAGGGGAGGTAGTCACTTTGGGATGCCGCACGGCAGGGTGATAGCCCCCCTTGTAACTACGCAGGGTGCGCAGAAGGCCACCTAACAGAATGCTTTCTCTCGACAGGGGGACGCCCGCGGCTGGTCTGGGTGGTGGGACACTCATTCGTGTCCCGAATGGAGTCGTGGTGGCGACAAGGGGGCCACAGCACAAGCAGGCCCAAATCGACGTACATCCGCTGGATAGGGCAGCCAGGTATGAGATGGGAGCAGCTACTGCCGACGCTGGACGGCCTCATGGCAGATTCGGCCTGGCTGCCCGACGTCCTGATCATCCACCTCGGGGGTAACGACCTGACCCGGCTAGGGCGGAAAGCAGTCGGGCAGGCCATCCAAAAGGATCTCACCAAGACAGCAGCGTGGCTGGGACCCACAACGGTTGTCTGGTCCGAAATGATCAGCAGGAAACATTGGAGAGGTGCTGACTCCAACAAGGCCGTCGATAACGCAAGGAGGAAATTAAATGTCGCGATGCACAAGTTTTGCCTCGCCAATGGCCTGAAATCAATCCGGCATGGCCTCATCCACCCGGGCCGCCCAGAACTCTACCGGCAGGACGGGGTGCACCTCTCCGAAAAGGGGATGAAGGTGTTCTGGGATAACTTGTGGGGTGCAATGACACTCGCAGGTTGCAATTAAAAAAAAAAATATATATATATATATATACACAAGTATGGAAAAGGTGGGAGCCACGAACCAGGTGCAGGGGGGGGGAGCCGCAGTAAGACATGAGCCTCCCTGCGGCATGGCGGAAATCCTACACTAGTTGGCTAAGAAAACACACCGGCGGGCGGTGTGTAAGAGGATGGCCACTCACTTTTGAATGCCGCACGGCATGGTGACGTGTCGGCATAAAGGAGGGGAGTAACAGGAGGAGACGGCAC